>NC_139435.1:28644892-29244892 GCF_905368555.1 Meleagris gallopavo | reverse complement strand
ATACATTTTATTCCATTTAAAAGATGTGATTTTATGCAGAGGTATTTCTGAATTCATCTGGGTTAAACAGTTTATGAATGTTAATTTCATGCTTTTTTTTTTTTTTTTTTTTTTTTTTTTTTTTTTTTTCCTGTCTATTCTTTCCAGTAATGATTCAGCTGTCAGTCAGGCTTTTTCAGCCAAAACTCGTCTATGAAATCTGTTTATTTTCTTTTATGAGGAGAGATCTTAGTTGATATGCAAAGATTTGAAGTATTGGCACATGTGCCTTCACTTGATTTTAGTGATGTTTTAGATTTCTCATTTGTATCTCTTCACTTGCATATGTATGGTATTAGAAATCTGTGGCTAGGGAATTGATGTAAATTTGGATTGTGGGTGTGATGAATGAAGAGTAGAAATAAAATATCAGTGCATTCTTCTGTTTCAATCTTTGCGAGGCAATGCTTACAAGAACAGTATTAAAACAAATGAACAAAAAACAAACAAGGAAAACACAGTATTTTGTTCTTTTCCCTTGTGTCCTTTTTACCTAAAAAAGGGCCTTGTATTAAAATCTTTAAATAATCTTAAATAAGAAGTAATCTTGAAATTTCTCCTAAGCAATTTCAAAATTTAAAGATGAACTACAAAACTTGTTCTGAATAGCACAAACAAACACTCATATCTAAACATTCCTGTATTCCAAAATTTTGTAATGCTTTCATGAGTAAACTTTATTTCCATTCCTCTCAACGTGGCATGACTTCTTTTATGTTTGCGTTCAAGTCTCTCCCAAGAGACAGTGTTATCAAGCATGTACAGGTACAATTAGGTATGCAAAGGTAGGCAAATCAAAATACATTAAAAAAAAAAAAAGGGATTTTCTTAGTGTTATCTTTTTTGTTGTTGTTTTAAAATTTGCCTCTAAGTAAATATTTTTTGTAACTTTGACCTTCTTGGAGCAGAGGCCACTCTTCCAAAGTACTGAAAGATTACTCTCAATGGAGAAATAATCAAACTGCATAGTGGTAGCTCATTGTTCAGATGTTTCGTTCATGCAGCTGATCTTTCTAAGGGGAGCTGGTGTGTATGCCACTGCCCTGGTACTGTCATCTGTCTTGTTCCCAGTAAAATTCTCCTATGTCTGTACACTTTATAAGGGAACATCTAATCTGATATTTACATATCTGCTAGTGATAAATATATTACTTAATTTCACCCTTTTGTTTCACTCGTATTAAAAGTTTGTTTGTCTGAGGAAAGATAGCAGAACACCAGTTATGGCGAAAAAACAGTAATTCAGTTGTAACTCCTTCAAAGCTTTTCATATTCAAAGTAAAAGTCTTTTAATGACTTAATACTGCAGTAATTTATTTATGCAATTTCTTCAGGAATTATCCTAAAGAAAACCATCATTTCTTATTTCTGTAATAACTGTTGATCTCTTCACAGCTAGTGTGACCCATTTTCTATTAGGAAGAATCCTCATCTTTTTGCAGTTATGTAATATGGATGTTGTAAGAAAGGCTGCTAAGAAAATGCCCTAATGTGAGTACGTCCTGAAAGACAGACAACGGCATTTTGAGGAAGAAAATAGTATAAATCCATTCTACAACTGCTGTGTGTGTTGTCAGCGTTTCTGGTACTCTAGTCTTGATGTAACAAGCCACTGACAGGAGGAAATGCAAAAGAGAAGAGAGTATCTATTTTAAGAATACATTTAGATGAACTTTTAACATTGGAATTATGAAGGTAGCATGTATTTAGACCTTGTAAAGAATTGTTTCAGTTTTCACAAATCAGTGTTGATCTAGATATAAGCTGGCTACCAGCATTAAGTTTGGCACTGTTGTCCGTAGCGGTGTCTCTGGCTGAAATTATTATTATTATTTTTTTTTAAATGCAAATCTAAAGCAGTTGTATGGCCAAGCTTGACTGAATCATAGAATCATTAAGATTGGAAAAGGCATCTGAGATCATCTAAGTTCAAACTGCTGGTCTCTTTTCTGGCTTCTGTCTAGGGATTTCAAACCATCATCTGCATGACTCTCCAGACAGAATATTTTCAACTGATTTGAAAGAAAGAGGATCAAATCTACTATCTTTCTTCAAGTGCTTCTGTATACTTGACCTAAAATGTCAGAAGTCAGGAGGCAGAAAACAACAGGCAGGGTCTCCTGCAAACCTGTTAATCAGGTTAGATAATGCTATGACACTCAGGAACAGCAAATAAGGAAGTATTGAGGGTTTTGGAATGCATAATCTGAGTGATAACAAATATCAACTTGAATGTAGATATAATGAATGCAGTATTTCTATGTGCACTTACAGTGAATGAACGGCCTGTGTTTTTTTTTAATTGACAACAAGCGAAAAAAGGCTCATTTTTCTTTTCAACCTTTTCTTTGACAGATTCTGTGATCCATTCCTTAATTTTCTCAGAGCTTCTGGAGGAAAAATGTTCATATTCACAAATCACAGTCATGAAAAATTCCTTTTTTTTTTTTTTTTTTTTTTTTTTCTGGAGCAGATAGCTATTTTTCTACTAGGTACAACATTTACTACATCAGTGGAAGTGTCTGGAATATGAGAAAATAATCTCTAGTGCCCTGTTAAAAAACAGTTGTGTAAAACAAGCACTTTCATGGACACCTTATTTTTCCTTCCTCTACTCCCCCCATTAATTATCAGTGTTGTTTCCTCTCCACTTCCTCCCCTGCCAAAGGGAGCAGTTTATGGTTCTGACACAAATCTTAGTATCTGTCACGTTTCTGCTCTTCAACTTCATGCATGTCAGCTAGAATCTTTGCCTGACAATTAAAATACAAGATTTTGTCCACAGGTCATCTTCCTTTGGAGTTAGTTTAGTCCTTGCAACCCTTGCATGCTAGCAGAAGCAAAATCAAAATTATCTCTTCCTTGGAATTGCATTTCATACATCTCCATCTCTGTCCTAGCATTGGAATCATTATGTAGCAGTTGGCTCTGATATGCTTGCACAGACACAAATTGAGTCCGACAGGACTGATGTCTCATGGACTTTGCTGTCATTTGAAATGCTGGCATGAGAATGGTAGCAATGAAAGGGGAGAGCTGGTGCCTTCAGCACTTTCTCTGTGAAGATTTCTTAAATTTGTGTTTTTTGATAGCAGAAGCTGATTCAAAAGATAATTTAACAAAAGAGATTCATAACAGTACTAGTTTTCTAACAGCTGCTTGTATCTTTTCTTCCTTCTTTAGCAGATTCTTTGAACATTGTGCTGTACTTTAAAATGAGCTCTTTACACCACCCACAAATCTGTAAGATCTATCTAGTAGAATGGCAATTAGTATAATTTTTCTCCTCCCTTTTTTTGGGAGTTTGATGCTTTGAAACTACTCGTGTGGTAATGAAAAAGATAGTATCTGCTCTCTTTATTGTGCTTAAGCTAGACTTCACACTTGCCAAAGTTTATGTGTTGTAGGCCCTTAGAAAATTACAATTAAATTTCAGTGTATTTCAGTGACAATCATAGAATCATAAAATGGTTTGGATTGGAAGAGACCTTTGAGATTATCTAGTTCCAATCTCCCTGCTGTAGGCAGGGACACCTCCCAGTAGACCAGGCTGCTTAAAGCCCCGTCTAGTCTGTCCTTTAATACTTCCAGGGAGGGGACATCCGCAAACTCTCAGGGCAACCTGTTCTTACTACTCTGAAAGGAAATAATTTCTTCCTGATATCTAGTATATATTCACACTCTTCCAATTGAAAACCATTTCCCTTTATCCTATTGCTACATGCCCTTCTAAAAAATTCCTTCCCAGTTTTCCTGTAGGCCCCCTTAGGTACTGTAAGGCCACTATAAGGTTGCCCTGGAGCTTTCTCCTCCAGGCTGAAGTTCCCCAAACTTTCTCACCCTGTCCTCATAGGGGAGGTGCTTCAGCCCTCTGGTCAACTTTGTGGCCCTTCTCTGGACCTGTTCCAATGGTCTTAAGTCCTTCTTGTGCTGGGGGCCCCTGACTCCAGCTGGGTTCTCATGAGAGCAGAGTAGAGGTAATCAGAGAATCATCTCCCTTTACCTGTTGGTCAAATTTCTCTTGATATAACCCAAAATACGGTTGGCTTTCTGGGCTGCAAGCGCACACTGTCAGTCATGTTAGATCTTTGTCAATGGTTTACGGGCTGGTTCGGCCCAGTTCTGTGACTAGCGGGGCAGAGGGATTTTGCAAAATGCACGCTTCCAGAAAAGGGAAACAGGGGACCCAAAAATAATTAAAAACAGCAACAATGATCTGAGGAGAAACAAACTAATTTACTAAATATAGCATCAGAATGCAAGATAACAGACTATAATACAATGTAATTAGAATTGAAGCTAATAAATCAAATATAATGAGAGAGAGAATGTCTAAAAGGTGGATAGGCCTCACCATAACACTGAGGTGAGGTGCACAGTCCGGTTGAGCAGCAGGGAGACGAAGAAAAGCAGATGAACAAGAGCACATCAGGTGACCTTGCCAGGGGTTATATCTCCTCTCTGACCATGAAGCCCCCTGGGAAATGTAGTTCTTCTCTTCCAGACAGGTACCCAGAACTTGAGCATTAACAGTTAAACTCTCAGTGCACTACATGATGTTATGATGTGGAATACCGATAACAATAATCATAAAACCATGGCAATCTTTCATCAGCTGATATCCCAAAATACTTCTCAGCGTTGCTCTCAAGCCGTGCTCCATCTGACTTGTTTCTGTGCTTGGGATTGGCCCTACCCAGGAGCAGGAACTTGCACTTGGCTTTGCTGAACTTCACAAGGTTGACAAGGGCCCTCTTCTCAATCCTGTCCAGGTCCCTCTGGATGGCATAAAAATGCTAGTGATATCTCCAAATAGCTTGACAAGGTAATCAGGCTATTTGGAGATATCACTAGTATTTTTATGTTCTTTAATTTTTGTCACTGCTGAGATGCAATGAGCTAATACTGAGCCGAGCACTGCTTTAAAAAGGCAGGTATTTGAGTTGCAGCTCTTTCTGCATATCATATCCAATTGTGGATCACAGTAAATGAGGTTGTACAAATTGGAATCTGATCCATTTATGTAATGCTGGATTTTTTATTTTTAATTTTTTTAACGTTTAGCATAATTCACATATGTAGAGGAAATTACAAAAGGAATTTTGACCCCCAGGAATTGTTCAGTATGCTTGATGTCTGTCTTTAAGAATATCTCATGAAGTAGATTTAACTGTGTTATTCCTACCAGACTTCAAAGCATTAGCTCTCGGTATGCTGTTTGCAAATGGACTTTTTTTCTGTTTACTGAATCCAATTTGAATCTCTTCTTGCAAAATGAGTATTCCAATGCTGTATTACATACTTCATTAAAAGTGAAGAGTCATATGATTCAAAAGGTGTTGTGAAGTAGAAGACAATTCAGGGAGTGATAGATCCTTGAATCCTTGAAAAAATACACTGCAAAATATGTTGGACATATGAACATATACCGTACATTCTGTCTTTTCATATGCACCAATAGCCTGAACCAAGTTCCTTTTCTTTCATTCTTACCCTTTTGTCTATTAAAACATTTGCTTTGTTCCAATTTGCAAATATTGAGTAAAATTGGACAATTTCTGCCCTATACCTACTAACCATATTTCTCTCTTTCTTTTATCTGTTCCACAGGCTCTGAAAATATTTCATCTGAAATTTCAGACTGGACAGACTCGCAGTAGCTTCTGAGCCAGTGAGAACGAGGCTGCCAAAGCATGCTGGTGCCAAGCTGTTGGATGATGCACGTAGTCAGGAGAGTGGTGGTGCTCCTGTGCTTGCTACTCTGTGCTGATGCTGAAAGTAAGCTTATTGTTCATTTGTGCTTAGATCTTGGCTAGGATAAACAAACAGTTTTGTTTTCATCTGGTGTTTACTATGGGTCTCTGAATGAGCCTCTTTTTGATTAATTCTTAAAACACTGTAAGATACTCTCTAGATCACAGCCAGTATTTGAAAAGGATTATTTATGGTACTTCCTTACTATTCTTCTAAAAGCCCCTTTTCTTAAGCAACTAATGGTCCCGCTCAGATGTGAAGACTGTTGATATAATGTTATGTAGTAGAAACAA
Source organism: Meleagris gallopavo (assembly GCF_905368555.1). Taxonomy (NCBI): domain Eukaryota; kingdom Metazoa; phylum Chordata; class Aves; order Galliformes; family Phasianidae; genus Meleagris; species Meleagris gallopavo. Next base: position 29,238,806 of record NC_139435.1, on the reverse strand, counting down.
AGACCAACTTTACTTGACAAACATTCATTAAATTCATTTCATGCATCTGTCATTCCTTAACTATTTATTTCTTTGATTTGGTTAAAAAGAAAAAAAGCACCTCCCCCTCTCCGTCCCCCCGCAATTAATATTCATTGCAATTAAAATTCCAGGTCTTTGTAACTACAACAACAGCTGTTGTAATTTATTATTTCTGACAGCTGTTGTGGAGTACAGTATCCAAACAAATCATGTAGAACTGACAACTTAGTGGCTGGCCCAAATATGTGACAATTTAGTTGGAAAATGCAACTGTGTTCACTTATACTTAGGGAAGGGAGGGAGCTGTTGGATTTTGCTCAATTAGTTTGACTATTAATGGGAAAGCAATGCCTTTTTTTTTTTTTTCCGTAAATCACTGGGGCTACCTTGTCTACATGTGTTGTTTCTCCCAGCGGTCCTGTGGCTTCTTGAGAAATAATGTACAAATGCAAAAAGTTAGGTTTACTACGGACTGACTGTTGTTCAGTTGATTCAGGGATATTTTTCCAGTAGATATTTGTGATTCTGTACACCAATCAATAACTTCATTACAACTCTGACTTTTGAAGACTTGTATTTTTCTATGCATGTTTGTAAAACAAAGGAGCAGTTGAATTAAATAGTAACATACACACAGAAAATCAACATTAGATAAGTCAGTTCTCAGTAAAGGCATGTTGAAGAGTTTCTTATCACTCCACCTGCACTTCAGGTATACTAAATTATAGCAATGGAAGAGATGCAAAATTTTTCCAATTCTATCCATAATAAGACTATTCTTAATATGATAGTAATATGAGCAAAATATACATATTTTGTAGCTCTTTTTTTTTGGGGGGGGGGGGGGGGGGGAGAGGGAAGAGATGAGGAGAGTAGTTTTTTTAAGAATAGTGTGGCATTTAGTTTAAAAATAGCTACTCACTACATTATTTAAGAACACTCTATTGTGATTCTTACTAATTTTAAATGAAACAAAAAAGAAGTTGTCTTTTGTCCTTTGCTACTTGCCTTAGAAGGACTTCCCATTGTAGCTAGAATTGATGGGGTCTCATGCAGAATAAATGCTGTAAAATGTATGAAAAGCAACTTGTTTTTATGTGAGAGATACTCTCATTGAAAACAGCCTGTACAAAAGGTCTGAAATAGATACTATGAATAAGTGAAAATGACATAGCAGTAAATATTAATATTAATTAATTGTAGGAAACTAAGATTTTTAGAGGAAGATTCTTAATATTTTTTTATTTTTCACAGGGCTAACATGCTCTCCTGACTGGAGAAAAATCTAAAATCTCTTAATGATAAAAGATTAAATTTTTTGCTTCCATATTTGTTGAAGAGGGATGTAAACCTTTTTGACTGGAAGTGCAGTTTCTAGAGTAATCTGTTGGCTTAATATTTTTGACTTCATCTGAATTTTGAAAGGTACATTTCTATGGACCCTATCTGTTTTACTATTGTAAAGGGTTTTTGCCACTTGGGTATTGATACTTTTAAGTTATATTAGTCACTACAGAAAGTGAATGAGCTTGAGGTGAATATTCACTTATACAGAAGGCTTTTGTTCAATTTGCCTCTCTCTTACTTTAGAGTAAAATCTCTATCTTCTTCTTACAAATGATAAAAAATGTTACTGAGTGTGGAAGTTGCCCCAGATTTTTATAAATGCATGTATACAATTTTTACAAGAACTCTACAGTTAAAACTGATTTTTCAGTTCAGACTTGCTTTTCTGCATTTTGTTTCATTTCCACAGAACTTAGGAGGTAATTTAATAATGAAAACAAAAGCTAATATAAGATTTTCTTCACTTCCGTTAACTTGGATTAAATTCTAACTTGAAGTATGTGATACATTTAATACTAGCTAAAGAGATCTTGTACTGAATACCATTCACGTTACTCCTCCGCTAAGATATGAAAATAAAGACAGACTGTTATTTCCAAGCAGTTAGTAAGCTTTGAATTTGCATGGGTGATTATTTATGTGCATACGGATGTCGTTCGTTATATGGTATATATTAGGTAGTGTGACATATATGCATTTATGAGTCTATAGTGTGGAGAGTCACAGTAATATTTCACTCTTGCATACCTTGTTTGGGAGATATGCTGAGTTTCCACATGACAATTATTTTGTAGGCTGGACGTAAGCACAGCTTTCTGCTGTGTTGTCATGTGTCTAGAAAGATGTTTAATTTGTTCTCTGATGGATTTCTTGAGGACTTGAGGGAAAGTTCCTGCTCTGCTGGAGTTGGTCTACCCTCCAAATTTGCAGATACTGCTCCTGTTTCCACAGCTCTTTGTGTAAGGATTTCAGACCCTAGTGTTGTCCAGACCTGCTTTGAAATTCTTCATAAATAGTTGGCAAGACTATCTTATTCTGTTTTAGTAAGGAGAACATATAGCAAATGAGACAATGGGGACAAAATTACTCTACATGTAAAAGCTGTGTCTTGATAAGGAATAGGAAGTATATCCTGACATTTCTACTGCGTTATATTTTTATCGGGAATAATGAATACATGCTCTTCTCATCACCCTGGGGTATCACTATTGTGTGAAATCCAATAGGAAGACTACTTACTTGTCCCGAAGAGCTTCTAACAGTATTGTTTAGTACTTCTTTTCTACTGAAATGCTATTCTCACAGATGAGCACGGGAATGAGAATTGTTTGGTTTATATCATCTTTGTGAAATACCTCAAACTCTGAAATACACTGACACTAGCTGATGAACTTACATGTAGCCTTCTGCAAAGGAATGCAATATAACATTGCTAGAAAAGTCCCTCCCTAGCTAGTTTGATGAGGACATCATACCCTTCATGCGTGCGGCTGAGATCTGATTCTGACTGTTAGAAAAAAAGTATTTAAACTTGACTAAACAAAATAAGCGATATTCAAAGGTAGCAAAATCATTTCACTCCTTTATTTCTAGTTAAGTATATGTAACGATAGAAAATGTAAAATGTCAAGTAATATGACTTTTTTTTTGAGTTGTCTTATTTATATTTTGTAATATATATTATATATAGTCATATATTTATAAACATTTGTTTAGCCTTCTGTTTGTAGAAGTACAGCCTGCTGGTTTACAGTATTTATCATTGGATAAATTGCTTTCAACAGTACAAAAGGCAGCTAGGTTAAGACAATACTTATCTACTGTGAAATTAGTAATATCACAATATTTTTCATAAGAAGAGAATGCTTTTCTCATGTTTTCTAAATTAACTGGCAGAGTTTATTACTTAGCTAGAAGTTTTCTGCACATTGATCCATTTGATAACACTGGTAACATCTGAACTTCCATGAATATTTATTTATGTACATACAAATGTCATACATTACATGGTATACGTTAAGTGGTGTGTCAGATATGCATTTATTGGCCTACACATAGCACTGCTTTAATGACGTGAGCTGTCTGTCTTACCAGTTTGAAACAAGAGCTTATAGAGAGTCACGGAGACCATTTATTTAACAGATTTCTGTTCAAACTATAGAATATGATATTCTATTTCTTTATGACCTCTATAATGATGATATATCAAGTCACTGAGTTCAAAGAAAGGTGTTCCTTGTAAGATGTTTGTTCCTGGGTTTTCTTCGTTAAACTCATTTGTGTTAGTAGAATCTAATGCATTGCTATAGATGTAATTCATCCTACTTAGTGATTTTAGCAAATCACACAGGACATAATATGATAATTTTCACCATTCTCTCCACTCTAAGAAAGAGTTCTACATTTTCTGCTACATTCCAGTATTTTTTTTCTGTTTATTTTTTTCTTTGTTCTTGGTTGCATAGCTTCTGTTCTGACATTTTGCTTATGCTGCTTCTTTTGATGTGATGTTTTAGAAGATAGCTATGTTCTTTCTTCATTCAGTAAAAATGGTTGCAACTAACAATAAAAAGGCAAACTAAATATTAACAAAAATACTAACAAAAAAATACTAATCATAAAGAATACATTTCTTGTGTACTAGTTCCATTCCCAGTTTTTGAACACTTTGCTCATGGTTCCAGAGGCATGTGTCAGCTATCATGCTGTCTGATGGAAAACTTTTTAAGATTTTTTGTAGAATCAGGAACAGCTGAAACTTTGCTGACAAGCCAGTGATAACCTTTGACAAATGCAAGGACTGAGAAAAATTCTATTCTAAACAGGATCAGAATAAGGTAGTTTGATATTAGTGGAATCAAATATGTTTGCTATTTTTCCTCTTTTTCTCTTTATTTATTTATTTATTTTTTCCTTGTTCAATTTCATTCCTTCATTTTATTTGGCTTTGTTTTTCAAAGAACACCTGTTTCTATATACCTGCTGATATAATGACATCTCTTAAGATTGTTTGGCATTTTTCAGCAAGGCAAAACACATTTAGACAGTCCACATTCAAATCTTTACTTCTAAAGACTACTATGTCAAATGATAGATCTTCTAAAATGATTATGTTGTTGAAATTAATTATTCTGTAGTAAAACTTGCAATTGGACATGCATGGTTTACGTTAAATCAATAAAAAAAAAAGAGAAAAACAACAACAACAAACAAACAAAACAAAACCAAGCAAGTGTTTTCTGGAATAAATTCATAAGTACTATTTGAAGACAGGCCCGATACAGAAACTGTTTGCTTTGTTGTATGAGTGCTTGTGATAACTAGGACTAAATTTCTATTGGATTCAATTTAAACTCTGACAATGAGGTTATTTCAGTTATTGTTTTCAACTGTAGCAATAGCAAAAGCTGTAAAATTAAAAAATGTAAAGAAAGGAGCTGTATTTTAATGTCAGAGAAGGAATGGACAGTACCACTTTATTGAAGTTAATGTCAAGTGTAAACAAAAATTGCATGTGTGCTATTCCCTTTAGCATCAGTTATTTCAAATGGCAAGTTAAGAAATCAGCATCATTAATATTCCTTTGTCAGAACAGGCTAGGAATCCCATTCTGTCTAGATCTGGTACACCATTTAAGAACATATTCAAATATTTTAAATGTATTTTTAAAATGCTTATAAAAGCACATATAATAGTCTGAATGTAGGAACAATTCATAATGAAAAAACCAAGCAGATATGTAGAAATGTTAGATCTTTGGTAATTATTCACAACACAAAAACTGCTAAGTTGGTTTAGGATATTTTCACTCCTTATTTTAGGTTTTCCTCTCAGTCTGAAATGGAGATAGGAGTGTCCATTTTGACAGTGAATTTCTGAATAACAGATTCAGCAAATCATGAAGTATGTGAAAGTATGTAGAAAGACCACCATGAATTCTTGTTCCTAGACTTAAAACTCCCTCCAAAATTACTGATGTATGGGAATGTTTTGCATTCTGTAAATACTGTCTGCCTGATGGTGCATTTTTACAAACTGTTCAGAAGAAATGTTTCCTAATATCCAATCTAAACGTCCCCTAGCAAAACTTTAGGCCATTTCCTCATGTCCTGTTGATTTTTACTTGAGATTAGAGACAGACTCCTGCCTTTCTACAGGCTTCATTGAGGTAGTTGGAGAGGGCAATAACGTTTCTCCCGAGTCTTATTTTCTTTAAGCTAAATAATTCCTGTTTTCCCAGCAGCAGCTTGAGGCTTGTTCTCTAGACTCTTCACCAGCTTCATTGCTCTTCATTGGGCATGCTCCAGCACCTTGATGCCGTTTGTGTAGTTAAGGACCCTAAAGAGGACACAGTATTTGAGGCGCAACTTTACTAGTGCTGAATACAAGGGATGGTAATTTACCTCATCCTGCTGGCCACACTTCTGATAAAAGCCTGGATTCCACTGGCTTTTTTAGCCACCTCGGCACACTGGGCACACACATATTAAGATGGCTATCGACCAATATCCTCAGGTTCTCTTCTCCCAGGCAGCTTTCCAGCTACTCTTCCTCAGTCTGTAGCATTGCATGGGGTTGTTGTGACCAAAGTACAGGTGCTGGCAGTTAGCCTATTGGAATGCCATACAGCTGAACAAAATGCATTTATTTAGCCTATTCAGATCTCTCCGCAGAGTGTTCCTATCCTCAAGCACGTTAGCATTCCTGCATAACTTGGTGACACCTGCAAGCTTACTGAGTATGCACTCAATCCCTTTGTACAAATCACAGATAAAAACATTGAAGAAAAATTGCCCCAGTACTTATTCCTGATAAAACCCATGTGTGAGCAACCTTAAATTCGATTTAGCACTATTCACCAACATTCAGAAAGTTTCCTACCCAGTGAAGTGTATGCCCATGAGCAGCCAGATTCTCTGGGAGAATGCTGTGGAAAACAGTGTCAAAAGCTTGATTAAAGTATAGGTATGCAACATCCACAGCCTTTCCCTCATCCACTATGTGGGTCACCTTGTCACAGAAGGAGATCAGCTTAGTGAAGCAAAACCTGCTTTTCATAAACCCATGTTGATTGAGTCTGGTCATCTGATTGTCCTGTACGTTGGCACTCAAGAACTAGTGCATTACCTTCTCTGGCACCAAGGTCAAGCTGACAGACTGTAGTTCCTCAGGTCCTCCTTCTGACTCTTGTAGGTAGACGCCATATTAGCTAGCCTCTAGGCACCTGGAATGTTTCCATATAGGCAGAACTAATGATAAATTATGGAAAGTGTACTGGTGAGCACTTTCATCAGTTTCCTCAGTAGACTTGGTTACTTTAGTCTTTTTCTCAGCCTTCATCACTGTGAATTCTTCCATATCCAATAAAGATTAGAGATACACTGTAGCATTGCTTTTTTTGCTAATGATTTGTAGAAGTGTTTTTAATTATCTTTAATCATAGTAGCCATATTAAGCTCCAGCTGGGCTTTGGCTCTTCTAATTCTCTTACTATAGAGCCTCACAACATCTTTGTAGTCCTCCTGAGTGGCCTACACATTTTTCTGAAGGTCATAAACCCTTTTTCTCCCTGAGTTCTAGCCAAAACCCTCTGTTCAGCTAGCCTTGTCCAATTCAGCGAGCCTTGTCCAATTCTCCTCTTGTCTTGTCTCTATGCAAATGGAGATGGCCTGCTCTTGATCCCTTCAGATTATCTTCTTTAACAAGGCCAAAGTCTGCCCTCCAATATTCCAACATGAAAGTTCTGCTTACCTCCCTCTTTACCTTCCCAATGATTGATGCCACATTTATTTTGCACTTCAAGGAGGGTCCCACCTAGGTCAATATTTTCCCTCCACTAATCTCATACATGCTTTAGAAAAATATACAAAACACTTGTTGAGAATATTTGCAAATGGTTCTATATTGGAGAGAAAATTAATTATTTGGACTCGTGCTCTAGAGAAAATCTATATATTTAAGCAACAGCAAATGTAAAGTCAAACAGGTAAGAATGAAAAATACAGTTCAAAATAGACTAGTGTCTTTGGGATGATTCTGAAAATTAACTTTTTTTTTTTTTTACTCCATAAACAAGGACAAAGTAAATGTATCAAGGAAACTTAAACATGCATGTATAGGCCTACTGAGGTTTACAATGCAATGTAAATCTAATCCATTAAAGAAATGATTGTTGACAAACTGGAGAAAGCATAGGGAACTGAAAAATGTAGATTTATGCTGAAGAAATGCTTACTAATCTTTTTTTTTTTTTAATTAAGTTTGTCTATAAAGATTACTGAAAGCTTAAGAGAGCTACTGTGGATATGCTTTTATGTACAGAAGAAAGTAGCTGCTATAGACAACTTTGCTTAATAAGTTTGAGGAGAAATTAACAGTAGACACAGAATCACAGAATCATCGAGGTTGGAAAAAAACTCCAAGATCATCCAGTCCAACCTACAGCTACCATGAATATTTCCCCGCTAAACTGTGTTCCTTAGTACAACATCTAAATGTTTATTGAACACCTCCAGGGACAATGACTCAACCATTTCCCTGGGCAGACTATACCAGTGTCTGACCGTTTTCTTGGAGAAGATGATTTTCCTAACGTCCAAACTGAAACTACCCTGGTGCAGCCCATTCCAGCACCTCACCACTCTCTCTGTAAAGAACTTCCCCCTGACATTCGACCTAAATCTTCCCTCCCTCAATTTAAAACCATTTCCCCTCGTCCTGTAGTTATTAACCATCTCAAAGAGTTGATTCCCCCCCTGTTTGTAGGCTCCCTTTAGGTACTGAAAGGTTGCAGTGAGGTCACTCCGCAGCCTTCTTTTCCCCAGGCTGAACAAGCCTAGCTCCCTCAGCCTGTCTTTGTAGTGGAGCTGCTCCAGCCTCCTGATCATCTGTGGGCTCTCCTCTGGATCCTCTCCAACAGCTCCCTGTCTTTCTTGTACTGAGGTCTCCAGACCAGGACACAGTACTCCAGATGGGGCCTCACAAGAGCAGAGTAGAGGGGGACAATCACCTCCCTGTCGCTGCTGGCCACCCCTGTTCTGATGGACTCCAGGATACCATTTGCTTTCTGAGCTGCTGGCTGGCTTACGTTAAGCTTTTCACCTATCAAGACCCCCAGGTCCTTCTCCGCAGGGGTGCTCCCAAGGACTACTCCTTCCAGACTATATGTCTTATCTCTTGCTACTTGAGAGAAGAGGCCAACTTTCACCTCACTATAACCTCCTTTCAAGTAGTTGTAGAGAGCGATAAGGTGTCCCCTAAGCCCTCTATTCTCCAGACTAAACAATCCCCATTCTCCCAGCCGCTTCTCATAAGACTTGTTCTCCAGACCGCTCACCTGCTTCTTTGCCCTTCTCTGAACACGCTTCAGGGCCTTGATGTCTTTTGTGCAGTGAGGGGCCTAAAACTGCACACAGTACTTGAGGTGTGATCTCACCAGGGCTGAATACAGAGGGTTGATCACTTCCTTGCTCCTGCTGGCAGCACTATTTCTCATACAGGCAAGAATGCCATTGGCCTTCTTGGCTACCTGGGCTCACTGCTGACTCATGTTTTGCCGAGTATCAACCAACACCCCTGGTCTGTTTCTTCCATCCAGTCTTGCAGTCACGCTGCCCCAGATGTGTAGCATTGCATGGGACTGTTTAGACTGAAACGCAGGACCTAGTACGTGGTCTTGTTGAACGTCTTAAAATTGGCCTCAGCCTAGCTATTTTACCTATTGTGATCCCTCTGTAGGACTATCCTACCCCTATGCAGATTGATACTTCCTCCCAACTTGATGTTGTCTGCAGACTTTCTTAGAGTGCACTCAATTCCCTTCTCCAGTTCATCAATCAAGATATTAAACAGGCCCTAGTACTGACCCCTAGGAAACACCACTCATTACCAAACACAAGCTGGTTCTCCAGCAAGTTTTTACCCAGCAAGTAGCACATGTGTCCAAGCCATGGGCTACCAGTTTCTTTAGGAGAATACTGTGGGAGGCAGAGTGAAAGACTTTGCTGAATCTAGGTAAACTACACCCACAGCCTTTCCCTCCTCTACCAGGTTGGTCACTCAATCATGGAAAGAGATTATGTTTGTCAAGCAGGGCCTGCCTTTCACGAACCCATGCTGGTTAGGCCTGATCCCCCATTTGTCTGGCACATGCTGTGCGATCTCCCTCAAGATGATCTGTTCCATATTCTTTTATGACACTGAGGTCAGGCTGATGGGCCTGAGATCCTCCCTGTGACCTATGCAGATGGGGTCACATTGGCATGATTCCAATCCTCTGAGTCCTCTCCATTTGATCAGGAATTCTGATGGACTGTGGATGTGTCTTGATTATCTATTCCACTTTCTCCTTCAGCACCTGCAGTTGGCTTCCATCTGGCCCCATGGACTTGTGGCAGTCCAGGTGAAGTAGTGGTTCTCTGTTTTCATCTGAACCACGGAGCATTTATTCTACTCCCCTTCCCAGTCTCCTAGTCAGGGGATAGAGTATCCCAAGGATAATTGGATTGGCTTATAAGGACAGATGTAAAGAAGGCCTGGAGAACCTAAACATTTTCCTTATCGTCAGTAATCATGTTCCCTGCCGCATCCAGTAAAGGCTGGAGATTCTCCTTAACATTCTTCTTACTGCTAATATATTGATAAGAAAGCTTTCAGTTCTCTTTTACCTCAGTGGCAAAGCTGAATCCAAGCTGGGCTTTTGCCTTTCTAATTTTCTCCCTATATATCCTAACCACTTTTTTGTACTCTCCCTAGGTTTCCCATCTTTTCTTCCACAGGAAGTAGACTGTCTTTTTCTCCCAAAGGCTCACCAAATATTCCCGGTTCATTTGTGCAGTTTTCTTCCCTGTTGGCTCATCTTCCAGCATAGGTGGACAGCTTGCTCCTGAGTCTTTAAGACTTCCTTCTTGAGGAGCGTCCAGCCTTCTAATAGCTAGTTCTGGGCAACTACAGTATAACTATTGGATTGGACTCTGAAGAGACAGTTTGCTAGTATATATCAGAATTTACTCAGATTAAGATTGGATATATTTAAAAACTAAAAAGAATATTGTGTACTCATTATAAGAGTGACAAGGATAATCACAGAATCACAGAATCACAGAATTGTAGGGGTTGGAAGGGACCTCTAGAGATCATCGAGACCAACCCCCCTGCCAAAGCAGGTTCCCTACACCAGGTCGCACAGGTAGGCGTCCAGGCGAGACTTGAATATCTCCAGAGAAGGAGACTCCACAACCCCCCTGGGCAGCCTGTTCCAGTGCTCCGTCACCCTCACCGTAAAGAAGTTCTTACGCACATTCGTGCGAAACTTCCTGTGCTGCAGCTTATGTCCGTTTCCCCTCGTCCTGTCTCCACGTACCACTGAAAAGAGACTGGCCTCACCGCTATGGCCGCCACACCTCAGATATTTATAAACCTGGATCAGGTCCCCTCTCAGTCTTCTTTTCTCAAGGCTAAACAGACCCAGTTCACTTAGCCTTTCTTCATAGGGGAGATGCTCCAGGCCCTTCACCATCTTTGGGGCCCTCCGCTGGACTCTTTCTGAGAGATCCCTGTCTTTTTTGTACTGAGGAGCCCAGAACTGGACACAGTACTCCAGATGAGGCCTTACCAGGGCAGAGTAGAGGGGGAGGATCACCTCCCTCGACCTGCTGGACACGCTCTTCTTAATGCACCCCAGAATGCCGTTGGCCTTTTTGGCCACGAGGGCACACTGCTGGCTCATGGCCAACCTGTCGTCCACCAGGACGCCCAGGTCCCTCTCTGCAGAGCTCCTCTCCAGCAGCTCATCCCCCAGCCTGTATTGGTGCATGCAATTATTCCTCCCTAGGTGTAAGACCCTACACTTGCTTTTGTTGAACCTCATCCGGTTTCTTACTGCCCAGCTCTCCAGCCGTCCAGGTCTTGCTGAATGGCAGCACAGCCTTCAGGCGTGTCAGCCAATCCTCCCAACTTGGTATCATCAGCAAACTTGCTGAGGGTGGCCACTATCCCCTCATCAAGGTCATTGATGAAGATGTTGAACAAGACCGGACCCAGCACAGACCCCTGGGGGACACCACTGGTTACAGGTCTCCAGCCAGACTCTGCACCACCAATGACGACCCTCAGCGCTCTGCCAGTCAGCCAGTTCTCAACCCACCTTACTGTCCACTCATCTATCCCACACTTCCTCAGCTTTGTTATAAGGATGTTGTGGGAGACAGTATCAAACGCCTTTCTAAAATCAAGGTAGACTACATCTACCACTCTTCCCCCATCCACCCAGCATGTGACAGCATCATAGAAGGCCACCAAGTTGGTTGAGCACAACCTCCCCTTGGTGAACCCATGCTGACTACTCCTGATAACCTCCTTTTCTCCCAGTTGTCTGGAGATGATATCCAGCACAAGCTGTTTCATCACCTTTCCAGGGACAGAGGTGAGGCTGACAGGCCTATAATTACCCGGATCTTCCTTCTTGCCCTTTTTGAAGACCGGAGTGACATTGGCTATCCTCCAGTCTTCAGGGACCTCCCCTGTTGTCCAAGACCTCTCAAAAATGATGGAGAGCGGTTCGGCAATGACCTCCGCCAGCTCCCTCAGCACACGTGGATGCACCCCATCAGGTCCCATGGACTTGTGGACCTTAGTACTGCCTAGGCGCTCACGCACGTCCTCTTTCCTGACTAAAGGGAAGTCTCCCATTCCCCAGACCCTCTCACTAACCTCCACAATGTGGGAAACCTGAAGGAGAGCCTTTTCACTGAAGACGGAAGTAAAGAAGGCATTCAGTATCTCTGCCTTCTCAGCATCCCCTGTTACCAGAATCCCCCTCTCACTTAGTAAGGGGCCCACATTCTCTCTAGTTTTCCTTTTGCTGTTAACATACTTGAAGAAGCCTTTTTTATTATCCTTTATCACTTTAGCCAGATTCAATTCCAGACGGGCTTTAGCCTTCCTCTTTGCATCCCTGCAGGCCCTGACTACATTCCTATATTCTTCCCAAGTGGTCAGACCCTTTTTCCACATTTCATGGACCTTCTTCTTTCCTTTGAGCTTGCGCATGAGCTCCTTGCTCATCCACAAAGGTCTCCTGCCACCTTTTCCCGATTTCTTGCTCACAGGGACGCACCGATCCTGAGCTTGGAAGAAGAGCTGTTTAAATGCTGACCAGCTCTCAGAGGCCCCCTTACCTTCTAACACCCGAGCCCACGTGATAGCTCCAAGTAGGTCCTGGAAGAGATCGAAGTTGGCTCTCCTAAAGTCCAGGGTAGCAATCCTACTTATTGCTTTGCTTCTACTTATTGCTTTGCTTCTTCCACTCAGGATCTTGAACTCCACCATCTCATGATCACTACAACCCAATCTGCCCCCAACCTTTACTTCCTTAACAAGTCCATCCCTGTTGGTGAGAATAAGGTCCAGCAACACTCCTCCCCGTGTCGGTTCCTCCACCACCTGCATCAGAAATCCATTTCATAATGGATGCTCATTTCAATCCATAATCCACTTGACTTGACATAATTTGTTTTAAATCTGTGAATGAATCTATCTGAGCGAAGAAAGGAAAGGAGGAAATTATTCAATATGGTGTAAAATTTAGTGCACCTTCATCTTGGGAACTGTAATACTAAATAAATCTAAATTCTCAAGGAGACACAGCCAAGTTAGCTAAGGTACTTAAAATAGCCTAGGTAAAGATTGGAGTTCTGGAAGACTGGAGCTCAAGAAACATTTGTATACTGCTCTTTAGAAATATGGTTTTAATTACGTTGTAAAAGTAGGAGTTTAAATTCAGTGATCCTTGTGGGTTCTTTCCAACTCAGGATGTGCTACGACTATGTATTTTATGATTCTGTGATGGAACAGCTGCCACGTGTGATGAGGCTGATAATGTTTTGCTGGATGTCTTCTGATGTTTACATTTCACAAACCAAGAAACATTAGTGGAAAATCTTTATCACATATCTTTTTTATCTTCTTCTTTTTTTTTTTTAATATAATATTTTGTCTTCAGATGTACTTTTTGTATAAAGAAGAGTAACGTGTCCACTGACCTTTCTCAATATCAGTGCTTTGATGAAAATGACTTAAAGGTTGTAGCATCTAAAAATATTTGCATTAAGCTGAAAAACTAGACATAAATTGCAATTAAGAAAGACTTTTCAATGAAGATGATATTCTGTCTACTGTATTAGGAAGAGCTTTTCAGATTAAGTTGATAAGAATTCCCTTAATATTAAACATGGTCTATATATTTAAAAAAAAAAAAAAAATTTCATAGAAAATTAATTCAGATTTTCTTTAAATAATTAATCAGTACACTAATTAAGGAATAATTTGATATTAAAGGTGTTTATTAAAATTTTAGTTACTGTACAAAAAAACATGTACTTACACTATCCCTTTTACAAACCTCAATAAATGCTTTTAATCAGTGGATACTTAGCAAACAAGGTGCTTGAAAAAATAGTCTTCTTATCACTTACTGTTCTGATAAATGTTTATTATTTGGTTGTCAACTCTTTACATTGTACCAAATTCAGTCATTCATGAAATAAGATTTTCAATTTTTCTGACAAGAAACTGCCGCTATGCTATTTTATTAATATATAGTTATTATTATATTATGTAGCTCTTTTTTTGATACAGATGTACAATCTCAAATTATAATGTTACAGTTGTACAGAAGGTGGTCATATCATGAGAGGATGCTTGATTCTAGTACCTGAATATTTGTTCAGCCTCATGAGTTATAATTATTTTGTAATTACTACATCTCAAAATAATCGGTGTTGAAACCTTTTTTTAAACAATTACCTGTATTTTTTTTTTACTAATATCTTTAGATAGAAAATTAAAATAGATTTTTTTTTTTAACTGTTACTTCCACGAACCCTATGTTGCTAACCAAACATCATTGTCTTGTATTCATGACTTGCATTCCACTTAGCAGCTCATTTTTTGTTTTTATTCATGGATTGTAGGCTTCTAAAAATAGTACAGTGAAATGGAGTACTTTGGAGACATATAAGTGTAACGTTGTGTATAGAATGAGTATGTTAAAGATGTTAGTTTTACATGAAAAGTGTGTGGAATTTTCCCTAGTAAAAAATCTTTAAGAAAAAATGTCATGACTGTAAGTTGTTTGGCAGCAACTTTGCATCTACACAGAGAAGGAGCTCATTTGCTCAGCTGAGAAAATCAGCTAAGTATCAATGACACCTCATGATCATGATCAATTTAGAGAACTCACAGGTTATGAGTAGATAACGACTAGAATGAGAACTACAATTTGCATTAAAATTGATCACTGAATCTTTTTGGAATGTTTTGCATATCAGATGATTGAATGGAAAGAAAGTATTCCTTCCTATGGCTAGCTTCTTCCAGTCATTAGAAACTAATTAATTTATAGTTCTATTTTATGCTTCTTTGTTTCCTTCAAAATGAATGTGAATATATGAATTGAAGGTACTAAGAATTTTTAACTAAACTTAACAATTAATTTTCTTATCTAATTTTGAAATGTGGAAGTTAGGAAATGTGGGTAAAATTTGTACATATTGATTGTATAAAAATATCAGATTTTCAAAGTTAAAATATACTCAGATTCCCAACTGCAGAAATATATCTTGATTTGTTTACCTTTGCAATAGCCAAAAAAAAAAATCCACCTGCAGTCTGGAATACTCCAAATCATCTTTTCCCATCAGATGGATAGACTAATAATTTTGTATATATTCCTCTTCAATATTTTCTGGTCAAATGGGTGTTCATAGGTAGCTTTGTTATTTTATTTTATTTTATTTTATTTTATTTTATTTTATTTTATTGTGTTGAGTGTATCTGTAAAGTCTTTGGCTTCTTATAGCATTATGATTGTTGTTTGCTCTTTTTTGTTTATCTCTGAATGTGTGCTTCAATGTCTTGTTCTTCCATGTAAAATACACTGTAACTTTGAGGGAAACGTACTAATCTTGGATCCTGGGGATGAAGAGTTTCAGTTGTTTAGATGGTAATAGATCTGTCTTAACTTTCCATTTTACAAAAAAAGTATTCTGAAGTATCAGTAAGAATGGAAAAATATTCTCTTATGTAAAAGAGGACAAATATCAATAAAACCATTTTCCTAATTGTACATTATTATTTACACGTAAGATTTAATATTATTTGCTTCTTCAGTGACAAACAATGCAAAACTTCAACCTCAAACTTCAGAGCTGTTCTCTTTGAGCTATAGATCTCTTAAAGCAGACTGAACTGCTGTCTCTTATTTATAGATCAACTTCAGAAATGATGCTTGTTAGGCATCTGATTGTAGAGGAGAAGGGATAAATCAAGACAAATGGATTCAAAAGAAGAGGGTCTCTTGTCTTAATTATTTTCAGAAATGTCACTTCTGCACCCTGTCCTAAGCTAACTTTTCTCGGGTAAGTTAATAATCTTGACTGTAGTTGTTTCTCTTAACCAGTATATTTGGACATTACAAGTAAATGTTAGTAACTTACATCTTTGAAGCGAGAAAAAAAAAAAGATCAAGGGAGTCACATAATCCCTACTACTTAGGGGAATATTTCTAGAAAAATACCGGACAGGTAATTCATAGTTTCAAGGAAAATTGGTGTCTTTGACTGTACAGGCAATGAGTTCTCAGCTGCTTCTAAAGTGGAGATAATTTTAGAATTCAACTGCAGTTCAATTCTAACAACAGGTGTGGAAAAAAGTTGATATTTCATAGCATATACTTAATCATTTATATTCAAATGCTATGAATTTGAACCTCTAGGAAAGATCTTATATCCCAGGTTTGTGATATTTTTTCACTGATGTTCATTTCTGATTACAACACTGGTGTTTCATTAAAGATAAATAAATTATGCAATTTTTTTTTATTTTTATTTTTTTAATGCTAGAGAGAAAGTTATGTTTCTTTAATTAATTTCCTCTCTCTTTAGAATGTACACATGGTCCAGAATAGATAATTAATTTGATAATGATTTAAAGATTTTTTGAAAAGGGTCATAAATACCATTTAACTGTAAACAATATTTTAGGATAATTTAAATCTTACCATTATAGTGCTTATCTCTAAATGTTTCTTTGAGGAGAGTGTACAGAACTCTGAAAATTAATCAGTTTTCCATTTATACTAGAAAATCTTAAATTACAAAGACAACAGAGTCTGTTGTCTAATATTACTTTTGCCTTTACCTCTTTCCCTCCTTTTCCCTATTTTCTGTGCCTTTTTTTTTTCAATTTTTTTTTTAATTTTTATTTTTTATTTCATCTTACTATACATCTCTCAGTCCAGTGCATTAAGACAATGGGTATACTGTCCCTACACCTCAACTGTTGAATTCTGGTATCTAAAGCTGGAGTGCTTTCTGACATGAAATGAAAGCGAACAGGGTTGACTTTGAGATGTGTGCATTTTACACTGAGGTTATAAAAGGGGAAGTGCTCTTAACTGGCCAGTGAGCCTGTATGAGATCACTGTGTTCCAGCAAAGCTCAATGACAACCATACCTGATTCTCATTACCCATGTTCTGTGGCACCAGAGAGTGTTGTGCCATGAATCGCCCTGTTAGTTCACCAGTTCAGAATTTTATATCTTGCATTTACCCTTTCTACTTCTTTTACACATCCACTTTTCCGTTCAGTTGTCTTCTTGTTCCTAGTTTCTCCACTCCTCCCTCAACATTTAAAGTAAGAATCAAATTTAAAAATTGTCTGTGGAATCTGGTACTGAATTGTCAATTATGCACCACAAAGAAGATATGAAACAGGAACAACCACGTGGAAATAATAGACTGAAGAATTCATCAAAGAAATTTTATCTAAGTTGCAGAAACTCAAGGTCAACAAAGTAACATTAAAACCCTAATCTTAAGTACTTTCCTTACTATTCAAATGGACTCTATCTCATTTGGTTTCCGGTTTTGGGCATTTATTTATTTATTTTACTTTAGCAAACTAGTTCCAAAAATTGCACTGGTGCAAAATGCTTCTGTTGGTATCTATATTGTATGACCAGACAAGTATTCATCCGGACGAGACGTATTTTCTACTGATCTTCTACACTTTCACAGAATCACAGAATCACAGAATCACAGAATCACTTTCAGCAGAGTAAGGATGCACTCTTGTTAATGACATGAAAAGAAGCCAAACTAATTTTGTATCTCTTGCCAAGTTTAGAGAGAACTTTCCAAAGAGGAGTAAATTGTGCAGTGTTCCATTTTCTTCCTTCTGTTAAAAAATTAGTTTTCGTCAACAAAGAATTTTAGGAATAATCATTTTAAGAATGTTACCACTTCAGATTAAAAAAAAAAAAAAAGATGATTTTAGAATTAAAGTATAATTACTTTTGCTTCTAGCATTCAACATAATTTCCCAACTCACCAGACTATGAGATCTGTGGAATTAGCTTAAGCAACTATTTTTTTTTTTATTTCTACTTTCCCTCATCTTCCTTTTTCTAAATACATTTTATTTGTTATGTTCCATTTTTTTCAAGATTGAAGTAGGATAGCCTTCTGACTCCGAACATTTATAAGAGTATAATTCTCAAAGTTCTCAAGGTCAAAAAACAGAAAGTTTGGATAGGCTTAACTTAATGTACACTTTCTGTTTTTCATTACCTAAACAAGTCTATGTAATTAAATCATTACTCGATTGGAAGTGATCACTTGCTAACAATAAGGCTTAGTGCTTTCCTTCTCGATTCTGTAAAACCTATAATTTCTGTTCTTAATTGAACTCTTCATTTGTGATATTTGTGCTGTCAGGAAGCATGCAGTCAGAGCACAGAACTGTAGTTCTAAAACATGTGCAGAACTAGGAGTGAACTAACATTGGTAAAACTTTTAGACAAAGTGTTTCTTCACTTATTTCTTGATCTTATTTCTCAATGAAATAGAAAAAGGTAAAACAAAATTGATTATAGCTAATTAATGCTATCAATGAACCACATAACAGGGGAGCTCATCACAGCAACATGATATTTTTTAAAAATTTATTTATGTCATTTTAAGAATGGAATAATAGTTCTGTTGGAAAGAACTTTTAAAAATCAGCTAGTCTAATTCCCTGACCACTTCAGTGCTAAACAAAGTTAAAGAATATTATAAAGGTCATTATCCTCCCCATGTCAACATGGCATGGGGTATCAATCACCTCTGTAGGAAGCCTTTCCAATGTTTGGATACTCTCACAGCAGAGAAATTTTACTGAGTGTCCAGTGTGAACCTCCCGTGGTGCAGATTTCTGCCACTGGTTTCTGCCATATGCTTTGTCATTGTTGACTATAATTCATAGTTTTGTGTAGGCATTTGTTTATAGATGTGTACTTTGTAAAAAAGCTTTGGACACAGAATGATTAATGTTTTGCTTCAGTAATACTACCTTAGGCATCTTCTTGTATATGGCAAGCATGCCTCTGGCAGGGGTGTTGAAATTTGATGATCCTTGAGGTCCTTTCCAATGCAAGATATTCTATGATTCCATGATCCACTTTCCTTACTTAGTATTGTAATATTGAACCTGCACATCAAATTCAATGATTAAAAAATTGTTTCTAGTAATTTTTATTAGTATCGGGTAGTACTGATTAAGCTACAGGTCAACTCACACTAATCTGTTATAATTGTATCAAAATAGTGATCTTCTAAAAACTACATCATTAATAGTGGCTGATTTCTCAAATTTATAAGACAGAGTTAGCAATATTCTTCCAAAATGGAAAATTCTTATAAGTAAAGCAGAACGTAAGTTGGAATCTTCTTGCTTAAACTCTAAAAACAGTTCATTAATTTATGTGTGAATTTTCACAGTAACTTATTTTTTGCTTTGTTTAGGGACTATGCTGAATATACTTAAGACTGATATTTTTCCTTGGGTTAATTAAGGATATGAAATGAAAATTGAGAACTTCCTACACCTAATACCTTAAATAAAATGGGATCCTGACGGATGAAAATCTGGAACATGAGCCAGCTGTGTGCTCTTGCATCCTGAAAGACCAACGGTATCCTGGGCTCCGTCAAAAGAGGAGAGGAAGGTGATTATCTCCTTCTGCTCTGCCCTTGTGAGATTTTATCTGGAGTACTGCCTCCAAGACTGGGTCCCCCAGCACTGGAAGCATGCAGAACTGTTGGAGTGGGTCCAGAGGAGTGTCATTAACATGATCAAAGGGCTGGAGCACCTCTCCTGTGAAGAAAGTTTGAGGAAGATGGGCTTTTTCAGCCTGGAGGAGAGAAGGCTCCAGAGACCTCACTGTGGCCTTTCAGTACTTGAAAAGAGCTTACTAGTGGAAGGAGAGCTGATTCTTTATTCTGTCTGATTGTGATAGCATAAGGGAAAATGGCTCTAAGCAAAAAGAGAGGAGACTTAGGTTAGATGTTAGCAAGAAATTTTTTACTCAGAGAGTGATGAAACACTTGAACAGCTTGCTGGGAAAAGTTGTGGATGTAGCATACTTAGGAGGTGATCAAGATGAGGTTCTATGGTTCTAAGAAAATATGTCATCACAACAACACATGAAGTAGTTTTGTTATTCAAAGAGACCTGATCAGTCCAAAGAAATGGGTTGACAGAACTTCCTGAATTTCAAGAATGGGGATTGGGAAGCTTTGAACATGAACATCAGTGATTTTAAATACCTAGCATGCTTGAAGCTGACCAGACAGAATGCAGCTTAACAAAAAAGTGCTTGTGGTGCTCCTGAATAAACTGTTGACCATAAACCTATAATGCATGCTTGTAACATACCCAACAGCTTCCTGGGCTGATAGGATGGGATCACTCCTGCCTACACAGCTCTGGTCAGATGTATCTGGAGTGCTGGGTCCAACATTGGACTTCTCATGAAGAGTACACTAGAGTCAGTCCAGTGAAAGGTCACAGATATTAATGAAAAAGACCATTGGCCATGCAAAGGGAAATTGAGTTGTAGAATCATTTGTGCCAAAGTGAGAAGTCTCAGGGAAGTCTTATGCATGCAGAAGATGGAATCAAACTCTTCTTGCAAAGGCCTCATGACCACACAAGTGGCAAGGATCACAAGTTGAAACATAAGAATTCAGGAAAATGTTCTGTTGTTGCTAGTTGTTTGTTATTATTATTTTTTTAAAATTATTATTTTAGTTTGAGGGTGACATAGCACTGATAACGAGTGGTCCAGAAAGGTCTCCATTTAAAACTGGACAGAGCATGGCCATGAGCAACTTTCCAGAGCTGGCCCTAGTTTTAGGTGGGCTTCTATTAGACATTCTCCAGATGTAGCTTTCAGCTCTAGCGAATCTGTAGTTCTTTGACAATTAGCATTTAGATTTTAACTTGCCCTTTTAATGTTGCATTTCAGCTGTTAACATGAAAACTTTGGAAATGAAGTATTAATAAGGATACTGGTTTTATGGCAGTGGAGTCATAGAATCATATATTCATAGAATGGTTTAGGTTGGAAGTGTTCTTAAGGATCATTGAACTCCAACCACCTTGCTCATTAGATCAGGCTGCCCAGGATTCCGTCCATCTTGGCCTTGAATGCTTCAAGGGATGGTGCATTTACAATTTCTCTGGGCAACCTGTTCTGACTCCTTACCACTCTCTGAGTAAAGAATTTATTCTAACATCTACCCTAAATTTCCCTCTTTAAAGCCATTCTTACATGTCCTTTCACTATCAGACCACATACAAATTTTCTCCCCTTCCTTTTTATGATCTCCTTTTTAAGGTACTGGAAGACTATAGTGAGGTCTCCCTTCCCTTCTCCAAGGTAAACAAGCCCAACTTCCTCAACCTTTCTTAATAGGAGAGGTGCTTGAGAGCTTTGATCAGGACCAGGACCTCCAGGTCCTTCTCTGCACGGCTGCTTTCAATGAGTTCTTCTCTCTGTACTCATGTATAGGATCCTCTCAACTCAGGTGCAACACTTTTCACTTGACTTTGTTAAACCTCATTAGGCTGTTATGTGCCCATTTTTCAAGTCTGTCCAGGTCTCTCTGGATGATTTCCTTCCCTTCTGTTGCTTCAAGTGCACCACTCAGCATGATGTCATCAGCAAACTTGCTGTGAGCGCACTCAATCCCACTGTTGACAAAATTGATTAAGATGTTGAAGAGCACCCCTCCCAAGATGGACCCCTGAGGGACACTACTTGTGACTAGTCTCCAGCTGAACATAGAGCCATTGATAATAGCCCTCTGGCTATGACCATTCAAGTGATTCTTAATCCATCGAATAGTCCAGCTTTCAAATACAAATCTCTCCAATTTAGAGATAAGGATGCAGTGCAGGACCGTGTCAAAGCCCTTTCACAAATCCAAATAGACAGCATCTGTTACCCTTCCTTTGTCCAGCAAAACTGTTTCTCCATAATAGACAGCCATGCTAGATCAGGCACCATCTGTCGTTGGTGAAGATATGTTGAACATGAGGATCACCTCCCCATCTCACATGTACATTAACGTCTCTTCCAGGATGACCTGCTCCACTGTCTTCCCAGGTACACACACGAGGGTCATTAGCCTGTAGATCCCTGGGTCTTTCTCTCTTTCTTGAAAGTAAGAGTGTTGTTTCCCTTTTTCTAGTCACTGGCAACTTTGATGACAGCCACAACTTTGGTAACAACATCAGCTAATTCCTTCAGGACTCTGGGATGCATGCCATCTGTAGACTTGTACACTTTCAGCCTCATGAGTTGGTCTTGGTCTTATTCTGGTCTCACAATGGTAGGGTTTTTGCTCCCTCGTCTTGCCTAGAAGTTCAGGGATACAAAACACATGGTAAGCCATATTGGCAGTGAACACTGAGGCAAAGAACTCACTAACTTCCTTCTGGGGAAACCAGTTCTCTCTTCTCATATATCGGGGAGAGGGATGGGAGGATACACTCTTTTTTGCCCGTCTTTTATGACCAATGTATCTAAAGATTTTTTTATTTTTTTATTTTTTTTAATTCCATATGTACGTTGGCTTTCCTCATCCTATCTCTGTGCATAGGGACAGCATTCCTATATTCTTCCCAGTACACCCATCCCTAGTTCCACTAGCTATGTTGTCCTTTTCCATCAGTTTTACCAGAAGGCATAAGTGAGACAAATTAGGCATAAGAATGGGAGATTGCATAGTATGAATAAACTTCACAAGCTAAAAGAAAAAAACAAAAACACCAAACCAAACCAAACCAAAACAAGCAAACAAACAAACAAACAAACAACAACAACAAAACCACCCAACGACTATTTCATTAAGAGAAAGGAAAGAGAGAGAGAAAAAAAATACATTTTAATAATAGATTAGATGTCTCTCATAAAAATTTAACATCTCAGTATTTAAAGTAGAAAGCAAACCGAAACCTTGAAAATGATCATGCAACCATAGGTAATCATCAGAAAAACAATGAGAGAGACAAGTGACACACGAAACTACAAAACCTACTAAACCTACTATCTCTTTCATTTTTTTTCTTCCATTTTGTGTCCTTACAGCTAAGAACTGCATGACTTGAGGTCTTATTCTTGCTTGCATCACTATTACTTCAAGTGCTATGAACATCTGTGACAAAAGATCCACAATACATTTTAGCTGAAAGAATGATCTTTTTTTCATAAATATGTCTTCAATCGATCTAAATAACTGTTGTTAGTGTGTGAGTGAAATTCCAAACAAATGAAGTCAGCAGGAAAAATCTAATCCAAATTATAGAGTCCAGAACTTGCATCTTTCTCTTAATTTACTCTCTGAAACACTCTGTCAGAGTTCCAAATGGAGGATGTAATTCATTGGCACACATTAATCTGCTACATATGAGCTGAATGCTGTAAAAGCTAACAAGGCATCAGTTCAAGCATTTCAGTGCAAAGTTTTGATCATAGCATCAGACCTCCTTTTAATCACAATCTCCTATACCATTTGAACAGTGTCTTTACTGTTTTACTTTCTCAACTGTTTGAGTCTAAAATTTTAAGGTGAAAAGTTTGTGCAGTTAAGTAAAAGATACAATAAAGTTAATGATAAAAAATTGTATACTACATGAAATGCCATAATTTTAGAGATACTAGAACTTGTTTTAATAATTAACAAACATTTGTAATTTGCTCTTAATAGATATATAATTTCCTATAGAAAGACATACGAATTTTTTTCTTTTTGAATCAGGTTCATTTTCAAACTTGAATTGGCTTTTATTAACGCCTTCTGTATTTTCTTCATTCTCTGATTTTATAATCAACTTTTGTACAAGAGAAAGAGTAATATTATTTTAAAATATGTGACAAAAACTAGTTCTTTTAGGTGGGCACCAAACTGTGACAGAGGTTGCTTAAAATGAGCTGCAGCAAGATTTATATATATGTCATATTGAAGTTAAATTTCTGTAATTATTAGTCACAAAACATTTTTTTTCTTCTGTTCACTGCTAGATGGAATTACTAGTCCATTTTCACAATGATGAGGTCATTATGAGGGCTTCATAATACATGGCATAATCTCTCACACTTGTTACAAATAGTAAAAGCACATCGAGATACATCTTGGCCATTAGTAGCTGTCTTCTAGTCTATAGTGGTGCCATGTAATTCAAAAATTCAGTGTGTGAAGATTGTGAGTTGTAAGAAAAAGAATTTAAATACACTAAAATGGTAATCACAGAATCACAGAATTGTAGGGGTTGGAAGGGACCTCTAGAGATCATCAAGACCAACCCCCCTGCCAAAGCAGGTTCCCTATACCAGGTCGCACAGGTAGGCATCCAGGCGAGACTTGAATATCTCCAGAGAAGGAGACTCCACAACCCCCCTGGGCAGCCACTGGGAGCCAGTGCTCCGTCACCCTCACCGTGAAGAAGTTCTTACGCACATTCGTGCAAAACTTCCTATGCTGCAGCTTATGTCCGTTTCCCCTCGTCCTGTCTCCACGTACCACTGAAAAGAGACTGGCCTCACCACTATGGCCGCCACACCTCAGATATTTATAAACCTGGATCAGGTCCCCTCTCAGTCGTCTTTTCTCGAGGCTAAATAGACCCAGTTCACTTAGCCTTTCTTCATAGGGGAGA
This sequence comes from Meleagris gallopavo, assembly GCF_905368555.1. NCBI lineage: Eukaryota > Metazoa > Chordata > Aves > Galliformes > Phasianidae > Meleagris > Meleagris gallopavo. Next base: position 29,214,394 of record NC_139435.1, on the reverse strand, counting down.
TTTGGTAAGGCATTTAGTTACTTGATGATCGTGAATAGTGTTGTAAAATGAAGGAAAAAAAAAACACCACTACCCTGCTTTTGATCCCCCTAGATTGGCTATTTTATTGTTCCATAAGAAATTGGAGGGCTGTTGACAAACAAGTATAAATAATAATTGTGCTTTCATTTTGATAGTGAAGTGATTTCATAGGTCAAAATAATTCTGTGCTGTTAGAATGAAATTATTCTCTTTATTTTTTTTTATTTATTCAGTGGTGAAATGTCACACACATAGATGGAGAAAAAATATATAATTACAAATAGTTTGAACTAATTAAAATGGCATACTGGATAGCAAAAGATTTAAAAGCTTCAATTATTCTTGCTGCTGAAAATAATCATCTTAAAAGAACAGTACCTATGGTGTTCTCTACATCACAAAACCATATTAAATTGGAACATAGGTATAATTGTATGATGTTTAGTAATGATTAACCAATTTGTGTTGCTACCTCAGCCATCTATTTAAAATACTGATAAAAGGACAGAAAACAATTTCTGTTCATCTGTCTTCTCTTAGTAACTGATGGATATCAGAGTACAAAAAAAAAGGGATCATTATTATTATTACTATTATTATTATCATTTCCTTCTCTGGAGATATTCAAATCTCGCCTGGACGCCTACCTGTGCGACCTGGTGTAGGGAACCTGCTTTGGCAGGGGGTTGGTCTTGATGATCTCTAGAGGTCCCTTCCAACCCCTACAATTCTGTGATTCTGTGATTCTGTGATTATGAAATTTTATTAATTACAAAAGAGAAAAACTACTCTTGTGATCTAGATTTGAATGATTATCCGTAGTAAGTAAAGTCTTAAGATAAGATCAAATGCTGTGAAAAATCTTCTGAAATACATGGTGATAACCAAAATGTCAAGTTAAGTTAGAAGTGCAAATTTTCTAAGCCTTCTTGGATGCACCAATTGAATGTACATGTTAGTTTAATGTGGACAAAATCAGGACATTTGATAACTGCTGCTTTACTTAAACTGGCATATTGGTACTCTGATGTGTTTTGTGGATTTTGTGTTGAGGGACATGGTTTAATGAGTACTATTGGTAGTAGGTGGATGGTTGGACTGGATGATCTTAAAGGTCTTTTCCAAAATTGGTGATTCTGTGATTCTGTGATTCTGTGTTCATTCAAGAGCTGTGTTAGTTACCGTTGCACATTCAGAAGGGGGCCCAAATGCAATTTTTATATGCTGTTTAGCACCCACTTATAAAGTAGATAAGTGCTAAAGTAATATTTATTATTATCTTTGCAATATGTTTATAATTTAAGAAGACACATTTTTTTTTTCCCCGTTAGGAAAGACGAAGTTTATGTGGACTGGAAATTTCTTTTAAAATTATAATTGATATTTACTTGAGATATTTATAGATTTTATTCTGAAGCAGCATATGGATTAAAAAAAAAAAAAAAAAAAAAGTTTGTAGGCTAAAGTGTTTATGGCAACCTTACAAATACATGCTTAAAAAAAGCATACTTTTTTACAAAGCATAATTTCCTGCTATCTAATACTGAAACGGTCTTAACACTGCCAAATTTAAGTATATGATAATTATGGAAGTGTCAAATTTAATGCAAGTTTCTTTTCTAGTTTTCCTCACTGAAAGAGTTAATGCTAACAGAGTCTTGTATGATGCTATTCCAGAAAAAGTTTCTTCAAAGACCATCTGAGATAATATTTAAAGTATGTGAATTCTGCCTCTTTCCTTTGAAAAGCATTTCTCATATTCTAATATAAAGATATCTTATCGCAGTAGTAAGGAACAATTCAATGAATGAGATAAATTTTCCACTGCAATACATACGCTTGTTATTCATGTGTGGTCTCCTGACATCCCCTTCATCTACTTTGTTCTATATTAAAAAATAGAATTAAATGAATTATAAATAAGTCATTGTGATGGAAATCTAATTTGAATGTGGAAGATATTTCAAGAAACTATACGGAAAAAAAAATATAGAGATGAAACTTGAGAAAGATGGTTATGTTTTCCTTTTAGTCAAATCCAAGTACAGTTGTTTTCAGTTTTATTCAGAACTTGAGTACAGACTGCTTTCTTTCTGGCTTCTTCATTCTCTTGTTTTCTTTTTGTTGAGATTAAGTCAAAACGTCTTAAAAATAAGCTCTACTGCCAGCAAGAAACATAATTTAGTAAACATTAATGCAGAGGTTCATTGTCTGCCTTCTAGGTACAGGATTTTACTGTTAGATTTAACAAAGGAAATGAAGGATCCTTTTACAATTTATGTGAATTTCATTTTAATTTTTAGTCATTAATTCAATGACCAGTTGATGGAGTGTGAGATAATTATTGTTCAAATTTACTGGAGGTGGAACAGTTAACAAATATTTGGAGAAACTCCAAAGTCACCTAAGAACAAGGCTGAATAATATTTTCAAACATTTAGGAGGCAAAACTAGATTTTAAATGATGTATAGGATTTCTATACTATCTGTCATTAACTTATTTTAGAAGTTACATTAATACTAATAACAAGTAGTAATGCATCTAATAACATAATAATACAGTTGCACAATTAAAAAAATAAAACAATAATTTAAATTATACAAGATTTTTCGGAGACATTATCTTCTATAGAATTCATATATCTGTGTTTCAAGTCAATTAATCTACTGATTTGCTCATAATACTTTTAATATGACTCAATAGCAAGAACAGTGGTTTTCAGTCTGGAGCATAGTGTTTTCTACGTTCTGTCAATATTTCTCTTTTCTCTCTGTTTTCTGCTCCTCCCCTGACTTTAACACTCTATCCCACAGTTTGAACACTCATGTAAGTGATTTTCTCTTTCTGCCATGTTGAGAAGTAGCAGGTATGTCATTGCTACAAGACAGTACAGAAAGAAAAGGTCTACCAGCGGTAGTACCAGGTGATATAAGCAACATTTCCTTTCTGCTCTCCATCATACATTTTGTTTCCATGCATTTGTGATATATCACCTGAATCTGCCTTGTCTTACTCAGTTAGTTTATTTCCATTTTTTCTCTTGTCCTGTAACATTCTTCTGGATGAGAGACAGTAGAAGAAACATTCTGTGGTGTATGGTAATTGGATGTCTTCCCTATATTGATAGTGGCATGCATACCTTGGATACGTGTCTTTGGAAATCAATGCAAGTTGTCATGAATGAAGAAATTCTGTAGTCTGTGGATGTCTACTGTTTCTGTGTTTTTATTTTCATCCATGTTACAAATCTGCTAAAATCCTATTTTATTCAGTGAAGAATGAAAGTCTTCCTGTGTATCTCAGAAAACTTTTTCATAAGTGCTTATAATTAATTTCAAGTTCATAAACTCTGATGAGTTTATCTTTTTAACTTTTGCAGTTTTATAAGCACATGCATTTTAAGAAACCTGAAAACATAGTCACTCAGTGTAGAACTTGAGGCCTATGTCAAAACACAAATAGAACATCTTATTAAAGTTTTTGAATTTAAATATTTGTCAGATTTTTTTAATTATTGTTATTCTATTCTAATTCAGTTTTGTTTGGTAATGACAAAGGGGGTTCAGTTTTTGAGGGGGAAAGTATTCTGAGATACTTTTTTTATAGGCTTTGTAAACAAATTGATTGTGAGAATCAAAGACTGGGGAAACATTCTGTGATAGGTTGTTTGCAATTTGCAATTTACATAATGTTTGGCTTATATTTCTTCAAAAATTGTTTAATAATTGAAATATTTAGCATTCTTCTCTAAAAATGTAAACAAAAGGTAAAGCTATTCTTGCAAATGTAATGGAATATTAAAAAAAAAAAAAATTAGAAACAGCTGCATATTCTCTTTTTCCTTTCTGTCGTGAAATCATAAATTCCTTAATGTTGGGAAAGACTGCTAAGATCATCTAGTCCAACCATAGACCCAGAATCACCATGCCCACTGAATCATGTCCCTAAGTACCACATCTGAAACTTTCTTAAAAACCTCCAGGGACAGTGACTCCACCACTTCCCTGGGGAGACTGTAGCAATGCACTGCTACTCTTTCTGAGAATAAATTCATACTAATATCCAACCTGAACCTCCCCTGGAGCAACCATTACCTCTCATCCTATCTCGAGTTACCTGGCAGGAGAGATTAATCCTCACCTTGCTACAGCCTCCCACAGGTAGTTGTGGGGAATGATACAGCTTTAAAAAAATATACAAAATAGTTGTTGAGAATATTTGCAAATGGTTCTATATTGGAGAGAAAATTAATTATTTGGACTCGTGCTCTAAAGAAAATCTATATATTTAAGCAACAGCAAATGTAAAGTCAAACAGGTAAGAATGAAAAATACAGTTCAAAATAGACTAGTGTCTTTGGGATGATTCTGAAAATTAACTTTTTTTTTTTTTTACTCCATAAACAAGGACAAAGTAAATGTATCAAGGAAACTTAAACATGCATGTATAGGCCTACTGAGGTTTACAATGCAATGTAAATCTAATCCATTAAAGAAATGATTGTTGACAAACTGGAGAAAGCATAGGGAACTGAAAAATGTAGATTTATGCTGAAGAAATGCTTACTAATCTTTTTTTTTTTTTAATTAAGTTTGTTTATAAAGATTACTGAAAGCTTAAGAGAGCTACTGTGGATATGCTTTTATGTACAGAAGAAAGTAGCTGCTATAGACAACTTTGCTTAATAAGTTTGAGGAGAAATTAACAGTAGACACAGAATCACAGAATCATCGAGGTTGGAAAAAAACTCCAAGATCATCCAGTCCAACCTACAGCTACCATGAATATTTCCCCGCTAAACTGTGTTCCTTAGTACAACATCTAAATGTTTATTGAACACCTCCAGGGACAATGACTCAACCATTTCCCTGGGCAGACTATACCAGTGTCTGACCGTTTTCTTGGAGAAGATGATTTTCCTAACGTCCAAACTGAAACTACCCTGGTGCAGCCCATTCCAGCACCTCACCACTCTCTCTATAAAGAACTTCCCCCTGACATTCGACCTAAATCTTCCCTCCCTCAATTTAAAACCATTTCCCCTCGTCCTGTAGTTATTAACCATCTCAAAGAGTTGATTCCCCCCCTGTTTGTAGGCTCCCTTTAGGTACTGAAAGGTTGCAGTGAGGTCACTCCGCAGCCTTCTTTTCCCCAGGCTGAACAAGCCTAGCTCCCTCAGCCTGTCTTTGTAGTGGAGCTGCTCCAGCCTCCTGATCATCTGTGGGCTCTCCTCTGGATCCTCTCCAACAGCTCCCTGTCTTTCTTGTACTGAGGTCTCCAGACCAGGACACAGTACTCCAGATGGGGCCTCACAAGAGCAGAGTAGAGGGGGACAATCACCTCCCTGTCGCTGCTGGCCACCCCTGTTCTGATGGACTCCAGGATACCATTTGCTTTCTGAGCTGCTGGCTGGCTTACGTTAAGCTTTTCATCTATCAAGACCCCCAGGTCCTTCTCCGCAGGGGTGCTCTCAAGGACTACTCCTTCCAGACTATATGTCTTATCTCTTGCTACTTGAGAGAAGAGGCCAACCTTCACCTCACTATAACCTCCTTTCAAGTAGTTGTAGAGAGCGATAAGGTGTCCCCTAAGCCCTCTATTCTCCAGACTAAACAATCCCCATTCTCCCAGCCGCTTCTCATAAGACTTGTTCTCCAGACCCCTCACCTGCTTCTTTGCCCTTCTCTGAACACGCTTCAGGGCCTTGATGTCTTTTGTGTAGTGAGGGGCCTAAAACTGCACACAGTACTTGAGGTGTGATCTCACCAGGGCTGAATACAGAGGGTTGATCACTTCCTTGCTCCTGCTGGCAGCACTATTTCTCATACAGGCAAGAATGCCATTGGCCTTCTTGGCTACCTGGGCTCACTGCTGACTCATGTTTTGCCGAGTGTCAACCGACACCCCTGGTCTGTTTCTTCCATCCGGTCTTGCAGTCACGCTGCCCCAGATGTGTAGCACTGCATGGGACTGTTTAGACTGAAACGCAGGACCTAGTACGTGGTCTTGTTGAACGTCTTAAAATTGGCCTCAGCCTAGCTATTTTACCTATTGTGATCCCTCTGTAGGACTATCCTACCCCTATGCAGATTGATACTTCCTCCCAACTTGATGTTGTCTGCAGACTTTCTTAGAGTGCACTCAATTCCCTTCTCCAGTTCATCAATCAAGATATTAACAGGCCCTAGTACTGACCCCTGAGGAACAGCAATTGTTAGTGGTTGCCAGCTAAATTTAATTCTCTGGGTCTGGCCATCGCTTCAGTTTTTTACCCATCGAGTTGTGCACGTGTCCAAACCATGGGTTGCTAGTTTCTTTAGGAGAATACTTGAGGGACAAATTCAAAGGCATTACTGAAGTCTAGGTAGACTGCATCCACAACCTTTTCCTCATCCATTAAGACACTTGCTGGTAGAAGGTGGCCACATTTGTCAAGCAGGATCTGTGTTTCATGAACTTGTGCTGGCTTGGTCTGATTCTTTCATTTTCCTCTATATGCCATTTGATTGCACTCGAGACAGTCTGCTTCATGACTTCCCCAGTATTGAGGTCAGGCTGACAGGCCTGTTGTTCCCCAGATCCTCCTTCCAACACTAACTGTAAATTGGTGTCGTATTAGAATGTCACTAATCATCTCCGACACATCTGGTTGATCAGGACTACTGAGAAATGATGGAAGTAGGGTTGGTGTGAATCATAGAATCATAGAATTGCTCAGGATGGAAAGGATCTTTATGATCATCAAGTACAACCGCAAGCCTAACCGTATTACCCTAACTCAAACAACCCACCACTAAATCATATCTCTGAGCACCACAGCCAAATGGGTTTTAAACATATCCAGGGAAGGTAACTGAACCACCTCCCTCGGGACCCTATTCTAGTGCTTAACAACGCTTTCTTTAAATAAGTTCTTCGTGATATCCAACCTAAACTTACCCTGGCACAGCTTGATGCCATCTCCCCTTGTCCTGTCATTCGTCACCAGTGAGAAGAGACCAATACAGCTCTCGCTGCAATCACCTTTCAGGTATTTGTAGAGAGCAATAAGGTGTCCCCTCAGCTTCTTCTTCCCCAGAATAAACAGCACCAGTTCCTTCATTTGCTCCTCATTGGGCATATTTTCCAAGATCTTCACTAGCCTTGTTGCCCTTCTTTGGATCTGTTCAGCACCTCAGTGTCCTTTCTGTATTGAGGTTACCAAAACTGAACACAGTGCTTGAGGTGGGGCCTCACCAGTGCTGAATACATAGGATTACTTTCCTAGTCATGCTCACCACACCATTCCTGATACAAGTCAGGATGCCACTGGCCTTCTTGGCCACTTGGTCACACTGCTAGCTCATTCATTCAGCCAACAGTGCATCAGAAATGAGGATCACAGCAACGAGCTTCCTCAGTACCCTCAATCCCATCCAGCCCCATAAACCTCTGACAGCCTAACTGCAGTAGCACATAGCTAACTGTTTTGCCTAAACTGTGGAGGGTTTATTCTGCTCCACATCCAATAAAGACTGGAAATTGTCCATGGCTCTCCTTTTGTTATCAGTGCATTTGTAAAAGCATTTTTTGTTATCTTTTTCATCTATTTACATATGTATTTATCTAGTAAGTTGCCATCATGTTAAAAAAATAATTTAGCACTTAAAAAATGTGCAGTATTTAAACAAGTCTCTGATTAGCAGAAACTAATATTAGCTTCTGAGTCCTTGTCTTACATCTAGATGTTTGGAGAAAGATTGCTGAATTAAAAATTAAGATCTGATTTTTAGATTGTGGTGAGAAATTAAAACCCTCATCAAACAAAACATCCATTTAAAAAGATGTATGCTTATATTGTCCAAGTAAAGATTTCTCTCTCTACAGTTTCCTTGGTTTTAAGTTTGTGGTTTCATTGTTCTAGTACTATTTCAGTTACCATTGAGTCTTTTCATGTAAAATTCATCATTCAACCCCTGCTACTCCTCCTTTACACATCATAAGAAAAATAAGATTCAAGAAATATTTTTTTATATGTACACTCTGGTTCCGTGTAATTATCTTATTTTCATCCTTCTTCTCATTCCCTCCATTCCCTCCTTCCACAGCTCTAGAAATGAAAGTTAGATATAGATGTGAAGTGCTCAGGGTGGTGTCTTACAAATTGTTACAAAGGTTGTCTTCTAAGCTATTGAAAATAGAAGTAACTAAGCAATCAATTATTTTCTCTTATTTAGTAATGTGCTTCTAGTGTTATTATGTTGGTGCTTATGGCAGTGCTAACTTGTGCTTATTAATAATCCCAAGAGTATAGTAAAACTCTCTGGAAGAAAACAATCGTTGTAAATGGTTTGAATGAAATTATCATTCATAAGAGATATTTGGCATAACACCATTTCATAAACCTCACATCAAAAGATAGCATAAACCTCAATTGTAATGTAAAACTCTTCACTGATTAAAAGTTGCATGTCCTTCCTTTAGCTCAGATTTTTGTTTTATGCTTTTTTTCCCACTGTTCTTAGCACTATTCTCTTTGCTTGTGATGGAGATCATTATTTGCACAAGCCTTTGTCAAAATCCTATGGAGGCATGTATTCTCTTCACCTTTAATAATTTTAGTGGATAAAAATGTTAAAAAATTCTGTTTCCGATTTTTTGTGAGGGTTTAAAAGTTAAAAAGATGTCTCTCTACAGCTGAATCCTGAACAAATATGAAATCTAGATTCATTGTTTTTTCTCAACTTCTTACTAAACTTGGCAACAATGGGAGTTAGAGTGTATACTAATGGTATACAGGAAAGGAATTTAATTTGACAGCTTTATTTGAATGCTTAAATACAAATTTACTTCTCTTCTACACAGGAGAGATATTAGAACTTCCATAGCAATTGTGTTTGCAGTGCTCTATTTTGATTATCATTACAGATTTAAATGCAAACAGAAAAATGATTAGCTAAAAGCTTTTCAGGAGGCTGGAACAGAGAAAGCAGAGAAAGTGGTAACTTCACCTTCTCAGTGCTCTCCATTACCATGGCACCCACCTCACTCAGAAGCAGACCCACATTTTCCCTAGCCTTCCTTTGGCTACTGACATACTTAGAGAAGCCTTTCTTGTTGTCCTTGACCTCCACTGCTAGATTTAATTCCAAGTGAGCTGTAACCTTCTTGCACTGACCAGTGTTCCTGTATTTCTCTCAAGTGACTAAACCTCTTTTACACATTCCATACACTTTCTTCTTCAATATGAGTTTTTTGATGAGCTCTTTACTCATTCATGCCAGTCTCCTGCCACCTTTGCCTGATTTCTTACTCTGGGAGTTGCACTGATCTTGAGCTTAGTAGAAGTTGTGCTTGAATGTCATAAAATCATAGAATGGTTTGAGTTTGAAAGGGACCTTTAAGATTGCCTACTTCCAACCCTCCTGCTATAGGCAGGGACACCTCCCTTTAGAACTGGCTGCTCAAAGCCCCATCCACACTGGCCTTGAATCCTTCCAGGGAGGGGGCATCCACAACCTCTCTGGGCAATATGTTCCAGTGTCTCACCACCCTCACAGTAAAGAGTTTCTTTGTGATATCTAGTCTAAATCTACGTTCTTCCAGTTTAAAGCTATTTATCCTCATCCTGTCACTACCTGCCCTTCTAAAAAGTCCCTTCCCATCTTTCCTGCAAGCCTCCCTTCAGTACTGGAAGGCCATTATGAAGTCCTCCCTGAAGCATTATCTTTTGCAGCCTGAAGAGCCCCAACTCTCTCAGCCTGTCCCCATAGGGGAGTTGCTCCAGCCCTCTGATCATCTTTTTGGACCTCCTCTGGACCTCTCCAAAAGCTCAATGTCCTTATGTTGGGTACCCCAAAACTGGACGATACTCCAGGTGGAGTAGAGGGGTAGAATCACGTCCCTTGACCTGCTGGTCATGCTTCTCTTGATGCAACCTAGGATGCAGTTGGACTTCTGGGATGCAAGTGCACATTTCTAGCTCAAGCTGAATCTTTCTTCAGTTGACACTCTCAAATACTTTTCCTCATACCTGCCCAACCAACTCACTTGGGTCCCCTTATTTTCCAATGTCTAACCCATAGGATACCTCCAGTTTGGTTCTTGAAGGGGTCAAAGTTGGATTTCTTGACGATTGCAATCCTACTTTTTGCCCTGTTTCTTCTACAAGATTACTCTAACTTAACTACCTAACCTTAACTACCTCACGGTCATTGCATCCAAGGCTGCTCCCAGTCTTCACATGGCCAACAAGTCCTTCCTTGTTTGTAAGAACAATATGCAGCAGTATATCTCTCTCTGATTCCTCTACATCAGAAAATTATCTTCCATGCAGTGCAGGAACCCCCTGAAGTATGCATGTCTGGCAGGGTTGCTTTTCCATTCAGTATCAAGGTGATGGAAGTCCCTCATGAGAACTAGGGCCTGTAATCATGAGGCTACTTCCAGCAGTCTGTGGAAGGCTACATCAACTTCCCGCTCCTGTTCAGGCTGTCTTCAGCAAATACACAATGTTGCCACCCATATTAACTTGCTCCTTACTTTCCACCCAGAAGCTCTCCACTTTTGTGGAGTTTGTCATTCATCCCTAGGCAGAGCTCAAACATACCAGTTGTTTTTTTACATTAAAAGCAATTCCACTGCCTTGCTTTGCTGACTTATCTTTCCTATTGTTTGCTGGGATATTCTAAGTACATCTTAACTGGGGCAGTGAGGGCAAATACGTTTCCCTTATGAAGGATTCATATGGAAATGCATAGTCAGAACTGCAGAGCAGCTGCAATTTTCTTTCATCCTTTCAAGACGTAATGCACATGAGAAATTTACAGTAGTTACAGCAGACTGGCCAGTGGTAATGCTATTATCATCTGAGGCCAATGACTTCATGTGGATAATAGAACTTCTCATCCAGAAATCTTTTTTAGAATTAATTGAATATCCATCAAATTCTTTTCAATGCTGAGTTAGGACCTGGGAAGAAACACCAGGAAAACTTCTGCATTGTTTGTTCAACTTATTGTTACAAGTGTAAAAGAAATTAAAAGAAAAACAAGTTCTTCAGTGACTAGAAAAATCCCTCGGTACAGATTGGTTCGCTATGGCCGAAGAACAGTACTTGTCCATGCTGGTGGAGTTTCATTTTGTATAAATAATTAAATATCAGTTGAAGTACAGCTTGGACAGAATTAGTGTATCTTTCAAGATTTTTTTAAGAGTTACATTATTTTTCAAATGTCATTTATATTTTTTTCAGATTTGATTAAGAAAAATGAAACATTTTGAGAATATAGTTTCAAATCTATTATTTATAAATGGTTTTTAAAAGCAAGCTACTTATGAAGGGCTTAGGAACATCTGGATTTCTTGGACTGAAGAAGACTTAAAATATTTGCTATGTCTACGATCTAGATGTATTGACATATTTTTCTGATGCGTTCCGGAGTCAGTTGCGTCTTTGCATCTACGAAGATAAGGTAGTTAAGTACTCAATTAAAAAAAAAAAAAAAAGTAAATGGTAAGCTGACTGCCTGTTTCTTATTGGAATGCATCAACTGACAATTTAACTGACTTAGAGACATATTAATATATTTTGAGAACTGTTAACTGTTTTCCTCTTTATATGAGTATTTTTCTTCCTCTTGATTTTTCTGCCACTAAGATATTTATTTATATGTGCATGTATGAGATTGCTAAGCAAAAGAGTATGTGATGATTACCACTGTTTTGTACATTTCTCTGTTATCTGGACGTGTTGAGAGTCCAAGGTTAGAACAGGTTTAACAAAAGACCCTTTTGCTGAGTGAGGACTAGGGCTTATCTATTAAGTATCGTCCCTCTTGAAATCTGAGGAGGAAAGTAGTTACTGCAGAGTCAATGATAACTTCTTTTCTCATTTTCATAATGTCAGCAGAAAGCTGTATTTTGCACTTGTTTCCAATGAACATTCTATAAGACAGTGTTGAGTGCAATCAGGTAATCAAGTTGTCAAGCCTTGGAAATATGGATTAGAAGAGGCTAGTGAGCCTTGAATTTCAGTAGGAGATATTATAGTGTTAGGCAGTAGAACTTGAGTGATGAGAAAGGAGATGGAGATAACCAGATTTTCCACCTATTTTCATACTGGAACCCATAGGTGAGTCACAGGGCTGTGACACAATATGTCTGGGCCCTTAGTTTCTGTACTGCTAACATTATCAGTGCTTTAAAAATAATTAATGTGTGGCGTTGTGTAGGAAAAACTCAGTGGAAATACTGAGTTGTAAGTATGTTATAGTAGCTGGTTTACAAAAAGGGCACAAAGATAATATTTCTTCCAGATCATGATAAGAATGTATATATTTTGAACTAAGTTAAAAATGCACATATACCACAAAATAGTTGTCAGGTGAAAAGAAATATGAAGCTTTGTTATTTTTTTAATGAACCTGACAATAGGTGCATATCTAAATGAGACATTTTTAATTGTCTTGTGGGGAGGGGGGGGGGGAGGGAAGGAGAAAGGAAGAGAGAGTAAGAATATCCTAACCAGAATAATCTTGTTTTAAGTATTTAGACATTTTATTGGTAAGATATTCTTTGCCTATACATATGTGAATAAAATTGAGATAAATATTTGGAAATATATGTTTCTGTTAGATAAGATGCTTTTTGAATATTTATTTCTTTAAGTGGGTGTATTTTTCTTTGTAACAGCTTGACTTTTATGAGCTGCTTTATTATGAAGATCTGTACTGAAGTTCTTGATGACTGGGCGTGGGCAGGGATTGTGGGGAAAATGTGAGCACACTTGTGTTTCACCTTTGTACAGATTATGTAGATTTGAATGTAATGGTGGAGAAGTATTTTTTGAATCACAGAATGACTGAATGACTTGGGCTGGAAGGGACCCCAAGGATCATCAAGTTCCAACCTCCCTATTTATCCTTAAAAGAGATCCAATTGCAAATTTATTTCCTTTTTTGTTGTTGTTGTTGTTGTTTTTCATTATTTTAACTTTGAAATACATAATCTGATGAAGACATAAGGAAATAAAGTTCATTTTACTTCTTAACGCAGAACTGGCTTTTATATCCAGAGTTCTCACAGTCCACTTAGTCATGCATGGCACTGGGAAAGTTTAATTAGAAAATTAAGATATTGTTTTTATTATCATAAAGTACCATTTTTAGCTAAATGAATAACCTGACATCAGTGACCACTGCAGGTTCAACAGTGTAATTATGCTTAATAGATATCTTCTGAAGAATGGCATATAGAGCGCATAAAATTTTCTGACATTTTTGCATATTTGCACATAAGAATAAGAGTTTGCTAGGATTTGTACTATGTTATTAAACTCTATATAAATCATAATTACAGTTCTACCTCTTGAATTTTGAGCAGTCTGTGATATTCTTATCAGAACCACAGCTAAATCATACCAACTGTAGACAGTGATTAATATATTGAGCACTGAAGGAACAGCACGCATGAAAGAAGAACACAGGAAGGACAAAGGCAAACACAATGATGATTGTAATGAGGCTGGACTCCCACGGGGGATAGCATCTAAAGAACTCTTCATTAAAACCATAACATTCAGTATGAATGTTACTGATCATATTGTTATTGGGTTTTTGTTTGTTTGTTTGTTTGTTTTGTTTTGTTTTTGTTATTAATTCTAATAGGGTGTTAAATTCATTCCATTCTTACTGGATTCTGAGTGTTGAATTAAAATGCAAATCAACTAAGTGTTCTTTCAAAAAAAAAAAAAAAAAGGCTTGATCACAAGAACAGTGGAAGTTAATTTGTGATATCAAGCAATAATAAAATACTGTTAACAATAAGTCAGTTTGAGTTACCATGTTCACAGCAATTTTTGTACTCTGTGTAAGGTAATGACAGTTTGTGATTTAAGAGTTGCAGTTACACTTCTTGAAATATACAAAGGACACATACAGTAAAAAGTAACAGCTGAATGTTTCTATTTGAACAATAGCACTTACGCTGCCTTTATTCTGAGGAAATTTATTACGAATTGCTGCATCTTCTACCCATTGGTAAAAATAAAATTAAATACATATATTAGGATAGTAATTGATAGAATCAGGACAGTTTACAGTAAGAGAGTTGTGAAGATACTCACTGCATATAAATATTTCACCAAAATTCAGGGAGCTATTATGTTTTTCCTTAACCACAATTAATTTAATTGGAGTGGAACTGGAGAAACCTAAAAATGTATTTAGCACACATAGCAATTTATTTCTTTCAAAACTAAATCAAGCTTGATTTTTTACTAAATTATTGCATAATCAAACTTGTGTGGTTGTGAAAACGTTCGCTGTTGAACTCTGCTGGAATTTTCAGACATCTTATCTGAATCTTCATGTTAGAGAGAATAATGCATGCCATAAACTGTGAACAGTCTTTGGTAGTTGAAGAATACACATTCCTTAGTATGTTGTTTGGCTAAAGATTTGATAATGCATGCATGTACAACTTTGTTGTCATAGTATCTAAATCAAATCTTATCTTCTGAAAGATAATTGCTTTTATTTTCATTTCAACTTACATGAGCTTACGTCAATCTTCATAAGGTTATTTTTATTTAAGACCATTATATTTTGTTCCTGAAGCTTACTAGCATTGAAAATGTTTATGTTTGTGTTCCTTTATAGTATCATGACCACTAATACTATGATAAAACTATGGTTAGTCATTCTTCTTAGTGAAATGTGATGTATCTAATAAATTATTTCACTGCCTCACAAATACATTCTGAAAAAAAATATTTCTCATTGTACCTGTGATTGCACACATTATAAATGGTTAACTAAGGCATTTGGTTTCTTCACGTAAATAAATTGCATTAAGGGACATACTAACATAATCTACAGATTTTATAGAGATAGCTGTAAGTAACTATGAGTCATTTGTAACGTTAATTTTCTGCTCATGTGGTTATGTTTGAGTTTGTCTTGTAGAGGAAGGACATTTTCTCTGCATACCAACTCTTGTCCAGCTCAATGTGTCTTAGAAGAGTTATTATTTTTAGTTTATAGTGCATATATATATATATATATATAAACGGAGGTGACTATAGATACAACTGAAACATAAATTTAAAAGGTTGATTATAATTCACTGTCAGAATTGTTTTGTCTATGTTATTTTTTTTCATCAGATATTTACAAATCGCAGTGGTGAAGAAATGTATACAATACTGAAAAACTGGAAAAACTGTAATTGCCTTTTATCTATTTCATCTAGGCAGTTACATAAATTTAGTGAGTTTTATTTTGGTTTAGGACAATGACAGTGTTAATAGTGCCAGTAGAAGGAGTTATTTAGCTGAGAAAAAAGAAATAAAAGCATTACATTCCTAAATAATAGAAATATCCCACAGTATAAAATTTGGATTGTAAGACATCTAAGCTACAGAAATAAAATAGGAAACTGCATGGTGTTTTTCATTTTGAATAGGCTCTTGGGTTTTTTCCTTCTTCAAGGGGTAATGTTTTCTTTAAATGCGCAATAAAGTGGCCCAAGGGAAGCAAGCCTTTTATATGTTTTAATAAGATAAGTGCTATTATAAAAGAGCTATTCATAGATTTATTTTAAATCTGATTGAATGTTAAGAAATATTGTCACTAAATCATGGAAAACTTTTAGCATATAGTTTTCTTGTAGGCTTGGTTTCACAAGTAGAGGAGTGAAATAACATTTGCCTTAAATGGTAGTTGTAGGATCTGCATTTTTTTAATAACTTCTGCATAGTATTTTATCACTCTTTTGAAACACACAGATCTGACATTGAAACACACATCAGACTCTCATTCTCCTGTGAAGTAGTGAGCTCAATGCAGCTCTGAGTGAATGCAGATGTTCAACACAGGGCATGAAGTCAAAGCATAAATTCTTATCTTAAGTGTTATGTTTATTTGGTAATTTTTAATGCACAGTATGATTTTGTGCAGAATTGAGATAGCTAGATAACATATATATTATTTAATCATTAATTCTTTAGACTGGACTGCAGTGGGGTTACCAACATAAAATAACATCATATACAGAAATCCTGATTGGAATTAATGGGCCCATGTGAAAAAAAAGACATTGATTTGACTGTAGTAGGAATCTATTCAGAATGTAGAAAGACGCATTTTTGCATTGCTAACACTTTATCTTTCAAAAATAATTATTTAGCATGATTCTTAATTAAATACAATAGTTGCTTAAAAATACAATAAATATTTTTCTTTGTGTCATATAACTAACTTGTCACAGTGTGTATCTGTCTCTGGTTTTCTTCAGTGGAAAATGTATATATATTCAGTGCTTTAAAAACTTGTGGAGGATGTGCATTTGAGCAGTGTTTCAGTAGCATCTTCCTACTGCATTGGTACTGTCAAAAAAGAGAATACCTAATGTGCCATATATATCAAATAGGCTTATAATTTTTTGTGTTTGATTTTAAAGGGAATAGTTTCTGTTTCTTCTCTTGATGGCCAAAGATTCAGAAAACAGAAATATTGTATATTTCTCTGTGGGCCATTTTAGAAGTTATTAGGTTCAAAAATGTATTATCACCCTCTTACAAATTTTAAAAATTAATGTGCTAAAATAAATTTAAAAAAACTTCATGTATACAAAGCTTTCTGTACCATTTTTTTCATGTTATCTAGAAATTGCTTTGTTATAGTTCTTAAAAAAAAAAAAAACACCTTTTTAATTAACAGACTTTTAACAGGAAGAACCTACAGACTTGTAGGTTTGTTGTTTGTTTGTGATTGGTAAATATTTCTAATATATTAATCTCTGCATCACAAATTCAAGCAGCGTAAACTGTGTTCTGTTAATTTCCATGGTAGTCATGGAAATTTAATTTGCATTTTTAATTAAAATAACTAGAAGCTCTTTCCATTTGAATAAGCTTTGAAATAATAAGTATGTAAGCAAGCTAATAAATATTTTCTTCCTGTGACGAAGCCCCAAAACTGTACCTGGGCAACAATGGGAGTTGATTTTTCTTTTAATTTGATTTACATAGTTATTAAATATGGGTTTTTAAATATATATTAAATGCATTTTTATAGTCTTTGATAAAATCAGTCTTGTATAGGTAATACATTATTACAGAATCTCCAAAAGAACATCATAACCGATGTTAGTTTACTGAATTGAACTAAAAACAAAACCCTCAGGAACAAGTTATACAAACGAAAAATATATATATAACAAATATCTCTGAAATTTTAGATTTTTTTAGTTCAACTGCTTAAACCATTCTGAAGAACCACATATAAAGTTATTCAATTTTTTGGAATTTATGTTCAATTCAGATTAGGTTTTTTTTTTTTTTTTTATGTAATTGTTGCTTCACTGACAAATGATGAAAAGTTTAATGAAAATTCAATTATATAAAGTACTTCAGTCTCATGTGGCTTAATTATAGTGTCTATATTCTAATAAAATTATTTTCAAGCCTCACTGAGAGAACCTCATTAAAATTAGGAAGCCATCAAGTAACTTCATTACAAAAATGTTACTTTAAAGATTTTTATGTTAAATTTGCTAGCTCTATGAAATTAAGAAAACGGACAAACAAAAACCTGAAAGAGACGGAAGACACAATAAAGATTCTGTCCTTCATAAACTACAGTTGAGGTGTGATTCTGCTAAAAGCAATTGAAATGCCAACTAGAAATCAAAGCTAGAAACACTGTTTTGTGTATGAGAGCCTTATTAGTTTGTTTCTTTGATTTTGGCTACTATAAATGCACACCAGCTTGTTAGAAGGAGGCTTTATTTAAATAGTGTTTGATTTTTCCAATACTTATTATTGTTATTATTAATTCCTGAATAACTGAATTGATATGAGATCATTACTAGTGTCTGTAGCAAATTGTGCTTAATAAAACTTACAGTAGGTTTAGCTCTTCAGAAGCAAATTCCTTCCTTGTGGAAAAAAAAATGTGACATTTATGTCTGTAAGGTTTATGACTGTAAAGCTTACTTTGTGAATGGGCAGCTCCGTCATGAGATGAGAAATATATAGACTATGAAGTACTGTTTTGTGTTACCTCCTATGCTTCATTTATTGCGTAACTATTAGTAGAATTAGTAGAAATGTGGTTTCTAATTGACTGTACTCTCACTTAAAAGCATAAATGTTTAATGCATTTAATGGAGTGTATATTAAACTTAACCACTGCTTCAGTTTTATGCTGAATTAGTGATCAACAGAAATAAGGCTTTCTTTCTAACTTCTTTTGAAGATAATAAAACAGTGTACTGCAAAGTGTAGTGCTGCTTTTCAATGAGAAAGTATCCACCTGAAACTAACTGAGACTATTTAAGTCTGGGCAAAACTTCTGTGTCTGATATCTACCCTTTACTTAAAACTATTTACAGCTATTCAAGACTTCTCATCCTGCCTTATCTATTTTACAGCTTGTAGGCTGTGCTTTTGTTTTTTTTTTAGAGCTGAACAAGAATATAGTGAATGCTGTACAGAAGGGAAAGACATACGGGCTTTTGGCCATACAACACTAAGAGCTTTAAATATGTAACTCAGCATTGTATCTTATTTTTCACATAAAAGATTGAACTGTTTAACCCAGTCTGATTTCAAAAAATTAAAGCAAACAAGCTTTTGTTGTCTGGGAAAACGCATAGTGGAAAGATGTTTGTTTTTGTTTGCTGTCTTTTTCTAATATACAGCAGTAAACTAGATGAGCTGTTGAATACTCTCCATTAAACACCATCCTTCTGTTGTATTAATATTAAAGAGTAAGCTTGTCACCTGTAACTTCATCTGATATATTCTCACCACTAAAGCTTAAAGTGGAATATGAGAAGATAAGAATGCAACAGTGGACTCTTATAATATGTGGTGGAGACAGTTTGTCTCGCTTTGCTGGCTAGTCACATAACTTATGTTGCTGTTGCTGACAGTGTCACAGATACAAAGGATACTAGAAATTTTCATAGACGAGTAATTCAAGGAAGCAATTTTTCACATATTACAATATGAGATGAAAACTGCTAAGAATTGAGTTAATTTGAACATAAATGATTTATCATAAAGGTTCAAAATAACGAAAACAGCTTTTAATTATATTTTCATCTTGAAAAAAAGAAAAAAATAAAGTGACTTCAAATTCAGGAAATGTAGAATGGCTAGTTAATGACTAGAGTGATAAGGAAATGATAGAATTATTTTGTGTAGAGACAGGACAACATGAAACAAAAGAGTAATGGATGTTGTGTAGAAAAACGTGTGCAACGTAGAAGGATTTAGTAAGGAGTGAGAAAGAAGGTAAGCCAGGATTTGAAGCTAAAGTTGGACCTAGATCATGAATAAGTGCCAAAGGGAAGAGTTTGATTAGGCATTGTAGATAGGATTGTGTACAGGACTGGGAAAGGGACATAGCATTTGTGGAGGTGGTAAGGCAAGAGCAGGATGTGAAGGAGATAGATAGAAAAGAAATTTAAAAACCTTGTTCTGCATGACCTGAAAATAAAATCTGTGTTAAATAAATAAATAAATAAATAAATAAAATAAAGAAACCCAACAGGGCAGGAACCTAAATTCTGAGACCCAATTTAAAAGTCAGATTTGGTGGTTCTCAGAGTGACACAGGGTTTTTTGTGGGGAGGGGGAAGGATGGTCAGAGATGGGTTCTCTTGTTGGCCTTTGTGTCTCACTGGTTTTCATCTTCCACATCCTGCAGTGCTTCTTTATTCTGTTCTTCACCATCACCCTGCATGTCTGAAGTCCACAGTGTCAGGTTATCACGTAACAACTGCAGGATAAGCGTAGAGTCCTTATAGCTTTCTTCACTCAGAATATCCAGTTCTGCAATAGCATCATCAAAAGCTGCTTTTTTTTCTTAGTGTCAAGGATTCCTTTACTTTATAAAAAATAACTTCTAAATGCACTAGCAAAATGGTTGCCTGACAGGCATACTAACTTAATTGCCTACAAATTATGCTCCTGCTGCTTCTGCACATCAGCAAAAATGTGCTAATGACTTGGAATGAGTAAAAATATGTATTACACTAGAATTTATTTTTCTAACAAAAAAAAAACAACAATAACAGAACTAGGAAATGCTAGAATCAAAGCAGTTATTGTAAATTTGTATTTTGCTTATCTGCATTCTTGATAATATAATTACACCAATTTTTTTTTTTTTTTTCTCTCCCAATTCTCTGTCTTTTATAGACCAGACATTTTTCAATTAGCCCTTTGTACTTTCCATTCCTTTTGGAAGTCATTCAGTGAATGGACCAGGAACTTGAAGAAAATAAAAGCTTAAGGAAGCCTTTGAAAAGAGTGTAGAAAATGGGGACGGTGACTGGGGTATTAAACAGAGTATAAAAAGCGATCGCTGATTGAGTTATGTATTTATCACATCTGGGAGTCTTCTGAAAATGTGCAGAATCATCACGAACAGTGTTAATTTTGCCACTAAAATAGAACTGCGGTTTAAATAAATATTTTACAGCAGACTTGATATGCTATAGGCCCTTCAGGGATGAAGATCAATGATAGTTATTCATAAACACGAGAATAACCACTTATGGGATCCTTCAGATGTTAAAATTTGAGGTTAAAAAATGAACTTCTGAAGAGCTGAAGTATGCAGTGTGCCTAGATGTAATGCTGACCTGACAAGTATAGAAAATGTAGGTTCCATTTATAAGCCTGTTGCCTTTAATATCAGTAACATTTATCATTATGCACTTCAGCTTTCTTGTACACCTTTAATGCTTCTAGAATGTAAATGTTTATGATATACTACAATATACTGAAATAATTTTGTATATATAGTTTGAAAAATAAAAATTTGAAGTGTCAACTGCTGTACTCCTATCAGCTGGAGTAATAATTCTGTGATTATGTTGGAGTTCTTGTTTCTCTGGTAATCAGAATATGAAATGATTAAAAGCTGAGCAGTTATGTTAAGAGAGAGACTGATACGTAAAATGTAAGGATGATCAGTATGTGAGAAAAACTTTCTTGAAAAAAACGTACTGAAAACATGTATGTATGTTTCAGATTGTAGTAGCATTAGATTTTAATTGGCTGGTGGTTCAACAGGAGCTGGTAATGTGCACTTGCAGCACAGAAAGCCAACTGTATCCTGGGTTGCATCAAGAGAAAGTTGACCAGCATGTTGTGGACGTGATTCTGCCCCTCTACTCTGCTCTTGTGAGACTCTACCTGGAGTTCTGTGTCTACTCCTGGGGTAACCAACACAAAGAATGGTATTGAACTGTTGGAGTAGATCCCGAGGAGGGCCACAATGATTATCAGAGGGCTGGAGCACTTCCCTTATGGGACAGGCTGAGAAACTTGGGGCTCTTCAGCCTGCAGAAGATAAGGCTTCAGGGAGGAACTTCCAGGAAAGATAGGAAGGGGCATTTTTGAAGGGCAGGTAGTGACAGGATGAGGGTAAATGGCTTTAAACTGGAAGAACAGAGATTTAGACTAGATATCACAAAGAAACTCTTTACTGTGAGGGTGGTGAGACACTGGAACATGTTGTCCAGAGAGGTTGTGAATGCCCCCTTCCTGGAAGGATTCAAGGCCAGCGTGGAAGGATTCATGGCCTTCTAAAGGAGGCCATGCCTATGGCAGGGAGATTGGAATTAGATGATCTTAAAAGTCTCTTACAACTCAAACCATTCTATGATTCTATGATTCTGTGATAACAGATTGACTGTTTTGGATGTTTTACGAGCTGGTTAAGATGTCATTTCCTGAACTCAAACAAGGTGCTAAATTCCTTTCACAAGGAGTGGACACAGTGGTAGTTAAAGGAGTAGCTGTACATTAAAACCTAAGATTAAAATCACTTTTATATTTTATGTTCTCACTGATTTACTGCTCTGGAATGAACTTTATTTATTTACTTAATTTAGAGCACTGCTTACCTCTCAGTATTATTTCCTTAATTTTAACACCTGCAAGTCAGCTCTTCCTTCACAAGACTTAGTGTTGAAGATTCTCATATGATGTCTCTCACGACTCCAAACTTGGAGTGCAGCTAGTGATTTCTGTGATTTCTTAGGCTTCTTCATTCTGGATGCTCTTTTTCAAGTCTGCATAAGTCATTGTTGCATGCTGTTTGAAATGAAGAAAATTAGTTTTCCACACTTATCCACAAAGATGCTTTGTAAACCTTCCATTAAGTTCTCCTTAGCTTTCTTAAAATTTCAGCAAAAGTCAGAGTATTGCTAGGCTTGATTTTAATGCCATTCATGCTGATTGAAACTCATCGCTATTTTCCAGTTGTCACATAAGTCTCACTTATTCAGCTGTTTTACTGTAAACATAGTAAGAGGAAAGATAAGGCAATAAACATTCTTGGAGGAAAGTTATTTTCAGCTTTCATTGGGTATATCAAAATTGGAATCTGTTTAAGTTAGGCACTAAGTGTTCTAGAAATACTGAATAATGCTAATTAACATGTGATGGGAAAATTGCAAAAAGTGATCTCTTAAAAAGAAACAGTGAATAAACAATGAAATTTTCTGTGGCATTTCCTTCTTACCTTTCTCTTATGAGATAAAAACCATTATCATTATTTTCTACTTCATTAACATATTCTTAGTTTTTGGGCTAATAAGTGAGGACAAGAGTTATTCCTACCATGGTAATTTTTATTTCAAGTGTATAAGAGTGCGTAATAGTAGACGGATCTTCAAATAAATCTGCTTTGGAGAAGTATCTTACTCTATAATATGGTTTTATTTGTGTTGAATTTGAGATTTACTGCAGTCACGAAGTCTTTCAGAAGAAGAATTTTAGCCAAATATAGATTTTTCTTGGGTTCCTCTGCAGGGACACAGCAGAGAGAGTTCTAGATTTGATGAAATAATTTGATTATTTCTAGAAGATTATCATCTCAATGTCAGATCTATTTAATTTCAGCAAGTGCATAACTATTTATATTAAGCAGTTCCAGAACTATAATGTTGTTAAATAACAGTGAAAACTCTACCTGAGTGCAACGATGAAATTCAGCCCTCAGAACTGAAAAAGTAACGTAGTTTAAGGCAATGTTGTAAAATGCATACTTCTAAATTTTAGACTTTACAGGTCTTCTAGTAGATTGGAGGACTAACGTAATAGTACTGTAGTCTGAGAAATATTATTTACCTAAAAGGGTAATTTGTTTTCATTTTATGGGTGGGATTCTAAGACAGAAAGACAGTAAGAGCGACTCATGAATGAAAAGGTGTTAATTCTAATGTACTTGTGGTCATTATTCCCTACGTACTCCTTTAGTGTGTCTGAATACTACAGGGTTACAAGTGAACCTATAACCTTGTTTCCTGACAGTGGTGATGCTTTTACGTTTTTTTTGTTTTGGTTTGGTTTGTTTTTTTTTTGTGTGTGTGTGTGTGTTTGTGCATGTGTGTGTGTTTACTCTAATCACTGAAAAATAACAAACATTTCAGCTGCTACTTGAATTTATAGTTGGAGCCTTTCTGGTGCTTGCAACTGGGCCTCTTTTTTGTACACATCAAATGAAAAGCTTTTGAGACATCTTAGTCATTTTTCATTTTTAATTCTCTATGATCAAAAACATACCTTGTGAATGTTCTCTTTCATAACAATATATGGACACCCTTGTATGGAAATAGATTACGTGGATAATACAAGGAATTTTCAGCATGAGCTAAAATAAAACTATATGTAAATAAGAATATAGATTTAAACATAATTAATGGTGATTTAATAACATACATATGGGTCAACAGAACTAAATATATTCATGACAGCGTTGAATCTGACATTTACCATTTTTGTACTTACGGTACCTATGTGTTTTTAATATAAACATATTTTTATATAAGTCTATATTATGTTTTATCCTTGTTCCATTGTACTAAGTAATATGAAAATAGACGACTCCAAACAACTTTACTTGAAATTAAACATTTTTATTATTATTATTATTATTATTATTATTATTATTATTATTATTATTATTTATTACTGTTTTACTTACATATTCACTAATCATTTTAAATACTAACAGCCTTAAATGCATTGGTATGCATTCTGGAGCTAAGAGATACTTAGAAAGACCAAAATGATTGTAATAATCATTAGAAGAAAATAATCCTTCGTATATATATTGAATGCACTTTGTTTTAAGGGAGCACTTTGAAGTAATATACAATTATTTTAATTTTTTTTTTAATGTAATAAATACTGTCAAACTAGTAAGCATATTTCATCATGGAATTAAGTTTCACAAATATAATAACAAGTCTATTGAGAGGCAGTGACAAAATTACATTAACTCATTTGAACTTAGTAACCTAAAAGAAAAATAAACTGTTAAAAAAAAATCTTTGTACAATGTTTTATCTTCATTATTATTTAGCCTTTAATCAGCCTTATTTCAGTTGATTTTTTATTATTATTATTATTTCTGGCAGGATTGCTGTGAAGAAAATCCAAGTTTTCAATTGTAAAGAAATTGATAATATGAGTGAAAAAACAGGCAAATTAATTCCCACTACTAAAATAGCCTGGATATCTATGAGCATTTGGAAGTAGAAAGATAAGGTAAAGTGGTAAAAAGTATAATGCTCTATGGAAGTGGAGGTTTCCTATATAACACATGAACATGTATTTGGTGTGTCTTCACACGGAATATTTTCACTATAGGCAGTGAAAGTTGCCACTTTGGTGTAAATGTTTTATACTGTAGGATCAGACCTACATTTATGAAAACAGAATGATGCATTTCCTTTCATTTCGGAAAAACAGCTCTTCTCTCTCTCCTGCATTTTGCCATCCAAGAATGTTGAACACGCACACAAAATGCTGATGTTAAATTTTTACTTCGGAACATTATTCCATTGCATATATATATATATATATATATATATATATATATATATATATATATATATAGAAATTAATTACAAAGAGTAATTAAGAATGATTAAACTACTAATAAAATTAAATAAGTAAGAAAATTTGGGGAAATAATATATATATTTTCTTTACTTGTTGAAATGCGTGAACCTCTGGAGTAAAAGAAACATTTATTGATAGCTGTTGAGCAAGAGCGGTACCTAGGCTTGAATTTATGGAAATCAATTTTTTAAAATCCTGCCAAATTGAATTTTACAACAAACTAGCTTTTAAAGCTTTTTTATGTGAAAGCCTTTATTTAACCACAAAATACAGCAGTTCATGTTAAATATAGATGAAATATGTTTTCATTTAACGGAAATCTAGTCAAAACTGTGTCAGAACTCCTACTCCTTAATCAACTTCTGTGTAGTGTAGTGTGAGTACCTGTCACCCAGACTCACTGCCTATTGTTGGAATCTCGTTTTTTTCCTCTCTCTCTCTCTCTCTCTCTCTCTCTTTGTTTTGTCTTGTTTTGTTTTGGTAATGGTATGTAGTAAGACTTGATTACAGCTACATCTTATGGTAACACTGCTGTAGTAAAGGTATGAATAGAAGCAGATTATAGCTATTCATTCAACTTCCCTATAATCAGAACTAATTTTCCACACTAGCACATAATGCAGTAGCTTGAAAACTTCTTCTGTTATCAATGCAAGTGATATTATTAATACTTACCTCAGCGCTGTAAATGTACGCAGCTCAAGGCTCAAACTGAATCTGAAAATAACAGGTCAAGTCTTCAATTTCTCTGAATTTTAATATTGTCATTGAAATTGCTGAATATTGTCATTGAAATTGCTGAGGCGCGTATAAGTGAAGAAACCAGAAAGCTTATTTAAGGAAACACCTCCAAGAGAGTGCAAATATTTTAATAATTATAGATACATTAAATGTATAAAACTTCTGTATGACACAAAGCATCAACTAATGATACCGATGATTTTCAAAGAGAAGAAAACAAAATTGATTTCAAAGCTGTTCAGTCTCCAGAGATTACCTAATACAAAAAATCAGAAATGTACTTGCATCTCTAGTCAAATTTTTAGCAATACTGCAGTTCAAATAGATGTG
The DNA here is from genome assembly GCF_905368555.1 of Meleagris gallopavo. Classification (NCBI taxonomy): domain Eukaryota; kingdom Metazoa; phylum Chordata; class Aves; order Galliformes; family Phasianidae; genus Meleagris; species Meleagris gallopavo. The sequence goes on along the minus strand of NC_139435.1, from coordinate 29,188,388 downwards.
TCTTTCAACATGTTTGCTAGTAAAAGCAATATAGATGTAAATGTATGATTATTTTTATTATGACATATCTTATTCAGCCTTCAGTTTGTGAATGTATTTATGGAAACTTAGAAAGCTTTATATGTTTTGAAAAGCAGTGCTAGTACGGAGATTGGAGTCATTTACAATCATGGAAATTCCACTACAAAGGGTTAATGCTGGTTGCATTTAGGAATGCCACTGACTTTAGAGTAACCAGGATTTCATCTGTTGAAATTTTTCTCCTAGACTTGGGCTCACTGTGTTATAAGAAGCTAACTGTTTCAGTTTTAGAAAAGCAGTTAAGAATAAAAAGACAAATCCATAACAGGTGCAGTCATCTGTTTGAAATTCCAGAGCTGCATTTTTTTCACTAATCTCAGAATTTTTATATCAGTATATTTTTGTATAATTTGGGAAAGAGAAAGCTGCTTTTAGAAGTATCTAGGCACTAGAAACAACTTCATGAGTTTATTATCTGTTTTTCATTGTTCATTCACATGAAACTGTGCACACTTCCACAGCTTTCATTGCTTTTTCATTTCACTTAGAAAAGAGGTTAATTTAGACAGTCCTGTAAGGTCACAGTAAAAGAATATGTAAGAAAAAGCATTAATGTTTTCAAATAACAGTCATTCAGACCATAGGCATTGGCTCCTCAGTGTGAGATCCAATATTTGTTTTACTTGTAATGTTTGACAATTAAAGTACTTGGTCATAGCCATCCCACTTTTTAACAATGTAATGCCTTCATCACTGAACTGCTTTGGTGCAGAGGAAACACTTGTAAGCCAGACAAGAAAGAAATTGAGTTTGTGGTTGAGACATCACTGGAACATGATCAGAAAGCTTAAGAAATAAGCTTTCATCAGAAAGTACTTACGTTCTCAGATCTAGGAGAATAGAGCAGTCTCAAGATAAGGATCAGATAAAAAATTCAGTTCCACATGGTATAAAGAAAAAATATGCTGATGGACTGAGAAATAAATTTGACAGTCAGGGCATACAGGAGATTTGAACTTAGAGATTACCAATATGGAAAGATTCATGTATATACGCAAAAACTTGACAGTGGCAAGGTAAAAAATATAATCTGTAATGGATTCCAGAATCAGAGGAGTTCAGTAAGTGTAAGGCTGTATAGATCGGAATGATTTCCCCCCCCCCCCCCGTGAGCAATTACAGGGAAAGTAAAAAGTTTAGTACATCAATACTTTTATCAGTTCTGAAGTTGCTACTGGTAAGTGTGACTTGTGTAGATGTGCTTTGGCTATCCTAACAATTTGGAAGGCTGGGCAGCCTGATGGCTCATGGCAATCCCTCTTTTTAATTATACAAGATCCTTGTACATTGGCACTTGGCAAATTCTGTGGCCAACAGATGGCTGTGCTGATTTAACTTAGGTGACACTGACTGGCACTTCCTTATATAACTGGAGTTACAGAAGTGACCACTGTATGGGTAAACTCAGAGGAGAGGGATGCTTTTGACTCTGTTGGCAGTGTTGAAATTTTTTATCTGTGTTATACACATGCAAGTAAATGGGTTAGCATCATACACTCAGAAGCAAAAAAATATTGTTTTGTTTGCTTTTTGTTTGCCAAGTCATACACTCAACTATTTTAATTTTTTTAAATAGCTGGTAATTTGGAAGCAAATTTGCAAAGCATTATAATTTCATTAAAATAACAATGGTTCTTAATGATAGAAAGGGAAGCATTTCTGTTTAAAATTAGATTTTTTTTCAGTTTTGTTTTGCTTTATTTTTTCTCTTTCAACACTACTCTCTTCTGATTTTATATTTCTAATATACGAGCTGTGTTCTGAAAGTAATTCTATTCTATTATGCTGACCCATGATGTCAAAGGCAGATGTTGGTGATATGGTAGTAGAAGTCAGACCTTCCCACCTATATTCCATTACATTTTATGGCCATATAGCAAATGGCAGCAGAGGAGTAGTCTGACAAAATGGTGTCTGACCTAGAAGTGCATATGAAACAAAGATATGGAATTTAATTCCTCTGTGTGGAAAAAAATTGCATCCATTGACATTCCTTGACACTTGCTGAATCTTATGGAGATCAAACAGTGGATGTGAGCACAGTGAGATCCTGGGTGGTGTGTTTCAGTAATGGCAAAAGAATAGTGGTTCATTTCTGCTGGGGCAAGTTTATATGAGTGCGCCATGCAGGCTTTTGTTCATCACTGGTGAAAATGCATAGTTATTGGTGATGACTATGTTTTGTAGCTGATAACTGCCTCCATCAAACAGTTATTTTGCTCTTTATATATGTTGTAGTTTCCATGGGGGAAAAAAATAGGAGGCATTACTTTTGGAACAAAGCAAAATGAGTATAAAATAATGTAAGAATGAATTCCAAACTGTGTCTATTTCATCATTCTTAGATGTAACTGGATATAGCGCTTTATTTGTAGCTTGATTTTTAGTAAGCAAACGTCTTGTAGTGAAGCCGTAAAGAGGCCAGCATGACAAATACAAAAATCAAAATAAATAGCAAACATATTTAATTAGTTTATAGTGTTTATAATGTTTATAATGTTTATAATACCAAATGGAAAGTTAAAAGTTGTGTTTCCTCGCCAATACGTGTTCCTCTATTGGAAAGATTAGGAACTTTTAACTGTACTCAATGTATATATTTTTGTATGCCAAGATAGATTTGATTGAGTAAGCACAGCAAAAGACATATTTGCTGATGCAGAAGGCCAATATGTACATGTGACCATACCATACCAAAGGCTATGGAGTAAAAGGAAAGTATAGAAATAAAATAAACATTGAATGTATCATCGTGTTCCCTCAGTAATATTAAAGAGATTAAAAATATATCTAGTAATCCAGTGGGGTTTGCTTTGCTAATTTTTATTACTGCCCCTAATAAGTGTATGTGTTCTTTTTATGCTTCTTTTGCTTTGCTGTCACATATTGCATTACATTCTTGTTACATTAAAGAGCACTGTTAAGAATACTGAATTAAAAAAAAAAAAAAAGATAAACACCTTCAAAAACCTTGTTTTTCTTTAGAATATGTATTTTTGAAAGGTTGAATTATGAGGAAGATATCTTGTTCTAGAAATAAATGCATAAAAACATAACATTTAAATATTTATTCCTAAATATAATTAACTTTTTTTCCAGTTGGGTTTGCCAGATTTGGACATTGGTTTGTAAAATTATTTAGCTTATAGAAGCTTTGTTTTTAAAGGTATTCAATGAAGGAACAGAATAATTTATGCCTTTATTAACAATTCAATAATTCATTCAGAAGCTTCTACTATTGGTCTATAAAGTACATTGCATGTTAAAGAACTCAGAGTCAATTTTAACTTTCCAGCCCTGAACAATAAACAACTTTTTTAGATGCTAGAGTCAAACTTTTCAAATATATATAAATATATTTAATAAACTAAAGTATAAACAAATATCTGATAGAGCTAATGGCCTGTCTTAGTTTGGGTTATTCTACAGAACTATTAGACAAATCAGCTTCTGTTTCTCTTTTCAATTTCACCAATGTTTTTCATGAAATGGGCACGTTTTCAGTTAGGTTTTTATTCCTATCTTTCCCCAGCTCAAATTTTTGGACATTTGAGGTCAACTTTTATCTCAGAACCATAGAATCATAGAGCTGTAGGAGCTGGAAGGCAACTCCAGAGATCATCGAGTCTAATCCCCTGCAAAGCAGGCTCCCTACAGCAGGCTACATAGGTAGGCGTCCAGGTGGGTCTTGAATAATTCCAAAGAAGGAGAGTTCACAGCCTCCTGGGCAGCCTGTTTCAGTGCTCAGTCAACCTCACCATGAAGAAGTTCCTTTGCATATTTGTCTGGAACTTCCTATGCTCGATGGGAGCTTATGGCCATTTCCCCTTGTCCTGTCCCCACAGACTGCTGAAAAGAGGTTGGCCATGTCTCTTCTACTCCCACGTTTTCTTCTTGGTCTGTTATATTCTTCTCCAGCTGCAGTAGCTTCACATTTTGTAAATTAGTGTCAATGGTTTGAGTTGTGGGAAGTGCATTTTTAGTTGACTTGCATATATGAAAGCAAAAAAGAAAAAAAAAAAAAAGGAGAAACAAGAAAAGCAGTAACTTTTGCAATAATACAATATTTTTGCAATTCTTGCAAACATTTGCCATAATTGATTATTATGACCAGATTTTAGCTTTGACAGTGCATTGCAATGATTGATCACTAGACATTTTCTACGTTTTGAATGTACCGTTGAGATTTAGATATGTAGAAATCTGAGTTTGTAGATAGCCCCAGGATTCTCAGTTCTCTTCAGGAGTTCTTCAGGTGTTTTAAAGTACATTTTCAAAGGTTGCTAAAGTTCAGTGCCTAAAATAAAGATGTATACATTTCTAATTTCTGAACGTGTAGCTGTAAACAAATCATTACATATTGAAATAGTTCTATAAGTGAATATTTTAAGTGACTATTAAATTTACATGCCTGTAAAATTAAGACATTGATTTTTAAATAGAAACACGCAAAATTATACAGCTTTGAATTTTAATTTTGATGAAAGGCAATATTTTTTGTAGAAATAATTTGCTACAGTTTCATAGCAGACAACAGCTTTCAGTTCGTACCTGTTGGTGTCAAAATGAGCAACGCTTATTCAAGTACTTATGCAATGTAAGCTGATTTCCACAGAGAAAAGAGAGTTAATTAAACCAACATTTTGCGGGACTGATAAGCAAAGCACTGCAGTTTTCAAAGGCTAATGTCTTTGCCAAATAGCTACCAGTTTTCTCTGACACTTTTAAGATCCAAGTGGCTTTTTTGATCTATTTGTTTACCTTTTCTTTGCCCTTCAAGAAACATCTTTCTTGTTACAAGTAGATAGAGGTTTAACAATTTTCAGCCCTCATATTCAGTGCATGAGAACAAATCTCTACTCAAATTTTGTCAATATAGTAACAGCTACCTTGATAACACCCCTCCCAATGTTTTGTGACATATGTAAGTAGCATTATCCTGGAAGTAAGGAAATTGAGACAAGAAGGTTAAGTAATTTGCCTGAAGCTAAACAACAGGCAATTAGCAGAGACAGGATTAGAATTACAGAGTTTTGGCTCTCAGCTCTTCTGTCCAGTAGCCAACTGCTACTTTCACATCTTTTGGCTTCCAGTTTCCTCTCTTGAGATCAAACTTCAGTGATCTTCTTACAATTAAGATATGAACTTGGAAGGGACTCATTACTAGAACTGATACTAGTTTTTATTTTTGTAATTATCAGAAAGAATACTGATTGGGACACCTATAGAAAGACAGAAGTATAATCTTTGATAGTGATAACTTTCAATAACTCATATTTTTTAAAACTTGGAATGAATTGTCCTTTCTGACTATGAGCTAGCTTACAGAATGTAAATTTTTAAGTCAAAGGCAAAAGAAATCATGTTGTTTTGTGCTTAAAAAAAAAAAAAAAAAAAAGTGAGAGGCTTCACTGTGTCCTGCAGAGCTCTTGCAAGTTTGAATTCTGTAGTTATCTAAAACATTAGGTATGCATTAAAACTGGTAGATTGGATGAAATCACAGAATGTATTATAAGTATTTAATGTCAAGTCACTAACTTGAAAACTAATGCTTCAGGTCCATTTAAAATCACCTCTCCATATAGATATAAAGACTGGTATAGGTTGAAAGATGGATTAAAGATCATCTAGTTCCCAATTCCCGTGCCACAGCAGGGATACTTTCCACTAGATCAATAGACGGATGGATATTTTGGATAACTTTCACAAGACCTCATGGGTATTTCAGTGGTACAGGCATGATTCCCAAAGTGGGAGGGGTCATTTGCTGCACAAGTATAATCACTCCTCAGATAAGATGTGACACAAAGTCCAGGTAAATTAACTTTGTTGATCTCTGTTTTGCTTCCATTAACTGTCTTGGACATGCAGGTCAGAACTTACCTAGATCCAATTTGATTTTATTTAGAATTTTTTAATTTTTGTTAGGATTTTTGATATGTCATTTAGGGGAAAAAAAAAAAAAAAAGATAAAGTAAATACATTTTTTGCTAAAGAGAAAAGGATTAAATGCATAGATGAAACACAAACCATGTGGTGTATCACTGTCAATCAGCATAATCTTCTGTTTTGTATTTTAAATCACTGAATGTTATGTTACAACCATTTCCCATGCAGTATTCTTTGTAAAGCAATTGCAGTGCAACAGTGACATACAGGAAATCAAGTAATTTTACTCTTCAGTGATCTTAAGTAATAGTTTGTGGAAGAACATTTTATTTAGTGCTTAATAGTTCAGTGATGAGGCAATGGGCTGATATCTGATCAGCTGTACCCAGAGCTGTAGTTCACTTTGAATAGGTTGACTAAACTTACAGCGCAAGATAAGACAGAAGAAGGTAATCAGCTTTTTAATAAATGTATCAATTATGTATCATTTTAGCATCTCATTTTATTTATTTACTTACTTATTTTGAACGAGTCTTCTGGCATGTTTCCTGTATCCTTTACGATATTCTGTAATAGCATTCAACTTGTGGTTCCTGAAAATCATCTTCCCCTCAGCCAGAACCGAGTAACACATACTGATCCTGTTAGATGGCTTGCATCAGCCTTGGACGACTGCTTTTGAAAGAGCTTCTGGAAAACAAGAAATTCCATACTAACGTTAGGAAAAACTTCTTGACTTTGAGGGTGATAGAGAACTGAAAGAAGAAAGGTTGTGGAGTTTCCTTCTCTGAAGATATTCAAAACCAGCCTGGATGCTTTCCTATGCAACCTCTTTTATGGAACCTTCATTAATAGTGGTGTCAGACTAGATGGTCTCTAGAGGTAATTTCAACCCCTATGATTCTGTGATTTTACAAGCATTTCTCATATATCATAATTAAAATGGATATAGACTTATGGTGGTGATATGTTTCTTTTAGTTATGCTGTCCTTCTCCTTTTCCTCCTTTTGAATTATAGAATCATGTTTCTTTTAATTCACTGAGTTTTGAAGCAGTCATAACTTAGTTGTGCATACATTTATAGGAGGGTTTAGTTCTGACATTCTGACTTCAAGTTTCCTCTAGCAAAGCATTACTGGAGAGGAGTTGGATTAAAATAGCTCTTATGAGCAGAAATTCATACAGCTGAGGCAGTTTATAATTACAAAACTTCACCTCAAGAGTAGTGTTCACTTTTAGCTACAGGCAGTACTGGACAGGAGAAAAAAAAAAAAAGGTAGCTTGTAGGATCTATATGCAGTAGGACCCTTGTGTAATACTGAAAACACATCATCAAAAACACTGCTGGTGTAAGTACATTTAATCTTCGTGTTTATATCTGCATAACTATATCTCAGAGAAGGCTACTTGCACTATGTTCACTGTGCTGATGTGTTCTACTTGACTTCTAGGCAAGGAACTGGGCTTATTCTCTGAGACCTTTACTAACACAATCTTTTGTAATAGCTATAAATATTTTTCTGACCTAGTTTATGAACATCTGCTTTTGCATCAGTAATATATCATCTCACAAACCAAGCTAACACGTCTTTTAGTACAATTGAAGCTCTGTGCAGCTGGGCTGAGTTGCATGGCTCGCACAACATTGCTGGTAAGAGGAACTTACATATGCATACTCTCTCTAGCTACCTAATTAAGGTTTCATAAGATCAGTTTTTGTAAGCAAATGGTAAATATCATTTTATAGCTAATAAGGAGTTGTTTTTCATTTTCTGGGCTGGTGTTCTAGCTAAGTAACATGATAAGACAGATGTATGAGTCTGCACTAACTAGCATATAATTTTTAATATAGAAAAAAATAATTTTATAGTCTTTTTGTTAACCATTTTAACTCAATAAATTATGCTTAAGTGAAGTGATGCCTTCTCATGCAATTTTGGAAGCAGTAAGACATCTAAAACCACTTAATTCTCCAAACTGCCTGTTTAAAATTGTACTCTTGAATGAGCAGAGCTGAATGTACTAATTTCATATGTATAACTTTAAAGGAACTGTGGTTGTTAATGTGTATGTTCACATGGGGTTTAAGATTTTATTATACTCTTACAAGCATTTAATACAAACAACATTTTACCATTCAGCAGTTAATAGTTAACCAAGAAAATAATGAGATATAAAGCAATATATTTATCACCAAGACAGAATGTGGCTGTATGCAAAATGGTTCAGCAGACGATATGAATTGTCATTAAGTTGAAGTTCAGTTACTATGTTTGAAGCAGATTTCATGATTATAAAAGTCTCACTCAGGCACCCAAGGATTGGATTGGGTATACTCTTCAATCTCACCTGTTATAGAGTCTGCTGGGAACTGTTACTTAGTCAAGGAATTAGTCCCTAAGCTAAGGCTCCATGTATTGTCTGAAAAGAGAACTGGAGAAAAAAGACCTTCTAATTTGGAAATTAGAATAGAAAAAAATGAATGGCTTCAGAGTTTCCTATCATGCGCGTCATCATAAACTTTTTTACCTGATATGCATTTTGATTTTTGCAATTTTTTTTTTCTGTTGCCTTACCCTGTCTTGAATTAAGGATGATTTTACAATAAATGGGTAACTTTAAGGCCTTTCATCTGTATAGACATGCTATACAAAAGTATAAGATCTGTGGTCATCTTCACAAAGTGTAGAAGCAGATTGTAAAAGAGTGTTTTGTCCCTTTTGTTGTACAGACCAGTTGGTGTATTGGTACCCTATAGTGATTCAACTTACGTTGGAAAAAAAAAGGTGATACATAGATGAAAGTAAGTAAGTACATGGCCTGTTTTTAGGGAAAATTTTAGTAATTTCTCTTGTGCTTGAGCAGGAGCTATAGGAATTTGTTTATGAGGGTACCTTGTTGAGCATTAATATTTAACCACAATATGTAGAGTTTGATGATTCCTTTTCTCTTTGAGTCAGTCTTATCATTAGACAGATTTTACTTTTACTGTCACTAACCATCAATCTGACTTGTGTACAAATGACCAAGTATGTCTTTTGCTTTGTTTAAACATTTTTATTCTTCCTAGTTTTAGCGAGGAATGAAACAGCAATAAAGCTTGCCCAGATATTCTCAGTGACTGAAACTAGTATTTACAGATACATAATTCCTTATTCCATTTTTCCATTAGAGAGAAACTCCTCTGCAAGGAGATTAGCTTCCTTGACTTTTTAAGATCTACTGCTTCTACCTTGCATATTGAAAAGGAGTGTCAGCTCTCAGTTACCAAATAATTCATATGCAGTCTGCAGACATTAAATTTTGAAAAAGAAGCAGTGGAGAGCTTTGAAGCGGAATTTCATTTCATTAAATTAGTGAATATGACAGGGTTATGTAATGTTCCAGAGGGAAGAAGTAGTGTACGTCACTAACCTTTTAGATTCGAGAGGCTTTATGCTTTTTATTTGCTTCTAGAAGAAGGCTTAGTACTGGATTAACTAGCAATTTTCACTTTTAACTCAGGCAGATTAAGCCCCACCCGGATTTCACATGTACTGTATATAAGAAATATTTAGCAATACGTGCAAGTTTGTCATTATTTTGTTTTATATGGAGCATTTGAACACATGCTTATAGTTAGCTTAAAGACATATGCACACTTGTGTTAAATTTTTAGTTTTTATTGTTTGGATTTCCTATAGGCATGTCGAAGAAAAGAATAGAGTTCTTGCCCTTCTATGAATTTACTGTATCATGGATTCTTAATGTTATATCTTCATCTTTCAGTGCTTCAGTTAAGCAAGTATTAGAAGCTAGCTGTCTAATTCTCTTTTAATAAACTAGCATAAACAAGAATGTTTCCATTGGAACAAATGAAGATATACTGGGCCAAATAAAAAACAGACACAAATTTGTAAAACCAATACATTTTGTGTAGTGATACTTAAAATAAGCTTGTAGTAAAGATAACATACATGTTGTCACTGGCACTGAAAGCTCTGCACTGCACTCAGGGCTGAATGGTGAGAGCTCTAGTGGGAACCCACATGTTTGCAGAGGAGATTGGCCTGGATGGTCCATCAGCCCTGGCTTCCCTTCTCACTGAGCATGATAGCACTCTGCCAAGGCAATAATTACTGCCAAGTTTCAGTTCTACAGCAAGTGTCTCAGTAATTTGTCATGAGACTGACTTTAATTATTGCCTACAACATTCTTAATAAAAAACACATATGAAGCAACTCTTCAGCTTGGTCCTGCTTAGAGAGTAAACATGTAAGTCTGTAGTATTCATTAAACATTAATTTTTCACAGATTATTCACATATGCTCTTTGTATTTGGGAACATTTGATTTATCCTGGTTTTTATAAACTATAGATGAGAATGGGAATGAGGTGTGGGGTGGATGATGTTAGCTGGCAAATAAATGTCAGCTGCTGTCTGTGCTGGCTTGCATTCCTACCATGTCCCTAGGGCTCAGATAATGTCTGTCTCTAGAAAAGCGTGCATAATCCACTATGAAATGAACTGGTACCAAATTCTACACAGCCCAGAGGTACAAATTAGGAATGCGCTATTTTAACATTAGACCTTTTGGAAAATGTAGCCTACCTCTTCTAGTTATAAAGTCTTACTTGCAATTATGTCAACAGACTTCATATTTCAGGCAAGAATAAAACCTAGTAAACTGATGCTCACCATTGCAGAAAATTTGAAAACATAAAGATAGCTTTGAATTGAATTTTCCTTGAGAAATCAGGAAATAATAATCTCTTTTTGAGCTACTTGCTAAATTTGTAGTGGGCATGTTCTGGCTAAATGAGGACTGGGGAAATAATCAGTAAATTAAAACAACAACAACAACAAAAATAAAGCCCACAAACCCCAGACCTTTCTGACCTAATTTTCTCTTCTGAGTGTCATTGTTTCTAGAAGAATACAAGTAGCAGAAAGAAGATTGGGAGATAAACATTTTAAATCAATTGCAAAGTTTTTAGTAGTGTTGTCTTAAGGTCTGAGTTTATAAACTGTGGAGCCTGTACAGTGACTTTCAGGATTTTCAAAAACTGTGTTTCTATCACAAGAAATCTTTGTAAACCAAAAGGACCAAAATCTTCAGTTGGAATTAGTTGGCACATCTGGATTCCATTGAATAGTTCAAGGATGAAAATCTAGTAATTTTAATTCACAGATTGATATTTGCTCTGAAAGTAATGTCTCCTGTTTGTTTTCGTGGGAAATACAGCACATGCAAATAGCATAGTAACACTATTTTAGAGAGCAAAGTCTCAGCTACAAAACAATAGTCCTTAATGCAGTCACCATCAGTAGCTATATATTTTCAGCAGTGATAAACAAGAGCCTGCATGACAGACTTGTAACAAGCTGCATCAGTGGAGGTGATCCACTGTTGCTGTCGCCATTGCTAAAATGCATCACCCACAGCTTCACTCCACCATTTGGTCTTCATAAGCATTCAACAAGAGTCAAGAAATGTCACAACTTTTCTTCATGCCCGCTTCAATGTCAGACATCATTTTGTCAGACCACACCTCTGCTGCCCTCTGTTGCGTGGGAACCAAAAGTAATGAATGGAATGTTGGCGGCAATGTTCAACCTCTTCTGCCAAACCACCAAAATCCAATTCTGATACCATGATGTCATGGGCCAACATAATAAAACAGGAGGCATTACTTTTAGAAGAGTCGAAGTATTCAGCTGCTCAAAATATGATGGCACGTGCAGATTATGTTTTTGCAATTCTCCATGTGGAAGAATGTGAGGATCATGCAGTTTTAGAATGTTTATTAAGAAAAATAGGAAAACTCAGTAGATTATGACTGACAGCCAAGAGATTTTAGAAACATCATCAAGTAACTTTGGGATTCCTTGATCCAGATTTCATGAATGTAAGTTCTCGCTTGTCCTTAAAGAAATAAAAACCTAATTAACTTTCTTACATATCCAATTTGCAGGTGCACTCTAAGTGCATGCTAGAATTAAAGCAAAATAATTGGTTATAATAATGAACAGTCTAACAAATGTCACAAATTATGATTGATGAGTAAATTAGCAGTAAATGTTGTAAATGAATACGCTTTGACAATACTTTTTAAGAATCAAATGGGTACACAAAGCTTTCCTGTTAAATATTGCGCATCTATTTAATGTTAGCTCACAGTATAGTTAACATCAGAAAACTTAAATAATTTGTGATCATAGAATCATAGAATCATAGAATGGCTTGGGTTGGATGGGACCTCAAGGATCATCAAGTTCCATTGCCCATACCTCAACGAGGGTTGCCAGTTGCTAGATGAAGTACTAGATCAGACTGTCCAGGGCTCCATATAACCTGGCCTTAAACACCTCCAGGAATGGGGAATGCACAACCTTGCTGGGCAACCTGTTCCAGCACCTCACCAATTTCTCAGTAAAATACTTACCCCTGACATCTAATCTAAATATTCCTTCCTTTAGTTTAAAACCAATCTCCCTTGTCCCCATCTAAAAAGTTGATTTCCCTCATTCTTATAAAGTCCCTTTAAATATTGGAAGACCACTGTGAGGTCTCCATACAGCCTTCACTTTTCCAGACTGAACAAGCCCATTTCCTTCAGAGAGTCCCTTCTCTTTGCTGGAGAGGTGCTCTAGCTCTTGGATCTTTTCTGTGGTCCTCCTCTGGACCCTTTCCAAAAGCTCCACAGCTTTTCTGTGTTTGGGGGCCCAGACTTGAACATAGTACTCCAGCTAGGGCCTCACAAGGGCTGAGCTGAGAGGGACAATCACCTCCCTTGACCTGCTAGCCACCCCTCTACTGATGGAACCAAGGATACCACTGGCCTTCTGGTCTGCAAGCCCACATTGCTTTCTCATGTTAAGTTTTTCAACTGCTAGGACCTCTAAATCCTTCTTATTAGGTCTCTTCTCTAGATGCTCTTCTCCCAGTTTGTATAAATATCTGGGATTACCTCAACCCAAGTGCAAAATCTTGCACTTCGTTTTGTTGAACCTCATTAGGTTCACAAGGGCCTACCATTTGAGCTTATTAAGTTCCCTCTGGATGATATCCCTTCCTTCTACTCTATCAACTGCACCTCTACACTTCGTGTCATCAGCAGACTTGGAGAAAGTGCACTCAATCATGTAATTTATCATTGATAAAGATGTTGAAGAGTACTAGTCTGTTATTTTGCCTATTAACATAAAATGCATAGTAATTTCTGGTAAGCCAGGTGGACACAGTGACTGTGAATGTTGTCAAGTGGCACGTGGAATATACAAAGAATATTTTGAGCTCTTTTTTTTTTTTCCCTCTCTTTTTATATATTTATTTCCATTGTTTTCAGCAAAGGATTCTTATTCATGTCTAGTATAGCACGGGAAGAATGAGTTTGGAATTTATAACAAGGAATGGCTTAGAGCCAGTGATATATCCCACTGAAACTTGATGCCACCAGACCAGTAACACATAAGAGATCTATAACATATGGCAGTGATTCTTGTAATGGTATGAGTACATTACTCCAAACTATCTGGACACCTGCCACACCGTATTGTTTATTTTGTTATCAGCCTGCATTACTGAGTGTCAGATGAAAAGATTCCTTGGGAAATGTTGTGATTGTGTGATTGCATTATTTCCATCTTTTATTGCATTAAAAAAAAAAAAAAAAAAGTCTTTACAATCAAAATGTTACTATAATGTTTCAGGATACTTCTGAAACATGAGTTTATTGTAATTTACATGTAAATACGAGATATGAAAGAAGCATCTTATCTTGATTTTTTTTCCCTTGAAGTTTTTCTACTTACATAGTATTCATGTCATGAAGCATAGCAAAGAAAATGATAAAATATAATCCTTGAAAATTTTTATTCAGATTTCTTGAATTATATTTCATGAATATGAAAAAAAAAATAATTATAAGTTGCACTGCGGTACACTTGGACATTTCATACAGAAATAAAACAGTGTTAGCATCTGCATTCTCTATGTATCTTGTCTGCTGAGCTCTCTATGCCTGTGCTGCTGACTCTCACTTTACTCTCTTTATTGTTAAAGACCGTGAAGTCTTATCTACATATTCATCTATTAAGCTAGAGGATTTATCTCCATAAAAATGTCTCTACTCAAGACAAGTTTTCAGTAGTTATAGAGAGTAGACTGAACTTCTAGTTAAAAATAAAATAAAATAAAATAAAATAATTTATTTATTTGAATGTAAAGGAAAAATATAACACGTCCTTAATGAACAACGCAGAGTATACAGCATTTTAATTAAAATTATTAGACAATTCCATAGCTAAAAAAGTATGACTTAAGAGTTCATTCCATTTACTACTTCAGTATTGTACTGAAGCTTGCTAAAAAGGAAATAGCACAAAAGAATAGAGAAGTCATGTTCAGGGAAAAGCATGAATAAGTTCCAATCCAAATCAATTATTTAAATGTGTTATAAATAACGTATTTTCTGAAGATGCAATGTGGAAGAAGATAGTGCATTCTTTCTCAGTGGTTGAGAACAGCTTCGATTTCAAAAGTTCCTTTGTTGTCTGATGGGATAGCTTGACTGCTTATGAACCAGCAGCCAAATTTATTTGGCTTTCAACTCCTTTAGCAAGTTAAATCCAAATTAAGGGTGATCTGGCAATTTTCCCTCATATGCTAGGCCATAATATGCAACTGTTCAATAGTTGTCATGTGAACTTCTGATTAAAAAGTGGATATCATCAGCAGTGTGTGGGCACTCTCAAGTCTTGGGTTGCAAAGCTTTTGTGGTAATTCCTAATTACAGAAGTTTTCTGCTGTACACTTCTGCATCAAAGTATCAGTGTTCAGTATTGACCCAAATATCTGGGAAGGAACAAACAGATGAACAGGTTAAAACAAGCAACAGCATGTTTCAGTAATGCTGAATGGCTGTCATACAATTGATAGTAACCTACTACTTCTGATTTCTTAGCAGATTTAGTTGTACTGGAAGATTCCCATATAGATTATTACTGCGGTTTATAAATTATTGCTGGAGAGATTATCTGTTGGACTTTGTGCTGGTACTCTTATGGGACATTGAAAATAGTTGTCAGTTTTCAATCAAAATTACCCTCATGTTAATAAGCATAACTGTTTCACAGTGTAATTGTATTTGCTATCAGAGTGCCTAGCAGCTTAGGTCAGAATCAATGTCAAGAAAGTGACAGCACTAATTGTGCAGATAATTTGTGTCAAACTGTAATTAACAACTTTTATAAAGATGAAGGCAACAAATACAATTTTTCTTTTTTTTTTTATTTCCTGAGCATGATTTCACATACTTCTACACTGATGATAGTCAGTTTCTACATATTGAGATGAACACAAGGTTAAATAATGAAAAGGTGAATTGCATGTGCTTGTCTTTCTCCATGGCTACCTGGCTACTGTCATCAAAGCCATAACTCCTTTTGACCATATATGAATTTGTCCTCATAACACCTATTAAACGTAAAACCAATATTATCTTTCTACATCTAACTGTATTCTTAACAAAACAACCTTAAAAAATTGTTTCTCTTGAAAAATATCTGCAAATAGGGAATTGCATTATTATATAATGTGTTTGTCTTTTCCCTCTCCAACTTCATAAAACTGTTGTTAGTTCACAGCAAAAACTGACCGAGGACAGGAAGCACACTGTTATTCTTGAAATCCTTAGACAAATACAAAGACATGTTAGCTGTTCAGCCGTATTTCTGCAACTTCACTAGCTCTGCAGATATTTGTAAGCATTTTTTAATAAGAGACATGACGGTTTTAGTCCTGTATCATTTTTTTTTCCTGAATCGTATATTGATTCAGAAAACTGGTTACATTTCTAACATCAATGAAGTTTTGTAGAAAATGTGTATTTTTGGGTATACTGTTAGATAAATGTCATTGCAGTTTGCATAGTTTTGAGTATGGAGTTATGTTTATTTTCTGTTCAACAGAAATGGGAAAGGCAAATTCTGTTACGGTATAAATTAGTACAAACTCTGTTGCATTTGCCTCAGTTGCACTTATGAAGAATTTGTCTCTGAATGTCTGATAAGGAAGAAAAAGATTATCTTTTATTTCTCCATTTTTAAAAACAATGTTATTATCATTGATGCAATATACTGCATGTACTGCATGTAAGCAAAAGCATGCCAACCATAAATATCATGGTGATTGACAGTGACACAAAACTAATAGTAGAATGTGTTTTTTGTTTGTGTACTTTGCAAAGCTAGTTTAACGTAGTTAGGCATGTTTGTTGTTTATCACTTTCCATTGTTTCTGTTTTCTTTGTTATTTAACTATCTGGAGTTCCCCTGTTCTCAGGACAATAAATAAAATGTTGCAGAAATGAATGCATGACATGGTTGTTGAGCTGGTAATGGTCCATGACCCTGATAATGCATAGCAAAACTGGCAAATTTTTCAAAACAAATCTTGTCTGGAAGGAAGTTACTTTACTGATGTTGAATTTACGAGTTTGCCAGTCTCTGAATATATTACTAAAGCATTTATCTAGAACTGAAAATCTTCCTGTGAGCATAGTTTCTGTGTGCTGGTGAGCTTCCCCAGAAAATGTTTTTCTTTCATTGGTTTGCAGTTCAACAGAGAATTCACAAAGTGTCAAAAAGAATAAAATAGAATGACAGTACATCAGTTTTCACATGATGGCACACAATCACAGTTTGTGCCAGAGAGTATCAGCATATCTGAATCAGTCATGTCTCTTTACGTATCAGAGAGCTGAGTAAATGCATGCACAGAAAAGGATTCAAAGCTAGCAGTTTTGGTGAAACCCAGATGCTCTTCATCAGAATACATTTCTGTCTTTCCTGTGGTCCAGGCATAAAGCCTGTGACATAGGAAAAGATTTTCAGTTTTGCTGCTCTAACTCTGTTCTTCATATGTTGTACATTTGGAGATTTTTTTTTCATCGGAGATACGCTTTTGTAAGTTCCCCACGGCAGCAGTGACACAGTGACAACAGCAGTTTTGCAGTGTTCAGTCTTGCTGTTGCACTTGTTTTCAGATACTGTATTTATTACTGATAAATATGAGAAAAAATTAGCACAGCAAATAGTTTAAGGAGGCTTGAACTTTCCATGAAGTTGAAAATATAACAATAACCATTTTGCCTGAACATTTTGTTAAAGAAAAAAAATGCATTCTCATGAACAAAATATTTTTACTGTTTTTTTGTTTGTTTGTTTGTTTTTGGTGTGGTTTTTTTTTTTTTTGGTTGGTTGGTTTTTGTTTTTTGTTTTTTAATTATCGTTGTTAAAGGTATGTTGAGTGCTAGGGGTTGGTTAAAATAGAACTCAATTAATTTAATAAACCTGAGACATTCTTCATGTTCCCGTATTTAAGGTAGCAATGTAACAATACATTCTGTTTAATAAGAAAGTCTACAATATATTTTCTTGGCATTTAAAATGATTTCAGGATTCATAGCAGAGTAACTTAGATGCATACGTTCATACATGTAGTCTTCTAAGATTCTGTCATTTAAATAAAGACGTTGACAAGAAATACTACCTTCTGGAAGGCCACCTCAGAAGAATAGGCAGATAGACATAAGAAATGTAATGCAGCAAATTAGAATAAAAAACAAATACAATATTTGTACATAAATGTCAGTACTAAGGTGGAAAGATGAAGACAACCAGAGACTGAGAACAAAAAGGTAGCAAAAATTGAAGATGAGAGCAAAATTAGTTGCAGTAGTTGTTGCAGAGCCACTACATATAACAGCTTACAGCTGAAGACAGACTATAGAGCAAAGATCTGTTTTGTTTTTTTTCTAATTATCTTATTGACCCTCAGTACTCCACGTAATGTGAATCTGCATCTCCAAGTATGCTCTAAAAACTATTTAATTACAAAAGAGAATTAAGTAAATATATGAAAGAACTCTTCAACACTCTGTACTGTGCTTAGACTCTCAGACTTTCACATTGATTTCTCAGAAATCTTGTCCTGCACTAGTCTAAGTTTGAAAGTATTGCTTCCTGATAAAATTATTATGCTCTACAAGAAAAAGAAGGTAAGAAAATAATAAATAAAAATATCCTTTTCTACTTTTTAAATGTTTTCTCCAGTTCTCTCTCCTCTCTTGTTCCTGCAATAGTTGTATTTTTTTCACTTCTTTGTGATAGAGTAAAATACTGTGGGAATGAACGGGAGTTTTACGTAAAACTGTGCACAAGCACAAATCTCACTTCTGTTATAGTCCGCTCTGCCTAAGCTTTTAATGTGTAGATATTTGACTGTACCTCTGCAAACTTAAAACATTTTCACAGACTTTCACTGAAATGTCACTGATTTTAATGGCTTAAAGGTGGAAATCCAGCTTTCATGACATCCTGTGATCATAACATCAAGTAATGAATCATGATATAATTTGAGTTGATAGATGAGCTCATTTTGCAACAGAAGACAAATTGATTTTTTATTTATAACTGTGATAAAATATAATGTATGGTCTTGCTACTCTGATGGCATCAGATTTAATAGTAAAATCTGTAAGTACTTTCCTGACCTTTTAGTTATTTCTTATTGCTTTTTTCTTGCAGATGAATACTGTAACTGAAGAAACAAGATATTTTATTCTATTCATTTTGAAATCTTGACTTTTTTTTTTCATGTTTGCTACTTAGATTAATTTTGTTTGTTTGTTTGTTTGTTTGTTTGTTTTAGCACCACCAAAGTTTACAAGAACACCTGTTGACCAGACAGGGGTTTCTGGAGGTGTCGCTTCATTCATCTGTCAAGCCACAGGAGACCCAAGACCTAAAATTGTCTGGAACAAGAAGGGAAAGAAAGTCAGCAATCAGAGATTTGAGGTATTAGGTCCATTGTTCTGTTCCTCTGAAAAACATAAGTTCCAACCTCACTTCTAATCCCAATATGTGTGCTCTATTTTCATAGATTAAACAAAATAGCTATGCTCATTGGAGATAACTTAACGGGAGCAGACATGTGAATGTTCCATTTTTCAAACTGGTTACACATAAGCACTGTTAAAGGTGAAATTATCACTGCTGCTTTATAAACCAACAGAATTTATCTGGTGAGCCTTGGCATATTTCTGTTCAGAAGGCTAACTTTTCTGCAAAGGAGATAGAGGAAAATTATTTCTGCCATGATTATTGTCCACAGAGATCAAGCCTCCTCCTTCTGTGATAGTGTGCACCAAGCAGATCTAGCCTCTGCTGCCATAATTGCTTGCCACCACTGCAGATAAAGATGAAAGGGACATTACAGTTCCTGCTGCTTTAGAGGAAATATAAAATTTGTTTGCTTTTGATTCTTTTCTTAACAATAACCTTGGGAAGGCTATAGAGAAAGCTGTTTCCTCTCTTTCCACAACATTCAATTAAAGGAAATAGTAAAAATAATCTTTTCAAAGGATACAGTTTCTTTGAGGAAATAAAACAGCAAATAACATTCCCTCTTTTAGTGTCAGGAACAATTAATATGAAGTATTGATTGACCTTTGACATGAAGAAAAAGTTCAGAAAATGACAGAAGTCATGTATAATGGACACTAAAATGGGGCCAATAGTATATAATTTCCCCTGTGCCGTGCCTCTTCACTATTTTGACTGTTAAAAAGCATCTACTTTGCATCCGGAATGCCTAGGTGGTTTATAAAAATGTTGTGATGCATATTTTTTGAGTGAACGATAGAAGAAATAGATACAAAACTTGAATGAACATTGAAGTCTTCTGTGTTCATTTTAAGTAGTTTTGAGGAAACCTATATACCTATAGGCATAGCTATAGGTAGTGACTATATTGAAAAATAGTGCTTTGTAACTGAGAATTATCGTGCTCTTTGCATATGTTGTAGTTTCCGTGGAAATAAATAGGAGGTATTACTTGAGCAATGTGCATAATAATATTTCTCAAATCTGTACTTTTTTTCTCTTACTCTTAGCAAAAGTGGAGATCTAATAGAATATTTCTGTGTAACTTAGACATGCAGATACAAAGATATGTGCAAACAAGCCTATATGTAAATTGTTTTGTGGATGTATATATAGAGTATGGTGAAATATTTGTAAGTGCTATTGTCCTGAAGGTAGTACTAATATATTATGGTGACAAAGAAATTTAAAATCAGCTTAGATTATATAGATTACTACTATAATTTAATTATAGGGAACACCTTTCTGGTGTTTGGAATTCTGCATTATTCACCAGTATCTGACTTAGTTGTGTCTGCAGGACAAGGAGACAAAAACAATAGAATTCAAATTAATTAAAAGGAATTGTTTAGAATAAAAATGGGCATTTCATTTTTTTCTCATATGAAAATGGCTATTTCTTCTATAAATATTGCAGTTTGAAAAAGTAAATATGTAAGTTGTTTATTTAGTCCTATTACTTAGTCCTTTAACTGATACATGATTTCTATTGCATTTTTTATAAATTTCCTTCCAATCTGTGGGCTGAATGCATAGCTAAACAGACTATCTTGTTCAGAAAGTGTCAAGCCTTTTTCATGTGGGAGCTCAAACAGTGAAGTGCAGTCTATGTCTAGGGTGCAAGAATAGCCTGCAGCAATTTCAACTGACATATGATGGTAAAGCTAAGGGAATGATGGGAGACTGCTGACGGACTTCAGGATAAGAGAGCATTAAGTTACTGAGTATATTCTTACAGACCTTGTTAGATCTTTTGTTGTTGGTGGTTTGCTGTTGTTGTTATTGTTGGTGTTGGTGCTGTTTTTTTGTTTATTGGTTTGTTTCTCTTATCATTTCTTGAAACTGCCTTGGAGTGGCCATTGCATGTTCAGCACTGTATGTTATACCCAGCATTGTCTATATTCCTACCAGTGCTGAATTTGCCATGGTATGCGTATGTAAAAAAGGAACCTGGTTCTGATGTCAAAAATACTGGCAGGCCACTGTTCATGTACAGGTTAATGGAGGGATAGGTATTTGTAACAACATCTGTGACAGCTGTTGTTTCCTTTTATAGGTAATAGAGTTTGATGATGGGTCTGGATCAGTTCTCAGAATACAACCACTGCGCACACCACGAGATGAAGCTATTTATGAGTGCGTGGCTTCCAATAGTGTCGGTGAAATAAGTGTGTCCACAAGACTCACTGTTTTACGTGGTAAGTTCTTTCTAAGCAAAATTAATTTACTTCTTAGAGCAAAAAGTGATTTTAAAAGGGAGGCTTCACTCCAAGATATTAAATTACAAATATTTTCAAATGAGTGTTGTTTTAGTCCTGATACTCTTAAATATATGTTACTTATAACTTTTGGTAATGGGGGTATGACTGAGTAGACCAAGGAAGAGAAATAAGATAGGAGAGCATTGTGTGTAACAAGTTACTTATGTTATTTAATGAACAAAAAGAATGCTTTGTGAGTACATCTGATTTGCATTTTACTGCTCTTCTGGGTAGCTTAGCTTTGTGTGATCAGCATTTACACAGAAATTGGCCCAATTAAGAGTGACCTTGAAAAATTACATAAGCAGATTTTAGAAGAGGTTAAGCTGCTACAAGAATTTTTTCCCCAGGACAGTGCACATAAAAAAATGTTTTTTTTTCAATTTCAAGTGTATATGTCACCTGTATTGTGTTTCTACTTCAGTGAGAAGTTTTTGAAGGTAGTAAAGGAAAATCAATTTTCTTTTTTTTTTAACTATCCCTTAGGCATAAGGATATAAATGTACTGCCAAGTCCATTGTCTACATAGTACTCATACTAGTAAGTGCTAGCAGTAAAATGACTTGATTGTTTCATTTTGTCTGCTGAAAGTAAATGGAAACTGGATTTGGAGACACTTCTTGAAATATGACACTCTTCAGCTTTTACAGCAGAAAATACAGTTGTGATATCATATGGCATTATTTGATTCGTAAAATTAATTGCTAAGAGCTTCTTTATATTATTTATAGTATTATTCATACTATTTGTATTAAATAGTCCCTGGTCATTGTAGGGGGGATTGGACCAGATGGTTTTTAATGGTCACTTCCAACTCAAACAATTCTGTGATTCAGTATGAACTAATGATGATCAGCCTACTTGACAGAATTAAAATAATAATAATGATAATAATTGTTAAATATGTATATATATATATATATATATCCTTTTTTCTTAACGGAATTAGTGAGACATGGATATAGTTTTTCTATTAAAAAAAAAAAAGAAAATATTTATTTCAAACTTGTGATTTTTTCAATCATGGTGGATAGTCTTGGTGTTACTGTTGAAAGTCAAAGAAGACTCTTAGACCTATTTATAATATTTAAATTTGTTATCTCTAACACCAGAATCATTCATTCTGTTATATTCTAAAAATTCTTCTCAGTCTAATGAATTAAAATTCTAAGACTAATAATTAAGTTCATATTTTAACCGCATCATGGATTTGTTCCTAACTTCCTACGATGGGTCTTTTCCTTCACTGTTTTGTGTGATGAAAATAGTTTTTATGCATAGTTTCCGTGAAATACAACCACTTTGTCATACTGTATGAAAAATTAAAGGAACGTGAAAAGGAAGGAGGAAATTAAAAACAAAAAACTAGAAAATCAGTTGGAAAACTCAGGTTCATTCCTTGCCTATAGAATCTCTTGAAATGTATTTACAAATCTATGGTCTATATAGATCTGTTTCTTTTCTATTTCTATTGATTATTGAATAGTTTGGCATATGTGAGCTTTGCTACCTTTTCTACTCAAATATTTCAGCACTACTCACAATGTAAACATCAGATTCTGTGTAAAAAAATGTTCATAATATGCATATATAAATGTCAAATAAGCAAAATATGAATATTATTAATTCTTAGGATAAAAATTTAAGTCACTTTAAATTTAAATTAATTTAAAACTGCTTATCTAATTAAAATGTATTAAATCTGGAAAGAAAAAAAAAAGTGTAGTTTTCAGCCATAATACTGCTTTTCCAAATGATGGAATATATTTTTGCCTCAGAAATAGATTTACGTATTTAAGGCAAAGCTGAGAACATGTGTGAGCTCTTGAACTGTAGATTTAGATAAATGGGTAATGTCTGAGAAAGGAAGGACCATGATAGAGCATTAAGGCAATGTAATGAAGTATTATCAGGACTAAAATTTTGAGATGCTTTAAATTCAGTACATTGCTATGTTTTTGTTTGTTTGTTTGATTGTTTGTTTTTCTGTGGCAAACAATAATTCAGTGCCAAGTGCATTAGACTGGAAGATAAGTAATTCTATTATTAGCTACTACTTTGCAGTCTTAGACAAATCTTCATTATATACAGTCTTCAATAGCAGTCTTGTATAAAACACTCCATTTGATTTTTCATTATCAGACATTGTCTCACATAACTCCTTTAGGAATAAACATATAATACAGATGTGAAAAAGAATTAACAAATATAATACAATACAAAACAGTTGGAGTGTCTTTCATCTGTGCTCCACTTAGTCTTAACTCATCCCCAGTGAGTGCATGACTCTTGACTCTTGTTTGTTATCTTAATCCATTTTAACTATTACAAAACTCTTGTACATCGTAGCACATAAATGTTTTTGCCAACATATGCATCTTCTAAAGCTAAACTTGACAGTTTTTCTGTCTGCAGCTGTTTTCTTCACTAAAGCTTTTACATACTTTTATTTTGTTCTTGCCCTTTGAGCAAGTCATTGTACTTGGCTCTCTAGGAACTATGAATATAAATAAGGCCATCAGCTTTCGGATGTTGAAGCTTTAAAATGCATAAAAAGTACAGGAAAAGTGATGCTATTCCAAGGCCTCAGCAGAGAGACGCGATAGGGCATTCTTCTGTTACTGGAGTAAATCAGGGCACATTCCAACACAAAAACATTTACTTTCTAGGCTGAACATAGTATCTATCTGGACCAAGAGTGAATGTCTTAGATAAATTAAAAACTACTTTTGATTTTCTCTAAATAAAGCTACATGAAAAGGCTGAATTTGACAAGAAAAAAGGCGCTTTTTTTTTGCAGAAAAAACCTGGAAGGGTTTTAACAGACAAGAGGAGTCTATACTACTTCTTTTGGAGGTCTTCATTTTGAAAATTTATACTGAGAACCATCTGAGTGAAACAACACTTTGATTCATTCATTCAAAATTATCAATTTTCAATAGGCTATCAGAGACTATAAAAGTCTTTGCTCAACGCTGGCAATTGCAGATGTAATAGCTTTACTTTTATTGTTCATTTATTTATTGTTAGATCAACCAAAAACTGTTCTTTTGTGTTGTTTTCAACTTGTAAATGGTGGATAATAGATATTTTTAATGACTATACAAAAGCTGTTCTGGCAGGTGTTACATGTAAGAATGTATACTGTGCAGGAAGAAGGGAAGGAGGTACTTATTTCTGGCATAATAGAGAAACCAGCAAAACTTGCATGCTGTAAACCAGCAAAACTTGCATGCTGTTAATTTTGACGAATTTGTTTTCATTTTTCTAATTGACTTCTGTCATGATTCCACCCAGCAGGCAGCTAATAACCACACAGCCACACACCCTTGGGATGAGGGAGAAAACAAAATAGAAATCTTGTGTTAAGATAAGAACTATTTACCAACACAGAGGTAGAAGAAAAAAATAAGACAAATAAATATCTCCACAATGCAACTACCCACCACCTGATGCCCAGCTAACAATACAACAATACAGACTGATGACTTGTTAGTAGAAGGTATATCTAATGCCTAGATATTTGCTATCACTTATGTTTGCATTGTTTTTTATCTATTACTATCTAACAAGAGTGACTACACAGGTTACTTGAGCAAAAAGGCAGTTAGCTTTCTCTGCCCATTATTCTCTCTACCACTGTTGATTATATAGTGCTTTATAAAATTATAAACATTAAGAATCTTTGTAGCACAATCATTGTATAAGGAAGGAAGCAGGAAGGGGAAGTGCCTAGGACAGATTTCTTTTTTTTTCCCCTTATTTGAAAGTAGTTGAGTTAATGTCCAGAAATCATTGCATGAAACTAGAAAGTGAAATATTTACTGAATTCTAAATGTTTCTCTGCCCATTGATAGACACAAGTTTGAGGTGTAGATGATGAGAGGGACTAAGAAGTGCAAAATATTTCCATGCTACTTAAAAAAAAAGAAAAAAATATACATAAAATTTTTGGATTTCTGTTCCAACAGTAGATTCCATGATAAGAGAAGCTAATTCCTGTATTTTCACAGTACCCAGTAGTACTGGAATGACAAGGAATGATTCTGAACTAGTTTGTGATCTGGCACGTTTATCTTTTAGGGCACAGAAATTAGACAAATGGAGTGGCACAGCTGTAATGTCGGAAAATGTGCTACAGTATGGCTCTCATTTGTATATAAATGGGAGGAATGAGTTTACATATACCGAATATTAGCTACATGGTATGAAAAATTAACTGTGTTCCAGCTGGAGCTGTATAAACTCTACACTGTACACTAGTGTATAAACACTGTACACCAGTGTTTACCTCACTTGACTGCTTGCTGTATAGTCATAATGACTGTTGCTGGGGGGCTTTTGGTAGGACAAACCATTGAAAGTGGAATGAAGTGAAGAAAGGTAAATAAGAAAATACCTCTGTGATAACTTCATACACTGTAAGTTCTTTATCTCAAATGTATATTTCATGAGAAATCTGAAGTCAAACAAGTATCTTTCTTCAAACTTCCTCAAATTTCAGTGATCATCCTACATGCTATGCACAGCACAATGTGACCAAAATTAGCATGTTAATTACAGTCCTGTTTTTATTATGCCTCTTTTTTGAAGAGGAACACTGTTATTCCTGCTGTGAAAATAGTACTTTGCAATTTATGTTATAAAGTCTCTCCTGGGGAGCTGTGTAAGGAAGATTAAGGAACAAAACACAGCTGCTTGACAGTCACACAAAAGGATTTTGTGAAATACTGAAAAAAAAAAGAAGGAAAAAAAATAAGAGAAATGTAGCCAGTACAATTTAAGTTTAAGTAGCAACTTAAAAGCCAGTGTGGAATGGCATTCAGATTTTGTGAAATGGCTTATGAAGAAGTAAATACTAGGCATAGTTAGATGTAACACTGTAAACTATTCTGAAATATTTTCTTTCAGAATGGGATTATATTTAGTGAAAATAAAAATACTTGCCTTCTATTCATTATAATGTGAAATAATCTCATTTTATCACTTTTTTTTTTTAATTCTTTGGTGATCTATACATTTTTTAACATGATTTCTTTGTGCAGCTCTAGTCGTATAATAAACAGACATAAAGGAACATTTCATGTTACCAGTTAATAATAAAAGCTACAGGCATGCCTTTGTAAAGTTTTCTTTTCTTTTCTTTCTGCTGCTCTTCACTGAATTTCACCTTTCACTGGATTTCGTCCTGACAAAGGAATAAAATTAACAGTTCACTCTTATGTATTTGTATATACTCACAGGATTGATTTTGTTTTTGAAATATTAGCTGTGGTAGAAAATCATTAATACTTGATGTTTTAGGGCAAAATGGATGATTCTAATAGAGAAACAATGTGTTGAAATCTTCCAGCTGGCTGTACTATATCCTATTAGAAGCATACATGAAAAAAACGAAAAGGGGGAGGGGAGGGGTGCTGTTTTGTAGATAAGATGCATGACAGTTGTTGTGATTTAAGAAGGCGAATTGAAATTGTACCAGACAAAGGAGAGCAATTCAATTTAGCTTAAAATAATTCTTCACCAGATAGTTTGGCTAAGAATGTACACCTGTTAAATACTTTCAGACAACAGCTCATGACTAATTTTAGCATGACCGCATCTAATTATTTCCGTTCTAGTACATAATGATTTAATACTGTACTATAGACATTTTTGATAAAAATGAGATATGTCAGTTGCTTGGAAAATTCAAACGAAACCATCTTGAGCAAATCTTTTTAATAACACCTTTGTTTTTACCACTCATTGATACGTAAGATGATTCATTTGCTTTTCCTAGACAGTCATCTACATCTATAAACTGATCAGAAATCTCTAAGGAACAATTGACATTGATAACAATGAAGATGGAATTAGCAGGAAGAGGTGGAATAATTCCTCTGCTAGTTTATCCTTGCTGAACTAGTAGTAGGTCGTGTAGCCATAGAATCCAATTAAAAAGAAGGCTGTCACTGAAGAACCATGAGCTGCTATACACAGCATGTTACCATTTTAATCTTTTTCCTTGAATACTGACCCATACATAACTAATGCACATACATGATACTCTGAACTTTGCAAGAAAAAGCAGAGGATTAGCTGTGTATAACAGCTGCTATCTGTTGAGGATAGGGAGTTGGGTGGTTTTTGTCTTCAGTTCTATAATTTGGATATTTTCCAGCATCATGTGTATCTGTGAATACATGAAAAAAAATTTTCAGTTTCTGTCTGCAAGGTAATTCAATATAAATGAAGCTGCCATTCAAACTTGGGTTCTGAAGTTATTTTATATATTTGTAAAATGATTGGCCATTTATCTAATTTAATTGATAATTTATTTAATTTAATTGATATGATAAAATTACAAACTAGAATTTTTTTTACACAAAAAGTTCTTAGAAAGCACTCACTTTTACTGAGACTATTTGCTATGCATACATTTAAGTCCCTTGGCCTGGTGTAGAGCCCTTTTGGTTCAGTGTCAGTGTTGACAATAATGCAGTTTTTCATTGTTCAGTAGCCTGAAACCACTGTCTTGATCTAAGTCAATGCCAACATCAGAGTCAATGCCATTAATTGAACACTAAGAGCCGTATTTCCTGCTGTAACTGTAATCTGCGGCCTCAGTTTCACGTTTTGTTTAAACATCAATCTATTTGTGTGTCCACTTATTTTAACGTATGACTAACAGAAAATATAATCGTTACTGCTGCACTCTATGCACACTATGAAGGTAAATATAACAGCATAATTTCATTTTTTTGATGCATATATTAAATATTAATGAAAAAAAAGAATAATAATAAAAAAACAGCAATGTGTTAGAGATTATCTGTTTGAGGAGGTGATGCACTGATTAGTTTATCAATCCCTGACAGTATCAGTATATCTATAAAAATACCAGTGGTGTTAGCAGTTTGGTAAGTTTCAATTTAATCATTATCATGATAAATATTCAAATGAAATGCTTAATATAGCATAATAATAATAAAACCAAGACAATTAATAGAAATAGATATTCATGTAGTAGTTCTATGTTCAGCTTTCCAGGTTAGTGATTCCTATGAATACGCGTATCTTACCAAGAGCAACATTAGGATGGCAGAAGTGATTGCTTAAATGCAAGACAGGTTTGACACCAGTACAATGAAGTGACAGCAAAATTAAATCCTATTTAATTCAGTAAGGGCTAATCTTCAAATAAAGGAAAAACCTTTGAAGAATGCTTTCTCATGTATATCAGAAAATGTAATTTAGAAATTAAGGAAGGTTTGTGTTACACCTCAGCTTCCTTAGTCTTGCAGTTCATAAAATATTTATTACTGTGAATGTTATGTTTTCAGAGACTTATCATTGGAAGGAAAAAATAAAAATAAAAATACATACCAAAAATAGTTAAAATTTTGGGCAAACATAAACATTACAAGGAAACTGAAATTCAATGAAACCAACAAAAGCAAACATACTTTATTTATTAGAACAGGTAATAAAACAATTGTGATAGAAAGACTTTTAACTGTTGCAAGAAGGCAAAGGAGTTTTCTTTTCATCAGAACGGTAAAAAAACCTAAAAAACTGTGATTTTAGGGACTCCATTGAGATGGAAAGCCTTTTATGTTTACTCTAAAACTTACACATGATATAAAATCCTGCTACGATACATGTCACTCCAGGTATTTCAGTGCTTGCTGAAAACTGAAGTTCAGCAGCTGACATGCAGCTGACATGCAGCTGACTGTTCCATTTATCTTGGTAGCAAAGGTGCATTAATAAAGTTACCATGCACTAGTTCAAAAATTCACCATGAGTTAGTTTTTCAAGTAGAAATATTTTAATAAACTTTTCAGACATATACAGTCAAGTAGGACTAATTAGAGAGAGGTATTTCATTAGCACTGTTAACTTATCCAAGTCTTGGTCTGACACTATGGTCTTTCATATCATGGACTTACTTTAGGATATTCATTTTCAAGCAATGCAAGCTTTATTTTATTTGTTTGTTTGTTTGTTTGCTTGTTTGTTTTAATCTGAACAGAAAATATTATCATTCAGATTTTCTGCAGTGTAGGTTTTTCTTTTCTTCTCTTTCTATTCTTTCCTTTTCTCTTCTTCTCTTTCTTCTATTTTCCCTTCCCTTCCCTTCTCTTCCCTTCCCCTTTCCCTTCCCCTTTCCCTTCCCCTTCCCTTCCCCTTCCGTTTCCCCTTCCCTTTCCCTTTCCCTTCCCCTTCCCCTTCCCCTTCACCTTCCCATTCCCCTTCCCCTTCCCCTTTTCCTTCCCATTCCCCTTTCCCCTTTCCCTCTCCCTTTCCCCTTTCCCTCCCCCTTTCCCCTTCCCCTTCCTCTTCCCATTCCCCTTCCACTTCCCCTTCCCTTTCCCCTTCCCCTTCCCCTTCCCCTTCCTCTTCCCCTTCCCCTTTCCCTTTCCATTTCCCTTCCCCTTCCACTTCCAATTACCTTTCCCCTTCCTCTTCCCTTTCCCCTATCTGCTTCCCCTTCCCCTTCCCTTTCTCCTTCCCCTTCCCCTTCCCCTTCCCTTTCTCCTTCCCCTTCCTCTCTCCTCTCCTCTCCTTCCTCTCCTCTCCTCTCCTCTCCTCTCCTCTCCTCTCCTCTCCTCTCCTCTCCTCTCCTCTCCTCTCCTCTCCTCTCCTCTCCTCTCCTCTCCCCTCCTCCTCTCCTCTCCTCTCCTCTCCTCTCCTCTCCTCTCCTCTCCTCTCCTTTTCCTCCTTTTCCTTTCCTTTTCCTTTTCCTTTCCTTTTCCTTTTCCTTTTCCTTTTCCTTTTCCTTTTCCTTTTCCTTTTCCTTTTCCTTTTCCTTTTCCTTTTCCTTTTCCTTTTCCTTTTCCTTCTCCTTTCTCCTTTTTCCTTTTTCCTTCTTCTTTTCGCTTCTCTAATCTTGTCTAACACTAGTTATTTATTACTGTGGATTTTCTGGTAAATATAATTATTTTAATGATTATTCATGATTATTGATTATTCATATGCATGGCATTTAGCAAGTACATTTTCTAGGTAAGCAAGCTAAATAAAATTATTCTCTCTTGGTACTAAGCTCAAAAGCTCATATTGGCTCCCACCTTTTCTGTTGTATCAGCTGTTGCACTTGCCTATACATGCCTGTGTTTTCACTGGGCCTGTAATTTATTTTAATAAAACATATCATTTTATCTTAAACTGCATTATCAGCCCAGCTACTAAGATAAACACATCTGTATGGACAACATCTATCTTAATATTAACATACAGATTTATTTTTTTGGCTGTATAGGTAAATGACTATCTGGGGAATCCTCTTCGTTATACCTGCAGCAAAATGAGTCTCAGAAAAAAGAGAACTGAGAGGCTGAAAAGTTGCCAGATATATATATATATGTATATTTTTTTCCAAAAAGCTACTGTCACTTGGATCTTGATTTATGGTGAGAAGATGAAGCCAAGTGCAGAAAAGCTGTTAGTAAGCCTCAAAGCAATCACTTGTTGTTGTGATTTGTTTCATATAGCACACAGGTGACTGAAAAGAGGGCATGCTGAAAGCAGTGAGGAAACAACTGCTTTAGTTGGACTTCACATTAGTCAAATCATGAATGTGGTTGTTAGCTGCAAAACATCAAAATCACAGAAAAAAATGTGTAAAGGATTACCATTTATGTTTTTTATACATGGAAACATGAAATTAGTTTTATTGATAGTTTTTTTTTTATAGCTACTGAATACTTTCTATGGCTTGCTCTGCTGCTTTGAAGTTCTCTTTGGTTTTGGTTCTTCATGTTTTCATTGTAGTTGTTGTTAGATTGTATGTTTGTTCTGCTTAAATGCTGAAACAAAGGAGGATAGTACTTGATGTGAGATTTTCAAGTTTTGTTGTTGTTGAATATGTTGCATAAACTCAAGTGACTTTGTAAGCAGATATCCTTAAAAGGTGGCCTAATTTTTATGTGTTCTGAACGTAGTTTGGTTGTAGCAAGACTCTGCAGAAACCACTATTTGAAGTTAAAAAAATCAGTGTGTTTTTAACCTTACAGTTGGCTGATAACTCTTGAGAGATCATTTTATAAAGTGGATAAATGTTAATGAACTCTTGCTTAATTTACACTCAAGTGAGAGATAGCAAGATACAGGAGTTTTCTGTGTATTTATTGAGACATATTGGAACATTTATTTATATTTTTTCTTTTAATATTGATCAGAGACTGGGGAGATGTATATTTGCTGTTTCAGACATGCACTTGGCCATCAATCTCATATTTGTTTTCTGAGAAATGACAGTAAGAAATTCCATAGATGAAAACGGGCTTAAAGTTTTGGTGTTCAGGGCCTAAGAATTAAGATTTATTATGGCATAAACGCTCCAGAAGAACCATCCAACATCATCCTTTCATTGAGACCCTTAAAATTCATTATAAGCAAAAATAGGCTATAAATAAACTTAGTAATACTTACTCTATCTAAAGTAACAGCAATATATTATTTTTCTTGGATTTTGAAGTCAAACAGTTGGATTATGTGATTTTTCAAATTCTGCCAGCTCACTGAAATCAAAACAAGGTGTTTTTTTTGAAATTTCTGCAGTATAAAGAAGCTTTAAATGTTTTGCTTTTCTTTGAGTAATAATTCAAAGCATCTGCTCTGTATTTTACCTTTTCCACAGAATGTTAAACAGGTTTGCATATCGTTCTCAATAATGATTCATAAATGAAAATATATTTATGTTCTTATCGCTGTTTTAAGATACAGCTGCAGTCTTTATATCAGAATTAATTTTCAGTTATTATATCCATTTAATTCAATCTAGAAATCAAAATCAGATGTGCAAATAACTGTTTCTTATATGGACTTAATGTGTACAAGGAAATAAAATCTGTAAATATTTCACATTTACAAAAACTTTTTTTTTACAGAGACTGGAACTCTGCTTATATATATTCTTCACATGCTTTAAATTGGTAAAGAGGCTAGTTATACAGGTAGAGTTCCTATCTTCTGAAATATAGGTCCATGTTTTCATGTGTCCCTGGAAAAACAGCCACAACAGCAAGCTATACATTTTCACCTTCTATATGTCTGTTAAAAGTCTTACAATGCAAAATGCAAAAATTTTACCAGAGTTTGGATGTTTTCTAGTTACGGAATTTTATCATAATGTTAACTGATATTCCTGCTTAGGAATTATCTTCCCAAGAAATAATTATGTAAACCCTAATATTTAAATTTGATATAGGTTAATAGAATTGTCAAGGGCTTTGTGATGTACAGTGTGATTGAATTTACCAATAATTATTGACTTTCCATCATTGTTACTACCAGAGTTCCACTGTTTTAACTTGAAAGAGCATGGCTCTGACTCATGGAAGTACCACACAGAAATAACAGTTGCTTCGCATAAAATCAACTGCAAAATGAAAGCATACCCTGAGGTTATTGTTATTGCCATTTTAAAATTGCAGACCCTAGATTTACTTGTTAAGACTTGATATTTGCATTTCACTGTAATAAAAAGGATGTTTATTTTATGTCTTCTAAATGACTGTGCTGCTCATTTCCATGAAATTTGGCAATATAAGCATGCATTTGTAAAGCAAAATGGGAACTGGAAAACCATCCGGTGAAAATGGCATCACAAACACAGGATTTCTTTCTTCATTCATTTTATTGCCACTTATTTTGGCAGTTTCTCTTTTTTTTTTTCTTTCTTTCTTTCTTTTTTTTTTTTTTTTTTGTTTGTTTTTGTTTTTTAAATTCTGACCATCCTCTTCGCTGTACATTTATTTCTGTCAAGGCAAGCATTGCTTCAACCGAGTGGGTCAGTAAATAACTCTTTCTAAAGGATTATAATATCTCCAGTGACTTAGTAAAAGGGAGATTAGGTGGAGTTGATGTGTGTCAAACACTGTGGGAACTAATTGAACCTCATTTACAAAGTATATTGCAGGTCATTAGCACCCGAACTTCCTCCTATATTTAGCAATGTAGGGTATTTACACAGTTTGTAGAGAAGACAGTGTGGAACAGATCTTCCTTTCCATTCAAAGAGAACACCTGAGTACATTTTTCTAGAGAACGTAGAAGATAAAAAGGTCCTTTAGCAGTAAATCATGGAATGATAGGATGCAACACTGATAAGTGATTTTGATGTATTTAACTTGTTATAGTCTTTCTTCTGCATCTGATTTTGGTCATTTGCAGAAAAAATATATCAAAATAAATGTCTCTGTGGATTGCAAATAATGGCTATTTTATGTACTTATCATATTTCTCTGAAAAGTCTGCTTCCTAAACTATTTTCAATAACAAATGTCTGACATTTCTGTCTCTTCTTCTGTATAAAAATAAGTAAATGAATATAAATAAATAAATAAATAAATAAGACCCCTCCAATTATACTAAACAGATTCTCATTAAAAATGAAGACCAATATTTAAGTCAGCCATTTATTATGCTTCTAATCTACATAAATATGATCCTGTCAGCTAATTAAACATGCTTAATAGATCTAACTTAATGTACCTCTATCACTGTTTAAATATCTGTTGAAACACATTATTTCCAATAAAGTGATTTAATAGAGAAGTAGTTGACAGAACAGATTTATTTAATATTGCCTTGAAAAATAAAGAATTTAACAACTTTTCAGATTACTTCCAGATATGTTGTCAAAAGAAAACACATCTTTTAAGTAAAATTGTTTTTAGCAGTTTGAACTCAAAGTCACAACTAACTTGATAAATGTAAATTTTATGTTAGAACAGAGTGTTCTTGAGTAAACAAAAAATATTAATTCGTTGTACATTTATGGAGCTGGGTATTTGTGCTAATGTTTTAGTAGCTAACTCACAGACACATTCCTTAATGACTGTAAGAGCAGCTGAGTCTCAGGTTGTGCACAGGAGCACACTCAACATAAAAGGAAGGGTGCTTGGTTGTTCATAAACCACATCTAGTTACTGTACATAATTTTGACCAAGTCTGTGTATAATTTTGACCAAATTTGATTTTTATGCTTAGTTCCACCCTCCTTACTCCCCTCTGCTCCAGTACATGACAATACAAGGAGAAGAAGTGAAATAATTCCACTGTGGCAGTGGGGCTAGAAATGTTTCCCTGTAAGGTGAGACTGCTGAGGAGGAACATTTCAAGTGGGAGAAGAGGCAGTTTTAGGGACATCTAACAGCAGCACAGCATCATTAGGAGGGAATATAGCAGGGCTCTGCAAATGGTGTATGTCACAAGGGCAAAAAGCAGTGGCATTAGCTGAGATGTGCAGGCCCAGGCTGGAGATGGGGAGAAGCCTTTTCCCACCAGGATGGTCTGATTTTGGAGGCAGGGCCCAGGTGGGTTGGAGCAAGTCTCCAACTTAGAGGATTTTCACAGCCTACATGGATAAAGAATCTATCATTAGCTATACATTTTTCCCAGTGATGAACAAGTGTTTGCATGCTGTACTTATAAAAAAACTGCACCAGTCGAGTTGACTCAGTTTTGCTTTCACCACTGTTGAAACACACCCCTCCACCATCTCCCTGTGTTCATATCCACTGTTTGGTCTCCATGAGTATTCATGAAATGTTCAGCAAGAAATATCAATGGTGTAATTTTTTCCCACATGGAAGAATTCACTTCCACATTTCTACTTCATACATGCTTCCATGTCAGATGTCATTCTGTCAGACTGCACCTCTGCTGCCATCCATTGCACGGAAACAGTATGCAGTGAAATATTGGTGGGAAGATTCAACCTCTTTGCCATACCACCAACATGTGCCTCTATGGGACAACACTTTTGGAGCAATTCTTTCATCGTTGCATCTTGTTGAATTTCCGCAAAATCTAATTTTGATGTACTGACAAGACTTCAGAATTCAAATAGAAGTCTGTTCCATATAAACACACAATTGTTCCGTACCTAGTAAGTGACTCCAGCACTAGCTGAAATCTTCATTGGTTGCAGTAGCTTCAATATACTGCATTGAAGCATCAGCTGAAATTTTGTTTGATCTTCAACAAATGACATTTAGACTCATTAAAGCATTTTTCTTGTTCATTCATCTTGTTAAACTAAATCATACTATTCTGAGAAATAAAAGGCTTAAATAAAAAGCTACAGAGATGTGAGTATGCCATCAGTTTCTTCTGTGTAGTGAAAAAACTCTCAGTAAAGATCAAATACGTGGTGTTTCTGAATGCTGGTATTTGTATCTTTGGATGCAGATTTACATTTATAATCATATATTTCTTTAACTGTTGTCTTCCAAAGAAGTAGCGTTTTCTGTTATTACTGTTTAAGTCATTGTGATGCAAGCGTACTCAGCAAAGTATGTTAACAAATGAAAAGTGAGGAGGAGAATCAGTGAGAGCATTAATATTTTTATAGATCTCTTTCATCACAAGTTTGCTTTGTGAAAGGAGGCTTCAAGACAATTTTTAAGTGCCAAATCCTGCCAAATGAAATAAAGAATAGCTCAAGTATTGCAATACTGTTTAAGATGTTTTGCAAAGACTTACCACCCAGGTTTACTAGAACTTTTATGTGAAGTGTGCTTTACAGACCTCATGATAATAGTTGCTCCTGGAGGAGATTACCATTTTGAAATGCACATATTTTTATCTTGATAGCTTCCTTGTTATATACTTTATTCCTCTAAGCTGTGTATTCCTGGTCTCCAAACTATGTTTCATATGAAAGAAAGTATAACATCATATTTGAATATTTAAGACATTTTTTAGCAGTTTTATGGTAAGCAGTATGTATCACTGCTCATTATAAAACCATACCAAACAAGACAAAAATGTTGCCAACTGTGGTTTAGTATTTTGTAGAATTCCAAGATCAATATATTGTGTAAGGATTTTCAAAACCACCATGTAAGATATGTCTGCCTGAGTTTCTGTAACATGTTAAACATACACAGGAGCAGAGATTAGACACTTTGCACTTGTTTAAACTATTTATGATTATATTTATTCTCTTTATTCAATTCTTTGATGAAAGATAGAATAACAGGTTCATATTAACAGCCATGTAATAAAAAAGCACAATGAGAATCATCTTTACAGTTATTGAAGAGAATATACACCATATTCTCTTTACTGTGATGAATTTATTTGATATTTGTAAGTGCTCACATAAAAGATTCTAAAATTATTGAATTATTTAGTGAATGAGCATACCAGCACAGTTTTAGTGCATTAAACAGTGTTTTAAAATGCTCATTATTGTTGGAAAAGTTTTTTAATTGTGTCAGATGAACTCTAACTTTGCTTTTCAAACAAGAAAGAAGTAGACAAAAGAGAAGTACAATTGTATCTGGTCATGCAATAAAAATTTGATTTTCTAAATTCACACACTCACACAATACTTTGGGTTGGAATAATCTTTTAGAGATATCATCTATTTCCAGCACTCCCACTATACGTAAGGACATGTATCATTAGATCAGGCTGCCCAAATCTTCATCCAATTGGACCTTGCACAGCTCTAGGGTTGGGGCATCAACAACCTCTCTGGGCAGCCTTTGCTAGTGCCACACAACCTTCAGAGATAAAAGTTTATTCCTTATAGTTAAACAAATATAAATCTATCCTCTCTTAGTTAAAGACTATTGCGCTTTGTCCTTGTAAAACACATGTCCTTGTAAAACACATCTTCCTGTCTTTCTTATAGCACCTCCCCCCCTCCTTTATTGAAAAGCTTCAGTAAGATCTCCCTCTATTCTTGGCTAAACAACCCCAGCTTTCTCAGCCTGTCTTCAGATGCTTCAGCCCTTTATTCATTTCTGTGGATCTCCTTTGATCCATTCAGTCTCAAGTCAGTGCTAAGATCCCCAAAGCTGAATGCAGTACTCAGAAAGAGTTTAAGAAGAGCAGAATATAAGAGAACAATCATCTCCCTCACTATGATGACAACATTTATTTTCTGTACAATCAAGGATATAGTTGGTTTTCTGATCTGCAAACATACACTACCAGCTCATGTCCAACCTTTCATCTACCAGTACCCTGAACACCAGTCTGACAGGTTACTCTCAATCCATTTATTCCTGTACTGATGAAATTTTTTTATTTTTATTTTTTAATGAAGAATTTTTATTTATTTATTTATTTCTGTCTTAAACTCTGCTGATCATAACTTCTGCCTAGATTTTTGGCTTTCCTACATTCAGTTATTCTTTAGTTTGTGATAAACATTTACATATTTTTAGAAATTTGGAGCATAAGAAAAAGCAAATATGCTTTGTAGACAGCTACACAGAAGATAAATTCTATATGCATATTACTGTGTATATATACCTACATACATATACATGTACATAGATTCAGGTTACTGTGAAGACTGGATAATTCTGAAGCATGCTCCATCAACCTGATGACCTTAATATTCTTCCATGACGAATGATGTAATCAGTAAATATTTGCTGGAGCTAAGTCCATAGATTTCAGCACAACTGTCTCTTGTACTGTCTCAAGAGCAGAACTATGCTCTCATCCCAGTTCTATTTAAAATAGAAAAATAAAAAAATAGAACTACATGATGGATGTATATCTACCTTCAGTTTGAGACTGACTGATCATGTTGTAATTTAGACTAGTAAATGAAAGGAGTGGAATGTCACTGAATGCTGCATACAGCACTCAAAATCTACATTTTCCTTCATAACAAAATTACAATGCATTGCTTCCAAGAATTCAACATGTACTTCAGCTGGAATAAAAATGATGGATACAGTGCTTAGATAAAACAATGGTGGGCACCCAAAAACCCTTTAGACCAGCCTGTCTTTTGATTTATTAATAAAGATTACATTCTGTGAAGAGCAGCATGCATTTATTATTTATCAGTATTGCTCTGAGCCTCTGCCAATCTTCATGTCTTTCTTTGTGTCCTTGCCCAGTCTATTCTTAGTATGTGTTCTCAATATTCTCATTTAAAATAGTTGTAAAGAAATATGCCCAGATTTCTGCCAGCTTTGACTTCAATCTGTCTGTCCAATTCAGCTTTTACTATCATTTTAAAAAACATGCTCTTGGTTTTGTTTTTTATTACTATACCTGTACACTGTATAAATATTCTCAAACTAAACAAGCCTTTGGAATAGTGTCCATCAGTCCGAACAGAATTATTCCCATCTAAGTCAAATTTCTGATCTTGGTTTTCTCACAAAACTATCCAAATTGTTCATCTTGTCCAATAACTGGGAAATGGCAGTGTGCCATAACTTGGCAAGCTGATTAACCAGTTCTGAGGCCTGAGAGGCCATGGTTTTGGGTATCAAGGTCTTCCAGACTCCTGGAAGTCATCATCAAAGCTGAATTTTCTAGAGAATAACTATTCATTCTGGTATATTGGTTTCTGTTCTGTTGTGATGACAATCTTATTGTTGTGACACTGAATTCCCCTTTCCTAAAACTGCATGTGATTATCACAGAGTGTTAGCAAAATTGTATTTTGCTAGCTTTTTGTCTTTTTTCCTCCAGTTCCCTGTCTTTTCTTACAAAATTACTGCTGTCACATGAAATGAACAACAAATCGTATAAGCCTTATATTTTCTAGCAACGAATAGGTCCTTGCCTGCCTACCTCATTTTGTCCCATTTCACTTGTGCTAGCTGTCTGATTTGATTTCAGGTATGTTAGTTAAATACAAAGAAGGGAGATGTGTATTTTTTCCTGTTTGATCATTTGCTCATCACTTCATTTATTTGCTCAGGCTTGTGCGGGAAAAGGTTAACTGTTCTTAGAATAATCTGAATTATTTTTTCATATAGTTTCTAAGTCTACATCCTGAGAGAATTTCCTTTTCAGTGATCTAAGGCAAATGTAATTAGAAATGCTAGGGAAAGAAAACATAACTTTGTGACATTCTAAAGCAGAGATGCCAACCTGATTTGGATGACCTAGGGCATGTCTTTCTATTTATTGTGATTACACTGAACTTCTGTATTGATTGAAACTGAGGAGAAAGAGGAAAAAAAATAAATAAATAATAAAAAAAACAGCCACTAGAATTATAGTTAAAATAACAACTGACAATCAAAAATTAAGTTATTTTGTACCCTACTAGTTAACAAAATATAGGATAAAAGCAAGTCTAACAAGGCTTCATATATAACCATATGGTTTCAATGATCCTGATATTTAAATTATGTTTAATATCTTCCCTGTTCTGAAACAATTTCAGGCACTGGCTCAGTGAAACACTCTAAATTAATTTATTTGCCCTTTGAGTCCTAATAAACTAATATTCCAGTACATATTCACCACCATTTATATTTTTGTCTTAGTTTAGCTGAACATTTAAATGAAGCTGACAACAACAAAAAAAAGATTTTATTCACTTCCTTGTATGTTTCAATATATCAGTTTTCTCCAATTATTTTGAAATGTTTGAACATTATTTGAAGTCATGAAATACAGCATGAATATATAGAGACTTCTGTAATCACTTACTGTTGTTTCTTACTGAGGATAAGTAACTTTCTTTGTAGCATATGAAGAAAGTAAAAGAAAAGTAGTTATGTAGGGAAATGATGGAATATGATTAAAAGATGTAGGGATAATTATGAGACTGAAGTATACCCAAGAGAGCCATCAGTGAACTAAACACAATCTTATGCATTTCTTGTTAGAAGCTATGTATTTGGGGTTTGTTTGTTTATCTGTTTGCTTTTCTTTTGATGATAAATCTAAGCAAACATACAGACAGCAGGAAAATATGGTAGTTATTGCAGATTGCATTAGAAATTAAAGAAATACAGAATCTCTAAGAGTAGTTAATAGTTATGTATAAGGTACTGATACACGTAGCATCCTCTCATAAACTGAATTCCTGTGCAGGAAAATGTAGGGCTTATGTGCTTTCATTTGTCAACAACACCAACTACATTTAATAATACAAGGGAAAAAATGGTGTTATTTACATGAAGGTTATTATTTATTTATTTATTTATTTCAAACTCTTATGTGACATTGAATTTATTCCTTGATACATTGTCTGATTTTCTGATTTATTTAAGTGGAAGAGGTTACAAATCTGTCAATTTGGATCTCAGTTTGGCCAGTTGTGTTCTGGGCTGCATTAAAAAGGGGGTGGCCAGCAGGGAGAGGGAGGTGTTTATCCCCCTCCCCCTCTACTTAGCTCTTGTAAGGCCCCATCTGGAGTACTGCATCCAGGCCTGGGGCCCCCAGTACAGGAAGGACATGGAGCTCTTGGAGCACATCCAGAGGAGGGCCACTAAGATGATCAGAGGGCTGGAGCACCTATCCTATGAAGAAAGGTTGAGGGAACTGGGCTTGTTTAGCTTGGAGAAGAGAAGGCTCAGGGGAGACGTCATTGAGGCCTGCCAGTACTTGAAGAGAGCTTACAAACAAGAGGGGGAACAGCTGTTTATGAAGGTGGATAGTAATAGGAGAAGGGGGAATGGTTTTAAACTGAGACAGGGGAGGTTCAGGTTTGATATTAGGAGGAAGTTTTTCACACAGAGGGTGGTAAAGCACTGGAACATGTAGCCCAAGGACGTTGTGGATGCCCCATCCCTGGAGGCATTCAGGAACAGGCTGGATGTGGCTCTGGGCAGCCTAGTCTAGTGACTGGTGAGCCTGCACATAGCAGGGCATTTGAAACCATATGATCATTGTGGTCCTTTTCAATCCAGGCCATTCTATGTTCTTTGAATCAGTGCTGACAGTAGTTAACCTTTTCATGAACAATGCTTAGGCAAAATCATCACGACTGTCTCAAAGAGACTGTGACAACTCTAAGAGAAGGAATGAATTGAACTAAACACATTGAAAGTGAAGAAACAGACGAGATAAGGATCACATAAGAATGGAAATCAAAGTCTGTGAAAATTAATATGCTATCATAAATAAGTGAAAAATGAGGAAAACATAGAAGCCAACAAGACTCAGTTCAACATTAGAGCTAGTAAAATTTTACAAAGAGAATGTAACTGATCTAACTGATGAGTAACATTTTTCTGTAATGGGAATATACATACATATCTAATGAACATATGTATTAAATGTGTTTGATTTAAAATATTTTTTCTACACAAATGTAATGATGTGGAATATTACTAGAAATCATTCAAAGAGTATTGCTGAAGCAGAAAATTTCACCAGTTGTCAGACTTTCAGCCTTCAGATGCTTCTGGTATCAAGTGAATTTGTGATGTTCTGTTCTTTTTACTAAATGTACGGTTATTTTATCATTCTCATTCAGACAAAACAAACAAATAAAAAATGCAAATGCAAATAAAAAATGCCTCAGTCTTTGTGAAAAGAAAAATAGTTAAATCATTACTACATTGTCTTATGAATCATAGAACTCTATTTCTAGGTCAGAGAAACCTGTCCTAGGTATGAAAATACACATAAAACAGTAGCTGCACATGTATTCCATTTATTTCTTTCTGTCAGAGAAGTTTTCTAAATTTTTCATAGCTTGATGCATAAGAGGGATGAGATCATAAATTGCATAGTATCACTGTTGACTTTTTAAATCTAATTTACATAATAAAGCTTAAAACATAAATGCGAATTCATGTTTAGACTTATCAGAGTACATTTGATTAAAGAAAAAAAAATTAACAAAAAACAGATCTGTAAGAACACTGTAATTGTTAGGTGACATTGTTTCTAAGATCCACTTGCTTATTTTTGTTCTTTTAAAGATAGCAGTCCAAATATGTAATATATTGATTTTTCTTTTTTTTTTTTTCCTATTATGAGCAACTATTTGTAGCTAGCAGACAAGAAAAGCTTCAATAAAGCCGTATGCATTATAAAATGCCTATGAAATTAATTTATTCTGGTAAGAACATAACAGAAATATTAAAATGATGTCAGTTTCAGGGGAAATACTGAGAACATGTTTGTGTATCAAAATGTTAAAACAGTTTATTTCATTTTCTAAGTTAGGTTAACAATTTTTCTATTAGCTGTAATTTAGAAAAACTCTAGTTGCTACATTTCAGGAAAATCTGTGTCTCTTCTATACAATCTAGGCCAG
The DNA here is from genome assembly GCF_905368555.1 of Meleagris gallopavo. Classification (NCBI taxonomy): domain Eukaryota; kingdom Metazoa; phylum Chordata; class Aves; order Galliformes; family Phasianidae; genus Meleagris; species Meleagris gallopavo. The sequence goes on along the minus strand of NC_139435.1, from coordinate 29,146,245 downwards.
TCTTAGGCATAACTTATACATTACAGCTTTACTTTATGTTCCATTACATTATTTCATTAAAATTATGCACATATAGGCAACTAAGGAGTTTTTGCAGATTTGTGAATACGATTATAAGAGAGGCATGAGAGATAAACATTATTGTTAATGGTAGTGTTGATTACTGTTATCTTGAAGGGTTTCTTTTCAGCCTTATTATACCAAACTGGAAAGTATGAACCAGTCAACACTGAAGTCATTGATGTTTTAATCCACAAACAGTCTAGTAAGATGAAGTTTCCATGAGGTTCTTGTCAGCTTATTTCTCTAGCTTGTTGGGGACTGTCTGGATGGCAGCATGACCTCTTGAGGGTGGATCAGCCATTCCCTGTATTTTCATGGCATGTGTGAACTTGCTAAGGGTAAGTTCTGGTTCCATCATGCAGATCACTAATGAAGTTGTTAAACAGGAGTGGACCCAGTATAAACCCCCGACGTACACTACTACTGCCTAGCCTCCTAGACTTTGCACCAGTGCTCACCGCTCTCTGTGTCTGGACATTTAGCAAGTTTTTGGTTCACTTCATTGCTTGCCCATTTTTTCCACATGGAGGACTTCAATGACATACCTTTACTTCATGCACATTTCCATGTCAGAAACTACTTTATCAGATTGCCCCTCTGCTGCCATCTGTCACATAGCAACAAAATGGAATGGAATATTGGTGGGAATGTTCAATTTCTGCTTCATACCTCCAACATCTGTCTCTGACACTGTAGGCCAACACAATAAAATACAATGTATCTCTTTCAGATCTGCTTTCATATAAATATACTGGTATAGAAAGTGTATTTAGAAACAGTGGCTTTGTTTGCTCAAAAGGAAGGAAGGAAGAAAGGAAGGAAAGAGGAAAGAAAAGAAGGAAGGGAGGAAGGAAGGGAGGAAGGAATACTAAAGTACAGAGAAAATTTCATTAATGATTGTGCAGTTTAATTTGTTAATTTGTTCCTGGTGCTTGTAAGTCCAGTGCTCTTCCTGTTGTCTTCAATCTAGTAAAATATCAAGCTGTCTTTATCCTAAGCTTAAGGAATGCAGTGTTAATGCTGATCTTTGTTCCTCTCTCTTTAGGTCCACTTGTGGTCATTTTTCATTAACATACATTTCTACTTTTCTCATTCTTCACCAGTCTGCAAGTTCAAGTTATATTTTTTTTTATTATGTATCTTGACTTTTAGAGTATGTCAGATCATACAACCATAGAATCACAGAACTGTTTGAGCTGGAAGGGATGATTTAGATCATAAAGATAATTTAGCCCTAATCCCCTGCAATAAACAAGTAAATTACAGCTAGATGCAGCATCTCAAAGCATCATCAAGCCTGACCTTGAATGTCTTCAGTGACAGGGCATTCACCAGATCTCTGAGCGACCCGTTTCAGTGCTTCATCACTCTTATCACTAAAAACTTTTCCACTACATCCAATCTGAATCTCCCCTCCTTTAGTTTGAAACCATATTCACTTCTCACATCATGATAGATTCTGCTGAAGAGTCTGTTCACTTCTTTCTTTCCAGCCTTCCTATAGATATTGAAAGGCTACTATCAGCTCTCTGAGGAGCCTTCTATTCTCTAGGCTGAACAGCCCCAGCTCTCTGTCTGTCCTCATAAGAGAAGTGTTCATCCTTCAGATCATTTTTTCTGGTCCTGCTCTGTATGTGCTCCAACAGGTCTTAGTTTATCCTGTACTGAGTACTCCACATCTGGACATAGAACTCCAGGTTGAGGTCTTACCAGCACAGAGTAGTGGGGCAAGATCACCTCCCTCAACCTGCTGGACACACTTATTTTGATGCAGTCCAGGATATGGTTGGCTTTCTGAGCTGCAAGAGTGCATTGCTGTCTCATGTCCAGCTTGCCATTGACCAGTACCCCCAAGTTCTTTTTGCAGGGCTGTGTGGCTGCGCTCTACCCTTACATCCCCAAAATTTGTATTGATAGTGAGGGTTGCTACGACCTTGCACTTGAATTTATTGAACTTCATGAGGTTCTCCTGGACCCACCTTTCGAACCTGTTTAGGTATCTCTGGATAGCATAGCATGTTGACTGCACTTCACAGTTTAGTTTCATCTGAAAATGTGCTGAGAGTACACCTGATCCCACTGTTTATGTCACTGATGAAGATACTAAAAGACGTCAGTCCCAGTACACACACGAAGGACACCACTCATTACTGATGTCCATCTGAACATTGAGCCATTGACCAATACGCTCTGGGTACAACATTGTAACCAGTCCCACACCCAATTATCAGTCCACCGTTAAGTCCACATCCTTCCAATTTAAGGAGAAGGATGTTATTGAGGGAACATGTCAAAGCCCAGATAGATGACATCAGTTGCTCTTCCCTTGTCTACTGATGCAGTTAGTTCATTGTAGAAGGCCACTGGATCATCAGGCAGGACTTCCCCTTGGAGAAGCAATGCTGATTGTCTTGCATAACCTCCTCTCTTCCATGAAACTTAGCTATGCTAAGGAGGATCCATTCTGTGATTTTACTTGGCAAGATGCTATTGCTACCCGTAAAACCAATTTTGTCTGAAGATCTTTAATTGAGTATCATAGTGCTGTGTATAGCTGAGGGGTCTCTCATCCCAGGCTTGCCTCTTTTTTGATAGCCCCATGAGTGATCCTCTTTATCTGCATCTCTACTTTTCATGGTTTGTGCCATTGCACTGGAATTGCATTTCTGTATATATGCCATAGCATTGAGTATTTAATAGCTCACTCTGAACAAAGTAACCTCTTATTACAACTGTATAAGAGCTGTGGTTGTAACATAGAAAAGTAAGCAAAAGTAAGCCAAATTATTGATAACTACCTGTCAGAATAAAATTGCTGTTGAAGCTAAACCAAGCAAAGAAAAAAAAGCTGCAGGCATGTTAAAACAGTGCAAGACTCACAAATCTCAGTGCTGAGACTGTACAAACAAAATTTAAAACTTGTTACTAGCTGTACAATGCCAACATTACTGGGCTACTGTATTGCACTGATTTCCATTTTATTCTGTCTCTAAATTAATCTAATTTACAAGCATTGCATGGTTTTCAGCATCAGGACTACTGAAATTTCTTGCACTGTTTGCTGTCACTTTTATTAATTATGTACAGCTAGGATCTACTCACACAAAACCATGTTCAATATTACTGATTATTTTCTACATCAGAGAGTCAATGTTTTATATGCAGGACAGAGACAATCAGGAATATAAAACCTCTTTATGAGATCTGTGTTCTATCAGGGCAGAATAAACAAAGAGAACAGCATGCTACAAAAATGTATGGATGCCATAGACAGATCGGCAAACTTCTGTGTATGCACTAAACATATACCTGAGGAAAGTAATATGGTAGTGGCCTTTCATCATCTCAGAACTGGAAACTGAACGTGTTACAAGAGGTGCAGATAATTTTGTGAGCACTTCTCAATCCCAATCTCAGATAGGGCAGTGTAGCATAACGACCATTCAGCCATCACAGGACAAGGTCCTCAAGATTGCTTCATTAGCAGTGGATATCAGCTAAAGAGACGATGAGTTTGCCCATGCCTAGGCAGAGCAAGCTTATTAGGAGCTGCATGTGGTTGTGACAGTTATCTACTTCTAGCATTTTTTGCACAAACTCATTTCTGAGTTTATATGTTTTCTTAGCTCACCTTTTCTCACCACACTTAATGTCATGATGTTTCCAATCAAAGTGTTTTTTCCAAAAAAACACCTCACATCGTTAAACATGTTCCCATTTGACTGAGCACTGTCTGTGTGAGAGTCTAGTTTCTTGCCAAAACAAACACATCACAGTGATCAATAAGCTACCTGAGTCAATACGTTCCTTGTAAATTACTCTCAATAATAAAATCCTCATTTGTTTCAGAGTTTGGATGTTAAAGCAGCAGTAAGCTTTTAACATCCGAAAGTTTACAAAAGTATGCCAGCTGTAACAAATACTCAGACCAGAAATCAGCTCCACTTTTATGATAGATAAAGGAAGATAAATGTCATAATTCAAATGTGAAAAGAATTCTTTCTGAACAGGTTATAATTTTGGAGTAACCTTTTCAATGACAGTGCAGTTTTTATAGACTTTTAACTACAAGTAGGTTTTAACATATGTCTTACTTTAGTATAAATATATATATACAGAGAGAGAGAGAGAGAGATCTTAGTTTAATATATATGAAAGCTACTTACAGAATTGTCAGAGTTCAGAATTAAATGTAATTCATTTATAGCACCCTTGGAGACTGTGGAATTCAATAGCTGAGTTCAGATACAAGAATAGGAACAAATATACAGAAATAAAATCACAACAGAAGGGGCAAAAGGTGATCAGCTACCAGTAGATCCTCCTTATTCTGACATCACAGTGAAGAGAAGAAAGGTGCTTGTGAAAGGTTTGATAATGTTTATTATCCCGGTTGTTTATTATGAGGAATTGACCTCTAGATAGGTGGTTGACACAGAAAAGTCTTCAATAACTGCACAGCTGGTGTTTGCCATACTGATACTTAGTTATTTCCTTCAATTTGCTACAAACCCACTATGGAGAGCTCCTCTGACATCTTTGTAAGAAATTTTGTCAAATTGATGCTAGCCAGAATGTTTCAGCTTTTGCACTGCTATTTCTCTATCACTCTGTCTTATCTACGTAGGAAAAGTATGGTCTTAGGTATTTAAAAGACAGAGTGCATAGGTTTTGAAAGTCAACATCACTCTTTGTATAAGTGGATCTACCCACATGAAAGAATTTGATACATTAAGAGTAAATTATAATAACATTTTGATGAACAAACCATCGGTTATCTGTGTAATGTAGCTCCAGGGAATACATCTTTTTTCCGGTGTATGTGACATACAAATTTACACTATTGGAATGTCATCTAGTTTGAGTCAAGGTCAGAGGTGTTTCTGTGATTCTGTGATGCTTGCCACTTGAAGCTAAAGTACTTAAGTTGTTCATGAATAATTTAAAACAACTTAGAAATACTGTGATCTCATTAGATCTCTTACTGTTACTTTTACCATGATTGGTCCATTCAGGCAGGATAGTTAAGTCAGAACTGGACATGTGGTTAACATGTGTACAGATTTATTTGAATACTTTTTTTTTTTTTTTTTTTTTTTTTTTTTTTTACATCTGAAATATTATACACACAATATTTCCACTTTCAGTTTGCCTCTCTCGTTTATGTTGATTTTGATGTAGGAAGATCTGTAGAACTGATTTACTTCAATAGCTGGCTTACAGGAAGAAGAAGTAGGGGAGGGAATCAAAGCTTGAAGTGGAAAATATTTTCTTTTCAGTAAAAGAGGAAAAGGCAAAAGAGAAAAAACTAGTGAAAACCTTGGCATGTGCTGTTACTGCAATAATGTAACTTCTGTAAAAAGATCAGAAATTTTAACAAGAAATTTTACTGAGAACAATATCTTACAGTGCTGATTAATTTTTAAAAAAATGCTGTAAGAATTACATAGTTCTGTTTTACTTCATTCACTATTAAAATTATAATTTTCTGTAAGCATGTTGAAAACTCCCTATTCTGGGAAAGTTAACTTTCTTCTTATGTACTGTCTGATATCTCCAGCACTGGAAAGAATGTCTTGTCATGGTTGCTACAGCATTTATTAGAAGGGAAAAAAAAAAAAAAAAAAAAAGAGTAGAAAATTATACAGACTAAAAGCATAGTAGTAAAAAAAATTACCATTATGTGGTTGGCATAAGTAAAATGTAGTAAAATAATAGCCTTTTCACATAAAGAAGTAATATCTGATTATAGTCCAGAAGCGAATTCCAATCAAATTAGTTTACATTATTTAGATACCTTCTGGAAATATTTAACATTCACTAATACAGACTACTTAGGTTCATTGCAAGACCAGTTTATGTAAAAGAAGTACATGAATGTATTATCACTAAGATGATCAGAGAGCTGGAACACCTCTCCTGTGAAGAACTGAAGGTTTAGGGAACTGAGTTTGAGAAGGCTCAGGGGAGACCTCATTTTGGCCTTTCAATACTTGAAGGGAGAATATGAACAGGAGAGCGAATGACTGTTTATGAGGTGATAGTGATGGGATAAGGGGGAATGGTTTTGAACTGAGATGGGGGAAGTTTAGGCTGGATATTAAGAGGAAGTTTTTCACGCAGGGTGGTGACACTGCAAAAAGTTGCCCAAGGAGGTTGTGGAAGCCCATCCCTGGAGGCATTCAAGGCCAGGCTGGATGTGTCTCTGGGCAGGCTGTTCTTGTGGTTGACAACCCTGCACATAGCAAGGGGTTTGAAATTAGGTGATCATTATGGTCCTTTTCAACGCAGCCTATTCTATGATTATGCTGTTTTGACATTCAGATTGTTCAGTTTTGTGAAATTCAGGAATAATCTAGAATTTCATGACTAAGATTCAGGTAATTCATCATTATTTTTTTTTTTTTAGATTTGTCAATCAGTTTGTCTTAGAAAAGTATACAAAACACAGACTTCAAATCTGTGTTTGGAGTACATAGTGGTTTGTTTTAACTCAATTTCTTTATCTGTTAAGTAATCTCAAGATCAGTGCTGGATTTTTACTTTGTTCTTTTTACAAGAAATTCTTTAAAATTAATGGAACTGTGTGGCCACTATTTATATTTTTGCTGTAATCTGTGCTCAGCTTTTGTTTTATTTTCTCTTGAACTTTAGGGAATGAATAATGAAATGTTCATATAGAACTCTCAAATAGTATCTCTAATTAAACTTGCATGATATTACTATTTTATTCCTTCGACACCTGAATTATATTTTGCAGAACCTTTATCATGCTATTCTACTCAACAATTTTCCACAGTTCTTCATTTGGGTGAATGCATACTTTATTTGTTGTTTGATTTTCAGATATAAAGGCAGGTTTTTTGACATAGAATTTAGAAGAATTCACTAGAGTAAAGAAAGAAATGCTTAGAAAGATATGTGCTTTATACTCTTAACAGAGCTTAATAGTTTTCATTGCTTTTCCATTTTTGTTTCCTTCAGATTTAAATGAAAATATTTTACTTTATATTTCTGATTTAAAAAAAAAAACTCCAAGTTTATATTATTATTTCTTAATTTTAAAGTAATAAGTTAAAAAATTAAACAGTAAGAAATTAAAAAAATTATCTGTATTTTATATATTTTTTTAAAAAATTGATAATGTTGTCTTTAATTTTTGTTTGGATTCTTTAAAATGTCATCTGTTGGCATGTTACCTTGACAGAAAACTGCTACAAGAATGAGAAGTGAGATCTGTGAAGTAAAGTTTACTGATGACTAATAAACGTAACTTGAACAACTTTGGTCATAAACACCAAATAGGTTTATAGCTTAAGGTAGAGATTGATAAATGGAATATGCTAAATAAAATCCTGAATAGGACAAATTGCTCAATATCTTTAGGCTATCTGTGAAAGAGAAAATTTAAAGATTCATACCTTTATGCATTAGCCTGTGGAGACAATTTCACTTCTGAAATGCTTCAAGAGCATTTGAGTATAATGGGCTTTGTACTGCCTGCCTTGGATGTACCCTGTAGAGAGCACTCAGCCCATTCAGCTTGAACTCCATTTTATCTAGCTCTTATCCATTAATTTTCTCCTGACCTTGGGCATAAAAAGTATGCACTTTTTATGCTCTGTTCTTTGTGTGGACAAAGAGGAATAGCATTACTCATCGATCACCATTATGAACAATACAGCTTAAAACAAACACAGGTCACATGCAGATATGTTAAGAGAAGATTTGTATTGATTTCACCACAGTGCTAAGTTAAAAGGAAAAAGCCTACCATATAAATGGTGAAAAGAGATTTGAAAAATAACAATTGCTCTGAAGTGAACTGAAGAACTTTCCTTTACGGTTATTATTGGTAAAAGAAATTTGTTTCTTTTATTAATAAAATCTACCTCTTCTTAATGTCTTTATAGCCATACCTTAGATTTTGCAGCATACTATAGACACAGTATCTGTTTAACTGCTTGATTCTTTCTTGTTGAAAGCTTTTGTTGTTGTTGTTGTTAAAATGTTATTCTGATTGTATCCATTAATTTGTATTTAGTTCTAGAACTGAAATATTTAAACCATACTTTTAGCAGTCACTTCTGTTTGTTTTGTAACTCAAATTAACTAGCAGAATGCTGCTTTTCAGTTCAACAAAACTGTATGTCTTGTTAGGATACATTACTTGAATGTGCTAACTTAAATGTATTATGTCCTGCACAATAATATCCCTGCAGACAAGCATTCTTTTTTAATTATTTGTCCAACTCCAACTCATCTAAGTTAACTTCATTATAAATTCACATTCTACTGCTAGTGTAGTGAAGTTTGTAGGAGAATTTTCACTTGAAATCATACTGACTAAAGGAATAAGGCAGGGAAGAACTTTCCTGCACTGTCCCAGAATAAATACAAATTGGAAAAAAAAAAAAAAAAAAAAAAAAAGAGAAACCTTAGGACCTGTTGTTCTGAAACAGTCTTACTAGGAGCAAACACAGAAGTCCTTATCTACTTGGAGCTGGAGTTGGAACAATTTGTGATAAGACCTTAATGGACTTTTCGCTTAAGTGAGAACCTGGATAATCCAAAAGAGTTGTTCCATCACTGCCTTCCTTTGCAAAAAGTCCAAGTAGACTGTTCACATCTCTAACACATTTTCCTGTTTAAAACTCTGAGAAGATCTAACCTTGACCAGGCCATCCCCCGCTTCATAGAATTTGCACCTTTTTGCAGTTTCTGACTTGGGGTTCTGTATTATTGATAAAGAGGTAGAGAGGCATAAAGGATCTGTTAACAATGTGGATCCCGTGAGGACTAGAGGATATGAAACTCCTACTTTTCAACTGCTGATCTACTGGCCAGGGGGACTGCCAGATCTGAAATGTTTCTACTGCTATACTTTCACTGTTAAGAGAGTTTACATGTGAGAAACTCATCAGTTAAACTAATCTGATAGTGAAATTTTCGCTTTCTAATTCAGTTTTCTTACTGCCATGTTTTCTCCTGCAGGAAAAGGAAACTAGCAGAAAAAAAAAAAAAAAAAAAAAAAAAAAGTCCAAGTTAGATTTCATTGCTGGTCAAAAATATTATGTATGTTTCCTCGCATATTCAGTTATTCTAGAAGTATTCACATGAGTCTTAATTCATGATGGTATGCTAAAAATTTATGATGAAACTCAAGTGAGTGTTCATAAGTGATTGTACTAGTTCAGTAGCCAGGTGAGTGACAATTTCCTTCGATTAATTTGAAAACAAGTACTAAGATATTTATTAAGCCAGAGGTAACATCAATTATTGTGGAGAAATACAGCATGATGGTTTTGTTTTTGATTTGTTTTGTTTTTTGTTAGCCTGTTTTATCATGTGCAAAGAAGTTCTTGTAAAGTACTATGTGCCAGGATTGCTGGGATAACTGTGAAAGAAGCATTATGCATAACAACCATTTCTTAAAGAAAGTCAAAGAGATCATAGTTTTAATAGATTAGGAATCTTTATTAAAATATTTCAGTATGACCTATGAATTAACCCCCAGGAAATTTTCAAAAAATATCGCTCCTTGCAAGTCCAGGAGGTACACACATGAAAGTTTCAAATTATATCTGGAAGGACAGCACTCTCACAGCGGGTATCCTGCCGACTACGCCAATAAAAAATGTCTCACTCCAATTTATAGGAGGGAGTTGAGGTTCTTTTATATCTGTATATGCGGCATGAGATTAAGAAACAACAGTTCATATGTTAGTCCAACCAGTTTATTATAAATCCTAATCAGGGAGACGGGGAAGGGAAGAAGGGCATAGAAAAGATAGGAAAGGAGCAAGAATTGCGTAAAGCGGGGACAGTCACCACCAGGATCCAGCAGCGGTCCCATTGCATGCCATTTTGAAGGTTCAAGGCAGAAGCAGCAGGGAGGGGGAGAGAGCAGCAGCAGCGTGGCCAGCCTTGGGCAGCAAGCAGGTGGCAGGAGGCAGTTGTGGAGCCAATCCGGGAGGAAGCAGCAGGACTCAGGTAGCAGGCCCAGGAGAGTCTGTCAGCATGCAGGAATTCCGTAGTGAGGAATCTGATGGCAGACACCTTTGTTCTTCTTCAGCATGCTGGTAGAGTGCAGAGCAAGTCCAGGAGAGAGAGAGCGCAGAGCAAGTTGAGGAAGGAGAGAGCACAGGTCGTGAGGCTTCTACATCTCTTACAGAATGTCACTATCCTTGGACTCACTGGCTCACTGCTGGTTTTTGTTCTGCAGAGCACTCACCAACACCCCCAAGTCCATTTCTTCCATACAGTCTTCCAGTCTCTGTGCCCCAAGGCTGTAGCATTGCTTGTGGTTGTTGTGGCCAGTGTGCAGGACCCAGCACTTGGTCTTGTAGAACTTCTTCCCATTGACTTCAGCCCATTGATACAAACTGTTCAGATCCCTCTGTCATCTGCAGAATTACTGAGGGCGCACTCAGTGCCTTCACCCAGGTCACCAGTAAAGGTATTAAAGAGGGTAGACTCTATTACTGACCCCTGGGGATGACATCTTGTGACCAGCATTGTATCTTTGAAAAATGAATTTTGACAATAATACACATTTTCAGATGGAGAGACTAAGAAAATTCTTCTCTAAGACTTTACAGTGAGTCAGACACTGACTCAAATACATACCAGACTAGCTTAAATGCCTCATCTTCTTTCAAGAATCTGTTCAGACTTCTCACCTAGAACCTGATCTTGCATTGATTTTCAAGGAGATCCTTGAAATTAACAGAAACTCTGCTTCCATAAGGACACACATCCATCTCCTATACAACTAGAGGCAAATTGCAAAACTAGTACTCTGTCATAGAAGTATTGATGGAATCTGTCTGAACTGGCAGGGTGAGAGAAAAACACTTTCCTAGATTGTTCAATAACTACTTTTTTTTTTCTTTCCCCTCCTCTTCCCCCCCCCCCCCAAAGAGAATGTGTACTAGCTTAGTTTAGCTGCTAGTCCACTATCAGTTTTTATGCTTCACTTACTCTGTCTACCCTTCTCAGAGGTCTGTTTCTTGGAATTCAAGTCAACTTTTTTGAAAGAGCATAGAGCCACAAGGTATGAAGTTGCATTTCACAGGTTCATTCACAATTTCCTCCAGTTACTGCTGAATGTTTCTACTGTAGCTAGAACCTTAATGGCAAAGGAATTAAAATAGTAACCGCTATGCAAACTCTCTTAGTTATGTTCAATAAACTTAAAAATAAATTATTTAATCCACATTTTGTCAATAATATATTTTAAGCAAAAAAAAAATTCTGTTATGACCTAATGCCTGATCAGTGGTGTGCTTATGTTTGCAGTTGCTTTCCTTTCTTTATTTTTGTATTTCTATAGTCTAAATTTCAGGGAGTAAAATAACAGGTAATTTATGTGTCTACATTTGACAAGTTCCCAATAACTTGCAAATAAATGTTCATCTCTTGTCTGTTCTGATTGACAGCCCAGAAATAGCCTTTTAAATTGTGTCAGATTCTCATACCTCTATTTGAAAGGTAAACTTAAGCAGTTTTCATGGCAAGGTGAATGAAGTCTTGAATCTAATGAATCAGCTGTTTTGGTCCTTGTAGTAAGCTTTTGTCTAAGAAAGTGATTTTATTTCTGAACACTAATAGCTGACTGAAAACTGTTGCAGATGTCCATGTAATTTGGGACATTTGATAGCTCGAAGTAATTTATTTACCAAAATAGACCTATTTTCTTATTATACATTTAGTCATTATTTTGCCTTTTCTCCACTGTGGAATGAATGAAAATGTTCCATTGTCACAAATAGCACTAAAGTTTTCTAAAAAAAGTAAAAAGTAGTGGATTCAAAAACCCTGAGGAGAAGAATATAATTTCATCAGCTGTCATATATTTATTCATTATCTCAATCAAGAAATATTATAGTTGTATTACAATAGCTTTCTATATTTGCAGTAAAGATGGAATCACTGACATGCCTTACACTCTACATGCTCATAAAATGACGCTCTACTTCCAAGAAAGACTTTACAATAGAACAGATAAAAGCTGCTAGAGAAAATGTGGCTATTTGTCTACCAATCTAACATACTCACTGCACATAAACACTCTGTCCCATGGCCCAGAAAGTATATCATCAGAATTGATGTAATAAGCTTTTTCTTGCTTCTACCCATCACTGAGTTGCTCTTGTTGCAACGTGCTATTGCAGTACAAATAAAAGAATGCCAAAATAATACCAACAACTTAACATAAAAGTAAATAAATCCAGAAACTGAGAAATTAAATTCATAATGAACTTTAAACTTATGTATTAAGGAAAATGTAAATATACTTTGTGACCTGATGATTTTTGATTTAGCTGAAAATCCATTGGCCCTTTTTTTCTGCTAGAAAATCTGTACTCTTTTTTCACTGTTATTTTTACTGAATATTTGAAGATCATAATGCATATATATATATATGTTTTTCTTTTCAGGTCACCCTGGTTAAAATCCTTCCATATATTTTCAGAGCAACTTCTACTTTAATATGTTCTTTCCAGCATCTACAAAGAAAATATATTTCACATACTCAATACAAAATGCAATCGAGTAGTACAAAATCTCACATGTGAAAATTAGTTTGTTAAAACTTTTATGTGAATATGTAATTAAGCATAGGGTCAATCTGGGCATAGATAAAGAGTTTTTATGTGTTTTGGACTGTGAATAACAAAATACTTTATTTTCATTGCAGCTGACAAGGCATTCTGCTTTAATTGTAGTCTTTCATTTGAAACATCCATTTTCTCTGTATTTTATCTTTCATTGTAGCCAGTGAGCCTGAGAATGTCTCATGATCTCTTAAAAGAGTTGATTGTAAAATACAGTATACAGTTAGATTTCATAGCATTTTCAAGCTTAAAAATTAGGATGAGATATTTTGAGTGCTGATATCAGCTTGAACCATGGTAAGTTTGAAATCAGAGTGTGCTTGAAAGTAATCATATAGCGAAATGCACTGATTCGGGGCAAATTCACAAAGCTATATAAAGAATCTACAGAGCAAGAATGATATCAATAATTGGAGATGAAAATAAGTTTCTAGTAAATATATGATCAAAGAGGTTAAATTTGATGATCTATGACTTAAAATCTTTACAGTCTGATCACTGTGAAGAAGTCAACAATTTCAATATTCTTTCAATATTATAATGCTGGAGATATATTTCCTACTTAGTTTTACAGTGTATGGCAAAATGTATAAAAGGAACTAGTCCACTAGTAAAATTAAAATTGCTTTCAAAGTCCGCATAAGCTTAGGATTTTTTGCTTTGCTTTGGTTTAGTCTGCTTTCAGAAGGTGTAGAAACACAGCCTTGGTGGTTGGTAGAGAGTCTTTCTTGGAATATGTTTTATTTTACTCATTTGTGTGGAGAGAAAAAAATTATATTAACATAAATCACAACAAGACTTTCAGCATTAAAGCTGAAGACCTGACCTTTAGAGGCTTAGAACTCCAATTCATAAAATATTTAAAGAAATACCATCTAAAGCAAGAATGCTATTCTGGAGAATATAGAAATGTGTTAAGCAAAAAAAATGAGCTGATTAAGCATTTTACAGTTAGTCTGTAAAATCCATATCCTTCACCACTAGAAGTGTCTTTCCTTCTCCTGGCAAGAATGCAAATAGTGATTAGTCTAGACAGACCACAGGATAAATGTTCCTCACTTCAGTGATGAGTTGAAATTGGGAAAAACAGACTGAATTTCTGTTACAAAATTATTCTGGCAATCAGCTGGAATTAAGCGTTACCCCTAAAATATCCATGTTACAAAGCTTGTAGTGAAATTGACAGTGTGAGTTCCTGGAACACATTTTCTGAAATATCTAGGAAATGAAAATCCTACTGATGGCATTTCCTAATTTTAACGTGGTGTACAATAGAGTTAATTAGCAAGAACAGTTGATGATTTTAAGGAAGATGAACAACATGAACTCTTGAATCTCACAGGAAGCACAACAAATTTGAGTGTTTACTTCTCAATTGCAGTGATTTATATGTTGGTTTCTGTATCTTGGTAGAAAGTGAGATGCTTCAGCTCTGATTCCCTTGCTATTTTGAATAAGAAGAATTATTGGAAGTACTGATTTCATGATTTGAGAGAAAAACCTGGATAAAACACATTTGTTTCATGATTATTAAAAATAATTAAAGAAAGAACATGGAATTTTTCAATTTTGATAGACCAGTTTACTATGAAAATGAGCTGCAGAACTAATCACTAGATTCTGAATGCATTTTGCTGTACAAGAACAGTGTTTTGATACAAATTCTGTATTTGTTTTATAGGATTTAATCAACTGAGGATTTAACACCTCAGGCTTTGATTCATTTTAGCTATTTGTTTATTAAATCAATAATTGGTTATAGATGTTTCTAGATGTTGGTCTTTAAAACAGTCCTGTAGAAGCCTACAGTACTCCTTGCTAATTCTATAGGATTCTATAGTTTTATTTAAACATCTCCTTATTATGTTCATTTCTGAGTTTTAAATTCACAAAAAGTAATCTGTGCTTGAATATATCCAAACAACTTTTTTCTATACTTTATGATGTTTTACATCTCCCCCAGGATGTAATACTAATATGGAGTGAACAAGAAGCAAATTAAGAAATAATTATAAAAATCCTAGAATGAGACTTAAGAATTTTAAAATTCTGAGTCTATATGATCATCATTTACACCTAAATGAAGTTTGTCTGCTTAGTATTTGGTATACATTAGTATAAATAAAGAAGTACAACCCAGCTATTGCTCTTCATGTTTTATTACTGCCTAAAATTTCTTTTAAAAAAGTAGGGAAAAAAAAAACAAAAAACAGACACAGTAAAGTAGTGAATTGTTTGTTTGTACTCAATTTGGAAGCATGACATGACAATGTCTGTGAAATGACTATGCTTATATTAGATTCAGTTCTCATAAATAAAACAAAAACTAATACTTGTTTTTCATTTTTAAATGTCTCATGTATCCTCATACATTTAAATTTTTGAGTTTGCATGCAGATGTCATCATTAGGGTAGTTTGAGTTTGAGCACAAGTATCTTGCATGCATAGTCATATTGCAGATGTTGCATTATTATTAGCTCTTTACTCAGAGTACGTTTCTAATTCTTTTAACATTTCTATTCACAATGTTTTATCATTTACTTTACAGCAAGTTTGCATGCTATTATCTATTTTTCCTGAAATATAGTAAGAGAATTTATATACCTCACACATAATGCACATGAAGAACATTTTACAGAAAGGCAAAAAGTACAGGATTTCTAATAACCAAATTTAGTATTCACTGCTGTAAATAGGGAGTTTGGCTGACATTTAAAGTCACACCACAACTGAGAGAGCTGTCATGATGTCAATAAAGGGTTCAATCCTCAAAAGAATTTCATAATCCTCAGTAAAATTGTCTTGAATCTCCTGTTCCCTTGATACAAGGCACAGACACATGCTCATAGTAAGCCCTTCTCTGCAATACGCTATTAAAAAGTATGTACTAGCACCATACACTTGAATGGAAAGCGTACTACCCTGGCATGGTAGTCTTTAGCAGCTAAAAAGCTTTTGAGCCACCAGAGGTCTAGTCTGATAAATAAAGTTGAAAGCAGCAGCAAGTTCAAGAGAAATGTTTATAGACCAACAGAAAGGGGACAGTGAGTTTATTTTGCAGCTGATACAAAAGAATATTTAAAATTCTCATTTTTGCTTTTGGAAGATTGACAAGTGTTGTAACTCCCTAGAGAGACAGTTTTGAACAGAAGACTAAACACAGACTGAAAGGCTCCACTGCTGAAAACAAATTGTGGGAAAAGGAAGAAAGAAAAAATACTCTGAAAGGTAGTTATCTCCAGAGAAAAAGTACCCGGAAGACCAAAGCATAAAACTCAGATAAATATCTTCTAAGAATCTTATAGAAAAAAGCTTCTGTCATAAAAATGAGTGGTTATACTACTGTGGAGAAATCTCTTGAAGGATAAAACAGAAATTTATGATAATAAATTTATGCACAGGTGGAACAACAGAAATCACTTAGAACACTAAGGGTGTAGTAAAATAAAATCAATATAAAATGAACATTTTAGTTCTAACTGAATTATTAGCATTAGTACAGGCTTTTTTCAATTTATAGAGCATTACAGTTTCTTGATGGGTTCTTAAGAACAAGTGCAGTACTGTTTTCATGTGTTAAAATTATTATTCTAGGCTTTATAGCATTTATTCGTTTGATGCAGTCCTGTAACTCCTACTATATTAGCATTATATGTACACTAGGAGAAGAATAGAAGCAGTATGTGTTTTACTGTAAAAATTATTAAACTAGCACCTCATTCTGACTGAGAAAGTTGTTTATTTTTCAAAAACTTTCAGCTGTGAACTTTCAATCTTATAACCTCTCAGTAACAAAGGTAGACCAACTAATATGTAGCTGCTGAAGTGAATAGCTAATCACCCCATTTAGCTAATGCTAAAGAAGACAGATACTTCAGTATGTGCTAGAAGCTCAGCACCATTTGTCTAGATGTACTATTGTGAGTTATAAAAAAAAAAAAAATTACTAATAATTGATGATAAAATCTCATGACACTTCTTTACATGTGTGCATGTTAGTGAGTCATCAATGCCTAAGTATCAACTTGAAAATTTCAGTTAAGAAATTAATAATATAAAAGCCAAAGGATGCACACATTGATTTTCTAAGTCTTCCCAAGGTACAATAAAATACTAAAATTATGATATGTGGTCATAGGATTTATTGCTGTATATTTATTTAACTGCAGAAATTATTTCTGTGACAGTTTAACATTTGATACGTTCTCAACTACTTCAGAAGTTTGCATACATGCCTTCCTCTCTATGGATGCCTCTCCTCTTCATCCTGATCCATCCTGCAGGAAAATTAGTTTCAATCTTGTTCTCTAAAAGGAATGAGTTTTGTATTTTGTTTTAAAAAGGGATGATAGCTGTTATTGCTAATAAATCAAAAGAGAAATAGTTTCATCGCTGAAATCAGACACAGCCATAGTATTCTCAGTCAACTGTTTGTGGTGCCTCTATGGAATAGTGTCATTCACTGACAGATTCTCATCTTTGTATTTAGGCTTCATGTTTTCTTCATCTGCACTTTCTTCATACAACTTACCATGTGTTAAGCATGTCCACGTGGATTTGGCGCTAAGTTTTCCTTGTGCTTACACTGATTTTTTATTTAATTAACACACATCATGCTAAGCTAAGCTTAGGCTGTTTAAGAGCAGGAACTGGCTCTCTACACCTTCTTTACCTCACTTATGTAGATGAAAGTTGGTGAGAAAATGTCTCACTCCAGTTTATAGGAGGGAGTTGAGGTTCTTTTATATCTGTATATGCGGCATGAGATTAAGAAACAACAGTTCATATGTTAGTCCAACCAGTTTATTATAAATCCTAATCAGGGAGACGGGGAAGGGAAGAAGGGCATAGAAAAGATAGGAAAGGAGCAAGAATTGCGTAAAGCGGGGACAGTCACCACCAGGATCCAGCAGCGGTCCCATTGCATGCCATTTTGAAGGTTCAAGGCAGAAGCAGCAGGGAGGGGGAGAGAGCAGCAGCAGCGTGGCCAGCCTTGGGCAGCAAGCAGGTGGCAGGAGGCAGTTGTGGAGCCAATCCGGGAGGAAGCAGCAGGACTCAGGTAGCAGGCCCAGGAGAGTCTGTCAGCATGCAGGAATTCCGTAGTGAGGAATCTGATGGCAGACACCTTTGTTCTTCTTCTAAATCTTTTGCCAAAAAACCCTTAAACCTCATGGGTTTCGATGCCTCTTTTATCCTACTTTTTCTCCTGCCTACATGACGTCCCTGGTGCTTGAGCAAGAGTCATGTGAGGTAGTTCCTGAGATGGCCATCTTCCTTGAGATAAGCCCATGCAAAAGACTGCTTCACGGCCATTAAGCTGCAGCTTATTTCTCTCTCCTTGCCCCTGGCCTTGTCCATCTGTGTCCCTCAGACAAAGAATTTCACGAGCCTTGCCCAGGACTTGTCCATCAAAGTTCTCCAGAGAAAGGATTTCACAACCTTTGCCCAGGATTTGCCTGGACTTGTTCATCTGTGTCCCCAGCAAGCTTTGAGACAATGAAAAGTAAATAATCTCTTACACCACCAGCATGATTTGGAGATGCTCAGTCTAACTGTAGATTTTAATAAATATCATTTTACACTTCCACTCACAAATCATGTTATTATATTTTTTAGAGTTAACACTGAACTTGGCAAATCTCATGCCAAGTCATAAAGAAATTCATGTGTACCCTTTCCCTTTCTTCTGGGCCTATCATCTCCTGTTAGCAGAGCCTTCCTTCATACTCATAAAGATGAGGAGTGAGGCATGAGGCACACCCACAGCCTCCACAGATATGTCATCAGGGAAGAACTTCACCTTCCAGTCATAAAGGAACTTCTTTTCAGTCCCCCACTGAAGCCCTGATGAAGCCATACTAGTAGTTGGCCATCAGTGATGAAACCCCATTTACTGTAAATCTTTGAGCCAAACAGTTATTTACTCATTGTATTACTTGTTTGTCTAGCTGTGCACTGGACATTTTGTCCAGGAAGATACTGGACAGAAAGGTATTGTGAAAAATACTATTTAAATCTTTGCTGAGACCCAGAGAGATTATTGCTTTTATAATATACAGTATTATTTGTATATTTATTATTTCTTAATGAGATATGTATTATTTTTAAAATATATACAGTGTATATGTCTGTACTACAATATATAGTATTATTTATATAGCACAGAAATATGTAGTATTACAGTATTATTCTCATATGAAAACAGTTCTAAGCACAGATGGTGGTTTCTCCAATAAGTTCCGTTGTGAGGTCCCTAAATCTTACAGGTGTGAAATTAATACAGTTAGTTAGTATCATTTATACTTGCCAGCTTCAGATGTGGAGCATGTAGACTGCATTAAAAATCATTTAGTAAAAAATTACAGTATAGAAGAAACAACATATCTGTAAGCAATGTAAAATCAGAAGCAGAAATGGCCATAGCTTAAGTCATCTGACTGTCTGAAGCAGAATAATTCTTTTAGGTTTTACAAATCTAGTGCAAATGGGAGGAAGAAGGGAGAAAGGGATAGTATCACCCCCCTGATCTGACAATTCCTTTCCCAGAACATACTCTTTTACTTTCTCATCCTCTTTATTGAAGCAAGCAAAAGATGCTTGTGTCCTGTCTCAATTCAGTTTGATATGTAATGTCTTTATTTTGATGATTTGTTGTTTTATACTTAAGAACGATATGAAATAATCATTAGTAAAAGTGTAATATATTTATTAGTATCAATATTTAACACAGAATATTAATGATATAAAGAAGAAAAAAAAAAACATTTAAAAAATGATGTAAGTGTTTTGAATCAATCCATAGATATAGACTACTAACATTGGAAATGAGCTTTAGTATGCATAGGAACCTGATATTAGAACCTGATATTAGTTATCTGCATAATAAAATGTAGTTTGAAAAATTAATGCTTAAGGCATAGTCTGCCATCACAGTATTTGTTGTTCTTTTCATTTTATTTTTTTTAAATGGAGGAAAAAGAATCACAGATACATTGAAATATGTCCTAGACAGGGTAATCATGTTTTCTTAATCCTCATTCTTGGCAAGCCCTAGTCCAGCCCTGATTTAGTGTAATCTAAATTCTAACCCTGTCTGGAAACTAGACCTTAAATTAGGAATGGTAATCATGAAAATTCCTATCATTCTCTTTTGCAGCACTCTTGTCTTTTATTTATCAGTGCAAGATGTATTTCATTCTTTTGACATCTGCATATGTAAATAAATGGGAGGTTGTATTTCTTCAGTGGGTTAGTGTTTCTTTTCCTAAATGTGAATACTGTGCACTTAAACCTCTTCACATTCTCTGCCTTTGTTTCATTACCATAATCCTGACTGAATCCTCTCCTTATGCTAGAGAACGGTCATTTGGCAGTGATTCTTGAATTCCCTGCAATTTTTTAGGACACAACCTTTTTTATTTCACTTTCCATTCCCAGTGACAAAAACAGATATCCAGAAGCTCAGCCACAGCCAAATTTGGTCATATGATATTCAGATGATATATTATTCTGTAAGCTGTGACAATGCCCAAGTGCAAATGTGAGAATAATTCCTTTTTTTAAGCTCTTTTGTTTTGTTTTGTTTTGTTTTAATGAGTGATGATTCTTTGAGTGTTGGTTCTAGGCTGTTGGCATTTCATTATTAAGGAAGACTTGTTCCCATCAGTGGGACAGGTCACTTTGGGAAAATGCTTGCTATTCAACGTTAAATTTTGCAGATTTTGAGAACTGATAAAAGAGGATACAATTACTTCTTCCATTTTCATCCTTATGAAAATACCTGATTTCAGTGTATTCATTTGTTAAAACAGAGAACTTACTTAAGGCTAAATTCAAGTAACAATGAATGTTAAGTGACTTAATTCAATGTGAAACTCCTGGTTCAACATTCATATAAATGATAATTCATGCTCTATGTTTTGTTATATAGACATTATTTCTCAGTTTGCAGAATGACTGCATTGACCTATTGAACTTTTTTTTTTTTCATCAGAAGTTGTTTGTAGATCTTGATGATGAAGAATATTTAAAAATTTATTTTTAAATGAAAGTTTTTTAATGGGATAGTATGGGCAGCTATCTTCTTGTTGAATATTTAGTGATTGTTAGTGAGTTTCTGATCATCTTCTTGATATTTTGTTCCTTTTCCTGCATGGTATAATTGCTTAAAGGGTAACATAAATCAAAACTATTTTCTACTTGTATTACTGCAATGTAGTCATTACCTGATTTTACTGACTTAAAGCAGTACTATGTAAAATTAGCTGTCTACAACAGCTTTGAAAATAGAACTCTTGGAGAAGAGGTAGCTCTTTTGTTTCAGCAAAATTTACTTAGTAAAATATTTCACTAAGAATAATGTTTAGTAATTGACATTTTTCTTATTTATTATATCTTTTCAATTCAACTTAGTCTTTTATGTATACTAAGAAACTGTTTTGTTTTTATTTTTCAATTTATTCATTTGCATAGCTCTTTGGTAATAGTAGAGAATACCAACTTTGCTGCAAAATGTTTATTTCAGTCCCTCCTCCACTCTATTTGATTTTACTGTTTTCAGACCCACTTTCAGTTAAGTTGTGGGAAGAATGATTTTGAATAATATGGTCGTGATGTCAAAACAGAGCAAATTATATGCTGCTACCATCTGGAATAGTGAATATAAAAGCTTTATTTACACTGTTCTTTGAAATAATAAACTTTATTGCAGCAGTTTATCTTCAGTATCTATAGCGTATTCTGGGAATACTCCATGTGTGCCTTTTTAATTCTACGAGCTATAGAATGACTAAAATTTGCCGGTGGCAAAGCCATCACTGAATCTTGAAATATACTTTTTTCTTCCTGAATAGAATGGAGAACAACCTTCTATTTCCACAAAAAGAATAATTGGTTCACATGGGACCATGTTTCTTTTTATGAGACACGATGAAATACTTTAAGTATGTACCTTAGAAAGGCAAATTACGCAGATTAAACTTCAGGTTAATTCCAGATCTGTCTATGGTGCAAACAGCTAATGTGGAAGAAAATACTCAATGTCAATGTTTCATATTGACTATCCAGTCTTGGAACTTGCTGCTACTACTTCTATACTCCGTAATCCACATCTAATGTCAACAAACTGTTGGGTACTTCACTTTTGCACTTAGTATCAATAACATAGTAATTTTGTCTTAATGTTCTATATCTGAGAAATTTATTCTGTCTTTCTTGTTAAATCACAATGTTGATTGTTAAAGAGATTCAGCAAGTTAGCGTTATAAAGAATTTAGGACTTTAAGTCCTGATATATTTCTATGAACAGCCATATTTTACAGCAAGGAAATGATCTGGAAGTTTTCTGCGCTAAAAGTAGTCAAAATGTAAATACGATGTCATAAGCAGTGGATGAAAATAGCATTCTCTTATTTTAACCATGTTGGTAGATTTATCATGAAGAGTGAAATCCATTGTATTAGATTTGATTCTTCCTCTTTCTTTGGATCCTTCTTTTATATGTATATAAATTTTACAGCATACATGCTTCTAAACATGCTGAAATCTTATTGAAGATTTGCAACATTTGAAAATGAAAGACTGGAGTAGCATTTGTTGTTGTTGTTCAAGAGTTAGAAATTGTAAAAATTAAAGAAGGAAGATAGTAGAATTTGTCATATGTATTTATGCCACAGATATGTGTAGAGTTTTTTGTTTTTTTGTTTTTTGTGTTTTTTTTTTTGGTTGATTGTGTCTGTTTAGTTTTTCTATAGGCACTCCTAAAAATGAACATGGATTCCCTTTGTCAGAAAATAATTTTACTTGAAACACAATTTTCAAAATGCAATCCTTTCAAAATTAACAATTACTCAAAAGCTGAGTTTAGCTAGAGATGGGAATCTCATAGTTTTTTTACAGATGAGCAGTGTTGGACAGATTGAATGCACAAAGAGAAAGTTTAGAAATACATTCCAAGAACAACTGTGATTGAAAAAAAAAAAAGGCAAGAAAGCTTCAAATCATCATCTCTTAAGAGTTCGTATGATAACCAGTCTTTGTAATTGCCTATGATGTTGTTCAGATCAAACAGTTGAGGGCAAATAACTTTTGAAGAGCTCTTTTGGAAGTGATACTAGCACAGGACTTAAGATGTTTTCTTAATATCAGAAATGGAACACAGTGTTTAATTGGGACTCACATTGTTACAGCATCTAACAAATTCAAAGAATGTATTCTATTTCTAAATCTTTGTATCTGTCATCCTAAACAAAACTTCTGTTATATATACTATTCACTAACCAGAAAAATCTGCCCTTTAATGGCCTCTCAATCTGACAGTACAAAAAGCTTTGAGAAGGTCAAGCTTGATTTAAATTGTTGGTGTACTGAAAGCTAGTTCACTAGTACTGAATATTAATATGAAACATTGGTAAATAGTGTAATTTAGAGCTTAGGCAGCATGTTCATAAGTAGCAAAAAAGAAAATATTTTCCCCTTATGTACCTTATGTATGTAGGTCTACCAATATATCAAATATTTTTAATGTTATTTTTCTCCTACAGAGAGTTAGAGCAGTTCCTTAATAAATGCTGCTCAGATCTGTTGTAAAGACAGTTTTGTACAAGTCACTAATACTCTTAGAGACAAAAAAAAAAAAAAAAATCTGATCAGCTCTCCAATTAGAAATTTCATTATTTTCTCAGTCCATTTTATATTGAATATATGGTTTTATTGCCAAATACCAAAAAACAGATTGGAAACAAGACCAACTGTCAAAAATATAACAGTTATGGTTATTTGAGTCCACTATATTGTGATGTTTCTCATAAAAATTCAATGAAGACCACTCATTCAAAGAGATTCTATGCATACAGGGAATGGATAGAATTTAATTACCCTTATTAAAAATAAGAAAAGAAAGCTCTTTACTACTCCATCCTATTTGTATTCAGGATAGATTATCTGTGTTGTACACTTGTGAATCCACAGAAGGCTTTTCAGAGTTTTTGATATCAGCCAAGGAAATGAAAGGTCATTAAAATCCATTTACATAGTTGTTCTAATTCGCAAGTCAAATATTGTTACTTCAAACTAAAGACTTCATGTTTGTAAGCAGATTTGAGTCTCAGCTGTCTTTGGACAGAGATCCTATAGCTAATAAAGAGTTTCACACATAGTTACTGTCTGATAGAGATACTAGGTTTAACAATTTAAGTAAGCTTATAGAATCATAGAATCATAGAATTACTGAGATTGGAAAAGACTCTCAAAATCGTCAAGTCCAACCTCAACCTTACCATACTACCCTAACTCTAAGAACTCACCACTAAGCCATGTCCCTGAGCAGCACATCCAAAAAGATTTTGTTCTTTCAGGGATGATCACTCATCCACCTCCGCGGGAAACCTATTCCAGTGCTTAACAACCCTTTCTGTAAACGAGGTTTTCCTGATGTCCACCCAAAACTGCCCGTGGTGCAACTTGAAGCCATTTCCCCTTGCCCTGTCACTGTCACCAGTGAGAAGAGACCAATCCAGCACCTGCTGCAATCACCATTCAGGTATTTGAAGAGAGCATCTCTTCAAATAGCATTCCTCAGCATCCTCTTCCTCAGACTAAACAGCTCCAGATCTTTCAGTTACTCCTCGTAGGGCATATTCTCCAACTCCTTTACAAGCTTTTTGCCCTTCTTTGCACCTGTTCCAGCACCTCAATGTCTTTTCTGAATTGAGGTGCCCAATGCTGAACACTGTATTCAAGGTGGGGCCTCACCATTGCCTAGTACAAGCATAGGATTACTTCCCTAGACCTGCTCACCACACCATTCCTGATACAAGCCAGGATGCCTGGGCACACTCCTGGCTCATATTCAGCTGACTGTTCATCAGTACAACAAAGTCCCTTTCCATCAGGCAGCTTTCCAGCCACTCCTCCCCAAGCCTGTAATGTTGCCTGGGGCTGTTGTGACCAAAATGCAGGACCCAACACTTGGCTCTATTGAAACTCGTACAGTTTACCTTGGCCCATTGATCCAGTCTATCCAGGTCCCTCTGTAGTGCCTTTCTCCCTTCTGGCAGATCAACACTCCCTCCCAGATTGGTGTCAACTATGAACTTACTGAGAGTGCACTCAATCCCCCCATCAAGATCATTAATAAAGGTGTTAAACAGGAGTGCCCCTGTACCAAGCCCTGGGGGACACCATTTGTGACTGGCCACCAACTGGATTTAACTCCATTGACCGCAAGTCTTTGGACACAGCCATCCAGTCAGTGTTTCACCCAACAGAGTGCATGCCCATCCAACCGATGCACAGCCAGCTTCTCCACGAGGATGTTGTGGGGGGACAGTGTCAAAGGCTTTACTGAAGTCCAGGTAGACCACACTGACAGCTTTACCTTCATCCACTAAGTGGGTCACCTTGTCATAGAACAGTATCAAGTTTGTCAAGCAGAAGCACGAAGCCGTGCTGACTGGACCTAATCTCCTAGTTGACCTTGAAATGATCTGTGATGGCTCTTGAGATTATCCGTTCCATAATCTTCCCTGGCAATGATGTGAGATTGATAGGTCTGTAGCTACCACGATCGTCTTTCCAGCCCTTTTTGAGGATGGATGTCACATTTGCCAATCTCCAGTCCACTGGGAGATCCCCGGTTAGCCAGAACTGTTGAAGGATGATTGAGAGTGGCTTGGCAACCACATCTGCCAACTCCCTCAGCATTTCAGGGTGCAGTCCATCTGGCTCATGAGCTTGTGAGTATCCAGCTTTTGAAGAAGATCCAAAACCATTACCTCACGGATTTGCTGGCCCTATTCTGTACACCATACCTATCTTCCAGCACAAGAGTCTGTGTGCCCAGGGAACAACTAATCTTCTTATTAAAGACTTCTTATTATAGGCAAATTAAGTACCACAGCCTTATCCTGATCCTTGGTCACTGTGTTCCCCTCTGTGTCCAACAAGGGATGGAGATTCTCCCTTAAGGTTGATGTATTTATATAAATATTTGTGGGAGAATTGTTTTTTGCTAGACCATAGCAGTTTCCATATTAATTTGTGTTGAAAGAAGTTAAGGAACCTGTGGGTGACATCAAACCTCAAGAACTACAGAGATTTGTAGGATATACTTGCTTTCTATACATTTCTTCAGAAAAGTGTCTACACTTTCATAAAACTGTTTAAAAAATTACAGATTCCATGCAGGGAAATGACATGGTAGTTTTTCTACGTTGATTTTATCCCTTAATCAATTGTAGGTCAATAGACACCATTCAAGGCATTAAATAAGATATGCAGTTTAGACTTAGTACTGATCCTCTTTCCTCGATTTTTATTTTTTTTAAGCTTGTCCTCTTTAAACAGAAATAATAGCAATTATTTTGCACTAAAAATATATTCACATATTGAATGGAAGAAAAGATGAAGATGATGCAAATAAAATAAATTATTTTACTTATTCTAATCTAATTTCTGAGGAATAGTCTTATTCCACTGTGTTTCCAGTGTTACATGCTAG
Organism: Meleagris gallopavo; assembly: GCF_905368555.1. Taxonomy (NCBI): domain Eukaryota; kingdom Metazoa; phylum Chordata; class Aves; order Galliformes; family Phasianidae; genus Meleagris; species Meleagris gallopavo. Next base: position 29,120,063 of record NC_139435.1, on the reverse strand, counting down.
GGCTTATCCTCTTGAAGAGTTTAATTGCTCTTGTTCAGTTCTTCTTTTATTTCACTATTGATTGGCTATGAATTTAGGACCGTATTTGAGTGCTTTGGCTGAAACAACTCTATCCATTCATGATCATCATGATTCATGATGTTTCCTGTCAGTTTAACTTTATTATTTACATATTTCCAATATCTAGAGTTTCTCAGCCTTATGAAATCTTTTAATGCATTAATCCTCTAGTATTTGTCCATAGCAGTAAAATGCCAACCATCTTACATCTACACAACTTAAGCAAGACGTCATTGAAAGTTTGGACCAACAGAACATAAGTAATTAGTTAAAAAAGTATGGAGTTATCTTTGTAATAGTTAATATGATATTATGTTTTAGATTGGAATCAGAATAATATTGATAATACACTAATGTTTTAGATGTTTTTAATTAGTGCTTGCTGAAAATTCTTGGTATTTTCAGTTTCTCATACTGCTCTGCCAGTGAACAGGCTGGGGAGGCACAAGGAGCTGGGAGGATAGCTGGAACAGCTGGACTTAACTAAAAAAATTAAGCTGAGGGCTACTAAGGGGATGGTACTACTCAGGGACTGGCTGGACATTGGTCAGCAAGAAAAATTTTGTATTCTATGATTATTTCTCTTCCTTCTCTACCTATTTAGTTGTCTTAATATCTACAAATGAGTTTTGCCTTTTTTTTCTGATTCTCTCTCCGTCTCACTCTGTAGAGGAGTGAACAAACTGTAGCGCAGTGCTTAGTTGCCTGACAGGTTAAGCCACAGCAAGCACAATAGTTAATCTGAATCTTCTAAAACCCCAGCCAAATCCCACACTGCATGTTCACACTTGCTTATGTATTTGTCTTATGTAAAGAAGATTTTTGTTGTTGTTGTTCATAAGCATGCTAATTCAATATTTCACATAAAATAGTAAGGATTCTGACAATCAGAGGAATGTTAGTGTTAGAAAGTAACATAGTGGACATCAGGTTTATGAGCTGCATACAGGATCTAAGGCAATTACATATACTTTATGGGTATAATGTAGCCATTAATTTATGAACTTTCTACTCTGTATCCGCATTTTGATCACTGTAAGTTAAAAAAAATATTCCTGAGTTTTGTTCTTTAACAATTCCTTGCAGTTAGGGGAAGGTTACACAATAATTAGGCTGATGATGGGACTGACTTGAATTCCTACAAAGCGTAGTGTGAAATCCTTTAAATTATACATTACTTTTTCAGAGGACCAAATTCCCCGTGGTTTCCCCACCATTGATATGGGTCCCCAGCTGAAGGTGGTCGAACGAACTCGTACAGCTACCATGTTATGTGCAGCCAGTGGTAATCCTGATCCCGAAATAACTTGGTTCAAAGATTTCTTACCTGTTGACACAAGCAACAACAATGGCCGCATCAAGCAATTACGATCAGGTAGGGTCTTGTTACTGTTTCCACTAATGTGCAGAGTTGTTCTCTCTCACCTTTTTCTTTCTTTTCTTTCTCTTCCTTATTATTTTACTTTTTTATAGGTAATAATTTATCTTCCTCTTCTCTTTTCTATGTTATTGAGTGTGTTGTCCATGTCTGTGATGTTGTCATAGCCTTTTCTAGAGTCTATCTCTGTGTTTTGCAGCTTCTGTTTACTCCACATTGCTCACTGCTGTGACTGTATTTTTGATAATTTTTTTCTTTACTGCTTTTTGCAGTACTTGATGGATCCATTTTCTCCTCTTTCTTTCTTCTTTCCTTTTTATTTTTTTTAACAAATTTATTTCAACATTGGACTTCATTCAGAAATTGCAAGGAGTACCAATGGTTATATTCATCAAAATCAAAACCTGCATTAGACACTCCAATTAAAATGTAAAATGTGTTTTGTGCTGTCTTTTCCATGTTTGAATCCACCAAAGATTAGCCAGATTGGACACATCTTCCTTCCTCTCAGAAATACATTAAACACAGTACTTTTTCCCATGCACAATTATGCCTTACAAGAAAACCTAATTAAAAAAAAAAAAAAAAAAAAAACACCTGGGTAACTAATGGAATGAAGGTTTTTTACTGGCTGAGCATTTTTCCTACACATTTAGCCACAGTAGTGTGCGCCCACGCTGAAGTTTTATGAATCCGACATTTTCTGGATCTACAGAAGTCTGCTTTTGGTGTAGAATCCAGCTTATGCTGCTCTCTCTCTTTGCCCCTTGCACCTCCCTAGCAGTCCTTTCACTCTTCTCCCACCCTAGTTTATTATTTTGTTCTCTTTAAATTTAAAAAAAAATAAATAAATAATAACAATCTTCTAAATTTCTAAAGTTTAAGGCTTATCCCTAAATAGTATAATTGGGATATATTGAGCTTTTTTCTTTGGCAGTTGTATTCGATATCATTGTAGAATCTAAGTTGTTTAATCACGTCTTCCCAGAATTCTCAGCTTTTGACCTGTCCTGTGATGTTAAATCGTCTTGTTAACTGACTCTTTGCTTGTTGTCAGCAGAACTGTGTAAATTAGCCTTCTGTTAATGTAAATTAAGAATTATTTTTTCACATGTGACATAAATGATTTACTATATAAAGTTTTAACTGAAAACTTTGTACCAAATTATAAGGAATATAATAATATTTTTATGCTGTCTTTCTTCTCTCCGTATTTAAATCTCCAGAATCTATTGGTAAGTGCTTAGTTCTGAAGCGCACTTCAACCCCACTAATTTCCATATTCAGAATATTATGATTATGATTATGATTATATTATGATTATTTCTATTATTATTCTTAAAATGCATGGCATGCATTTTACTAACGGTCAGTGTAGTCACCAGATCCCTATAGTGGCGCACACGCACACCTCCACAGATATGTTGTCTTATCAGTTATAGTAACACCTAGAAGAACCAGTACACATATATCACGTAGCTGTAGAACAGTAAATGCCATAATACAACCTAAATGAAAGTGTTTGTTTTGAGATAACCTGCAGTGTGTCCTCTCTTTTTATATATATATAGACTTTATATATATATATATATTTAAATAGAATATCCGAGGTTTTCCTAAACTATGTCATAAGTACAGTATTGTAAATTTTACTTTAAGTATTTGAGGCATATTCAGTATATTTCTAACCCTATTTAACCAAACATCTAAGAACTCATAGTCTTCTCTGACAATGACAATGAAGCCCATTGTAGTCTTCACCCTTTGTGGTTCAATGCAACTTGCTTTTATAACCTGATAATAGTATCTAATATATTCCTGTTTTAACAGTATAGTAATTCAAGTTTCTCTTAAGACCTTATTTAATTCTGTAAATCTAATTTGATTCTTCTTCCAAAGCCCTAGCCTCCTTCTTCTCGTACTAATGCTTCTTCTTTCTAATCTTATTTGCATTCATATTATCCACCCAGGTGGTACACCAATAAGAGGTAAGAGTGCTGAACTAACGTTCACAGAATGATCTTACTCATTCTTTCTGTCCTTCCATCCGTCTCATCTTTGTCCTGTTTTTTTTTTTTTTTTTTTAAAGAAAAAAAAAAAAACACAGAAATGTTCATCATCTTTTTTTTTTTTTTCCTTTGTCCTGTTTGGTTATGATCAGTGACTCTCATATTGTGAACTTTCTTTCTGCACACTCCGTTATCCTTTCCCTTTTTTGTTTGATCATTAAATAAATAAGTAAATAAAACTCTCTATATAATTTGATTTGTGATATGCTTCAAAGAAAGCATATCCAGGTCTTCTGGCCATAGCCCAGTCACAGCGTACCATCTGTCCCTCTTTTTTTTTTTTTTTTTTTCCTTCTTCTTCTTCTTCTTTTTCTTCTTCTTCTTTTTCTTCTTCTTTTTTTTTTCTTGTTTTTCCTTCCTTTTTTTTTTTTTTTTTTTTTTTTTTTTGGTCCAACTGGAGCAAAAAAGATCATTTTTTTTCTTCCTTAGCTGTTCTTGTCCTGGACCAAAGCCAAGATGGTCTGGAGAACAGTAGCAGACATGCAGAAGACAACATGGACTATCTTCTTTTTGTCTTATCTTTCATACAAGGTTTTTCTTTTTGTTCTTCAATTCTTTTTTTTTTTCTTTTAACTTAATAAAGTCGAAAATGATGCGTCTCCCTCTATAAGAATTAAGAAATGTGTTTTTTTTTTCTCTTTATTGTTCTTTTTTTTGTTGTTGTTGTTGTTTTCTTTTTCTTGGAGTTATCTCATCTCTGGATTTTTGGATCTTCTAATCTGCAGGCTTTGGAAATGAAAGGTTAATGACTTATTCTTGGTGGTATGTGGTATTGCTCGGATTTACTTCTTTTGTAATTCTTCTTTTGTATTTTTTTCTTGGGTTTTGTGACACCACACTGCTAATCCCACTTGTGGATTTTAATGGGTGTCTTGGGAGGGGCCCTTCTATGGTCCTCAGCAGTGGTTGGTTGGATCTTCCTTGTTGACACAGACCTTGCTTTTTAACTTTTTTGTCTTCTAATTCAATTGCTCTTTGTTTTTCAGCAAATGTACTTTAACATTGTAAACTGTGGAAAACTGTCTTTCTTTTCTTATCAATCTGCATGTCTTGAGGGAATTTTGTTTCTTTAAAATAATATTTTGATAATTATAACTGACTAATGCGGTTTCTTTTTTTTTCACTTCAAGCAGCCTTTTTGTTCTTGCTGCAAATTTTTGGCTTTCTTCAGCAGAAGATTCTTGAATCCTGTCCTGCCTTTTTTATGAGTATCACCTTTTGTGCTACTTTTGTTACTGGATTGGAACAATGCAATAAAAATCAAAACTCTACAGTGACCCAACTATTTAATCTCCTTGTTTTATTTAAAAGCCATTCTTCCTTGAAGCAGTCTCACTCATCTTCATTTTAATGGTTTAGGAAAGAGTATTGTTTAGAGAGGGTGGTTTGGTGTTTTTTTTTCGTTGTTGTTGTTGTTGTTGTTTGTTTGTTTTCTTTTTGCTAAATGCCAATTGTTTTCCTGTGCTAGCACTGATGATGTGAAAAAAATAATCTGTTTTTTTCATTGCATCATTTTCTGTCTGTGCACCTTAGCAAGAAAATGAACCGACGTTGAGTGGACCTTCGCATACAAGCGTTTCATATTGTTAAGCCGTGTACTATTATAGATATAAAAAACCTTTTCTGACCTTTTCTTTGGCAATGTATTTTATATTCATACAGGTGCCCTCCAAATTGAACTGAGTGAAGAATCTGACCAAGGCAAATATGAATGTGTTGCAACCAACAGTGCGGGTACACGCTATTCTGCCCCTGCCAATCTATATGTCAGAGGTAGGAATGACATAACCCTGGCATCCACTCTTCATTCAGGCTCAGGGCTAAGATACTTTCAGGATCTCTGCAGTTACTACTGTAATAATCACAATGCTATGGTAAATATGTCAGTTATAAAATTAATTTTAAAATTTAGAGGAAAGGGTTGTTTTTTATTGTTGTTTTTAAAGCTCTCTTGAGTCCAGTCTATCCAGTGGGTTAAGGTTTGTAAGTATATTTATATTTTTACATCTTGACTTCTATTTTTCCTGCATTGAATTAGATTGTGCTTTGCATTTCTTTTCTTTTCTTGGTTTTGTTTTGTTTTTCTTTTCAAACTCCTGGGATGACTGTGTGGTGTTCTACTAATCAGCTGAATGTAAGCCCAAGGCATTGAGGTATATGCCTACCTGACCTCTACTATTTAACTGCAAAGGAAAAGAGCCTAACTACAAACTATATGCAGAGCACAACTGTATTTTCTTCTTTTCTGTTTCTTCTTTATATATATGTACGCATATATATATATATATATACACTTAAATCTATATATATATAGTTTATGGCTAATGAGTAAAATGTAGTGCTTACTTTGCTAGTATTCAAGTGGCTATACTTTTTTTAAAGAAATACTTGTCTGTATTACAGATGTAATTGATAAGGAAACCAATATATTCCTCCATGAAGTAGAACAAATGTTTAATTTTTGTAACATACAAAAAGATTCATTTGATTCAAATAGAAAGAAATGCTTTCTTTTCATCAGTATTTGAAACAGCTGGTTCATGTAGCTTTCTGTACAACAAAAGCTATTACATACATACATACATATGTATATATATATATATGTGTGTGTGTGTGTGTGTGTGCGTGTCTATTATATAAAGGGATGGGCGGGGGAATAGGGTTGAAAACATAAACAGCTGTAAGGGTGAATGACCTTAGCAAAAATACCTAGCTTGATTTTGAAATTTTGTTAGAGCTGACTTTTAAATCAACTTGATATATTTTTGTATGACTCTTCTGGCCAATTGAAAAGAAAAAAAGAAAAAAAAAAAAAGAAAAAAGAAAAAAGAGAAACATTTCATAGTTATAAGATACCTAGAAAGTTATTTGAATGTTTGTTTTTTTTTCTCTTTTCCTTCAACATACTGACTTCTCTGTACTGCATGAGGCATGTATACTTTTTTTTTTTTTTTCCAAAGGAAAATTTCAAAATGATGCTAGCTATTGTTTCTAACACATTGTAGCTGTGGAAAATGCTAACTTTTCAAGATGAGGTAGGAAGGTTTAATTAGAACAAGTAAAGATGTTCAAGTAGCAGTTGAAAGCCTTGATATGGCCTTTTTACTCTCTCTGTGTTTCCCTTGTTTTTCTCCTTTCCTCATTTCATTGTGTTCTGCATCAAACCCCCTACATCCCTCAGAGCTGCGAGAAGGTTGGTGTGTTTTTTACTTTTTACCCACCTTAAAAATATTAATTAAACCAATAACAAAGAATACAAATGAAATGAATGTAGCTGCATTGTGGCATTTTTTAAGTTAATGTTATGTTAAGCAGAGAACGCCCTGGTCATGGCTTTTGATGAGTGCTGGTATCTAACTGTTGTGCATGATAAGAGAGAATGAACCTGAATGCATGGCAACCTTTTTTAGACTTAACACTAATGTTTAGTAAACTTGGTCAGTGTTCCTGCTTTTTTCTACCCTTTTAATTTCTTGTTTATACTGATGCCTGTTTTTCAAGGAATGGTTTCCTGCAGTTGCTTTTCTAAACAGCCTGAGCATGAAGACTAAACTCTCCTTTGTCTATAAGAATTCTCTTCAATACAAGAAATTCCTTGTTGCCTGCTGCTTGCTTTTTGTGTGGCCTCTGTGAATTGGCCACCTAGAAATATATTGCTCTGTGCTTGTTCCCCTTCTGCCTGTCATTCACTCATGAGGCCATTGCATTAAGCCCCTTTTGAACCCATAGAAGATCACAGAAATTTAATTAAATCCAGTGGAAAGGTTTCAGACTAATACAGAGTTCTTTTTTTGTTTTGTTTTGTTTATTTCTTTTTGCTCACTCATAGTATTTAATTTATTTTAATTAAAACTGTGTTAATGATTAGTGTATATAAAAACCCAAATAAATACATTGTCCAATGAAAGGCCTAAATACAAACCCACCTCTCTCAGCTACCCTTTTCTATTCTGCATCCCACACACATGTGCACACCACTGAGAATATTAGAAGCAGGAACACTGATCTGTTATTGCCGGGTAATTTTCTCGGTGCTTTGTTTGCTTAAGTACTAACTATTCTGTTAGTGCCATGTCCTACTACAAGTTTAAGGTCGCTATCCCTTGCTATCAGTACACAGATGTCCAATATTATCACTCTTTATAGCTTATTTTGTTTTCCCTTAACTGTGAGCATAGTGGAATTCTGAATGTTAAATGTTCTGCTATTTTCCCAGTAGCCCTTGCTAACAATTGCTTTTTAACCACTTACACTTAATCTAATTTCCCTCTCCCTCAAACTCTATCCTCCTCTTAAACTCCTGTAACTGTCAGCCTATCCTATCCCCAACTCTTTCAAGTTTTCTTTCCTCACCCAGTATGTTCTTGTTTTGAGTTCCTTTTTGTTCTGCAATTTTACTCAGACATTTTCCTAAGCATGATTCTCAGTTGATTCTGTCATTTGCTTGCCTGCATGACCAAATCCAGTACTTTGTACTGGCTTTGCTTAGTTTCTTTTCTGTGACAATATACATACATATATGTATATATACGTATATATATGAGTACATGCATGTGTATATATATGTGTATATATATATATATATATATATTTGTATGTGTGTAATTATATATATTATTTCTGTTTGTTTCAATGTTAGTGTGAGGTCTTGAGGCTGCATCCACTTTGCGTCTGAAAGCAGTGAAATTGCACTTTAAGTGTACTGTAGGCAATGTGTTCCAGGACTGATGTGACAATGTGATCTAGCACATTTATCCACATCAACTGGAAGTACACAGCATTGGAGCTGGTTTTGATAATCAATTCAAACATGCTGTTTGCTCTCCAGTTTTTTTCTATGCATATATATATGTATACACATAGGAAATACATGCATATATATATGTGTGCGCGTATGTGTGCGTGTGTGTGTGTGCGTGTGTATATCTTTTGCATGGTGTTTGTGAATTGTAAGTATGTAGTTAGTTATATGTGGGGGCCCTAATAGCACTGAATCAGCCTGTGTACGAATGTGCCTAATAATAACATCAAGTAAATATAGAATGATTGATATTGTGTGCAGACACTATTCTTGTATAGTCTTGTATTTATTTTCTACATATTTTCTGACCAATCAGAATAACACATTAAAACATAAGACTGTCTGTACACTGTATGTAGTCTGTATGCAAGACTCAGTTTCTTTTTTTGTATATGTTATTACTTTTTTGTGTGTTTTGTTCCAGTTCGACGGGTCCCACCAAGGTTCTCGATCCCCCCCACCAATCATGAGATCATGCCTGGCGGGAGTGTAAATATCACGTGTGTTGCAGTGGGGTCACCAATGCCATATGTTAAATGGATGCTAGGAGCAGAAGATTTGACACCTGAGGATGATATGCCAATAGGGAGAAACGTCCTTGAGCTTAACGATGTCAGGCAGTCTGCAAACTATACTTGTGTTGCTATGTCTACCCTTGGTGTTATAGAAGCAATAGCACAGATAACTGTCAAAGGTATATCCCAAGTACACACTTTTGGAAATAGTCTTGTCTTTCTTTTATTTCATTGTCCATATTCTGAGCAAATAAATTCTACTAGAGAAAACTAAGAAATCTCCAACCAATCAATATAATAAGACAAAAAGCAGACAGCAATAATATTGATACTGATAGTTTAATTGCAGTGTTCCATTATTCTCCCATCTTTAGTTCTTAGCTTTCATTTAAAGTAAGTAAAAGACTTAATAATCTTGCATGTATTTGTCAACTGCGCAAACATTTAAGAGACAGTCATTTGATTTTTAAAGTTGTTGGGTGTTTGGTTATCTTGTTCTTGAGTAAGTGGATGTCAGAAGCTCCAGAAATATTTGAAAATTAAACTGCAATGGTCCACTGACTATAAGGTTATTCTTCTGCATATGATTAAAGGACTTATCTAAAAAGTCAGTATCATGGCTTTATATTAATAAGCCTTTTACTACAGAACTGGATTTTTTTGTGATAAACTTCTGGAGAAAATCATAATTGCCAGAATTTTACTCTGAATAAATCACTTTTTCTCTCCATTACAATCTTCCTGTTTTTTTTTAATTTGTTTATTTGTACTTTTAGACCCGTTAATGTAATAATTAACGCCTGCTGTTATATAGTGTTAATTTAATTTTTGGTATTCATCTTCAGCCTTACCTAAACCTCCTGGAACACCTGTGGTGACAGAAAGCACAGCAACAAGCATAACATTGACTTGGGACTCTGGAAATCCTGAGCCAGTTTCTTACTACATAATCCAACACAAGCCTAAGAACTCTGAAGAGCCATATAAAGAAATTGATGGTGTTGCCACAACACGCTATAGTGTGGCTGGACTAAGCCCATATTCAGAGTATGAATTTCGGGTAGTTGCTGTAAATAACATTGGACGAGGGCCACCCAGTGAGCCTGTGTCAACAAGGACTTCAGAGCAAGCACCTTCAAGTGCACCACGCAATGTACAGGCCCGTATGTTGAGCTCTACCACGATTTTGGTACAGTGGGAAGAACCTGAGGAACCTAACGGACAAATACAAGGTTACAGAGTTTATTATACTATGGACCCTACTCAACATGTCAACAGCTGGCTGAAACACAATGTGGCTGACAGCCATATCACTACTATTGGGAATCTCGTGCCCCAGAAAACATACTCTGTGAAGGTTCTTGCTTTTACTTCTGTTGGGGATGGACCACTTTCCAGTGACATTCAAGTCATCACTCAAACAGGAGGTAAGGCTGTAGTGAACAAAATTTGAGGGGGATGGGAGGGAGTAGAATAAACATAGTTCATTCAGGGCAGCTCTTTTGGATAACAACTTCTCAATTCCACAGAGCAAGTTAACATTGAAGAGACAAAATTTTTCCCTTACACTCTCTTTCACTTCATCCCAAAGGAGGACAAATGTTACAGTTTCTATTTTGCAGTGCCCTGTGCAATAGCACTGTCTATCATGTAGTTCTTCAACAGCTTTCTTTAAAATGTTGACTGTGATAGTGTTTTGTTTAAGTAGCACGTCTCCCTTATGCGTTATCATTCTTTTGAATCTTGATCTTGGAAAGTTAAAATGTGTGTGCATTGCATACATATGCAAATACTTGGTCATGTTCTGAAAACACATAAATCAAGAAAACATTTAAACCGAACCAAACCAAAAACTGCCCTTATGTAAGCACGTTCAGGCATTTCTTTACAGTTTTATTTATAATAACAAATACAGCCTACTTCTATAAAGAGCATCCCACAAGATTATCATTTCCTTGTTTTATGCATGAAGTTAGTTTGTTTGGGTTCTGCACAGTAGTTTTAGATTTATGAATTAGTTCTATTAGCAAAAGACAAAGTAGCACAGTGAATAATATTGACAAGAATTTTTATGAAATCAGAAGTGAGAAGTTCTGGTGGAGCCACACTGCAGAACGTGTTTCATTATAGCAATAAGAAATAAAAGATTTGTCTAGTGGTTTAGAGAAACCTGTATTGAGTGTTACTGTAGTTCACCTAGAAATATTATATGATACTTCTTGAATTTTTATTGCTAGGATGCTTTCTGTTGAAGAATTGTAGCTTTCTTCAATTTTTTTTTTAAAAAGCGCATCTAAGTATAACTGAAGGCAGTTACAGTTTTTATGTCTGTATGCTAATCTGTTCATTCAAAGTAGACATCAGTACACCTTTAATAAGGAATGGCAACTGAACACTTTTTAAGTACTGTCTTACGCGAAGACCTAGGTAATTTTGACTTCTGTAAAATTTTTAAGGTACTATATTTTATGCTGACATTTGACTTTTTGGAATGCACATACAAAAAAAAGTATTCAGAGGATTTAGTGAGCTTCTTGTCTATATCCTTTTACACTGAAGAGAACTTTGTTGAAAATAGCTAGGCAAAAAGACAAGGCTTTTCTTTCACAATACTTAAACATGAAGGTGAAAATAAAACATTATTTTGATGTTTGGTTTTATGATAAATATTTCCTCCTCTTCCCCTCAAAGTTCATGTTCCTATATTCTTATATTAGCAAGTTTGTCAGCAGCTTCACCAAAGAAGGGTGAAACAATTGAAATATTGAGCATTGAGATTCAGCTGGACTAACCAAGTTGCATTACTTGCTCAAGTTAATTCAGAAAATCTCTGTATGTTATAGCATTAAAGAAACTTTCCATTAAACATGCCCATTTGTTTTTGATTTTTGTTGTAATTATTTGAAGAACTAACTGAAGGAATTATGACAATAGTAAGAATGCAGGAGAGTGTCTCAACTCACGTTTCCAGCTTTGTAAAGAATTGACATGACATTGTTTATGTGAGATGATGAAAATCAAAACAAAACTAAAAATGTAGCACACAAGTGGCATTTTTAGGCACTGATACTTTTGCTTGAAAGCAAATGATTTTTTAAAGTCCTAAGAGATAAATATATACGAAAGTGTAGTGCAGAGTTCTTGTTCTGTATACCTTTAAAAATTATTATTCATCCATTTATTGAGCACTGCAGAAAGAAATGTCCTCTACTAGATTTGTTGTAATCTAAATCTAAATATAATTGTTTTCACTTCTCAGTTTGAATGTCATCCACATAAATATATATGTGCCAGATAAATTTTATATGTATCATGAACAGAAGAAATGAATTTAGTAGAACCATATGAAAAAATAATAATAGGATGGTGATTGGGATTTGATTGTTTTCTTTTTCTGAAGCAAATAAGTCTGTCATGCATAAATATGTAACTTAGAAATCATAATTACTTCGGGGGATATTAGCATGTATATGCAAAAAAAAAAAAAATCTGATTGATAGCTGTGACTTGCAACCTCCTTTATCTTAGTATCCTTCAAAACTTTCTTCTCACTTATGTATGTTTTAATTTGGATATTTTGGGGTTAAAAAATTTTGTTCAGGAAAGCCTATTCATGAGAATCTTTTGTTCGTTAGTAGGGTAGAATGATTCTTTGAAAGGACTCTGTGAGTGGCTTCTCGCTTTACGGATCAGTAGAAACACTTGAAATTGGAAACTGGATTTCTATGCAAGTTATAGACTAGGGTCAAGAACTTGAAAAGAGAAGGAAATGTTTATCATAAAACCAAACATCAAAATAAATAAATAAAAGTTTTATTTTCACCTTCATGTTTAAGTGCTGTGAAAGAAAAGCCGTCTTTTTGCCTAGCTATTTTCAGCAGTGTTCCCTTCAGTGTAAAAAGGCAACATTTTTATAAATTAAATAATCAAAAAGCAGCTATAAGTCTGACCTTTTTGCATAAGGGACTCTCAGTATCAGAATCTACATTTGATAGTGTCCCTATTCCGTATTGAGTATACCCATAAAAGGAATATAATGAAGACAGAATCAGGACTGTTTAGGTATTTAGGCAAATTGAATTACAAACAGTAAGTTTTAGAATAAAATATTTTCTATGTACACTTTATTATGATATTTCTTGCTGTTTATTTTTTAATTCATCTGAAAGCGAAAACTGTGTTGGTATGTCTCCATTAGTCTGCCCAGTCCACAGTTTTTGTGCATCTTTTCATATTTCCTTTCTTTACTCAAACTGGTCAGAAATTCATGTACTTTATGAGCAACATACATTGTCTTCCATGTAACAAAAAAAAATTGAGGTTTAAACTAGTTCGAAGAACTATAGAATATCCTGAGTTGAAAGAGGACAATGAGAATCAACTATTTCAACTCCTGGTTCCACAGAGGACTTCCTAATATTAAGAAGTATTCCCAAGAATATCATCCAAATGAGTCTTGAAATCTGGCAGATTTGATGCCATGAACACTGATCTGGGAAGCCTGTTTCAGTGTTCAACTGCCTTCTCAGTAAAGAACATATTTCTGCTATCCAATCTGAACCTTCCCTAATTTAGTTTCATGTGTCTCCCTTCAGTTCCGTTACATGTCACCAAAGGAAATAGATCAGTCCATCTCTGCTTCCCCTCATAAGGAAGATGTGGACCACAATGAGGCCACCTCTCAGTCTCCTTTAAGCTTCTCTAAGCTGTCTGTTTTTATTTTCTTTTGTTCTCAACATGCGAAAGGAGATAACTACTGAAGGAATTCAGATAATCCTGTTTTTATTCTGTTTCCCAAATTAGAAAGAGAGGAGAGTCAGAGGTAGTTTATTAGATAGTGGATTATTGGAGAAATAGAGACAGAAAAAATATTCTAGATAATGTTTGTACACTAAATATATGCCTATTTAAACAAGAAAATTGCAGAATAAAGCATGCTGTTAACTTTAAACCAAACATCATCTGTAGATGGAAGATTAGGAATCTTAACAGTTATAGAAGACCAAGTTTTTGAACATACTGAAAAGAGCAGTGAGAAGTCAAATATCTGACTTTCAAGACACACAAACAGAAACTTTGCTTAAGGAAAATGAATTAATGTTCAGTTCTGTGTTGTAACAAGCCTGCTACTTAGCCAGAATTTTCAAGTTGTTTCACTAATGTAAGAAGTGAGAATTAAGATGTATACTCACTGCAAAGAAAGTCTGTGGTCTTCAGTGTACATTTATGAAGCCCAGTGACCTCAAAGCAGAAAAATTGGTGTTGAGACAACGTTCATACAAAAAGATTCCATTCTGTGATTGGATCACCTGTGTCACTAATATGGAAAGTTGCATTTAATCTGTAAATTAAAAACATTTTAAAAGTAATACAAATTCTACTTACAGAGATTTTCCAGTTTCCGTACCAGTTCCTTCAGCTTACCTTAGTTCCAGTATGCCACTGAAGATTTTTGGGGGGGCAGATGTGTTATATAGGCATAAATACTTAATAGTTTAAAAGTTATTATTCCACTTTTCTATCTTTTACTTTTTTTTTTTTTTTTTTTTTTGAGTATTAGATTCCCTAAAAGAGTTTATTAGCGAAAAAGTTTAAGTTTCTGTTACCTTTGTATTCGTTTTCCTTCTTCCCTATCTTCCCTATCTGGTGTTTTCAATTTCAGATTTGTGTAACTGTGGCTGTAAAATATCTGGGATTCTTTTTCAAGTTTTACATCAAGATATTTTTTTCACCAAACAGTCTTTTGGAAAATCCAGTTAATCATCCACTTGTTTTCAAGGGATGTCCAGATTGAAAAAGTTGTATTTGAAAGGAAATCTGGGAGGATGAGGCTCTTAAAATATATTACTGCAGAGAGAGAAGAAATAACCTTTGTTCTCCATTTGCTGCTGTATTTATTATCATAATGGATAGTAGCAGCTATCATATGGGTCACCCAACTGGTCATTTATAGTTATGTTCTACAGTTCATGTTTCCATACATAGATTGCAGTATCACAGAGTCCTGCTGACGCTGGCAGAAGGAGAGGTCTCCAGCCCAGCAGGCTCAGCTAGAGCTGGAAAACATTCTATGAAATGCCTCACACCTGTGACAGCCTGGCCTGCCTAAGTCCCATCTCCACAGCCAGACTATCCTGCTGGGGAAAAAGGTTACTCCTCTGTTCCAGTCTGAACCTTTCACATCTCATCTTGTGCCACTGCCTCTAATGCTGTTGCCACACACCATGTGCATAGCCTAGCAGCATCTCCTCCATCTCCTTCTGATGATGTTTGAGCTGCCTCTGGGTACACCTGAAGCTGCCTCTTCTCCCAGTTGGATGAGCCACAGTCCCACAGCCTCTCCTTTCTGACTGGTCATTGAACTTGGCCATGTTTATAGAAATCCTTCCTCTACTGGAGACCCCAAACCGGATGCAGTATCCAGATGGTGTTTGATGAATCTGGATAAAGGAGACTGCCCCTTCTCTCTCCTGGTTATCAGGGCTGTATCCCACTCACACCAACTTGTGCAGTTCTGTCTCATGTTGCTGCCCAGGTGCATGACTAGACACTGTTCAGCATGTAGATCCCAAAGCTGTCCTCTAGAGCTGCCCCAGAGTTATGCACTAGTCCTACTCTGCATCTCTGCAAGATCTCTACTTTCTCAATGTAGAGCCTCAATGTTGATGAATTCTCATCGTTCCATCTACCACTTCCTCCTCATTTTCCAGCTCCCTCTTCAGAGCAGGATGCCCCTTGAGTGCACTGAGTGTTCCTCTCCCCAGCTCAATTCAAACTTGGCACTTGTGTCCTCCATCTTCTCCTCAGAATCATTAACGGAAATGTAAAGCACAAGAAAAATATCGTGACACATAGAACATAAGCTGCTGTTTGAAGTTTTGTGGCCTTTTATGAGGCAAAGGTGATGTTGTAACTCTTAACTGCGTTGCTCAGTTACCTTACTGTTACTTAATGTTTCCCTTTATTTTGACACTCACTGAAATGGAACATTTTTTCCACAAGTCAGTTTATCAGATTTTGTCTGCCAGATTAAGCAAGTAAAATGCTAATGGCCAGGTACCCACATGAGCTTTATGGGATACACTTGATAAAGACTCATGGCAAAAGAAACACTTGGAGATAGCTGCTAGAGTTTACGTTTTGTTATGAAGTTTCAGAAAACCTGTGGTGGAGCTCCACATCTAATTTAAACTGTTTTCAATGGGACCCAAAACTGCAGCTAATATCAACTTTGAACTGATTGATACTCAGGAGAGTAGTGAAATAGCGAAAGTTGCAATGCTCACCTAAGAACTGTGTTGACAGACCCATAGCACAGCATAGCAATGTTTGAACTATAAAAAATACTTTGTTGATATATACTGTAATTGTGCTTTTAATTATGCTGAAATTCCACCGGGCTCCATTTTAGGGCCAATTCCCTTCAGTGTTTATATATATTACTTGGATACGGGACTTGAAGTAATCTAAGTAAATTTGCAGATGACACTAAATTGCGAGGGGGTGTTGACTCCCATGAAGGTAGACAAATTGGGCAATGACCAATTGCATAGAATTTAGCAGGAGCAAGTATCAGATTCTCAAACAGTGTGGCTCTGGGTGTATGTAAAGAGTATGAGACAAGAGACTGGAGAGCAGCCCTTTGGGAAGGTGATTGGGAGTTCTATTTGATGTCATGTTGAATATGAGTCATCAGTATGTTCTGACAGTCAAAAGTGCCAACCATATCCAGGAGTTCCTCAGGCAAAGCCCAACTACTAACTGGCTGAGAGAGGAGGTCGTCCCACTCCGCTCTGTGCTGTTGAAGCCTCAGCTTGAGTACTGTGTGCAGTTTTGGGTGCCACAAGATAAGAAGGACATAAAACTATTAGAGAATTTGCAGAGAAGGGTTATGAGGATGATGAAGAGTCCAGAGTGCAAAATATATGTAACTTGGTTTGCTGAGGACACTTGGTTTGTTCAGCTTGGAGAAGAAGAGACTGAGGAGGGGCCTCATGGTGGCCAACAGCTTCTTCACAATAGGAACAGAGGGGCACCACTGATCTCTTCACTCTTGTGATAGTGTAAGAACAAGAGAATGATATGAAACTACATCAATTTGCGGTCGTGCATTAGGAGAAAGTTCTTCATCTAAAGGGTTGTCAGGCACTGAATCTAGTTCCCCTGGGTAATAACCATGGCACCAAACCTGCCAGAGTTCAAGAAGTATTTAGAAAATGCTCTCAGATGTTCGATTCAGTTTGTGGGTGGTTCTTTCTGGAGCCAGGAGTTGAACTCAACTCTGTGTCCTTTACAACTCAGGATGTTCTGTATTTCTCTGATTCTGTATTTTCTTAAAAACAAAACCTTTCTGGACTTCGTGGTAGCCAGGAAGTATTCTCTTTTTACACAAGGTAAGTTTTAGAAAAATTACATGTTACTCTTGTGCATCTTTCTTTCTGTAAAGAGACTCTTCTGCTTACCCTCACTCATTCCTTCAGAAACAGGCAACATTACTCTACACATTTCTTTCTCTATTTTGTCCTTTTTTTTAAAGAAATATAAATATCAGTGGTAAGATATCACAAAATCCATGCAGCCTGACTATGCACTTTATTTGTACAGTTTATTTCTCTGTTTAAAGATTAGATATCAGACCTCTACTAGCATACACAAGGATTCTGTTATTTACAGAATTATGTTTTGTAGAAGTCTGGGGAAGATACTTATAGTCATCAGTTATTTTTACCATTTTCTTCATGGTATTTTTAAATCTGTTACTGTACATTAGAAGCATACTTGCAATATTATAATAAAATTCTACCCTGAAAAGTGTTAGTAAGACAGTTATTATCATATCATACTTGTCATACCTGTTCTTTCTAAGCATCACATCTTATATTCTTTTCTTTTAAAATGAGAGTATGCTGTGTTTTATTCTTGAAAAGATAGATATGCTGATGAAAATTGTTTCATGCATTAGCAACATCAGTATTAACTGAAACTAATATTTTAGAATTTATATGCCAAAATGATTGTATATATTCCAATTATAGGATATATTTTACCTCCTTTTCCCAGTCAATGTTATTTGGCATAAATTTTCAGCAGCAAACGAGGGAGGTAATTTCTGCAACCATTACACAAGACTTAAAAACTGAAGATATTCTTTACGTAGAGAATCAAAGCTGTAATTTTGTTCTTGCAAATAAAATGTCTCTAGAAATCCAGCTATATTATAAAAATACCAATCACTACAAGTGTGCAAATATGTCACTTGAACACTACTGAAAATCTTTTCAGTGTTATAACTTCTTGTGTTGTATAAGCATTCAGTGTACTTAAAGAACAATACTGGTTCAGCATGTCAGTTATTTGTGAATTAACACATGTAATTGTTTTAATGCTGTTTTCTATCCCATTTTCTGTAAGACAAGCATTTCTCATATATGCATTTTCTATATACACATACGTGTTTTAATGCTTACACATACTACATATATTTCCTATTTCATACAGGGATTAAGCTTAATGATATTCAATACCAGGCTTCAGCTCTCTGTACATTATTTGAACGGTGAAGCATTTGTTTGAAATCCAAACCAATTTGTAATAAGCAAATTAAATTTGTAGTTCTCTTTCTGAGTTCAGGTTATTATTTTTTAAGTAAATTCAACTATAATACTGTGTAATTATTCAGATAATGATTTAAAGAATTTGAATAATATGTATTTAATAGAAATAAACAACAATAGCAATAACTATTTAAAAAAAAAAAAAAAAAAAAAAAGCCACAACAGCTGGGAACTGCTGAACTCTTTTTCTCTAGTCCCTGGTCAGCCATTGAACTTCAAGGCAGAGCCTGAGTCTGAAACAAGCATATTACTTTCCTGGACACCTCCACGTTCTGATACTATTTCCAGCTATGAATTGGTTTACAAAGATGGAGAGCATGGGGAGGAGGTAAGTGAGAATATCATGCATCTTTTAAATTCTTGTTAATAATTTGACATAAAATCCTGATGGATTAGTCTATTTTCAGCTCTAGATAATATCTATTTCTCTTTGCCATCATATATGGTGCTTTCAAATGTTGTTTAAGTAGTCTTTGAGAATAAAATGTGTTTTCCTTCTAAAGATTTATAGCTACTTTGGAATTTTTCTAAACCATTATTTTGTAAAGATTTCTGAGTGCCTCTGTGCTGTAAGTACTATAGTCTGTAGAATAAACTGTTCTTCTAATATCAAAATGTGTGATATTGCCAGTTATCCCAAACAAAAGACAGATGATATCAGAAGGTAGCAGAAGAATGTCGCCAACATTGATTTCTTCTACATCATCCCCTCATTGCTGATTTTTTACCTGAGTCTATATTCATGACAGCTCCACATATAAAAAGTGAATAAATAAATGTGAGCATAAGCATTTCTATGGGGAAGCCAGATGCATATTTATCCTCCAAATAGGATTCAGACACCTGTTTAGATGTCCCTTTTAGAAGAATTACCCTGTAGAAGAATTTTCTTCCTAAAATTTTGAACACAAAATTAACTATTGGTTATCCTTAAATCAAAGATTACTCTTATAACAAATCCCTGTAGTTCACTGTCATACAGGACTTTCATGTTATATTTGCTGTGTTATTGAATTGATAGCCTTCTATGCTTTGGAAAAAATAGTTAAACAATATTTCTGACTATAATTTAATCCATTAAGCTATCTGCTTTAAAAAATATTTTTAAAAGCAGTATATTCTTTTTTTGTTCTCTTTTAGTTTGGTTTTGTTCTGATAATTTTTTCCTTGAGTTTGTATGTAAAAATGTTGCTAGAGGGGCTATAATCAGAGTATAATAACATTTATAAAAAAATATAATATATATAGGTACATAATTCAGAATTTCTGACTGAAAAATTCTCTCTGGAAAGTATGATGGAATATTGTGGACATAAGCCAGTGAAGTGCCCTTGCAGTCCAGAAAGCCAACCATATTCTGGGGTGCACCAAAGAAGTATGACCAGCAGGTTGAAGGAGAT
Source organism: Meleagris gallopavo (assembly GCF_905368555.1). Lineage (NCBI taxonomy): Eukaryota > Metazoa > Chordata > Aves > Galliformes > Phasianidae > Meleagris > Meleagris gallopavo. The sequence goes on along the minus strand of NC_139435.1, from coordinate 29,100,226 downwards.
GATCCTACTCCTTTGTTCTGCGCTGGTGAGACCACACAGGTGTACTGCATTCAGATGTGGAATCTCAGTACAAGAGATATATGGAACTGTTGGAGAATGTCCAGAGAGTCCATGGGATGGAACACCTCCCCTGCAAAGACAGGCTGAAAAACCTGGGGCTGTTCAGACTTTAGAAAAAAATGGAGAGGGCACCCTGGGGACAAATGATAGCAGCCTTTCAGTATCTGAAGGGGGGCTATATGAAGGAAGGGAAGACACTCTTTAGTAGAATCTGTTATTATAGGAGAAGGGGAAATGGTTTCAAAACGAAAAGATTCATTTTTTATTGGATATAAGAAAAAAGTCTTTTACACTAATGGTCGTGAGACCCTGGAACAGGTTGCCCAGAGAGATGGACAATTCCCCGTCCCTGAAGACATTCAAGGTCAATCTGGATGGCGTCTGAGCAACCTGATCTATCTAGCAGGTGTACCTCTTCATTGCAGAAGTTGGACTAGATGACCTTTAACTCAAATGATTCTATGATTCTATGAATATTAAACATGTTAGACATTTGACTGTCTTATTACTTCCCTTTAGCAACGGGTTTCCACTGAACCTACTACATCTTATCGTCTCCAAGGCCTGAAGCCAAACAGCCTGTACTTATTTCGTCTAGCAGCACGTTCTCCACAGGGACTGGGTGCTTCAACAGCAGAAATCTCAGCAAGAACCATGCAGTCAAGTAGGTGTTTTTCCATGCTAACTTTATCCTGTTATATTTGTCAAAGATGTTTGTCTAAGTAACCCAGTAAGATAGTAAGAGAAGAAAGTGGAATGACAAAAAACGTAGAATTCCCAGTTCTTAAAATACTTAAAATATTGTGATCAACTTAAGATGCATGTGATTTTTCAAGAACTATAGAAAAAGATTTTAAAGACTTAAGGAAAGACAGTATCAAAGGATACAATACTATACTGTCAGAACTACCTTTGTTTTCATGTTATAATGGGAATAGTATGATGATGTTTTAGCATGCAGTAGGTGAAGATAATAGATGTAGATAAGAAATAATCCTCCACTCATAAAAATCCACATGGCCACTCACAATGTATGTTTCCTATAATAATATGTTGCTCCTGGAGCACATTCTTGTAGTTGTAGCGTGGTGCTCACTGTATCAAAATTTCCTCATAACTGTTATACTAGCTATTCTTCCTGAGTTAAAATTAGATACTTATTATCAGGGCTTTTTTTAATGTTCATTCATTATTTACACTAGTAGAAAACTTTTTTTTTTTTTTTTTTTTTTTTTTTGAGTGGATGCTTATGGAAAAAATGTCAGTAGGGTCTGTGCAAATGTGATGCAGAACATTAGAATTATACATGCATTTTTCCATATTTAAATTAGTACTCAAGTAAAACAATGCAATGAGTTACATAGGGATGATTTCCAGAAGTACTAGTTTTGCAGCATAATCTATGCTTCTGTTACATATGTTTCTATGATTTTTTTTTAATTTGTATTCTGTGACAGATGTGACCACATCAACATTATTTGTTAGTGTTATGTATTAATGATAATTAATGTAACAAGAGATGTAGTGCTGTATATCTTAAATTTAACCAAAGAGAAATATTATTCTGAAGTATTTCTAAGTCATTTTGAGTAAACGTACAAAAATATTACATAGCATTAAACTAGTTTTAGAGTTAGGGTCAATGCCTCTTTTGACATCAATAATCCAAAATCAATAATTTGTTGCAGAAAAGCGTATTTATTTATTCCTGTACTCATTTCAGCTTAGAATTTTCATTCTCTTTAATAGGAGAAGGGTATGTAAACTGTGCATGGAGATTAAACATTTGAAGGCCAAGGATGCAAATTTTACATTCAAACACACTGCCATTTTTCCCTTCTGAAATACAACAATATTCCTTCAGATGCTAACAAAATTTAATTGATTTCAGTAGTATATAAGCAGACCCTTGTTATCTTCTAAAAAGATTTCAACAAGTATAAACATTGTATATTTTAAGAATAAATACATGCTTTAATAAAACTGTTTATACAAGTAGCCTACAGATTATCCTGTTACATTAGAACAATACTTTCCATTTTGCAGAAGGACAAGGATTAAAAATTGATAACTTCTATGAGTTCATTAACAGTGTTCACCAGAATACTTTAATGCCATTCATTTTGGTTTGAGAGAAAGATGCTAGAGGGATTTATTATCACATAGAATCCTAAAGGAACATTTTGCTTCCATTTTAGTTCCTTTAAAAATTCATGACAGAAATGGATGAATATGTTTTGAATACTTGATAACTTGAATTAGGTTAAATTAAAAAAAAAGAAAGAAAGAAAAACAAAAACAAAACAAAACAACAATAATTCTCTAATTCCCTTTTGTTCCTCTATAAACCTCCTTTAGTTACTTGAAATACTGATAACTTCCATCCCGTTTTTCCTTCAGAAGAACAGAGTATCATACTGAGTGAAAAGCCATTGATCCCTGTAAAAAGAACTGTAGGGAACTGAAATATACATCTGTAAACGTGACAGGTCACAGCAGGGTCCTAAGCTTTCTGTATTACTTTAATTTTATTTGATATGCCTGGCATAAACTCCATTTGTTTCTCTTTCCCCTTTAGAAATGGGAACAAAATAGTAGATAAAAAGAGAAATAAATTAATTAATAAATAAAAGATTTATACAGATCTCACATACAAAAATACAGAAGTCCAAAGTCCGTGTCTGTGCAAGAATTTAAACTATGACTCTTTTTTTTTTTTTTTTTTTTTTTTTTTTTCTCTGAGTGCTATCAGTTACTATGTACACACTTTGCCAAGGTGAAGTGCATTTAAGAACAAGAATGCATACTGAGCTTTCAGTACCTGAATTATCTCAATGAAAGCAGAATGTCCTGCATGATTAAATACTCTGGAAAAGGTGACTGTGCTAACAAACTCCTTTACTTATGAAGCAATAAAGGTGAGCACTTTTGCTCCATAATATTGGAGTTGGTGAAGAGATGAGAAACAAAGTCTTTCACCTTTCTGAGGCTCTCAAGGTTGTGAACTCTCTTTGTAAAATTAATACCTGCTTTCTTGACCACAGTGTCTGGGTCCAGATATCTGTTTTTCCCATAGAATAACCTATATTACTGGTAGGACTTATTCTTTGCTAGCAAAGGTGTTCCAAGAGGAGTAAAAAAAAAAAAAAATAAAGCTTACAGCTGATCTATGGTAAGTAAAAGTTAAAGTCAGAATCAGCAAGCGTGACACTGTTCCTGGTAGGTAAATCTTTGACTAAGACTTTTTCATCTTCTTTTGAATGCATGTTTCTAGTATACTTTCGACTCAAACGTCATTTGTTGTTAATATGTGTCAGGCAGACTAGTGAGTAAAAATGTCAATAAATAAAATAGAATCATTTGTTTATGGTAGTGGGGAGGCTACAAGAAATGTTTGGGGTAATTTCTAGCAATTATTGCAAGTTAAAATGCATTCTGTAAGAGGCTAAATATTACATAGAAAGAAAGCCCACTTAAAAGCAATACATCTAAAATTTGTAAATAAACATATGAAATGCATAATTTAAAATGTTATAACTTGCACTAATTGCATTGTTTACAAGGATAGATAAGTAGCCATAGAAGTGTCACGTTTTTGTTTTATTTCAAGAAGAATTTTAATACAGGTAGGTAATGTTATTTTGAGGTTTTGTTGTCATATATTTCCCCTACATGCTTTTTCACTATTTAATTAGTCTATTCATTTTCTGTTTACTCATGTTAATAAGCCAAGGTGCATATGATTATCTGATGTTTTGCTTTTTTAAGTTTCTACTCTTTTTTTTTTCTGTTTAGTCTTTATTTTCATTTTGTTATTTATTTTTATTTTTATTTTTTCTTTTGTTCATTTTTTTTCAATCACTTCTATCCGTTCACTCAAATCCTCCTTTAACCCACTACTGAAACCAGAGCCATCAGCTCCTCCTCAAGACATTAGTTGCACAAGTCCCAGCTCCACTAGCATTTTGGTAAGTTGGAAACCTCCACCAGTGGAAAACCAGAATGGCATTATCACTGCATACTCCATCAAGTACATTGAGATTGATGGAGAAGATGTCAAACCCCATGAAATTTTGGGAATTTCCTCGGACAGTACCCAATACCTTTTGGAACAGCTGGAAAAATGGACTGAGTACCGGATCTCTGTGACCGCCCACACTGATGTTGGACCTGGCCCAGAGAGCTTAGCAGTATTGATTCGCACAGATGAAGATGGTATGTTGCCTCCTCTACATCAGTTTGCACCTCTCTCGATCTGCTATATTTTAAATAACCTAACAGTACTTTCTGCTGCTTTTTTCTCAAATCAGAGATATTATCACAATTTTTTTGTGGGGTTAATTTTCAAACAAAGACTTGTGCTTCATTTATTTATATGATATTTTTACTTTTTTAAAGAAAACAACTTCTTTGTCAATGGAGTGACTCTACTGCCCCTTTGAGCCCCTACATGTTCATCGTTCTCCTCTTTCAAAGTTAAAATAACATAGGGGAAAACTTTTCCTACCTTTTCTTTCATTTTACCATTTTTTAAAAAAATTTGAAAAATGTTCTTCATGTATTTTTAACTGCTTTCTTGTTCTGTCTTGTAATTTTTGACTTTTAATTTCTTTTTTTTGTTGTTGTTTAGGTTTTTTCTTTTTAACTTTTTTTCCTTTTTTTGTTTTCTTTTGTTTTTTTTTTATCTTGAAAAGCTGATGCTCCACATGTTTTGTTTTCTTCTATGCTTTAAAATGACAGAAGACAGCCTTATTATCAACTTCCTTTTTATACTACTGAAAAAAAAAAAAGAAAAAAGAAAAAAAAAAGAAAAAAAGGAAAAAATCAAGCAAACAAAAAAAGAACTTGTCAAACAAATATAAGGGAAACTTTTTTGGAAATCTTTTGTGTTTTTATTATTGTTATTATTTCAGTGATTACAATACCTCTTTGTACTATAATGCTTTGACTCTCAAAGCATCTTCCTTGGCTTTTGTGCATTTTTACATGTTTTTCTATTTCTCTAATACTCTTTTTTCTTCCATTTTTTTGCATCAGTCATGTTTTTTGGTCTTTTCACTGAAAGGTAGAGCAGATTGATTGAGCATTTATATTTGCTGAGCCATTTGTATTCTTCAGAGAAAACATAGTGAGTTACCCCTTTAAAAAAAAAAAAAAAAAAAAAAAAAAAGAGGCAAAAGTCATAGGTGGGACAGGTGCCTGTAATTTTGTTTTATCCAATGATGTTGTTCCAGTTCCTAGTGGTCCTCCTCGCAAAGTCGAGGTAGAGGCTGTCAACTCTACTGCTGTTAAAGTGTCATGGCGCTCACCTGTACCCAATAAGCAGCATGGTCAAATTCGAGGATACCAGGTCCACTATGTAAGAATGGAAAATGGAGAGCCGAGGGGTCAGCCCATGCTGAAGGACATCATGCTGGCTGATGCACAGGTAAATAGAGCATCCCATATTTTAAGTGTTGTAATGAATACTTTCAATTTTCTAAACAGATATTTAGATCTTTCCATATTTCATTCTACTAGCTACATTTTTTTTCATCTCATCTCTTTCCAAAATATTTACATTTAAAGATTCTTGGACTAAACACAGTCACTCTTTTGTATAGGCATATACCTGAAACTAAGTCATTCTGCCAGTTCCTATAAGCCTTCGGACTTCTTCCTTTACCTATGCTTAGAGCTGTACAGGCACAGAAGTATTTGGGCAGGTCACAGCCAAATGTAACAAAATTTGCACTGATTCAACCACCCAATACTTATTTATTTATATGGAGAGCCTAGAGCCAAATGAGAGACCTTTGTTAAACCAATACTGTTGTGTTTCTATCATAATTGTGTATACCTTATCATACAGTTTAGAGGAAATTAATTTATTTTTGTGACCATAGAAAGCAGTGAGGTATTTATGTTTGTCATTAGTCATATCAATAGGTTTGATATGTGAAATTGCATATCTGCTTTATAAATTATGAGGCAGGATGGAAGACAAGTCTGATAACATTAAGCTTAAATATTGACAGCAATAGAGTTTCACTGATTGGAATATGCTATTACTCTGTTAAAGTGAAAGTTCCCAGGGCTTCTACCACTGGAGTTACAAGTCAGCATTGAAACTATTATACCTCTTGCAACTAGGTCAATTTAAGGACTGCAGATCCTGAGAAATTAAGAAATTTAACTAAAAAGAGAAATTCTACTCTTTCATTTGAATAAATACATTTATTTTGGCTTCTTTTGTTGTTTTCTCTTTTTTTCTTATAGGCTTTGTTCTAATTTTCAGCTTTGTAGAACCACTTTGAGATCAGGTCTTGTGTGCACTCCATTTTGCTGTCAAGACAATTCTTTAAGTATTATCTCAATTCCCAAAAGCCATTATTAATCATTTGCCTCCCTGTCTATCAATCTGTACTTACTGTACTTACATAAAATTTAAATCTATTTCCCAAAATTTAATGTTCTTGGAGATTAAATTCAGTGAAAAGAAAGATGGAAAAGATTTTGAAAGTAGGAAGAGAAAAGAGAGAGGAGACTGAATAAGAAATCATTCTGTGCTTTAGTTCTCTCCTTTCTTGCTCATGTTTGCAATTTTAACTTCTACGTGGTAGTAGTATAAAATCATTTTAAATGCTGGAATATTAGAAGGGAAGTCTAGGTGATATTGGAGCTCAAATATTACATAGCGTTTGTTCCTTTTATTCAAATTTGGCTTTAAATTGACATTCAAGTTAGTCACCTCCTTTCCCCTTTCAGTATTCCTCCCTTCATTTATTTTTATGATACAGGGCTTGTACAAAGACCTTGACTGTATACGACCTTGGTCTGGTTAGGTTTCAAGTCTGAAAAATCATGGTATTGTGCTATTAATAAGGCATTGAATTAATTTGGAGAAAATAAAGCATATAGCCTGGTAACGTGATTAAATAAACCACACATGTTTCTGTGGCTTTTGCTAATTCAATCCATCATAAAATATTAATATGTGATACAAGAAGATTCATTAATTTTTCTGTCTTTCAAGGAAAGAGAGAGAGATGTTTTTTTGAGGGGAGCAGATGTGGAATTAAAAATGCCTGGCCTGATTTCATTAACCACATTCTACATGAGTCTAAACAATTAACTCAAATTCTACACGATTTTTCCAGGCATCTTTCTTAATTATTGTACTATTAAAAAGAAAAGATTAACCCATCGAGGCTACATATTCTTTTCACTTCTTCTGTTTTTCTTTCCAATGTTCTTTACTCTCAATCAGTGGGAATACGATGATACTACTGAACATGTGAGTAGTTTTTGACTGGCCAGAATAAATGAATGTTGTTTTTTGTTTGGTTGGTTTTTTTTTGTTGTTGTTGTTCATCTCATATTTTTCTTGTTTGCTTGTAGCCTCCTATAATTTTTCAGAATTTTTTTTTTTCTTTTTTGTCATGTGTAAAAATGCATGCACCAACATCCAGATTTTTTCCTGTATGGCACTTCTTTTTTCCCTCAGCAGGAGGAGTAGGGATTTTTTGTTGTTTTTGTTGTTTTTTGTTTTGCTGAATTAAAAAATCTGAGAATTAGCATGATCTTGAAATTCACAAAAATGATTTCTGTTTTCTTATTTTTAGGCTGTTACTAACCTTGCTTCATAATTTCCTTCTTAACAAATGCTGTTAGGAAAAACAAACAAACAAACAAAAAAAAAAAAAAAAAAAAAAAAACACAACCAGAATGGTTTGGAACAGCAAATAGTTGAAAGCTAACTGTAACTGTATTAAGCGTGCTAGCATTAATGTCAAAAGCCCTGCTTTGTTTATGCCTATATTCTGCATGTTTGCTGTATCCAAGTCAGACTTCTAAATGACAGCACTACATGCAGTCGTATCTCTGTTACACCATGAAGTACTGCTTGTTTTAAATGAGGATGATAGCTTCATCACTGTTTAAAATGGTGATTTTTGTTGTTGTTGTTGTTTTATTATTTTATTTTACAATTTTATTCTTCTAATATCAGTTTGAAAGTCCCTCTGGAAGAAGAAGAATGTGTATTAATGATTTTGGATTTTAGGCTCAATTCCATTCTGAGATAGATTCTAAGGAACAGGGTTTTGATGGTGGGTTGGTGTGTTTGTTGATACTGTTGCTCTTTTGGTCTGTTGTTTGTTTTAAATATGTTTCTATTTTGTTGGTGTAATTCTTTCTTTTTTTTTTTTTTTCCCCCCCGTTCCTACTGAACATTAGCTTATTATTCCTACATTGTTAATAAAGGATGGCAAATAAAATGCCAAGTTCTATCCACCTCTGTACTGAGCTCATAGCTAGTATTTGGAAAAATTCAGGTCCTGTGGTTAGTTTTATCCATACTTCTTTATATTAAGTCTTATATTTGATACATACATATATCATCTCTCTGATAGCGGTGAAATTTAACATAAATACATTCAGCATGTGAAAATGCATAGGAGTAATCTAGTGGTCACAGACTGGAAGCAGATGAGTCAAGAATTTATGATCTTTTAGTTACTTGTAAATACCATCCTTGTATACTTGAAATTATTTACATCGTGAGTATTGAGTCTCAACTTCCTTTGCATGCCATTATAACATTCATCTCAGTTGGCTGGTCTTGAAGTCACCATCGTGTGTGTGTGTGTGTGTGTGTGTGTGTGTGTGTGTGTATGCACATGTACTAGCCAAAAAGTTGCTTGTTTTATAGCTGCTTTTTATTATTTGTCATATTTAGTCTGTGATCATATTATGGTGTTTTAATTAGCTCTTCTACACTTTAAGAATTATTTCTCAAGCCCTTTGAGATCTTTAGATGTGAATTCCAACCAGAAAGATAGACTGAAAATAAAGTTCTATGGGACAAAAGAGGTTTTCTTACTCAGCTGAACTACAATGACATTAGAAGTGTGGATACAACTGCAATGTACTTATTCTGTAGGCATTTTATAACTATATCAGTGCTGTCCTTTAAATGTCTGAGTTAAAATGCATTTTGTTTCCACATATGCACACACTTCACAGTATCGGTAAGATTCTTCAGGCAATATATTTCATAAGGGCTTATTCACTGTTCACACCATTTAGACACTGACCTTGTGCCTTAAACTACCTGGAGCATTCTATTTAGAGGTGTGCTTTAATTTTTTAAGGAAGGGAATTATTGCACTATTTCACACAGAACGGTCTGTTTGCATTCTCAAATGCTTGCTTGTACTTCTAGTAGCACTAAAGCATGTGCTGTGTGTATATAAGTTGTCTTAGAGATACAGTACACTCCTAGAAATCAATCAATTTTTAATATTTTTTTCTTCCTTTATTTCATTTTAGGAAATGATAATTTCTGGACTTCAGCCTGACACTACATACTCCTTCACTGTGACAGCCTACACAACAAAAGGTGATGGAGCACGCAGCAAGCCCAAACTTGTATCTACTACTGGTGCAGGTAATACCATATACTAATAAATCTCGAGCAAATCCTTATACTTGCCTTATTTTTTTTCTATACCGTGGTTTGAATGTTTCCTGTAGTGTAGAAAGTGTTCATAGGATATAGGTTTTCCTCTTTCAGTAGTTGATCTCTGATTTATTTAGATGAAAACATAACTAGCATCCTCCGACCCCTTTCTCTCAGGAAGAGACAAAAAGTGGCATTTGTGTTTTCTAGCAGTTGTTCTGTTCTGATTGGTGGCTTCCTGGAGAGAAAAAAATGAGAGATGCAGAGCTGAGAAGGGTATTTGAAAAATCTTTGGAGGACTTTCCTGATCTGTGTAAGGAAGGCAATGCCATGCCTATCAGTAAGACATGGAAAGAACCTGAATGCCAGTAGCTCCTTTCCTCAGAAGAATGCGATTAATAAGACAGAGAATTAGAAAATAAATGAAAAACCCTAAAGACAGAGGCAATCTGAGGAATAAACAGTGGTAAAATATATCACGCAACTGTGGACAGTCTACATTTGATCACTGGTGGCAAGTATTCAACCGTATGCCAGGTTCAGCTTGTTTGCCAGTGGTGGAATGAACAGAATTTCTTTTGTGAAGAACAAGATTTTTTTAATTGAAATATCTTACTGAGGAGCAGATTGGACTAATGATGCTACTACAGCATTAATGTGGTGGTCACCTGTTTGTGTTCACAGCCTGTGGGTGTTAATCTGGTGGATTTTCTAGTGGAGATATTCCATTCCATGTGATTGTAACTCTTTGTGTCGCGTCTTATTATTGAAGTATTGCCCATGCAAATATGTAAAGTCCAAGACTGCGTATATTTGTATTTTATACTGTGTGACTTGTGCTTCAAATTCATTTTTAAAAATGTATGTTGTACTATTCCGAGCAATATCTTGTCCAGTTTTATCATCTGTCTTGAAAAAATCTCTATCTTGGAGTCTAGTTGCATCTCAGATTAGACCATCCAGTCATTACTCTTGATATGTGCTAAGCTTCTACTCAAACCTCCTTCCTCCTGATTTCTTGTGGTCTGAAAATAATGATGCATACTTCCCAATTTCATGTGAACTTGATTGAGTAAAAGTAGCACTTAATCCAAAATTTTAAAATTCAGTATCGAATTTACATAGACACGATTACCTTGACCATGACTTTATAGACATAAGTATAGGCTTTGCAAAACTGCTTGCAGAACTTGAAACTCCTGTGTGTTTTCTTCTCATTGATTATTCATGGTTCATTCTTCTAAGATCTCTAGTTTTTCTAAGAAACTCTAGATGTTTCTTTAGAAAATTAAACAAATCCTGAAAGTCCATGAAACACTAAGTGACTGGAAACCAAGAATCAGACATACCTTTAAGTGTCAGTCATGTTACACTGTTCTTGACATTTGCTTCACCTTTTAGACAAGTAATCTTGTTTCTGGTTTCTGAAGTAAAAGGTAGTTACCATTTCTCTCTAGTTTATTTCAGCATCTTTATCTTGTTGTTACAATTTGCTGTGATTGATCTCACATTGTATTGAAAATTCAAATGTAGATATTTGAAAAGTGAAATATTACATGCAGTCAATACCAAGAATTTCTAGATCACTTGCTTTCTGTCAGAATTCATCACACAGAAGGAATAATGCATTAATACCAGGGCTTGTGGAATTGAAGTAAAATCTCCTTTTTGAGATTCCATTTTATTTTTATTTTTTTCCCCTAAAAATTATATATTTACATATTAAAATAAAAACGTGATGGGTCTAACTTTCTAGTCTAGTTTTAAAAGTATAAATCATATGCAGATGTATGAATGTATAGTATATATGAAAGGTGAATATGTGTTTAAATGTTTACTGGACAAGCTTATTATTCAAGAGTAATGACTTAAAAGCAGTTATTCAGATAAAAACTAACTATTCATCTAGTCCTGATCAGTGATATAAATTTTCATTATTAGACAGGAAAAAGTCACCAAATTTAAATGTCTACATTATGGTAACTGCAGTTATTAGTGAAGTTAAGAGAGCTATTAACATTTTCATTGCAAAGTGTGTTTTTATCTTCTATTCATTTTCCTGTTATGGTATTAAAAACTGAATGGAAGAAAAAATATTACTGAATATTATTAGTGAAAATTTGATATTATTTACAAGATAATGACAACAGACAAGATGACTTACTTATCAGTGATATCACACAGTTTTTTTTTTCTGGAGAATTAATATATAATGCAACTGCTTGCCCACTGTGTAAAATTTACTCTTCATACTGGGCAACAGTCTTGAAGAAGAAAATAAATTCTAAGTTTAATACATGCATAGCTACAGATCTGAAAAATATCAGTATTTCAAAAAGATCACTGTTCCTTTTTCTACCTCTTTTGTGTGTGTGTGTGTGTGTGTGTGTGTGTGTGTGTGTGTGTGTGAAAGACGAGAAAATATTCATGGAGACAGTTGGCATAGTGCTAGCAGCTAATGGAAATAAGTTATTATCACAGTTTATCAAAGGCAGCTTGAATATGCCTCTAATGACAATACTATGTCATCACAACAAGCTGATGTAATAACAGTGATATAGATGGATGGATATGACTGTGATTTGGGAGGCAACTTACTACATAGTTATGAAAGTTTACTTCAGTAAGTCTGAAAATATATTTTTCATGGACATTAATTTCATTTTGAATTTTTAGCAAATTCAGGGATTGTAATCAGAAGAAATTTCAAGGCAGGGCAAGTTCATAACACCTTTATAAGTAGGACTGTACAGAATCCTGCATTTTTCTCACGAGACATTCACAAATGATGGTACGTAAAAAAGATACTAACTGAGTGTTATCAAGAAATTAAAAAAAAACAGAGATCAAAACATTTTCTTTCTTAATCATAGAATAATTTGAGTTGGAAGGAACCATAAAGATTATCTGTTTCCATCCTGCTGCCCTGGAGGAGGAATGCCTCCTCCAGATTTGTTTGTTCAGACTCCCATTCAACCTGGCCTTGAACGTCCACAGTACTGAGGAATCTACAAATTGTCTGGGCAACCTGTTCCATTGTCTCCCATCACCAGATGAACATAGTTCTTATATCTGATCTAAATGTACACATTGTCCTATCACTACATAACCATGCAAAAAGCCCCTCTCCTGCTTTCTTGCGGGTACCCTTTAACTACTGGAAGTCTGCTACAAGAGCAGCCTTCTCTTCACCAGGCTGAATAATCTTAACTCTCAGCCTGCTCTAGCCATCTGATCATCTTCATACCCCTCCTCTGGGCTCATTTCAACAAGTGTGTCATCCTCAGAGTTCTGTCTATCAGTTCTATGCTAAAAATCAGAATCATATAGGCTTCATATTAAAATTTTCAAAAATATGTACATTATTATTTACTACTTAAATCACAGTGTACATTTTTCTTGTTCTTTTTATCTTCTGAGCAAGTATTAATTTCTTTCTTTATCTTTACATGACATCAAAGTAAAAATTAATTTTAAGATCCATCATTGTGGGGAGAGGAAATAAAAGCAATGCATCACATTAATAAATCACAACTTTCAACAGCATTTCTTATAGAAAGCTGAAGTAGTTATTCTATGTGTGGACTCTTGTTCTCTTTTGTATGCTGCAGTAGTTTCAGTAATAGTTCTATTGCAGAGACAAATATAGGCTGTTAAAATCCTTCATAGTCTTTTCTTTGTTCAATGAAGGCTCAAAATAAAACAAGGTGGAACTGGATAGTTTTATTTAATGGAAGTGAAAAATTTCTAGGAGTGTATTTGCAGGTGGGTTAGGCATTTAAAAGGAAGGGTATCTGGAAAATTTGTATAAAAACTAGCTATAATTCAAATTTAAGTAGAAATAATGTCAGCACCAATGGTAGATATAATGAGGAAAGATATTTTTCTCAAGCCATGCTATGCCGTTCTTCTATCCTTGCTCCTAATAAATTTTGGAATGGAAGTCAGAAGTTCTGACATTAGTTCTCTGACACTCAAGCAAATCAGACTTTTAAAAATAATTCAAAAAAAAAATTTAAATGTTTAATGTGGGAACCAGAACTCACACTGCAATAATTGCATTCACATGAGAAAGCTTCAGATGTTCTTTAAAATAATTAGTCATCATGGAACACTATTATCATGGCAGTACTACTAAAAAACACTCTCATTTCTTGACCTGTCAGATATTGGCACACAATGAACTAGAAATATCTGTATACTAATGGATTTGCTCCATTATCAAATATTTAATTGTAATAGAAACACATTTTTAAAGTAGAAATATTTCATTAATATATAAATATGAAAGCAAATATAAATAATTGTTTGTTTATTTGTTTGTTCATAATTATATAACAGAATACAAACAGTTAATGAAAGGAAGTGATACCATATGAGCTGTATAACACCGTGTCACACATCAGCAAAGAGCAAATTTAGTCCTCTAAACTGAATGGGCCCACTGCACTTATAGTCTGAAACTCTCTAAAAGATGAATCAACAATTTGATCTCTTAGGCCTCAGTTACAGATTTGAACCTATCTGGTGTGCAAGCACAAAGAGTTTCCTGTACAGTCGCTCTTCTCTAGAAGAAATCCAGTTCAAGTGCACAAATATTGGTCTTCTTCCTACAGCATTTTACCTTTTAATGGCAAGAACGCTGTTAGACAGATTAACAGACTTTTAATTTCTCTATTATTATTACTGCTGATACAGGAATGACAGAAATGTACCTTGGATTAATTACATTATTGCTTATTGCAATACTGTTTTATTTTTTAAACAAGGACAGAGACATTCATAAGATGTTTGTTTGAAGTTGTACTTCTTGATTGATGTTTCTAACTCCTGTGCCTCTGAATGTTCTCTATATTTATAAAGGAACAGTATAGTATTTAGAATGATAAGTGAAGGATACAGTGAACAGTAGATGACTTTATTATCATAGTTCACTATACTATATGACTCAGTAGTGCAGGAGGCAGACATTATTTCTTTCAAAAGGTCACTATTTGTGAAACGAAGAGTGAGGAAAGAGAAAATTATCCATACTCCTGTTAAAGCTAGCCTCAATAACTTTATGTGCAGTTCTGTTTCTATTTATCATCTTTAAATAACCTTCTGCTACAGTTCCAGGCAAACCTCGTCTTGTGATTAGCCACACACAGATGAATACAGCTCTAATTCAGTGGCACCCTCCTGTGGACACCTTTGGCCCGTTGCAGGGTTACCGCCTGAAATTTGGTCGCAAGGATGTGGATACATTTACAACCATGGAGTTCTCAGAAAAGGAAGATCACTTCACAGCTACAGACATTCACAAAGGAGCTTCTTACGTCTTCAGGCTGTCAGCTAGAAATAAAGTGGGCTTTGGGGAGGAGATGGTTAAAGAGATTTCTGTTCCTGAAGAAGTACCCAGTGGATTTCCTCAAAATCTCCACTCAGAAAGCTCTACTTCTACGTCAGTTCAATTAACTTGGCAGATGCCACTCTTGGCAGAGAGAAATGGCATTATCACCAAATATACCATCTTGTACAGAGATATCAATGTTGCTTACCAGCCAATAGAACTCCCTGTTGTTCCTGCTGATACCACTATGACACTTTCTGGCTTAAAACCAGATACCACATATGATGTAAAAGTACGTGCCCACACAAGCAAAGGGCCTGGTCCATATAGTCCAAGTGTTCAGTTCAGGACACTACCCGTGGATCAAGGTAGGATTTGTCTGCTTATGGCGTTGACCTTTAAAGGAGTATCGGTCTTTGGATATCAGTGTTTTTGAAGCTGTAAATAAAACTGACCGGCCCATTCATAAAAATAGGTTCAACAAACACAAAAGGTAAAGTATGTAAATCTTAATATGTTTTGGATGCCTTAGAATTCAGTTGTCCCTTGCCAAAAAAGTTCTGGCTAACATCTTCACAATTTTTACAGGTAAGGAGAATGTACATGTTGGATTGTCGTTAGATAAGAGTGAGAATGACTTTAGAATGTAATATTTAGATGTGAACGAACAGGTAGGAGAACTGAATTATTTTTGTTTCTTTGACCCAAGTGGAAAGCTAATACGCCGAGGTAGCTATGGAAATATGACAAAATCTAAACTCCAAGATATTGTTTACATACAAAATTTCTTTTTTTTCCAGCAGTGTTTGCAAAAAATTTTCATGTTAAAGCAGTAATGAAGACTTCAGTTTTACTGTCTTGGGAGATTCCAGAAAACTACAACTCAGCTTTGCCTTTCAAAGTAAGTTGCTTTTTATTTGATAGAATGTAAATAGGGAAATTAGAGGATAACATTCAACCACTTAAGTACTTTACTGAATTATGGTGGGTTTTTTTGTTGTTGTTTTTGTTTTTGTTTTTGTTTGGTTTGGTTTAGTTTTTTGTTGTTGTTTTTGTATTATAATATTGAAGAATGCAAACTAATCAGCAACATTGACCCAAGCTGTTAAATTAAGTCCTTTGGCTTTATGAACTTCTTGTGGTAATGTTTCCAAGTCAGATTGATGATGCTTGTTATGCATGGTGTGAACATCTTGCTAATTTGTAGTTCATTGCAATCTGTATTTTAGACTGAACAATGAAAAGAGAACAGTTTTCTTTTTACTATTTTTATGACTATGAACTATTTTTGACTTTTCATTTCCTCAAATTTATAACAACTTATTTTTGAACTCTGTTACTCTACTAAGTATAGCATTAAAATAAAGAGACTAGATCCAGATCTCAGTTTGGCCTTCATCACTTGTGTGACTGTTCATGACTTGTCATCTCAGGAAGTGGCCAGTAAAGAACAGTACTTTATGAACTAAAAGATGCTAAAACGTTTCTGAATATGGAGTATGACTGAAATAAAGAAAGGTACTTTAAGAAAAGTGTGCCTTGATATAAATAGTTGATTTGAGCAAAGCTACTGAATTTGAGTAAGTGAAATTGGACTTCAGCAGTGCTTTCTCTACATTAATATAGTGCATTTTTTTTCCTGCACACCAAGAACATTTAACTGCTGTAATGAATTTAGTAATATCTTACAACTTAAACTGCCACTTGTGAGTGTCATTTTAAATTTATAATGAGGCAAATTCCTGAATTAATTGAGATGATATCAGTTGCCTTCCCTTAGTAACAAAAATTGCATTGGATTTATACATTAACTTAGATCCTTTATGATGACGGCAAAATGGTGATGGAGGTTGATGGACGTGCTACTCAAAAACTGATCACTAATTTGAAGCCAGAGACATCGTATTCATTTGTGCTGACAAATAGAGGGAACAGTGCTGGAGGTCTTCAGCACAGAGTGACAGCAAAGACTGCACCAGATGTGCTTCGCACCAAGCCAGTCTTCATTGGAAAAACAAACTTAGATGGCATGATAACTGTGGAACTTCCAGAAGTACCTTCAAACGAGAATATAAAGTGAGTGACTTGATGGTATTGATAATTCTTACTATTCTGCTAAGAAAAACTGAACATTTAGTGGTGCACCAGGGCTTTATTCCCCCTAAGGGTACAAAGTTAGCTCTCTATAGACGTATTTGGACTAACAGTGAATATCAGTTTATCACTCAGTTGAGTATGTAGTAAATTCTGGTTGGATATATAAGTGGCAAAAAATATAAAAAATATATTCGGTTTCTAGTTGTTTCTTAGACAACTTTTTCTTTTCTCTATTAATTCCAAATAGTTATGAAGCCAGCTGTGTTTTAAAAAATGTATCCTTGTGTAGAGAATGGATAACCTATCAATGTAGGTTTGTCCACTTGCAGCAACATGATATACTAGATCTCATTCCTGAATTATGTGGAACTATGAAGGGCTGTTTCTGCACTTAGGTTATTTCAAGTGATTTAATTACGAAGTTTGTTTTTTTTTTTTTTTTTAAGGCAAAAATTTCAGATCCTCTCTTCTAGTCCAAGTTCGAAAAACAATCAAACATAAAAACAAACAAACAAACAACAGACTTGGCCGAAATATTTGACAGAGTTTGATAGAGGTTAGTTCCATCTGGGGAGAAGAGGTGCTGGGAGATTTAGCAGAAATAGGACTTAAGAGCTGATAGAACTGTACCAACAGTTCTTAGCACAGGCAAAGAAGATTTGGCAAGAAAATATGAAGCACTGAACTATCAATGGGTGTTGCTGCTCTTGCTGGTCTGTAAAGATCCCATCTGTAATGTAAAGGACATAGGGAAGAAATTGAGAAAATCATTAAAAATTGTTGGAGATTCCATTTGCCTTCTCTTTCGTGCATTCTAACTGGCAGCTTTCAGAATGTTGCTCTCCCTTTTCATTAGTGACTGAGAATTTTGAGGCAGGTGAAGTCCCGAAGTAAATGACTTTGAGACAGTAAAAGGATAAAAACTTGAAAAATGTAGCCATTAGTATTAGATTGAGTAAGGTTTGGTCAGTAACAAATGCAGCTAAGGAAGACTGAGTCAAAAAAGGCTTATGAAGCAGAGAATTCACAGAGGAAAAACTTGCAGCGTTGCTGGTCAGACAATAGAAAGAGATAGCAGAGGAAAGAGTCAATACTCTTCCTTATATTTCTAATATAGCTTAATATAGAAAAGCAAACAAAAAAAGTTGATGTGTCTTGGAAATAGCATACCAATGCACCTAATTATTGAAAGGAAAATTCTGTCATGTTTAGACATCCAATGTTTGCTAAAATATATGAAATTATAGGGATCTTGTAGGGGAAGAACAACTTTATTTAAAAAAAAAAAAAAAAAAAAAAGCCCTCACTGAAACTATTGCACAATTGCTGTCCCTTTTCCTTTATGGGTACGTTATATGCTAGTGGTTATATTCATCCTACACTGAGAATCTTTCAGTGATACAAATTACACTGAAGATGAAACAGTTAATTATTTGCCCTAAAGGATTATAGATGCGATTATAGATGATGTGAAATTGAGATAGATAGATGAATGAGATTGAGAATAGTGTTTTAAGAGCCTTTAAAACTTACTGAATAGAAGTTATATTCATTACCTCAGTGTTTGATGACGATACAGAGTAGAAACTTAAGCAGATACCACAACATACTTGGTCAGATGGATCTCGTGATGGAAACACATAAGATGTTTTTGTTTTTGTGTTTTTTTAAGTATTTTGGCTAATTTGAAACAATTATTATTCAAAGCATATTTCTTTGAATCTTCTATGTTTGCAAAGTCTTGCATTTTATAGAAGATGTCAGCCTTTAGTATTCTGATGGTTTCTAGCAAGCCTTTTTTTCCCTCATTGCCGTCAACTTGCCAAAACAAAGTACATACAATAGCACACTCAATCAAAACATAATAAAGCAAATAATATCTTTTGTAAGAGATGCTATTTTTTCAATAGTTAGCTAGAAATAACAGAACTTCACTGTCCTTTACAATTTGCAGTAATATGTATATATGTGAACTGTTTCATTTTTTTTCACTTACTGTTAAGATACTTATGCTTTCAGCTGCAAAATATTCTGTATGTACTGAAAGTCTTAGTGGATGATCAAAGTTATGAGGGGAAGCATGCACAAAGAAATTGTGAAAGAGTATGAAACTAACATTTACATGCTTGATGTTCCTTGATTGATTGTCAGCTTAAAAAAAAAAAAAAAAAAAAGCAGGGAAAAAAAAAAAGTAATCAGTAGACTGCTACTAAGTTCATCTAGCACATCTTCAGTGTCTGAATGATGTATAAGGACTAATTATCAATTGTTTTTGTTTTATATTAATTCTTATGAATCTGAAAAAGGAAATGTATATACACTGTAGTTACTATATAAATGAGAAAATCTGCTTTTGCAAGGATTTGTTACTCATGTCGTATGCCTTAGCAAAGAAAATTGTCCAAAAGGTAGGCTTAAGCAAGTTAAAAGAGTATGTTTTTGCCTTCCTAGCAAACATTATTATACCCTAAACCTCTTTGAAACTAAACAAAATGAAGATATTCAGGTTAAAATTATGGAATGACACTGCTGAAGAGTAAAATCCTCCATTTGATGTTTGAAGATATTTCATGTTTCTGTGTAGAGGAGAAGTTAGCATAGTAGAAGAAGATTCATTTGACAGATTACTTCTATGAATTGATATTGGAAATTTATATTTTAATGAGGTAACTAGATTGAATAAAGCACTGTAAGAATCCATAGCCTATTGTTGCAGTTCAGCTACCATTTAGTTTTGTTTAAATACTGATAGAAAACATAGTTCAAGATGTTAATATGAATAAATTCTTCTTTGGAAATACTTCAAGGAAAATATGTGTTTATATCAAGGGAGTTGTATAATTCCCCCAAGATATTTTTTCTTTTTCTGCATTTACATTAGAGATGGCCAATTGGACTACTTCTGATACTGGCATGAATTAAGAGAAATCTAGGTTACTTATTTGCCTTAAATTTTTAATTATGAAATAGTAGATTTCAATCCTCTATTCTGGTTTCTAGAACTACAGCCTTGGGTTAGCAACACTTAGAAATTCCATAGCTTATTGGTTGCAAAAATACACTGTTTTTTCAGAAAATTCTCAGCACGGACAGACTTGCTACTTCCACATTCCTAAGCATTTCACAGTTTTCATTCCTACCCCATCAAAATTACTATAAAACATCTGCATACTGCAAGTGTGGCCTGCTGACACTGATTAAGAACAGCACCCATTTATTAATTGGTACAAGATATTTTAGTTCAAAGTGCTCCAAAATGCTGTCTACTAATGTTTCTTCAGGTCTGATTATGTTTAGAAGAATATTACTTCAGCCACTAAGTCCAGTATGTCTACTCCTAAGTTACTGTTTGGCTTGTCTTGTCATTTCTGAGAAATTCTTCTTATAGTTTATTTCTCATCAGTTTGATAAAAGCCAATTTTGGGGAAAGGGAATAATTAAATAGAAACTGTTGAGGAAATTGAATCCTTTGGTATCCTGACTTTGGAGCAGACAAGCAATCTGTGAGGGAGACAAAAAGCTTCTTGGGAGGCAGAGATCCTATAAAAATTTTCTGAAAATCAGATGTCACAACAAAAGTCATAACCTGTGGGGTGAGGGGGAGAGGAAATGTCAACAAGGAAGAGCTATTTATGTCATTTGCAATTTTTTTGTGTTAAAGAGGAAGCATTTTAGAGCCCAATTAAACTACTTTTAAGATTTTATATTTATTTATAACATTTTTACTTGTCTTGTTGCCCTAGGAGAAATCTTGACAGATTCCTGCAGCTCTTAATGACTTAGGGTCTTGTCATATCTCTCAATCAGATAATTTCAGAAATGTAGTTATACATCTAATCCTAATACATGTTTGGGAAAAATATATGTCTAGATGTAAAGATGATTATTATGAAGCTGAGAATATATCTTACTATAGACATTTTAGTGTTCTTGTTTCATAAAACTATTAAAAAACATTTACAGTAACATTCAAGATAACGTTTAAGGAAAAAAATAAAAATCTGAAGATTTGTTTAGTATACATACTCAGATTTAAAATCTGAGCTCAAGCAGCCTTACTAATTAATAAGAATATAATTCTTAAAGATAATTTTTCGTGTCTACTGTAAAGAATGTACGATAGAAATTTTCTTTAAATCATGACAATACAGCAAGAGAAAAGTTACAGATCTGTGGCTACACTTCTTGTTTAATACGTTCTGTTAGAGCTTTGCATTTCTACAAATAAATTTCTCAAATTTCTTAACTGTATTGAGTGTTAGGAACTTAAGCATTTAGAACAGTAACTAATAATACAGATTGTTGTTAGATTTATTTTAGAGGAAATTGCTTTAGTTAAGAAGAGACCATTAAAATGAACCACTGCTATGCTCTGATATGATAAGACAGTTTATAGAGTTGGTTTAGACTGGGCAAAGTTTTGATTAATTGTAAGGCAAGTCTTTCTTAAGTCTCCTCCTTTACCTACTAATAAATAAATAAATGAAAGGAGGAAGGAGGCAGGAATAGAAAACACTGTTTTCCATAATAGAGACCTTCTTAATGACCTTGTTACTGGAAACAGCTTCTTTCCTTCTCTGAGGTAAGGAGTGCTTATGCTGTTCTTTCTATTTCTTTAGTAACATCAAATTTTTGGTGGAGAAATAGGCAGAAGTGGAGGAAGGAGTGCAGAGGAAGCAAAATATTTTTAGAAAAACTTTTGAGTGGGAAATATGTGAATCCTAGCTGTAAAGAGAACGTACATCTATGACTGTGAAAAGAATACTTAAGTAGGAAAAGCTGATGGCAGTTGATACTCAAAAGTGAAGAGATTGTGTGTGGAATGTGTGAATTTATGATATGTAGTTTCACTTTCTGTTATGGTAACATGTTACCATACTATTCAAATTTTACATGAAAATGGAAAAAATGGGATAATGTTTCATTTTAGGGGTTTGAATTCTTTTATGTTTGTGCTTTTGTTTGTTTCCACATTAGTGATGGTAGGGCACAAGTGAACCATGGTCTTGTATATCAAACAAAATAATAACCTGCAGTCAAATATGCAGGCATTTTAGAACACTGTAATTAAATTTTCCTATACATATTTCTATGTTCAAATGAAAAGGCAGGTAATTAGTACCATTTTTTGTTAAATATGTTATACCAAAAATTATAAATATGTTTGGAAGGCTGGAATATTTCTCAGTGTGACAGGCAGTTTTTATGAGCCCCTCTGAACAAACATACTCCATCAATTTATTTTCCTTTTCCTTCAGCTTCACTTTTGTCCCACTCTTTCTTTTACAGAGGCTATTACATAGTTATTGTGCCTTTGAAGAGATCTCGTGGAAAATTTATCAAACCATGGGAAAGTCCAGATGAAATGGAACTAGATGAGGTACTGTGTATTTTCACTGTCTTCCTCCCTTTTTTTAAGGAAATAATCTTATTAGTGGTATACTATTGATTTAGCAGTTTAAGAAGTTTCGGTTGCCAGAATATTTTGTGTTTATATTTGAATTAGTCTGTGAGAACTGAAACCAAGTTCAAGTTACTCAAATTAGAAGACATTACAAACATTAAGTTTCAATAAAACACACAAAGTGTCTGATCTTTGTTGGCATTAATATTTTATTATTTTTCCTATTGTGAAGTGTAATGTAAAAGTGCAGGAGGTGAAATGAGTTGTCAGAGAAAGCTTAATCACCAGTGATATGAACTCTAATAAAGGTCTGGTTCATTAGTGGAGTGTTTGCTAAGCCTATAACAAATGTTAAATTGCATTTTGCACTGCAGTTTAACATTTGACCTTCTTCTGGTGCCTTTATATGTTTCTTTCACATATTGTAAGGCTGCTGATGAGAAGACGTTACACTATTCTCCATAGTACTGGCAGAGTGTGCTCAGAAAAAAATAAATCTGGAAAGTATAACATTGTGTCATCATTTGACACTACAAATGACATTTCTTTGAAGAACGGAAATCTTTTGACCTCTGTGACAAGCCCAGTAATACTAGAAATCTATTTATTATTGATAGGATAAATAAACCAGGAAGTTTAGTGTCAGGATCCAGTCCAGTCTTCTGGTATACATAATGGCAATATGGTACAATCTAAATTGTATTATTCCAAACTGATGGATTGAAGCTATTATTTATGGTTGTAAAGCTCTTCTCAGAGTTGCATATGAAAGCCAGTTATGAAAGAGGTAATGTTGCTATTCCTATATCTAGCTGGTATTTTAGATCCCATTTAGGTGTCATGGTAACTTGTACATATGGTTTCTAGCTTAATGATATTTTTATTTGTTCATACTTTTCCTTTTTCTTTTGGTGGGTTCAGGACTTCCGTGTTACAGAGATGCTTCACCATGTACAAAGTCAGGAATTCAGGAATCAAAAGGGAGTTAGGAACTTCGGAAGAAGGGGCAGGCAACTGCAGGACTACAGAGCAGCTGTCCAATTTTGTAGGGAGAAAACTAGAAGATACAGAGCCCAAGTGGAACTCAGTTTGGGTAGTGTAGCAAAAGATGATAAAAGATGCTTTGATAGTACATCAATAACAAAAGGAGAAATAAGGAGCCTCCATCTTTTATTGGATGTGAGGGGCAACACAGTGTTGAATAATGAGGATAAGACTGAGGAAAACAAAATTGTCTTTCTTAGAAAGGACAATTGTTCACAGGATACCCAGACTGTTAATTTGTAAGATGATGAGAGGAAGCAACATGAAGAAAAAAGAAGTCTTAAAATACAGTGGGAAAGATGTAAGTTAACTCTTTCCTGTTTTGAATATTCACGAGTCTGTAGGACCAGGTGGAATTTATCCAGGGGCACTGAAGATGATGTCAGAAGCACTCACCAGGCCTCTTTCAATAATTTATCAGCAGTCCTGACTAACCAGGGGAGTCCTAGTTGGCTGAAGATTGATGAATGTGATGCCTATCTGCAAGAAGGTCAGGAAGAAAGATACAGGAAATTACAGTCCTGTCAGTCTGACCTGCATACCAAGGAAGGTTACGGAACGCTTCATCTTGAGCTCCATCTCATGACACATAGAAAACAATAGAAGCAGATAGCATGGGTTTCTGAAAGTCAAGTCTTCCTGACTAGCCTCATCACCTTCAGTGACAAGTTAACTCACTTCATAGATGAGAGAAAGACTGTGGGTATTGTTTATGTCAGTCATAGTCTTGCACAGTATTTTCCTAGAGAAACTGGTTGCTTATGCTTTGAGGAAAGGTACAGTTGACTAGTTGAGGAATTGGCTGGGTGGTGGGTCTCAAAGAGTTCATTCCATTTGATGGCCACTCACCACTGGATTCCCTCACAGCTTTTTTTTTTTTTTTTTTTTAAACATTTTTATCAATGATCTGTGTAAGAGAATCAAGTGCACCTTCAAGTTCACAGGTGGTACCAAGTTTGGCAAGACTGCCAATCTGCTTGAGGATGTACTGAAGCAGCAGTATAGGCTTGGGGAAGACTGGCAAGGAATTTGACTGGCAGAAAAGGACCTGGGGATGATTTCTGGACAGTAGCTGACTGAATATGAGCCAGCAGTATGCCTATGTGTACACAAAGGCAAATGGCATCCTGGTTTGAGCAGCCAGCAGGGCTAGTGGAGTGATAGGCCTCTGACACTTATGAGACCACATTTCTAATACTGTGTTCACTACAAGAAGCACATTGAATTGGTTGAAAGTGCAGAGAAGAGCAACAAAGATGGCAGAGGATTGGAAGATAAGTGTCATGAGAAGCATCTGAGATATCTGGGTTTGTTTAGTCCTCAGAATAGGAAACAGAGGGGACATAATTGCTCCCTACATTTTTCTGAAAATACATTAAGGGTGAAAATAGTGAGGGTCTCTTATCAGGCAACAACTGATAATATCTGAGAAATTACTGCTAGCTGCAGAAATAGAAATTTATATTGAATGTTAGGAGTTTCTTCACAGTGATTCTGTATTGGAACAGTCTGCCCAGGGATCATAGGATGTTTTGGCCTACAAATGACATGAAAGATCATCTAGTTCTAAAACCCCTAGTCAGGACTCCATCCAATCTGGCTTTGAATGTCTTTTGGGATGTGGCATCAACAACTTCTCTGGGCAACATATTTCAGCACCTCATCAAGTTTCAGACACTTGGAATTGAAGGGCAGGTAAGTGGGGAGGCAATGGAGTATCTGCCTACAAGGGAGCTTAAGGCAAGGTGGTTACCCCCATGCCTTGAGACTGCCTCTGTCAGGAAAGAAAGAAGGGAGGTCATGGTGTGTGACTCCCTTCTCAGTGGAACAGAGAACCCCATATGCAGACTGGACCCGAGCTGTCAGGAATAGTGCTGCTTTCATGGAGCCCGGGTCAGTGACATAACCAAGAAACTCCCAAAGCTGGATAGATCCACTGATTATTTTCCTTCAATCATAGTTCAGATGGGCAGTGATGAAATTGCCTATGAGCTATGAAAAGAGATTTCAGGAGTTTGGGGCATTTAGTTCAAGGAGTGGGAGCTCAAGTGATTTTTTTTTTTTTTTTGTTCTATACCTTCAGGGGCAGTGAGGGACATGGAGTGGACTTGGAAAGCATAAGCAATGAATAATTGGCTCAGAGGGTGGTGTTGAACCAGAAACTTTGAGTTTTTTGATCAGGAGGCAGTTTACTTGGCCCCTGTCCTGTTGTCCATCCATGGAACCCACCTATCTCAAAGAGGGAAACAAATCCTAGTGCAGAAGCTAGCTGGGCTTATTGAAAGAACTTTAAACTATCTATGACAGGGGAAGGGAACAAAACAGGCCTCACAAGAGATGAGCCCAGGAGAACAGTGCTTGAGCTGCAGGTTAGCCAGATGACTCAGCTGAAGCGCATCTACACCAATGCACGCAGCATGAGCAGCAAGCGGAAGGAGTTAGAAGCAATTGTATGGCAGGCTAACTATGACCTAATTGCTATTACCGAAACATGGTGGGACCACTCCCATGACTGGAGTGCTGTGATGGATGGTTACAAGCTGTTCAGAAGGGATAAATGAGGAAGGAAGGGTGGTGGTGGTGTAGTCCTTTATATTAAAGACTGTTTTGATGTTGAAGAGCTTAGGGTTGGGAATGATAAAGTTGAGTGTCTGTGGGTAAGGATCAGGGGGAAGGCCTATAGGGGTGACATCTTGGTGGGGATCTGTAATAATACCTAATCAGGATGAAGAGATGGATGAGGCATTCTATGAGCAGCTTGCAGAAGTCATGTGATTGCTAGCACTCGTTCTTGTGGGAAACTTCAATTTCCCTGATACATGCTGGCAGTATAATACAGCAAGAGGAAGAAGTCCAAGAGGTTTCTAGAGTGTGTGGAAGATAGCTTCTTTAAGCAACTGGTAGGAGAGCCTACCAGGGGTGGTGCCCTGCTAGATCTGCTCTTCACTAACAGAGAAGGATTGCTGGGAAATGTGAAGGCTGGGGACTGTCATGGGCAGAGCAACCATGAAATTGGAGAATTCTCTATTCTGCGAGATGTCAAAAGGGTGATTAGCAAAACTACTATCTTGAACTTCAAGAAGGCGGACTTTGACCTGTTCAGGACGCTTGTAGCACGGGTCCCTTGGGAGTTGCTCCTTAGGGTAAAGTGGTCTAGGAAGCCTGGACACTCCTCAAGATGGAAATCCTAAAGGTACAAGAACAGGCTGTCCCTGAATGCCATAAGGCAACCTATAGGGGAAGAAAATCAGTGTGGATAAGCCGAGTACTACTGTTGAGACTCCAGAAGAAAAAGAGAGCCTATGTCCTCTGGAAGAAGGGACAGGCTACTTGGGAAATTACAAGGAAGTTGCGAAGGTATGCAGGGAGGAAGTTAGGAGGGCAAAAGCCCAAATTGAACTCAGATTGACCACCGCAGTAAAAGAGAATAAGAAATCCTTTTATAAATATATCAACAGTAAGAGAAGAACCAGGGAGAATTTTCATCCTTTATTTGATGCAGGGAATGTGACCACTGAGGATAAGGAGAAGGCTAAGGTCCTCAACGCCTTCTTTACATCTGCCTTTAATAGGCAGATCAGTTATCCTCAGGGCACTTTACGGCCTGTTATGGAAATCAGGGATGATATGCAGTGATTCTGGTGGAGACAGTTCGAGAGATCCTCCTCCATCTGGACTGTCACAAGTCCATGGGACTGGATGAGCTTCATCCTAGGATGCTGAGGGAGCTGGAGGAAGTGATTGCCAACCTGCTCTTGGCCATCTACCAGCGCTCCCAGTTATCTGGAGAGGTCCAAGAGGACTGGAGGATTGCCAGTGTGAACCCCATCTACCAGACCTCGGTACCAGGGAAAGTTATGGAGCAAATCATCTTGAGTGAGATCACATGGCATGTGTGTGGCATTCAAGGGATCAGGCCTAGCCAGCGCAGGTTCATGAAAGGCAGGTTGTGCTTGACCAATCTCATCTCCTTCTATGACTGGGTGACCAGCCTGGTAGATGTGGAAAAGGCTGTTGATGTAGTCTACCTAGACTTTGGCAAAGCCTTTGACATGGTCTCTCATAGTATTCTTCTGGGGAAACTGGCTGCCCGTGGCCTGGATAAGAATATCCTTCTTTGGGTAAGGAACTGGCAAGAGGGCTGTGTCCAACGAGTAGTGGCTAATGGAGCTAAATCTAGCTGCTTACCCGTTACAAGTGGTGTCCCGCAGGGGTTGATACTGGGGCACATCTTGTTTAATATCTTTATTGATGACGTAGATGAAGAGATTGAGTATACCCTCAAAAAGTTTGCAGATGACACCAAGTTGGGAGGTAGCGTCAATTTGCCTGAGGGTAGGGAAGCCCTTCAGAGGAATCTAGATAAGTTGGATTCTGGGATGAGGTTCAACAAGGCCAAGTGCTGGGTCCTGCACTTTGGCCACAATAACCCCATGCAGCACCATAGGCTTGGGAAGAGTGGTTGGATGACTGTGAAGAGGAAAGGGACCTGGAAGTGTTGGTTGATGCTCGTGATGCATGTGAGCCAACAGTGTGCCCAGGTGGCCAAGAAGGCCAATGAATCCTGGCCTGCATTAGAAATAATGTGGCCAGTAGGATCAGGGAGGTAATCATCCCCTTGTACTCAGCACTGGTGAGGCCACACCTTGAGTACTGTGTTCAGTTTTGGGCCCTTCACTACAAAAAAGGTATTGAGGCCCTAGAACGTGTCCAAAGAAGGATAATAAAACTGGTGAGGGGGGTGTCTGGAGCACAAGTCTTATGAGGAGCACCTGAGGGAGCTGGGATTGTTTAGTCTGGAGAAGAGGTGGCTCAGAGGAGACCTTATTGCACTCTCCAACTTCCTGAAGGGAGGTTGTGAGGAGGAGGGCTTTGGCCACTTCTCCTAGCAACAAACAGGATTTGAGGAAATAACCACAAGTTGTACCAGGGGAGGTTTATGTTAGACATAAAGAAGAACTCTTTCTCTCAGAGAGTTGTCAGGCACTGGAATGGCCTGCCCAGGGAGGTGGTGGAGTCACTGTCCCTGGCAGTGTTCAAGAGGTGTCTGGATGGGAAGCTACAAGATATGGTTTAGTAGCTTGTGATAGCAATGGTGATGGGAGGGCGGTTGGACTAGATGGATCTTGCTGGTTGTTTCCAACCTTGTGATTCTATGATTCTGTCACCATCTGAGTGAAACATTTCCTACTAACATCTAACTTAAATCTCCCCTATTTTGGTTTTAACACATTCCTTCTTGTCCTATTTCTATGTTCCCATCTAAAAAAAAATACCTCCCTTCTGACTACTACTTTCCCTAAAGTACTAGAGGACATAATGAGGTCTCCCTAGAGCCTTCTCTTCTCTTTTCCAGACTTAACAAGGCCAGCTGCCTCAACTTTTTTTCATAAGTGTTTTAGCACTCTGATCATCTTTCTGGTCCTTCCCCAGACCTGCTCCAATAACTCCATATCTTTCTTGTGCCCCAGATGGGACTGCATGAGCAGAGTAGAGAAGGGCAATCAACTTCCTCAGCCTGCTGGTCATCCCTTTTTTGATGCATCCCATGATGCAGCTAGCCTTCAAGATCTCAAGTGCTCACTGCTGGCTCACATCCAGCTTTTTGACCACCAGAACCCCCAAATCCTTTTCCACAGGACTCCTCTTAACGAGTTCTTCCCCCAGTCTGTACACATAACTGGGAATGCCTTGACCCAGGTGCAAAACTTTGCATTTTGCCTTGTTGAGTCTCATTAGGCTCACGTGGACCAACTTATAAGCTTGTCTCTCTGGATGGCATCCCTTCCTTCTGTATCAACTACACCACTCAGCTCAGTATCATTAGCAAACTTCCTAAGGGTGCACTTAATCTCACTATCAAAGTCACTGATAAAGAGGTTAAAAAGCACTAGTCTCAGGATGGAGCCCTGGGGGACACCACTCATCAGCACTGATCTGAGCATAGAGCCATTGCATGGTTACAGTCAGAGAGTTGTGGTCAATCAATTATTTATCCAATGAATAATCAAAAAATCCAAGTAAAAATCTATGTATCTCCAATTTATAGATAAGGATGTGATGTGGACCACATCAAAAGCCTTGTAGAGATCTAAGTAGACAGCATCAGTTGCCCTTCCTTCGTCCACTGATTCTGTCAATCCATCAAAAATGGCCACCAGAATGGTCAGGCACGATATACCCTTGGATTACTGACTGTCTTAAATCACTTCTTTATCTTGTATGTGCCTTAATATAGCTTATAGGATGATCTGCTCCATGATCTTCCCAGGCATAGAGGTAAAGCTTGCCACCCTCTACCTTTCTTAAAAATGGGAGTGATGTCTCCCTTTTTTCTAGTCACCAGAGACTTCACCTAACAGCTAGGTTTTTCCAGACATGCTGGACAGACATCAAGGTAACTGAAATCTCCCATCAGGATGAGAGGCTGTGATCATGATGCTTCTTTTAGTTGAAACAAGACGTCCTCATCCACAGGCTTTCCTTGATCAGACAACCTGAAGAAGACTGACTACCACTTGTCTCTTCTTGACCCAGTCCCTAATTTTAACTCTTAATCTCTCAACCTGATCATGGCTGTTACTCAGAGACAACTCTTCACAACCACTTTCTTTAGTACAACTCACGTTTTTTTCCCTGCTTCTTTCTAAAGTTACAGCATTCTCTGTGTCTTCTGTCTATCACTTAGAAGCCCATCCCCTACCCCAACAAATATATTATTTAAATCTCTTCTGATCTGTCCAGACAACTTCCCTCCCAGAACATGGTTGCCCCACCTAGTCAGTTGCATCCCACCTATCTGCACATCTGATCTCTCAAAGGCATGCCCAAGATCGCAGAACCCAAAACCCTAAGCATGGCATCATCCATGAAGACAGTTATTCAGCCGTTCCTCTTCCTTCTCCCACAGTCTCAGTCTCCAACCAGGAGGACTGAAAAACACACTAGTCATCTGATCTCTTCAGTGTAATTCCAAGGCACATAGAATCTCTTTTAATGTTTTGTTGTTTCTTGTTAAAGCCTCCTGTGGCCCCACTTGAATGAGTAGAAAAGGATAGTAGTCAGCTGGCTTCATCATACCTGGGTGACTTCTCTTGATGTCTCAAAAACAGGTCCCACACAGACAGTAAACCTCTGGGGAGATTATCCAGATGGCAAATTGGGAACTCAGTACTCCTCAGCAAGGAGTTCCCAGTTACCAAGATACTATCTTTTTGGTGGAACTGGTGTTCTAATGCCGCCCTTGTCTTGCATGTTATTTTGGTTTGTCATCTCAAGTTTAGAAGCTAGTTTTAACTTCCCCCGTTGCAGGAACTTAATACAGAATTGTCAATCTGTCTGTGTCACTCAGTGCACAATATTAAGCATCAATCTCTCACTCTTAATGCTGGGCATGTCTCAGAATGGTAGTTTCTTTTTGCAACCTGATCAGTTGCTTTAAAAGTTCATTGAGGTGGGAGTGCTTGGGAAGTGGGACTTCTGGATTCTGGAGTTGCCTACAGCAGAAGCTCAGGAAGACTGTGACTCCTAAGTCTTAGTTTCTACCTCATCTTGGTTTTTCCAACTGGTGGCCACCATATTTGTTTCAATAGAAGTCTGCATCTTACTGTTCCCAGATGAGAAGAAAACTGTCTACTCTGCTCCCTCCCTGTGTGAACTGTTGTGCCACACCGTTTTCCCACTGTATTCACTGAGGTCCTGATTGATTGGACTACCTACGGCTTGTTTTCGTAGGTATGGAGGTGTTATGTCACTGCTAATGGCCTACCCATGTCTCCTTAGCCACATGCAGGAGGGCTAGTTGTTCATGGTGGTTCTCTTCTCATCCTGTTGCTCCTTGATTGCAGGATCCTCCTCACCCACTGAAATCTTCTGCTTCACTGGAGAACTCACTTGTACTGGAGCTGATCATTTCAAAGAATGACTAAAACAAGAAATGGTTTGGATTGGAAGGGACTTTAAAAGTTCATCCACTCTAATCCCCATGCCATGGCAGGAACACCTTTCACGAGTCCAAGCTACTCAAAGCCCCATCCAACTTGACCTTGATCAACTTGGCCTTCCAGGCATGAGTCATTTATCACTTTTAAGGCTAGCCTGGTCTACTGCCTTACCTATCCCTAGAGGTAATTAAGAGCTACACATATGTTATGTTGGCTGATATGATGTAGTAATGGGATTTGGTAGGTGGGGTTGATGGCTGGATTTTATCATCTTAAAAGTCTTTTCAAATCTAGATGTTTCTGATTCAGTACACACACTGATGTCAAAACCATCTGCAAGCAGTGATACTTCCCATTGAACAGATGCAGATTACTTTCAATGTTTACACCAAAATACAAAGAAAATATTTTCAGAAACCAACACTACTGTAGAAACCTTTCAAAATATAACATACATCTTTCACTGACAATGATAAATGTGTCCTTTCCTGATTAGAACAGTCTAAGAAGAAAATCTACAGCAATAACAGAACTCTTAATCAGAAGATGAAAAAACTGAATTGTTTGAAGGACTGCATTTTTGTTGCTGCTGACCCTTTTAAAGAAGCATGTGTTACGTCTTGGCAGGTTTCATTTATGTGATCATCCACTGTGAATCAAATGTAGTGCTTACTTCTATCCATTAACATCTTCCCTTAAAAAGAGTTGGACTGTAAATGCCATCAGTTCATGATTATAGTCCTCAGTGACATCAAATAGTTTAAGAGTGAAACTCTGCTGGCAGTATATATACAATAATGGGAAACTGATTTAATATCACCATCCACTTCTAATATCCAAAGATATTCAGTACCATTAACAGATTGAAGGATAGATGCCAGATGACATTGAACTTTGTCAATTAAATTCTATGGATCTGTGTTGCTGATTCTCATAGCAAAGGGTCATTTTAATCATCCTGCTAGTTGTGGTGCATTAATCTGTATAATAGTTTGATAAATAGCATTTATTAATTCAGAAATATTTGGGTCAAGAAGGGTTGTTTCCCACTTTAACTGATATAATTGAGACCACATTGTAGAATTAATGGTGGAAGAAATAAGATATGCATTGACTGGAAAACGACATTTATTTCTGATAAAGAATGAAAGCCCTTGATATATCTCTTACAATCGTGCCAATATATATAGTAACTATTTAGTGGGCAAAAAAAAAATTATGGCCAGTCAGTGTTTGTATTTCATGCTCCCTCATCCCATTTCTGTTACTTAGAGAACTGTTTTTCATCCTGCTTTAAAAAATATGAAATATAGAGAGAGTCTGATAGTGATAGGACAAGGGGAAATGGCTTTAAACTATAAGAGGATAGATTTGGGTTACCTGTTAGGAAGACATTTCTTGTTCAGAGGTTGGTGATACACAGGGACAGGCTGTTCAGAGAGGTTGTAGATGCTCCAGCTCTGGAGGCAGTCAAGGCCAGGTTGGATGGGCAGACTCATCTAGAGACTGGCAACCCTTTCCATGGTGGAAGTGGGGGGAGGAGGGGTGTTTGTGAAACTCGGTGATCTTTATGGTTTCCTCCAACCTATCCATTCTAAGATTCTGTACTGTGCTATCTCTGAAAACATTGGAAAGCAGTGACCCAGTAAATAAATTAAGAGGAGAAACAGCAGCAACAAACTATAACCACAACTATCTGAGCAAGTAATTCTTAATGGTTAACTGAAGATACTTGTGCTTCATGTTTTTGGTACAGTCTCAGATATAAAGCTAGTGTCAGAAAAAAAAATCAAATAGATTTTCCATTGAAGTGTATTCTAAATGCTTTGCTTAGATTACCTGAAAAAATATCTTAACCGAAATCACAGTTCTGGAATTTTAACTCAACTGTGTAACTACCTACTCAAAAAAAAAAACTCTCCAGCTTTATTACATATAACTGATCTTCTTTTTCTTATCGCTTGAATCTCCATTCTTTAAATAAATTAAAAGAGATGAAGAATCTTAAAAGAGCATAAAATATAATGTATCTGAATATTATTTACCTAAAAATAGTAGCTGAGATAGATCTTTTTTATAAACTAAGAATTTCCCATTATTTCTACTTCAAATAGATGTCATGAAAATAAATGAAATTTAACAAAATATTATGTTTTGCACTATGTATTATAGAGCAAGATTGCTTTAGATTTGTAAGCAATAAAATCTAAGTAAAAGCCTGCATGTTAAGTCTTAAATCAATTTAAGAATTTCTGTGAAGTCTTGATATAAAAAACCACAGGGGATATATATGCAAATAGTGATACTTCACAGCAAACTCATCTATACATAAAAAATGAATGAGGCCAGAAGTTCACCTAAGGTCTATTCAGTCATGTGTAATTGATGTCACTGATGAATTTTTTATCTACACACAAACACACCTAAGTTTAGCTGGACAATGGTGATGAATAAGAATTTTGAGCTTTTTTTTTTTTTAATTTGCCAGTTAAATACATTTTGGTTTACTCAATTAAGTAATATCAGTCATAGCCAAAACTTAGCTTCTGATTACTTCAAATGCTGCAATGGAGTACTCCACCATCCGTGCTGCTAAACATATGCATTTTATATTACTAATTCAAATGCAAGACATGTTTAATATTAGACATTCTCCTTCCCCTTATAGTTTGATGTACTTTTGATTTTGGTACTCCTCACATTATTTTTTTTTATGAGTAATTTAAAACTCATACCATAAATGTGGTGTGACCTGGAAACATAGATAATTTATTCAAGATAGTCACACAAGTATCTTTAAATTCTAATGGATACCATAACAGAAAATTAAAATATGGGTTGTGATCTTCAGGTATGACTCAAGCTATGTACATCTCCTCCTACTTATAGTTTGTATAATCAATAAATATACAGATGTTATAATTGTGAAATAAGCAACAGATTTTGATTAAGTAGGTAATAATTACAGAGAATAGATAGAAAGCTTACCCTTGTCCTGGGCTCACTGTAAAACTCCAGAGAAGGAATCTCCAGAAAGAGATCCTTTCCACTGGTAGTCAGCTCTTAAATGGGTCTAGGAGAGGTGGAGCCAGGCTTCACCCCTTCCAGCAGCATAGGTGAATTGCCTTCACCTGTGCACCCAGGGCTGACTCATTGCTCATCTCAGGTGATCAATCAGAGGTTCAAGCCGTGATTCAGCAGTTCCCATACATAGTTCCTGGCTTCAAGTTAGTACAAGGATTGCTCTGAAAGTAATGCCTCCTGTTTTATTATGTTGGCCTACAAATCAGAGGTTGAACCTTCCCACCAGTATTCTGTAACCCTTCGTTGCCATGCAACATTAAGAAAAATTGAATTCTCTTATATTCATCAGTGCTTGCTGAACGTATATGGAGACTAAACTCTAGATATGAGCACCTTGAGATAGTGAGTGATGTGATTCAGCTGTGGTGACAACAGTGTGAAGGATAAGCCACATTACGGACAACTATAGATTTTTATAACCACATCATGTAGGCTTTTGTTCATCATCAGCAAAAAATGTATAGGTAATTCTGATGACTGCATTGAAAAATAGTGTTTTGTAGCTGAGAATTTGCTGTATCAAACAGTGTTATTGTGCTCTTTGTACCTGTTGTAGTTTCCATGGAAAAAAATAGGACATATTATGTCTATGGGGCCATATGATATCCATTCTCGGGTTCTGAAAGAGATGGCTGATGTGGTTGCTAAGCTGCTCTCCCTCATATCTGAAAAATTATGGCTGCCCGGTGAAGTTCCCGGTGACTGGAAAAAGGGAAACGTTACTTCCATTTTTAAGAAAGGGAGAAAGAAAGGCCTGGGGAACTTCAGATCGGTGAGCCTCACCTCTGTGCTTGGGAAGATCATGGAACATATCCTCCAAGAAGTTATGTTGAGGCATATATGAGGTAAAGAGATGATTTGAGACAGCCAGCATGGCTTCACCAAAGGGCTGATTGTGCCTGATCAATCTGATGGACTTCTATGATGGAGTGAAAGCTTTGGTAGACGGGGGAAGGCGGTGGATGTCATCTACCTGAACTTCTGCAAGGCCTTTGACATGGTCCCTCGCCACATCCTTCTCTCTAAATTGGAGAGGTGTGGATTTGAAGGATGGACTGTTTGATACATTAGAAATTGGCTGGCTGGATAAAGCCGAAGGACTGTGATTAATGGTTCTGTGTCAGAGTGGAGGCAGGTCACTAGTGGTGTCTCTCAGGGGTTGGTCTTGGGACTGTTGCTCTTCAGCATCTTCATCAGTGACATAGATGATGGCATCAAGTGCACCCTCAGCAGGTTTACGGATGACACCAAGCTGAGCAGTGCAGTTGATACACAGGAAGGAAGGGAAGCTATCCAGAGGGGCCTGGACAGGCTGGAGAAGTGAGCCCATGGAAACCTAATGAGGTTCAGTAAAACCAAGTGCAGGGTGCTGCACTTGGGTTGGGGCAATCCCAGGTATTTATGCAAACTGGGGGAAGATCTCCTTGAGAGCAGCCCTGTGGAGAAGGACTTGGGGGTCCTGGTAGACAAGAAGTTGGACGTGAGCCAGCAGTGTGCGCCTGCAGCCTGGAAGGCCAACTGTGTTCTGGGCTGCATTAAAAAAGGAGTGGCCAGCAGGGAAGTGATTGTCCCCATCTACTTAGCTCTTGTGAGGCCCCATCTGGAGCCAGGCCTGGGGCCCCTAGTACAGGAAGGATATGGAGCTCTTGGAGCAGGTCCAGAGGAGGGCCATTATGATGATCAGAGGACTGGAGCACCTCTCCTATGAGGAAAGGTTGAGGGAACTGGGCTTGTTTAGCTTGGAGAAGAGAAGGCTCCAGGGAGACCTCAGTGTGGTTTTCCAGTACTCAAAGGGAGCACATAAACAGGAGGGGGAATGGCTGTTTATGAGGGTGGATAGTGATAGGAGAAGGGGGAATGGTTTTAAACTGAGACAGGGAAGGTTTAGGTTAGATATAAGGAGGAAGATTTTTACACAGAGGGTAGTGACACACTACAGGTTGACAAAGGAGGTGGATATCCCCTTCCTGAAGGCATTCAAGGCGAGGCTGGATGTGGCTCTGGGTTCTGGTCTCTGGTGGCTGGTGACCCTGCATGTAGCAGGGGGTTTGAAACTGGATGATTAATATGGTCTGTTTCAACTCAAGCCATTCTATGATTCTATGTTCAGAGCAACCTATATATATAAATATTCCTCTGTTGCTTTCTGAATATATACCCTTCTGTTTCAGGAGACTTCAGTGTAGTTAGTGCTCAGCTTTCTTTCTAAATGACGCTTCATACAAATACATTAGTTTTTAAGGGCTTTTCAGTACATTTTGATTGGTCTCTGCCTCGTGTTCTGCCCTTAGTAACATTATCTACGATATAAGAAGCTAGCAAGAGATATGAGAGACACATTCTGTAAAGCAACTGCATGGAATTCTTCTTAATATTACAATAATGCACTTTTCTTCTGCCCTCACTTTTAGACCATGAAAACTTACTCTTAGCTGCTCATAGAAATGTTTGAGTGAAGGAGGAAAATGGACTGCTGACTGTAGTAATGTCTTTCAGTGATTAACATTATTTCTAATGTCAAATTTTGGCAAT
Source organism: Meleagris gallopavo (assembly GCF_905368555.1). NCBI lineage: Eukaryota > Metazoa > Chordata > Aves > Galliformes > Phasianidae > Meleagris > Meleagris gallopavo. The sequence goes on along the minus strand of NC_139435.1, from coordinate 29,063,288 downwards.
TTTTTTTTGTTGCTCAGAGGATCAATTCCAGTGTATAAGTTTTTGAGTTGGAACAATGGAGTTGATACAGTTAAATGATAGTTTGAATGCAAAAACTCTGCAATAGAGAACAGGCTCAGTATTAGAGCTGAGTTGGAAAGCAGTTAACTGCACACTATTACGTACATACCCTCAATTAGCAAGTGTATGGAATTTTAAGGTCACAGCCTGAACCAATACATGAGCACGTGACTTCCTAGAGCTGGAAGGCGTGTGCAATCTGAGCAGGTGCCCTTTCCCCCTGCCCTCTCCTGTTGTGGTACGAGTCTGAACAGGAGGAGACTACATTTGTCAGCTCGCCCCTTTTTCCAAACTTTTACTGGGAGGGGTGAGTTAATTTCTCTTTAACATCTTTTCCTATAGAACCTGTTTCTCCAATAAGGACTCTGTCATCGTCTTCGTTTGCTCTACAGCAAGTTAAGACATTTCACCTGCATTGTCAATAAGTTCTTGTTGCCGTATGGGATCCACTGTGGAAGCAGGCAGAACTGACTTCCAAGCTACTTTGCATCATCTATCAGTAGTCCTGCTTAATCGAGGAGGTCTCAGACAATTGGCAACTTGTTAATATGACACCCATTGACAAGAAGAATCAGAGGGAGAATCTGGAGAGCTATAAGCCTGTCAACCTGACCTGAACATTGGGAAAGGTTGTCTTGAGTTCAAACACATGGCATGGGTAGGACAACCAGGGGATCCAGCCCAGCTAACATGAGTTCCTGAAAGTCAGGTTCTGCTTGACCAACCTGATTTCCTTCTATGACCAAGTGACACAACTAATGGATAACTGTAAGGCTGGAAGCATATGTCTTACAAAGAGCAGCAAGGGATATTTTAATCTGTAGAAGAGGGTGCTCAGGAGACACTTTATTGCTCTCTATAACCTCCTGAAAGGACGTTGTGGTGAGGACAAGAATTTCTTGAGTTGTGAAAGGGGAGGTTCAGGTTGGATATTAGGAGAAATTTCTTATCAGAAATAGTAGAAAAGCATTGGAAGTGTCTGCTCAGGAGTCACCAACCTGGAGATTTTCAAGAAAATTATAGATGTGGCTCTGAGGGACGTGGTTTAGTAGGCATGGTGGTGACGGTCTGATGCTTGGACTAGATGGTCTTGGAAGTTTTTTCTAGCCTTAATGATTCTGTGAATCTACAAGTCTAACTTTGGATCTGAGCAATACAGGTTGTTTTCATGCCTATCTATAGGTCATGTTTGAAACATGCACTCCAATGAGGAGTATTAATTTGCAGATAATTTTATCTGCATCATATTTTTTAATATGATAGTTGCAAAACACAAATCTCAGGAAGGGAAGGAAGAAGCTAGCTAACAGGGAGCATAGGACTGAAGAGGTAATAGAGATCTTCCATAACTTAGAATATACCTTAAATGAGTATAAATAGTGGAAATTTCATTTTAATCTCCTTTCTATTTATCTCTATCTATCTCTTAACATTTGTCTCCTCCTCCTAACAAGAAAATGGATGTGATTGTATTAGGATTGAAAAGCCTCAAAGAACTGTAAGACATTGGAAAAATCTATGATTACAAGATGAGACTACTGAACATTGCATAAATTTCATAAGTGAAAAATGGGTAGAACAGTTTAGTGAACTTTAGAAGTCATCCCCTATCATCCAGGAAAAGTTCAGGCTTCTCATAATCTAATCAGATTAATATTTGTTGAATGCCCTTATATCTGTAGTGATAAAAGGTATTGAATAAGCATTTGTTTGATTTAATAAGTAACTCATCAGTGGATTATAACAGTTGAGGTTCTGTTCCATCATTAATTAGTATCTGTTTTACAGATTTGAGCCTACTATTTAATATTACTGCTAGTGTGGTAATGTGCTTTCTAAATTTGTTAATCAGTACAAATATTCAAGGTGACAACGAAAAGTGACATTTTGAAAGGCAAAATATGCAGTTAAAATCTGAAGTGTAGTTGTGTAGGGTGAGTTTGTAGATAATTTTTTCTAGCTAAGCAGCAGAAAAGAGATCTTAGGATTCATAGGTCCTGCTATTTATTCTTATCACTAAACCACTGTAGGTTGAACATATCATGAAGCACATGATTTCTGGTTCTTTTGAACAAAAAAATGACAGTTTCAGATTTGAGATGGAAGATATTTTTATGAATCCCTTCCCACATGTTTCTGCATCTCACTTGCTATTTATTAACTAGATTGAAAAGCTGACATTTTGTAGAATTCAGTATTTCTAAAGTGTTCAGTGATCTTAACAACTATGAGAGAAATGAGAGAAAAATAATTATTATTAAATAAAAGGTGTCAACATCTTTTTTTTATGGTATATCATTACAAGTGCTAGTACACTGAATAATCTGTATTTCAGAGTTATCAGAAAAAGTTAAAATAGGTAGTATAAATTAATTCCAATAATCGGGATATTTTAAGCTTTGGATTTTTTATTAGCAGCTTTTAAATAATCACATCATATGACGTAGTTTTATTGTATCATAAAGAAAATAAGAAAGTACATTTTAAACTTATGTGGATGACAAAAACATTATTCATTGACTAACTTCATGTATGTATATATGAAAAGAATGTATGCATATATCTCTCTTCAGAAAAAAAAAAAACACATATTATTCTATTATATTTATATTTTTATTTGTTTATGTATTTACCTGGAATACAAAAATATCAGACACTGAAAAATAATTTAATTTTCCTGTGTTTATAGTATGGGTAATACCTTTGCTAAATAGTATTTTAACAAGGAAAATTTTGCAATTTCAGTACCGTTTAGTGGTACTGACATGACCTGATGTAATGTAGATTAACTGCTTTTTTGTAGTTGCATTAAATATGTTAAATGCATTAAATTTTCTCATTACATTGATAAAAAGTTACCTTACATGTATCTTTCTTTTAATGCTTTCTCTCTCTCTCTTTTTTTTTCCCCTTTCCTTTTTTGTAAAGCTGCTTAAAGAGATAGCTAGGAAACGCAGAAGCATTCGTTTTGGGAGGGAAGCTGAATTAAAGCCGTATATTGCAGCTCACTTTGAAGTTCTTCCTACGGAGTTCACACTGGGGGATAAGAAGCATTATGGTGGCTTTGAGAATAAACAACTGCAAACTGGTCAAGAATATGTTTTCTTTGTGTTGGCTGTAATGGAGCACTCAGAATCTGTAAGTTAATAACTAATTTCAGTCCCAAAATTACCTTCCCCAATCAGTAACACATTTCTTCAGTGCTTGCTTGAGTTTTTAAGGTGTATGTCTAAAGTTAATGTTTATGTGCTGATTTCCATTTAAGTCTTTGAATTTAATTATGTTGTATGCACCTTGGTGTGTTACTTCAGTGTGTAACTGAAAGCTAAGGATCACCTTTTATTAGCTGTGCTTTAATCCTTTTCAAATTAAATGTTCTGCTATTTGAGTTCACTGGCACTGGTTCTGAGGCATGAACTTTACAGCTGTATCTTTTTCAGTGTCTTTGAGAAAGAGTTTGTTAGCTGACCTAGGACTACAATTGAATAGTGTTATTGGATATGTAGGATTCTTTGAAAGATAAGTTGAACTGGAGACATGCACAGCTACTGTTTTGAATTACAGTAATTTCCTAACAGCTTTATCAGTCAATTGCTAGAAAGTAAGAAAATAATTCAAGGAAAAATTCTGAGGAGAGCTGAATAATAAGCTGTCACCTCTCTTGATGTAATTTGTTTTGTACTTATTTCCATTTATGCTTGAGTTAATAGGTGTGTAATATATGGGAAAATAGAGAGACAATGAGAGGAAGAGAAAGGGAGGAAGAGAAAGCAAGGAAGAGAAATGCATGAAGAGAACAGAAGGAGACAAACAGAACTGTTTCGTTAACTGCTCGTTAAGACTTTAGTGTACACTGTGTAACATGGTCTCTTTCTAATTCGTTCCTATATCTGACATGTACATTTTCTGGCTCAGTCACTTGAACTACCATGCTAGTAATCTGGATTCTAGTCAGATGCTTCCAGTGTGCAATCTTACAATTGCTATTTGATTTTGAGTTTACCAAATTATACACTATGAAGAAGTTGTTTCAATTTGTATACTTTTGGATACATTGCTTTATTTGAAAATAAAATAAGTATCCACGGGATGTTCTGATGTAAATCAAAAGTTTTCTTTTCACTCTTTGACAGAGATTGTTAGACAGAAAATTCTTATGATGCTGCATCTAGTAGGTTCTAAACAGAGTTACTATGCAGCTTTTTTTTGTGAGGTTTAATGGCAAAACAAATCCAGTTTAAATATTGGAGAATCATCAATAAATGCTCGAACTACAGTCCCCCTGAAGCCTTTTTCTGCCTGCTCCAAATGCAGAGGCTAAATACAAAGTGTTTCTTACCATAGCAAGATAGGATGTGGGTTTTTTTTATTTTGTTTTGTTGTTGTTGTTGTTTTCTCTTTTTGTTTTTGTTTTGTTTTTGTTTTTGTTAGTTTGGGTATGTTTTGAGAACACTGAGGCAGAGAAAATGTCTCAACTAGCTCAGCTGTTGAGGGAATGAAACATACAGATACCCTAGTTTCTGGAAAGAGATCACAGACCTTTGATGTTTGGTGTCACGTTTGGCAAAAGAGAATAAATGAACGTTGTTGTCATGTTTACCAGCTAGCGTAAGTGTCTCTGCATTGCTGGTGCTAGCCATCTCTCACCTTGAACTCAGATGCTCTTCTAGCTCTTGTAGCAGGAAACAAGGCCAAATGAAAGGTAAAATATATCTCTTTTCATAACACCTTGTGTACCTTTCAGAATACTTCTACAGAGTGTTATGTGAAGGACTATACTGTTACCTCATTTTTTAGCAGACCATATGTAAAGCACAAAATAAAGATGTAACAACAACACAGCATTCAGATTGCAAGTTTATGAACTGCCTAGCTTGAATAAAAATAGCAGCTTTTCATTGCTAAGTTCATTGCATTACTACTTTGTGTATGTTTACTTTAGATCTGGGCTAGTATTTTAAATGAATGCCTTTATTGTTAAGAAGGATTTATTTATTTGTATAGACTATGTATGCAACCAGTCCATACTCTGATCCAGTTGTGTCCATGGATCTCGATCCCCAACCAATTACAGATGAGGAAGAAGGCTTGATCTGGGTTGTAGGACCAGTTCTTGCAGTGGTATTTATCATCTGTATTGTTATAGCAATACTTCTTTATAAAAGGTAAGGTTACCTTTTAGTTTTCTTACCATGTGTGTACCTTTCTGCTGTGTTGATTATTTTATTGTAGTATTCCACACTACATTATTTGTACTACAATTTTAACTGTCATTATGTCAAGATATAACTATATTTATTGAGTCCCAGAACACTGCAGATATTTTAGATTTCTGATTGAAAGTTTCCAGTCGTTACAGCTATGTGAGTACATTTTTTTTCTGCCAATGACACATTATTATCATTTCTGCATTTAAATTTTTAGTTCAGTTTTGCACATTTGTAAAGAAAATATGTTCTCGCGTATAAATAAATACAGATTCACACATTTGACTTTTTAAAACATAATTTTAGAAGTGTGATAGTAATCCATTAGGGGTTGCATTCAGGATGATGTTATGATTATGATTTTCATCTTTGCTCAAGTAATTTCAATTTTCACTTCTGACAGTTGACCTTAATTTGGCAGTACATTATGAATTTGAATCTCTGAACTGAGAGATTAAAGAAACATCAGTAGCTGTTTTCTACTAGTCCTACAGTCAGATCAAACTTCACTTCTTCCACTGTGCATAACACAGGCGTAGTTTGCTATTACTCAAAGGACTTTCTTTAAGCTTAGAATTTACTACATGAAAACTGCATGATACCTTAATTTATACTTAGCAATTTTTTACAGTGTGAGTTCAAACAGATCAAGATAGTAACTCAAAAGGACAAAGTAGATTTTAGTACTTATATATTGTTCCTAGTACATTTTTTAAAAATATTGATAGGGCGGAGTTTGGGAAATACTAAAAAGATGTTGTTTGACAGGTGGTGGGGTGCACAGGAGATAATTTCCATAGGTGCAGTAAGTCTCCTAAATCTAATGGCTATGGTGCCTGAAATGAATGGCTTCTTATAAATATTTAAATTCTGCTAACATGTATGGTTTTCTGATCTAAGCGTATCGTGTCAAATGCTCTGAATTTGCATATAGAGTGATGGCTTCAGGTTTTCAAAAGGAAAATTCTCCGTTAAACATTAAATAAACAAACAAATTAAAAAACAGTTCAGTGGCAAAAATTCCTTTTTTTATTAGAAGATCCTTTAGATTTTTATTATTGAAGACAGTCTAAGTATGAGACATGAAATTCTGAAGTAATATGTAAGGAGAACATAGAGACATGCTAACAAATCTGAATTGCTTCATTTAGCAGAAGGAATGGATAGAGTAAATAAGAACATAGATTTTTTTTTTTAAGTGTATCTGTAAAATCTATATCAGAGTTTTGCAGGGAGGCAGGTTGAGTGGCATGCAATAACGTTTCAGTGCAGGAATAACACTTCACAGTGGAGGTTTAGCATTTGATCTAGAGAAGATAGCCTCATGAAAATAATTAAAGAATTTTTTTAATAGAATTAAATGACAAAATAGTCATAATATTTTAAGTTTTCATTAGATTAAACAAGAAACATTTTTAATTACAGATGAGTCTTTATAATGCTTCAGTATAACAAGACATATGAATCACTAAGCTGAAAACAATATTAGTAAATTAAACTGGTAGATTATTAAAAAAATATTATTTTTTTTTAATTCATATCAGCTTCTTCTGATGTTAAAATACCTAGCAAGATATTTCTTATCAGGTTTTATAAAAATCAACACATTTTAACTTTTTTCTTCTTTTTAAAAAAAAAAAAAAAAGAAAGAAATTTTGGAAAGGGAGAATGACCAGAGTCCAATGTAATAAGTCTAAGGGATAGAAAGAAAAACAAAGGACAATAGGTCTAATCGATTAAATTGTCTGAAAAATCTTTAAAGAGGTATGTTATTGTGAAGAAGATGATATCTTTTGAAGTGCAAAGAATTGTAACTAAAATAATGATGAATTGTGTTTAATTCCCTTTGCCTGTAGAACCATTCTGAAAAGACTTGGAATTTTGTGATTTTCAATATTGCTTTCTCATTTTAATTTCAGTCAGAGAGCAATGCTGACTAAAATTTTTAAAAAGAATCATTTTAAGGGGGACGTCTTGCGTTCATTTAAAGCAAATGATATCTCACATAGTGTGAATAATTTGCCTACTTACTGTGAAGCAAATTTTAGATGCCCAAAGACTAGGAGTGCATAAGTGAAGTCTTTATTATTTATTTGTCAGCTTGTATAAAAGTTACTTCTGCATTTACACTTCTTCAGAGTTCAACAAAAAGATATTGCTTAGAATAATTTTTGGATCATGTATCACAATAAAACCAAACGTTCACAGCATTCATAGCAACTTAATACTTTACAGTAATAGATGGAGAAATCACTGAAAAATACCTTTTGTTCTCATTGGATGTAGCTGCAATATAATATACAACATAACAGCAGCTGATTAATGTTCTGTGTGCAGAAATGCTCACAGATTCACAAAACCATAGGGGCATACCTTCAAGACAGTCCATGGCCATGCCTCAGTTACAGCATTTTTGGAGAGGCTTTTCCAAGAGAGTTGCAGTATCTCTAAGGATGGAAATTCCTTAAACTCTGTGAGCAACCTGTTCTATTGTTTCACTAATCTCACAGTAAAAAAAAAAAAAAAAGCTTTTTATCAAGTTGTCATTTAATTTCCTGTCTTTCTGGAGTTGATATATCTGCAAATTGAACTGGCTTGGCCAGAGAAAAGCTGAATATTCTCTGGCATTGTAAGAATGGTACAGTGGTCATAGGTGAGAAAATTATTTGACAGTATGTCTTTAATCTGTTAGCCTTAAATCTAAGCAATCAGATTTAAGAATCTATGTACATTAACTAATCGTTTTCTTTTTGGTCATAATGTTGCCCTCAAGAAAATATGTTCTTTTGCTGGTTCAAACATGGAGTAAAAATGCAAAATAATAAGGTTTATACACAAAATCTTGAACAAAAGAAAACGCTTAATTGATGTAGATGTAGAGATGGTGTAGACTAAGTTGTCTAGAAGTAATACATGCTTGTTACAAGGACTGTTATTTCAGATGAAGTATCCCAAGCTCGTTTTGATAATGCACTACACTGCTGCACCATATAGCTTAGGCAAACATACAGTAAATCCTTCCAATTCACTTTTGAACTTGTGACTCCAGCTTTTTCAAATCTGAAAAAGAGTGTAATGCTTCATGGGATAAATGTTTATGATTATCTTCCTTTTCAAGGTATCATTAAAATATTTTCTTGTTATTTTATTACTTGTGTTTGTGGTTTTGAAGATTTTGTTTCCCTCTTTTTTTTTTTTCTCTAGTGTGAGACAATCTTATGTATTTAACCTTGTTTGTTTCTTTCCTTTCTATCCTTCTTCTTCCTTCTCTTTCTTCTTTTTCTCCCATATCCCCCACCAACCTGTTTTCTCCTCTCTGTCCTCCCTCCTCTTGTCTCCCTGTTCTCTTTAAGAGAAAAGAATGATGTGTTAGGGACACTTCATTTATCTATGTAATGCTATTTATTATAGCTTGAATTAAGCATCCATTCTCCAGTATTTCAAAGTTCAGTGTGGAATTACATTGCAAACAATGCCTAAACCATACTTTTTTTTTTCAACAAAAGATTCTCTTTTTGATTTCACCTGCATCTTCTATTTATTCTTTGATTCCCAAACTGTCATTTCATTTTTTGAGTTAGTTATATGACTTTACTGTGTGTCAAAATTTCTTGTACTTCCTGTTGCCATGCTTAAGCTGTTTGCTGATGGTAAACCAACATTTAGCCTTTTCTCTCCTCTTTGCTGCATTGAAATGGAGTAGTAAACCTGACAGGTGAGAACTGAACAATAATTACCTTTCATTTAACCTATAAATAGGGTAGCTGAAAAGACAGAGAAAAGGAAAAAAAAAGTTATCATAATAATGATGTAAAACAGCATCTGTCAATCTTAATGAATATAGACAGTAGTGTATTAATATGAAGGCAGTAGCAAGATATTTTACATTTTTACAACACTTAGCATATTTCCTACACTCACCACTATTTGATTTGTGTTTGTTTTTTTTTTTTTGTCTACATCAGGTATATTTTAATGAAATAGCACAGATGCATAATGCACATATGCTTTTATTTGTGTTTTCATTAAATTAAAACAGCGCTGTTATATGTAACATTCAGCAGCTGCTGAATGAATGTGTTTTTGTAGTTGTAGTGTGAGTTGTCCTAAAGAACTTCATAGTATTTATACATAGATTAGGTGCTGATATGCCTATACCAGTGAAAATGGTGCTGTGAGAGAATTTGTCCTGATTGGACTTTTTTCCAACTGAAATAGTTATTATCTCTTTGTATAATCCGATAAGATACAAAAGATAGAAGGGTCCTAAGTGTGTGGCTGTTGAAAATACTCATGTATCTGATCAGAAGAAATTCTAGTGCTTCTCATACATGAATGAGAAATTGTGCTGCCTAGAACTCACTTGCAAATGGAAGGTTGTCTCTGGACAGTACCACTGATCCCTAGACTTCAGAAGTAGGAAATAAAGGTAAAAATACTCCTCAAAAATGGAAAGCAGCCTTTCTTTATCTTTATTTGAAAAGAAAACAAACAAACAAACAAAAACAAAACAATAACAAAAAAAAACACTAGAACATTGTGCTGCTTTATGATAGTCAGAATGAGAAGTAAAAACAAAAGAAATTTTGAATGGTCATCCTCTACTTTTTTTTTCGGGAATCAGATTTAAAGCTGCATTTTTTTTATTTAAGAGAAGTTTATACAAGTGTTAAGGTTTTATATTTTTTAGCAAGAAAATAATAAAAGAATAATAACAGATTTAGCATTGCCACATTGTGAGTGAGTCGGAAAACAGAAAGCAAAAAAAAATAGAGTGGTGATGCATTAGACTAAATGCTAGAAACCTAGAAAAGATTTAGCTATAGAAAACCTTAGAATCATGTAAGTTCTGTTTTCAGAAAAGCAGTTATTTGCTGCTATTTCTATTCTATTCCTTTTAAATTTCATGAAGAATTTCAGCCAATTTGCTTTTTCATTCAGAAATTCAGAGGATTAGGGAAGAGGGATTACACTAGAAATTCACCGTTAAATTTCCAGATTCCTGAGTGAAAATGCAAACAATTAGATATTTTTTAATGAAATGCAGTTCTCTATATTTTGCAGCAGAAAATAATATCCTCAAGTGACAGGAGTCCATTTTAACTGAACAATAAGACTCAGAGCATCTATGGATGCTACTTCTCTCAAGAGAAATGGAAGCGTAGATGTTTCTTTTTTTAATTCTTTTTTTCCCAGATTGTTTTAGAAAGATTGACAAGAATACTAAAATTTCACTGAAAGTCCTAACTTGATCAGAAACATTCGGGTAGAATCTCAACCTTGAATAAGTATGTGTGATCAGATACATGGAGTCAAATGCAGTTCAATAGAACAGATTCTTACTTCCTAAAACATGAAAGGACCAGGTGTCTTCTGTATTTATTCTCTGTCATCTTGAAAGTGCCAGAAGAATGCAGATTATTTTATAGGCAGTACAGAGATGAAGTATTCAACGATAGTAAATTTTTAATTACACGCTGAAGACAAAGTAACTTTTTAATAAAGGTGCAACAAGTTAGGTTTTAAAATAGATGCTGTATGAAATCTTTTACATTTAGTGATATGTCTCATAACAGATAATTATTCTGGTGCCCTGGATAACAATCTAGAGGATAGGTTTAGGGCAGAGTACCCCAGACATTTCCCTTTAACATTTCTATATTTAAATTTGTTTTGCCATTGTAAATTCTAGTTGCCCTGCCCACTATGCAAAATTATTTTATTTTTGCATGGATCAAAAACTTTCAGAATGCATCTCACGTTTTATAATTTAATGATTAAAGACTCAGACACTTGTATTTGTCTACTTAACACCTCATTCTTATATACGTTTTTTCACCTTCTCCATGCAGGAAGAGGGCTGAATCTGATTCTAGAAAGAGCAGCATACCCAACAGCAAGGAAGTCCCCTCTCACCATCCTACAGACCCTGTGGAGCTGCGACGCCTTAATTTTCAAACTCCAGGTGAGAGGTAGTAATATGTTACTGAGAGAGCTCTGTGTTCACAGACTCTGATTAGTTACACTATTACAAAACAGAATGGTTGTTTAAAATATGTGTATTTTGACTACTTATAAGTTTTCTTCCAATGTATTTCTATGATAGATTTGGAGATTGTTCTTTAATTTCTATATTTAAAGAAAAAGCCTAAATTCTAGTTATTGTTCTGTAGAAAAGATTCACAGGTCATGTATGTTGTGTGGATGTACTGAAATTACAAGGTAAACCTAAGAGCATTAGAAAATTATTAGTAAATGCACATCTCTTTGTTTATTAACTATGCAGTTATATGATTGTTTGTATATATGTTGGGGTTTTTTTTTGTTAGTTTTTTTTTTTTTTTTTTTTTTTTTTGTAAATAAGCTTCCCTCTTACCTGTTGCATTATCAAGTAATCCATCAATATCCCTTAATATTTTTGTACGCTGTAAATATATAATACAGATAAGACAGATTATCTATAGGAATGGTCCGTTCTTTTAAAATCAAGCTATGTTAGGATGGATCAAAAAGTGAAATAACATGACAGCGATTCTGAAAGGTAGAAGTAACACACTCAAATATTTTATTAGCCATTTATACTTATATTTATTAAGCATTGTTTTTCTAAATACTTTTTGGTTTAGTAGTCAAGAAACACAAGAGAAATACTTAAAATAGTATTTAATTTTTATTACTGTTTTATGAATAGATATTTTGTTTTCAAAATTACCTTAATTTTGACCATGTTGTATGCCAGCAGATTTCTGTTAGCAATATGATTGCATGCAGTCCTGATCTGTTGCTAATTACTTACAGAACCTTCCTGATAATTATGTTTGTCAGAACACTGAAACTGGGTCTAAAGACACAACATCCACAGTGCAAATGTATGGCAGAGGTAGAAAACTAAGTATTCTGAGGCTTGCCTTAGCTTTTCCTTAATTTGTTCTGGTACAGTAAATGTACATAAATGCTTTTTAGCAGCAGAGGCACCTCACTGATCAAAAAAGAACTGGAGAGAAGTATACTTTTCCTTGCAGCACTCTAGTTTATTTGGGAACCTAGCAGTTTCCTATGAAGCTAGTTAAGCAGAACAACTGAAGTCCATTTCTGTTAGGAGGTCTCTTTCTTTGCTCTAAATCTTTTTTCACAAAATGGAGGATTCAATTACCAGAAAGAAAGAAAGAAAGAAAGAAAGAAAGAAGTATATAATATAGAAATCAAATTATATTTTTTTCCTAAGAAACATAGACACAGATCAAGCCATTATGATATTCTGCATTCTGCAACCAAATACCAGGATCCTATCTCAGAAGATTTATCTTGCTGTGTAACACTTCATAATTACCTTGTTCTTGGTATGAGATTGTAGCTGCAGTGAAGCCAATCCACAGTTTCTATGCTAGCAGAAACAGAATTTCACTTAATTTGCACTAGGATACAATTCTATTTAAATCTTCCTGAATTTAACTTAGATAGTTAGATACTTCTGGAATGTTTATCCAGCTCCAAACACTAACACTATGAAGTAACATGTAGGACAAATCTTTCCCAAGGCAAATGTAGAGGAAATGCAGAAAGGTTGTAGGTTTAGGACACTAGATTTGTTGTTTTTGCATCAGGATTGATGATTCGACATGACTATTTTTATTATTATCTATTTATTTGACTTGTGTAAGTATCCACATTTTTCTCGAAGCTTTTCAGGTGCACCAGTTGCTTGTAATAAAGAAATCAAAGACAGAAACAGAAAAGTTTATGATGAATCCATGATGTGAAGAGATACTACGGAAGAACATATAAATTATGTTGGCACATTTAGATTGTCAGTTCTCATTGGGAGAAACACTCTCTGTGGGAGAGAATGAGACAATCCTATAAAAGTCAGGGCTGTAGAAGACTTTTAAACAAGCTCTTTTTGAAAATCCTGGAAATCATAATTTTTTTTCAAGGAAGAGAAAATGAGATTCAACTACCAAAATAATTCAAAAATTAATCCCTTGCTGTGTTAATTTTGAAATTCTAACTTCTTGTGCAAAATACTTTCATCACAATTAGTTATGCATGGCTATTTGAAAGAAATTATCAGAAAGAAGTATTGTATCTTCAATGATATCCTCACAGTGATTTTGGCAACACTTACATTGTACTGGTAATAAAATTGTTACTTCAACATGAAGACAATAAAAATACACATTATAAACTACCAGCACAGAAAATATCTTGCTTTCTTATCACTTTTTCTTGTCCCGTTCTTGTCAATAAGAAATTACATTTCTCTCTGATCTTTTACATGCCTGAGGTTTTTCCTATCTTACTTTGTCCATGAAGGGTAAAATTTGTTTCTGACTTTACTACTCAGTAGGTGAAGCAACTCCACAGAAAACAAAACAAAACAAAAACCTGACATTTTGTCTTGACACTTGGAATAGCCCACAGTTCTACATCTGAGAACAATATCCCATATCCATATGTGTAATCCAAAAAAATATATATTTTCAGATAAGTCCATATGCAAGTGAGTGGGTCACATCTGTGCCAAGTTTTCTTTGAGTAAACATGAAAATAGTCAATCTCTCAGCTGCACAAGGGATTTCATTTATGAGTCAGTTATTCTTCTGTAACTAAAGTAGCGGAGGGAAAGTCACATTCTTCCCATCTACAAGTTTCCACAAAATACGGGATTAACATCATCATCCAGGTGCAAAAATTTCAACTCTTTATGCCACGTAGGAAAGTAAAGATAGAGAAGAGGTAATAATTAAGCCCTCACAAAGGGTTCCATCAGATCAGGAAGAGCAGCTTTATACAAAGGAGAATAATTGATGTTAAATAGTTTGAGTGGGTTATGAGAGACCTGAGGCTTGGGGAAAGACTTCAATCTGCCAATCAGCCAAAGAAATGAATTGATTAGTTCCTGAAAAATGGCTGTTTTTTCTTCTCATTTAAGTGCAATATGTGTCACGCTTATAAGTAATTTACTTAATTGGATGCCAATTAAACAATTATCTCATTATCTCTTATGAACTAAATAAGATACTTTGAAATACAAGAAAAAAATAAAATAAAATAATTGCAGCCCCAAATTGAAGATTCTGCTTTTTAATTTGGTAACTAAATGTTCATTAATCTCTTAGTCTTTGAATTCCATAGGAAAAAAGTACAAGTAACAAAAATGGAAAAAGTGATGTCTGGTTTTCTTTTCTGGTTTTTCTTTGGCAGGCGGGTTGGTCTCGATGATCTCTAGAGGTCCCTTCCAACCCCTACAATTCTGTGATTCTGTGATTTTAGTCACTTCTTCTAGGAAGAAAGTTCTTTCCCATGTTTTTTCGTACAGAATTTCTGTTTGTCATGACAAGGTGATAAGCTGAAAAAAGAACTGATGTTTTTCTTCCTGGCAAAACCAAATGGGAATAGCTTCCTCACAATGAACTATCCAACATGCATTTTATACATGTGTGAACTTGTCTCAAATGAAGGATTTAAGCACCTTAAGTGAGATTTAGGTTCAGCATGCAAAAGAATCCAACTTTTCTGACTTCTCAATTGTTTGCTATCTAACCTAGAGGTAATAAAAATCTGCTTAACTGGAAGGTGGGGTTTAAGATTCTGCTGCTCTCCAATTATTTTTTTTTCTTTGGGTATTAGCCAGTGATCTTGCAACAGTCTAATGAGCCAAGCAATTTCCAGGTCAGGGTCTGAGGACTTTTCCGACTATTTCTCACTGTAGAGAGCTTTTATAGCTCACTAAGAATGGGATGTTCCACTTTGATACCCAAGGGATTTTGGCAAGTCTAAGTCTGGTACACAAGAGGAATTACTTTTGTTACAGAATAGTTTAGCCACCTTAGAATTATTGTGGAATAAAAATGGCTTCCTTTTGCAGTATTATATGCACATGTGTAACTATTTTAAAACAGTTATTGCAGATAACATATTTCTCCAGAGCTTGTAAGTTTAGTTCTGTATGTAAGATCACTCTGAGTTAACAGAAAATTTAAAGTAATAGTGATTTGAATAATATAAGAAAGGCATCCTGGGTAGATTTTCACGGATAGCAAATTCCTACCAAAATCAGGGCCATCTTTCATCTTTTCAATTTTCTATGTCCCAATTTTACATATGTTTTTATTTTTCTGATAATAGAAAGTATCAACCATTACTGATTCCTTCCTCTTTCTGTAATGGGACAACATTTTAATGTAGATTCGTATGTGGGACTGCATCTTTGTAAATGAATAAAAATGAGTATGTAATAAATGAGCATTTAAAATACAAAAGTGATAATTTGATTTAGGTTTTTAATATAATACATTTCATAAAGAAATATCTCTGAAAATAGTATATCCTATTTTCATTTCATCTGAATAGCGTTCTGTACTCTAGCAGATGGTCACAATATTTCCTTTTTTAAATAATTTCTTATTTATTGTGGGCATGTCAACATATATGTCCAGATTTATAACTAAGTATGTTCCAGAGACGTTTTTAAAAGCCCTTAGTATAAAACATTGACAATAACACAAAATCCTAATTTAATACGCTATTGTCAAGGCCAAAACATCCACTTGTTTCAGTCAGGTAAAGAATTGCACTGTGCAAATATAATGATTGGATAAAGATTGCAGGTAAATTCTGACCTTACTTTCCCAGCTCTCGTTTAATATTGTGGCACACATGGTACCCCATGTTTCTTAGTTTTATGCTTACCACAGATTAATTAGAAGATATTTATACACAGTAATTTAAACATACATTTTAATTTAATTGTTGTAGTGGGCTACTTTACTAGGCTGTGTAAGATCAATTGAATTTAACAGTTTTCTACCAAGTCTGCAAATAAACGCTTATTATAAATACAATTTCAACTGTGTTTTGCATGTATTTTTTTTTTCCTATTAATCTTTTTTTCAGTGTTTCTTTCTCCTAATTTCTTACTTTAAGGGAAGTTTTAAAGCATGGATTTGGCATGGTGTTTCTTTTGATTTAATAGCATGTCACAAAACCTGTTGAAATTTAACTGTATTTTGTCTGAAATCCTTTGTGTTTTTGTAGCACATGTTGATTTATGTGAAAAAGTGTCAGAAAATAAGTGTATTTTCTTATTTTTAGCCACAAAAATAAATGTGTTTACCTGTGCTTTGGGTTGGGTTTTGAGTCAGGTTGAGTAGGAGCCTTGTGCTTCTACATGAGATCTTAACATGTTCATTCATAACATATTCTATTACGATGCTTGTTATGATTCACAGACTGATTACATAACAAAAGATTTCTAGCAGGTCTTTTTAAGAAAATAATTACTTTTAGCATCTTAGTAGAGTATACTTCTTATATTATTTGAAGCAAGTTCAAAAGTGCTTAAATGTAACTGCCTAAAGTAAATCCTGGAGAAAGGGGGCTTATATGTAGTCAAAATTATCAAGTTTCAGAAGTGTTAAGTATTTTTATTTCCTTATAAAGAAGTTTTTACATCAAGTTTCAATTTGCACAAAATGTTTAATATGAGTTCTCCCTTTAGGAATGTTAGCTGGCATGTGGAGGAGCACATAAATAAGAACAGTTTAAAAGTACTGGATAATCAGCATCTTTTTTTTTTTTAAAAAAAAAAAAGAAAAAGAAAAAGAAAAAATTTGTCACAGAATACTAATTGTTGATATTTTTGATGCTGGTGTTTTAGTCAGGTTCATCATGTATACAATAAGTCTCTTCTTTTTGGTTTTATGTCCTTTATATTTATTATAGGGTAATTGGACCTCTAAACACCTTAGTTGAGTTTCCAGACTCTGTTTTGTGCATGTCTCAAGTGCCTGTATGTACAAGATTGACTGATTATGGTTATCTACTACTGTTACTAATTTGTTTCCCATTTCCAATTGGCTTTTACTTTTTGCAGCTTTGAGCAGTAATTCAGTCCCCTACGCCTCCCTGATTGGCTCTGTGTCCTCCCTCTCTAGCCAAACTACCACTCAGTCCTTATATGATAATAACTCTCTCCCACGATTCGCTCGAAAAGGTCTAAACATCTTTGTCTCTATTATTTTCTCTGTTCAAGCACTGTTTTAGATGTACATCAGTCCACCTCCATTTCTGGATCAATCTAGAGTTCTCTTGTGCCTTTTCACTGACATATTTTCCATAGGGGTGCTTGATCTGGATCAGTGAGTTAACTGTTAGATATCTGTCACCCACACTCTTCTGAGAATAAGTGAAATTTCAAAGAAAATGGGAGACAATCTGAACTGATTCAAATGATTCATTATAGGCTGATTTGTTAACTGAAATTTCTAATAAATCTCCTCAAGAGATGAATATTCTGTTTTGTTAGTTGACTGGCAAATTGTTTTTATGTCTACTTTAAACACTGTTTCAGCATCCCATATGCACTATGAAGGTAATACAAAAATATATGTTTATAGAGTCAGATAGGGTCAGTGTTGCTGGACAATATTAGTATTTTGCTTGAAATGTCAAAGAAACAAAGAAAAGAAGAAGAAAGAAAGAGAGAGAGAGAAAGAGAGAGAGAGAGAGGGAGAGAGAGAGAGAGAGAGAGAAACAAGCTATAGTGTGACTGTGTTGTAATCACATGGTCGTTTTCAGCTATGTTATAGGAAATGCAAGTTAACTGTCTTAGGCATGTTCTTGAAATTCACGGTGACAAAGCAAATGACATTGTGCAACATGGCTTCCAGCTTGAGCCCCCTTGAGTCATCACTGTTTTCCTTTTGTAATTTCAAGAGATTCTGGGGTTCACTAGTTTATTTTTTCTAGCCAGCTCTGATTTTCCACAAGCAATTAAAAACTCACTTCAATTAAGCACAAGGAGAAGAATGAAACCAGTTGGATGAGGGTCATGGAGACACACACACTGAAACAATGCTGTTCAAAAATTTTTGCTATCAGATCTTCAGCTGGCAGATTATGCTAGTTGGCCCCACATCTCTTCTGTCCTTCTTTTGCCTTGCTATCCCTATACTCCCTTCCTCACCTATATCTATCTCTGTTTCCCAGCTCTTAGTTTTATTTTTTACTTAGTATCTTCATCAGTAGACAAAGATGTTTACACCTGAAGTAGATTGTAGGTACTTTCGGGGGTTGATAAATGGGGTTATAGATAAAGCGTATTTTAAGGTACTAGTGCAGTCAGTACGTGTGTCCAGCTATCCTGTACAACCCCTGCTTCTACAATCTGCTACTAGTGAAAACATTTTTGAAGTTCTAACTGTCTGATGTCTGATTTTGTCTTCAGTGACCGTTGTCTAAAAGCAATGATGCATGCTATTCTAGTCATTTGTATTTGCATGTGAATGTCAGTAACCTCAAAATTTCATAAAATATTTTAAGTATTTTTAATTTAGTCAGAATGCATAGTCAGTTTTCTTGACCTTGATACATTGTTATTAATCCTCAAGCTATCCATTTCATTTTACTTACTTTAATTTTATAAGTTAGTTTTTATAAGTTAGTTTTCTATTGGTTCTAGGTTTCTTTGTTTTGTACCATTTCCTTTGCAGGTTCAGGTGTCTGCGGTTACCTTGGTAACCTTCATCCTTCAAGTTTGTTTTTCTTGATTATGCATAAGTCACTTTGCTTTCTGTCAAAATACTATTCTTTCCCCTTTAGGGCTCTTTAAGTGTCTGTTTCTCAGTTCATCTTCCCTCATCTAATTCAGTGCAGTTTCCATTTCATATAGTGCAGGAGAAGAAGTTTGAAATGACGTTAAGAGTCATTACTCAAAGCAGAGATCAACATCAGATCTAACTGTTTCATTTTTCCATGCCTAGATAACCTCATTGACTCATCTCACAGTAATTTTTTTCCTTTAAACTAGGAATGTTAGCTTTGGAAATATGCTTGGTGACTTCTTTTAATTTGGCTTCAGAGCTCATCTATCCAGAGCATGTTGTGCTTTGAGTAACCAAACTATTTGCCTGCTCCTCTCACTATGACATCTTTACTATTTATACATTTCTAGCCATTATAATTACAACATTGTTTTATTTCTTCAGTGCTGTCATCACTGTAGTTTATTTTAAATTTGGTTCTTCTTTCTTTTCCAACAGGTATGGCCAGTCACCCCCCAATACCTATCTTGGAACTTGCAGATCATATTGAAAGATTGAAAGCAAATGACAATTTGAAGTTCTCACAGGAATATGAGGTAATTTACTTTCTCGCTTCTCAAATTATCAAAAATATCATGGTTTTTTTGTTTGTTTATTTGTTTGTTTGTTTTTTCCTCTTGGCTTATTCCTGATATGTATCCACCATGGTGATGCCATTTTTGCATGATAAAGCCATGCTAAAGTAAATCCATTATGTAAGATGACTTACTCACATCAGTGAGGTGGCTCCTTTGCTTCTAACAATCTTTTTGTAAAGATACGTGTCAAGCAGATTCTGTGTGCACATACTTGAAGCAGTGGTTGAATTACATAGCACTTTCAGTTTTAACGCACCACCATCCATCTACTCTGAAGTTAAAAGCTCCTTGGGTTATTAAAAAATTATCCAATATGTTGTTAAGTGTTAACAGGATCATACAGTCCACAAAAAAGAAATTACAGTCCACTATGTTAATTTTTCATGGATTAAAGAATTAGCACTTGCCTGATATGTGTGACTGCTCGACAGTGAGATCCTTTAAATGTGTGATGTATTTAGAGCCTTGTCGAGAATTGTTTAAGATGAATACCTATTATTGTAATACAGAAATATAACTAATGATTATTTAATTAAACAGTGATCAGAGTTAGGACTGTTCAGAAAAATAATCTCATTAGATATCAAAAGGTCTGTGTAGTCTCTACAAATAATGGAAATAAATTCTTTTGAAGAGCATCTCAGGGATCTTGTTTATTGTTGCAGTCAAAAATGTGGGAGTATCTTTTTTAAGTATAAAGATACACAAAGCATCGAACAGGGAAATTTGTGTAATGACGTTCAACGTGAGAAAAAAAAAAACAACTAGTATTTAGTATGAATTTGCCAATCATTTCCTGTTGTACTACAGAATTATTCCTTGGATTAGCTGCGTAGGAAATAAATGATGAATGTCATTACAGTTGATACAGTGTAATACAATTTCCTTTCTTTACCTATTAAATCATAAAAATAATCTTGAGAATGTAATCATAACCATTTACAGCCAGTGCTGTGAAGATGTGCTAAGTAATTGAATACTTGGTATAAATATTGTTAGAACTGTTTACCTATATAAACAGCCCCTATACATTCTGTATTTCATTTTACATTAAATGTAAAATGTGTCCAAACATAGGTCAGCATCAAGCTTCGCTCATGTTGGTTTGCCCAAGGAATAGTCAAAAATTACCTTTGAAATCTCAACTTCAGAAATGCCGCTGTGTTTCTAACTAGTCCAATGTTCACCCATTTTAAATCGGAATTGCTGAAAAGCTCTGCTATTTGATTTCATGGTCTAGCATAGGCAATATTCTAAGGCTGCAGTTTGGTGATCACTGTAGGTCATTTCTCTGTCTTGGCTGTGCATTCCTGTTGTTTCTCTTGTGCCAATACTGGCACAAACACATGTGCAGCTGTTCAAGGATTGTCTCAGGAAATAGATTTAGATGAAAACTAATTGTTTTATTTTTCTTTGCTATTTTCAGTTGGATCAATTCCCTAAACAAGCTCACCACATGGCTGTGTGAGCTCTAATGCCAGCACAAGGGAACTGGTGGGAACATTTGTGACTGGGGATTGGGATCTTGCCTTTCAGCATCAGTCCTCACTGATGTCTCTTAAGAGCAACTATCAAAGCAAAGATGGGTACAGATGATAACAGTTCAGTTATTGTCACTTCAGATTACGTTTGAACTGGCAACACAGAATAGAAAAGAGAGATGTTTTGTTTTCTTGAGTTAAAGGCAAAGGTAAAACTTGTAGCAGGAACCTACTGATTTTTACTGCATGTAAGAAAATACTGCATTTAATTCTCCTTTGGAGAAACAAACATCTTTCATCAACGGTCACATATGTATATGTGTATGTATATATAACTGCCTTTTTCTCCTAATGATCCATTATTTCATTTATTTTTATTATGAAATTTTTTACACTGCATTTATGAAATTCTTATAAAATAGACTGTTCAACAGCAGTCATGAAAATTCTGTGATATCATAATATAAAAAAAATAAACATACAGTTTCCCAGTAAATATTCACTTTTCAACCAGCTTGTTTGGCTGGTTCAATTACAAACAAAGCAGTGTTTTAATATATTTTTTTCTTATCTTACTTTAGTTACTATTTAGGAAGTATTACTTGTCCCATAATCTGTATGCATCTTTTCATGTTATATGTACACGTTGTCTTCTGCAAGAGTATTCCTTCAACACCAGTTCCCAGGTGTTATTCTTCAAACTGACCAAAGGCAACCTCACTCTTCACTACTTTGACTGCTTCTTTCCCAAAAGGCACCCATCTATGTATTGTCTCCTTTGTGTATTTATTGTCTCCACCCTCATTTTTTAATGAAACCTTCTAACTTTCTTGTGCTCTACAGGCCACCTTTGGAGGCCTAGGTCATGAGAGGAGACAGGATTATTTTCTTAAAATATTCCTAAAATCAACTCACAGATCTTCATTTAACTGATAGAAAGCTTTTGAAAAGCTGGGTTTTATTTTTTTGTTTGTTGTTGTTGTTGTTGTTGTTGTTGTTTTTCCTCAACTGTGTTTTTCCTTTGTGAGCATGAGGATTCATAGGTTCCTTATTGTGCTACATGAAATCTAGTTGAGAAAGAATGTAAAATGTCCATTAGACAAATGTGAAAATTACACACATCTGCCCCTTGGTTTTGAAAGGAATACTTAGGGTTAATGTGAGAAGTTGGGAAAATACATATTACAGAAAACAAAGTGGCTGTACATTATAAGATAGTATAGGCTTTTTTTTCTCACATATACACACACACAAAAAAAAAAAAAGGGAAAAAGAAGAGAAAAGAAGAGAAAAGAAGAGGAAAAGAATGAAGGAGAAGAGAGGAGAGGAGGAGGAGGAGGAGGAGGAGATAGAAGGAGAGGAGAGTAGAACTCCATAATATAATGTGGTAAAAGAATGTATTATCTAACATAGACAGGCTTCCATTGGCATGATGGTTTGACAGTTTTGATGCAATTGATTGAAGGAGTTCATTCTTATACATGTGTTAAGAAACTATTTAATACAGTCTTCCTCAGGGATCCTCCTATCCCAGCTCTTAGGAGGGAAGATAAAGAGAACAGTGTAGATATCTATTCTTATAATTCTCCCATAACTTTACCTTGAATACCAGATTTCATGGGAGGGTAGAGGCTAAGCCATAAGGTTACAACTATTGCAAAATTTAAATAAACCTATCTGTTCAATAAAGTTGGCTTTGTAGTTTTAGCATAGTTAATTCTTCTCAGTAAAGTTCACTTCTACTTATAAATAAATTTTCTATAATCCTATTCTAGTAAATAACCCTTGAGTAAGTGTTAGCTTGCAATCTTCTAGCTTTAGAAAAATGTTGTTTTACCTTGTTACCACAACATATCAATTATGTCATATATTTATTTTGTAGTCTTTATCTGAAATAGAAGTTTTCTGACTGAAACATACCATTATTAAGCTTCTTCTGGCTCTGGCAGTTTCAGTGGGATTTTAATGCCGTTCAAGGGTCCATATGGAGTTCACAGCTGCTCAGCGGAAAGCCGTATTCAAGAGACATGCCTTTATCGTATCTCTTAGGCTTTAGAATTTAACAATAAAGAATGGTCATGGAGATAGAAATGAATCAGAATATTAATATGATGACTATTTTATGCAATACACGTTTTAGATTACTAAAGTAATTTCCTCCTATTGCATAGAACAGAAAATCTATTCCTACAAAGCAGATTCCTGGGTCTCGTGTAGTTTCATACTTGCCATCATTGCTTTACACCCTTAAGAGATTAGATTCAGAATCATACCTTTTTTTTTTTTTTTTTTTTTTTTTTTTTGGTGAGAATCTGTCATAGTAACACAAAGATTGCAATATTGGCCTTTGCATGTTATTGCATGATTTAGAGTGTGTGTGTATCCTGGTTATTTAATAAGATAAGCTGTATATTATCAGTCTTTAACACTGATTATTGGAAAAACTAAAGGTGTATTTTGACTTTGCTGAGCGGTGCCATGCTATTTAGTTTTACTGTCACTTTTCAATATCAGTTGGAAAGATCTCTGATGAGAAGACAATTTACTGAATGTACTACATTTCTTTTTATATCTCAAGCTTCAACAAGATAAACCCTGGGCACTACTAAAACATGATGTGTTTTCTATGGAAAAAGCAATTATAAAGCTTATTGATATAAAACACTTTAAAAATCTATGAAGATCAGATAGCCTACTGAATGAAACTGTGCCAGAAACAACTGCACTTAATTTCCATATCATTACAGATAATACTGGCTTATATACAAAGATGAATTCATTGTCAGGGAAAAAAAAAAAAATAATAATAATAATAATAATAAATCTGTCTTATTTGTTATTACAGTAGTTTCCTCAGTATTTTTTTTTCTAAAATTCAAAGCAGCATTTATTTTCTACACTTGTACTTTCATAGGATGTGTTCCATTTACTGAGAAACAATTAGTGTAGTCAGTAAACTTTTAACAGTTTTTGTATTTTTACTAATACCACATATGTCATTGCTGTCACAGAGTTTTTAGATGCTTATTTCCAGCTACAATAGTGTCTGAGCCAGTAAGATAGTTAAGAATGACAATTTTGAAGACTCAATGCAAGAATCCGAAATGGCAGTAGTCAAGATTAATGGTAGTGTATTATAACCTTACTTTGTGCTGTGAATGCCTCTTTGGACTAACCGTTTATTTATGCTTATGTAATTAAAAGAATATTCAGATACAAGAAAGCTGATGTTAATATACTGTAATGCTAGGTTTTGGACTGATAGCTAATGCTATTTGACAAGAAATTCCATGGAGATTGTTTTAAAATCCATGTATTATAATAAATGTCAGCTTTATTATACCCAACCAAAACCACAGATATATGAAGGAAGAGAAACATAGTCCATTTCAGCAAGAAAAAAATCATTCAAGAATATAGTATATACAGATTGTCATATGTAAATCTTAGTTTTATGAGGTTGTTTTTTGGTTTTGGTTTTGTTTTTTTAAAGATTCATCTGCATTTTTTTAGAGTGTTTATGGAGGGAAATGAAGAAACCAGTGGAGAAGGCTTTAAAGATAGATTCTTAAGCTGCATAGAACAAGTCTTCTTTATTCCTTTCACACACACACACAAAAGCATTGTTGACAGCCTTTTAAAAACGTGTTGAAAACTTAAAGCAGCACCAGTGTTTGCTGTGAGACTGTTAAAAAAATTATAAAGAATTGCTTTATTTCACATACTCTTCCAAAACAAAACAAGAGGATGCTTTAATAACAGGAATATTGAAACTAAGCTGTTCTTTTCATTCCTCATCTGCTCCTAGTATTTTTTTCCTGCTTGAAGTGGAGTATAATCCTCTGTTTTCAACACTTAGTTATTTCTAACATAACTGGTTATGATATCACACACAGAGGATTTTAATCATAGATGGAAAATAAATAAATTTCATCTTAAGATGGAAGACAAGTACAGAATGAGTTCTGAAAAATTTTTCTATAACTTTTATGTAACAGAAATTCACCATCAAAGTAAGTTTTCCTCCTTAAGTACACTTCAGAAACATAGAAATGTACCTTCTTAGATGCCATTGGAAAATGGTTTCATGCAAATCTCATTTCGTAATAGGATTATTGCTTGATATGATAGAGGAAATATCTTTGTTTTCAAGAGGAACTGACAAAAGCTTTAGATGTGGTTCAAGCCGCGCCAGGGGAGATTTAGGCTGGACATTTGGAAATACTACTTCTCTGAAAGAGTGGTCAGGCACTGGAATGAGCTGCCCAGGAAGGTGGTGGAGTCACCGACGCTGGAGGTGTTCAAGGAATGTTTGGATTTTGTGTTGAGGGATATGGTTTAGTGAGAACTATTAGTGAGAGGTGGATGGTTGGACTGGATGATCTTGTAGGTCTTTTCCAACCGTGGTGTTTCTGTGATTCTGTGTTTATGTTTGCTTTTGAACAGTTTGTCATTTTCCTTTGAGATTCAACAGGAAATCTCCATGCATTTTCAATTCAATTTCTAAGACCAAAATGAAGACCCATATTTGAGCACCAACAAGGTTTTCATGCAAAATGGCAGCCTTTACTGTATGCTGTGAAAAACTCTTCGAAGCCTTAGAAGGAAAATATAATTCCATTGGCCAGTTCATATCAGGTTGTATTAAAGTTCATGCATTATATTTTTGTAATGCAGTGTGTAATTCTCATTCTATTATCTAGTTTCCTGCATAATATAATACTGTCTTCTTATAGATTCATATGAAAGTCTTAGTGCAGTTGCTGACACAGGTAAAAGAGGATGAAAGTGTTCAGTTTTATGGGTAGTTGACTCCTTTCTTCAGTTGTGCAGTCTATTTGCACTGACATCATATTAAATTTCTTTTTTTTTTTTTTCATTCTTCTTCTACCCAGACTTCATTTTCTTTGTGAACTCATGCTTTTTGTTGATCTAATTCGGGACTCAAACAGAGCACCTGAAGTACTGAGAAATTCTGTAGGAATTATACTTCCTTCTCCTTCAGGGTTTGTGAAACTTCTAATAATCACTAACATTGTCCCCTACACACAAACTCAAACCTGCTGGCTCTTCATTTGTTGGTGTAGCAACCCTTAGTAGAGCATTTTTCAGTGACAGCAAGCATCTTCCACCAGGAAGTTTATTGTTCTCCTTCCTTTCTCAGTATTACACCAGTATATACTCTCAGGTGACTTGCAATGTTAGCAAGGAACGTTTGCCTGCAGGAAAACTTCACAGTGAGCAGGTGTAGAGATTAGCATGGTGCATCCTTCAGAATTCTTTCAGAAACACTTTCTTGTTAGCATGACTCATAGTAAAGGAATTATTTTGTGTAGGATGCATCATATACATATTTCTCAAGTATTTTCTTAGTTAGAGTTGGGGTTTTTTTTGTTTGTTTATTTGTTTTTTTCTCTCACCAGCCAACCGTTTAGAACACAATAGCTGAAAGATTAGTCAAAGCATGGGAGGGTAATAACAGTATTATGGATATCTTTATTTCCTTTGTACAAAGCACACATACTCCACAATTATATTATGAAGAAATCCAGCTCTTTGTTAATGACAGCTTTATTGAAGACAAGCTTTCAGAATGAATATACTAGAAATCCTATTAAAGTGCCATCCATTAAACCATGAAACCACTCATTAAAACTGTTAGTACAGACTTGTTATTCATGAGTTATCAGTTTATCACTCTTCTGAAATGTGTCTGCCAGTACCACTCTATTCTGTTCCAATATGGCTATTAAATCTGAGGAAATATAGATTGACATTCTTTTGCCAAAAAAAAAGAAAAAAAAAAGCATTTAAAGGGACGGTTATTAGGCCACAAAGCACTTTGGATTGGTGAGAAAAGGAGGAAAGATTAAACTGCAGGCCCATTTGCTCTGTTTTGATGTAATTTATGCTAACTATGTCTGCATGCAGGACTCAGTCATTGAGATACCATCTCACTATACATCACACAAAGTAAGTGTGGCATATAGTATGCTGCTGTGTTTTAAACATCCTCATCTACTTCTACAAATAGTTGACAAAGAAAGATACTTTTTGATTTTTTTCAAGGAATGGAAAACCTGCTTTAGATCACCTAAATATTAAGGACTGAAAAATGGAAGAAGAATACAAAGCAGATAAGTTTAAGCTTTAAATACAAAGTATTATTAAAAAATTACAAACACACGTAGGTAACTATTAGTTAGTTATATATTAACTATATATTAAGTTAAATATTAACTATAAGTATAATATAGATGTTCTTTTTGATAATGGGCAAAGATCTACTTAGAACATGATTTTCTAAGTGTAAACAATTGTAAAAAAAAAAATTGTAAAATATTCATCATATATAAATTTACTTTAGTAAAAACAGTGAAGATCAGGCATAGTATATCCTTCTGTTCAAAACACAAAAAATGCACATCAGCCTGGAGAAGAGAAGCCTTCAGAGAGACTTCATTGTGGTCTTTCATTTTTTAAAGAAATCTTATAAAGAAGATGGAAACCAGCCTTTTAAATGGGAAGATATAGATAAGACAAGGAAATAGAAAATCAACAGTCATTACACTTTCCCTTGTTCCCTTATTGGTATTGATATGAAGTGATGGTCTAGAGCCAAGGTGAAAAATAACAATAATAATAAAAGAAAAAAAAAAATTCATCAGAAACAAGATTTTTTTCTTTTGGAAAAACTCTTCAGTTTTACTTTTTATTTAGTAGGATACTGAGTTGTTTGAACATGTGCATTTTGTAATAGATCAATTTAAAAATATTTATCCACCTTCTTCCTGGTGTATTTAGGATTTCTGACATTTTTTTCATTCCCTGTTATATTGCTCACTTGCAAAGCAATGAAAAAAAAGTGATGGAATAGTGTACCCTTGCCTTTCTGAAGAGAAAGCAGTTACCTTGCATTTGAAGAGCTTATGGTTAAAATTTGTGATAAGAATTTCAGAGGCATAAAATCTAAATGCTTGAGATGATACTATACAATATGCTACTAGACGTGCCAAAGAAATAATTTTCTTTCAAAATCAAAATGTTTTCATGGTAAAGCGATTGGGGCATATCGTTTGTAAACTTCATAAGTACAAGTATGTACTATTTATATAAAATTTTTTGTTCTTTCTTTTTCTCTTTTTAAGTCTATTGACCCCGGTCAACAGTTTACATGGGAACACTCTAACCTGGAAGTAAACAAACCGAAGAATAGATATGCAAATGTAATTGCATATGACCATTCTCGTGTTCTACTCTCAGCAATTGAAGGTAAGGAGAAATTTATAACTAAATTAAATAAATACTAAAATCCAGTGTAATTCTAGCTCCAAATATCTTTGCATGTACAAAAATAAGTAAATAATAAAATAAAATAAATAGATTTTTAGTTAAAATTAGTTACTACCATTACATTTCTATGACAATCCTCTGGTTTTCATTTGCAGTAGTTCAGTATGAAACTGCACTAAAATTGACGCAGGGTCACATACAGCACCAAGTGATAATAGCACCAAGTCTCTGCATGTATGCCAAAGTGTTACCTAAAGTAAGCCATCATTGCTGTTTATTTGTGCTATTTCTGAAGAACAAGTAGAGCAATTGTAAATGATTTAAGGTTCTTACCTAGCAACAACATTTTCAACATACTTGATTATAGTGTTTCAGTTGCTTAATCTAGGAAAATAAATCTATTCAACTTTGTGTTTTCAGGGAAAATATGGATATCTTTATTAAAGCTTTCTTTTTATTTCTTTTTTGTTTATAAAGTGAATATTAAATGAAAATATTTAAACAAATGCACTTATGCAAACATTGTTGAAACTTAATTCCTTTACTACCAAAATTTTGGCAGACAGTTATAATTACTTTCATTTTATCTTTTTTGGTCACGTAACTCTCCAAAAACATGAACATTTTAGATTCTTGACTTAAACTGTCGAAAATGACCAGACTTAGGTATTTTATCTGTTTTAACAAGAGCTGAAGCAACACAAATTTCTTGTTTTAACTCAAGAAATTTTTTTTTTCTTACCAGTTTTGTCTGAACATTATGCTTCTTCCAGTATGTGGCCAGATTTTCATTTTATTCTACATCATTGACAGTTATTAATCATGGGCAGAATAAAACAGTTTATATATTAAATTAGAATGGCTTATATGAGAAAGAAAACTGTCTTAGTTACTTTAACAGTGCTTGCGTATGATACATAAGATCTTGGGTATTCAAGGTCATAGTTTGAAACTAATATGCTACTAGTTAAACTGCAGAGAATTTAGATTTATGGTTATAAACAGTTTCTTATATTTGGCTACCCCAGACTTGAAGACACTGGATACAGAAGGGGCAATATTTATAGGTGTCAACAATTTTATTAACAGCCACTTGGTGATGAAAAAACCAGTGTCAATGACTGAGGTTTAGATCTTTACTTACTGCAGCTAGGTTTGAGGTCTTGATTATATAGATAAGAACTTCTCAAAGATATTAGATAATTCAGTGATAGACTTGGAGAATTTGTACCTGATAATCTCATACATTTGTTCTGTCTCTGAAGCTTGAGATGTAGTACTGACAACATATTTTTATGGCACAATATTTTGCACTGTTTAGTAAAAAAAAGTAGCGGTATAGAGCACTGCTGCCTCCTGATAGAACTATGGCTCAACACTGATAAAATGTATTTTAATTTGTGTTATATTCAGTGCAATTCAAGAAAAGTATCCCATTCTGTGTCATTGAAAAAGATAAGTAGATACATGGTCAAGAAAAATCAACAATTAGACAGCAATTCTTAATTGTTATGTAAAGTTATTTGAACAAAATGTTTAACCTAGAAATAAGTCTGTTTAACAAGATTTTCAGAGGACAAAGAGTTGTGTAGCAGAGAGGGAAGGGGGGGGGGAGGAAAGAAAAAGAGGAAAAAGTCTAATTGCAAATCCACTTATTCATTAATTTTAAGCAAACCAGACTTCTGGAGTTAGAAAGTTCTGCCAGGTTCCCCTTTTCATCAGTGACTCATGAAATTTGGCTCCCTGAAAGAAAACAAACTTACTCCGAGAATAATAACCTTAAGGGGGGGGGGGGGGGGGGGGAGGAAATCAAAGTAACTGAAAGTATCAAATTATACTGTATACCTGTTAAAATAATAAATATTAAGAATATGAAAAATAAATCTCATTTATGAGTACTGTAATGAGTAGAGGCAATATATATTTATAATATTTCTCAATGTCATGATGAAGTTAACACTTCTAACACTAACATACTCACTGACTTTAAATAAATAAAAATACTATAGCCCTATGGAATGTCAGTGTTGGACACAGAATAACAAATGAGATTTTGATCCATTTAGTGCATAAATTCCCTATCAGGGAATCATATAATCGCATAATCAAAGAATAACTAAGTTAAGAAGGGACCTCTTGAGGTCATGTGATCCTTCCCATCTGTTCAAATGGGGAAATATAGAGCAGGTTGTGTAGAAAGCAGGTTTTCAAAGATCACCTAGGAGAGAGACTTCACAACCATTCTGGGAAACCTGCTGCAGTGCTCCATAACTTGCACAGTAAAGTACTCCATTCCGTGTTCCAGTTTATGTCCACTGACTCTTGTTCTGTCACTGGATATCACTGAAAAGGGCATGATTCTGCCTCCATTGCATCCTCTCTTCAGGTATCTAGATAGATTGATAAGAAATAAATATTTTGAATATCATTAAAAATAAATAAATCTGTAGATTACTATACAAGTTAATCAGAGTCTAAATTTGGCTTTCACTGCATTGTGTTACAAATATATGAAGAATCTTTGTTTGGATTTCATGTATAATTATTATCTGTAGTAATCTGGAGGCAGTAAGAAAACTAATATTGACAATGAGCCACAAGTAATCAGTGTACTCTTTCTGACTTGCATTCTACACTTAGTCACTCCACCACTACTTTTAAGAATAAATATGAAAATAATTCCTTCGTAGTAATTTGTTAAAATTACCTGAATCCTGAAACACAAGAGTTAGTGACTCTTTCAAAGTATTTATTTTGGCATCTTTTATAGTGTTCATTACACATGCAAATGTTCAGAATTTTATTTGTGTCCTGTTTTCTAGACTTCTATAATGACCTATAGTAAGGAATTTTATGACATAAATGCTCACTTTGCAATAAATATTTTTATATTTTTAAACTCAATTTTAAATTTTATTTCATCAGGAGTCTTCTTGGAATGAAAACTCTGAATACTTGTGGTAATTTGAACTTCCACCTGAAGGAAAACTTTACTTTGCAAAATTTCTTTTTCCATACATTCCAGAAATTCCATCTGTCATGTTTTAGTCTTTGGGTACATCAGAGAGGGGCACTTGAAAGAAAAGTGAAATTTTCTGTTATATTGAAAAAATATAAGAACATATCGAAGTCTACTGTATTAATCTATGTGAATCTGAGCCCAAAATTTACAGATTAACAGAAAAGTTAGACAAACGTAAAATAGCAAGCTCTGTATTCTTTATCCTCTAAGGACTAAAAAAAAAACTCTGGGGAAAAAAATAATTAAAAGTTCAGTATTTTAAAAAATGATTGCCAGTTCTTATAGTAGATGTCTAAGACTTAAGGTCTGCCGTATGTGGCATAGCTTTACATAATACCAGTGATTAAAAGAGTAAAAGATATCTAAATCTATCATATTTCAGCAGAGTATAGAATCATAGAATGGTTTGGGTTGGAAAAGACCGGTAAGATCATCAAGTTCCGACCCCCCGTTATAGGCAGAAATACCTTCCACTGGACCAGGTTGCTCAAAGTCCCATCCAGTCTTGTTTTAAATGCCTCCAAGGTAGGGGCATTCACAATTTTTCTGAGAAACTCGTTCCATTGTCTCAACACTCTCACAGTAAAAAATTTTGTTCAAGAGTTGTAGTCTAAATCTGCCCTCTTCCAATTTAAACTCATTTTGTGTTGTCCTGTCATTACATGCCCTTTTAAAAAGTCCATCCCCAGCTTTCCTGTAGGCTCCCTTCAAGTACTGGAAATTCAATATGAGGTACCCTGGAGCCTTCTCTTCTCCAGACTGAAGAGCCTCAACTCTCTCAGCCTGTGCCCATAGGATAGGTGCTCCAGCCCTCTGATCGCCTTCATGGCCATCCTCTGGACTGATTCCAATACCTCGATGTCATTCTTGTATTGGGAGCCCCAGAACTGAATGCAGTACTCCAGGTGAAACATCACAGGAGCAAGTAGAGGGGCAGAGTCACCTCCCTTCACCTGAACGTCATTTTTCTCTTAATGCAGATCAGGATACAGTTGTCCTTGTGGTCTGCAAGTGCACATTGGCGGCTCACGTTGAGTTTCATCAACCAACACCTTCAAACCCTTCTTCTCAAGGCAGCTGTCAAGCCATTAACCACCCAGCCTGTATTTGTGCTTGGGATTGCCCTGACCCAGGTGCAGGACCTTGCACTTGGCCTTGTTGAACTTCATATGAGGTTGGAATGGGCCCACCTCTCAAGTTTTTCAGTTCCTTCTGGATGGCATTCCCTTTAGCACGTCAGTTGTACCATTCAGCTTATAGTCATCTGTAAACCTATTGAGGATGACCATGTTGCACTGTCCATGTTGCCTACACAGATGTTAAATAGCATTGGTCCCAACACTGAACCCTGAGGAAAACCACTCATCACTGAAGTCCACCTGCATATTGAGCCTTTGACCACAACTCTCTGAGTGTGGTCATCCAGCCAATTCCTTATCCATTGAGTTCCCCATCTATCAAATCAATTTTTCTCCAGTTTGGCAAAGTTTCTCAAGTTTGGCAGGGACAATGATATGTCATGAGAGACCATGTCAAATGCATTGCACAATTGCAGTTAGATGACATCAGCTGCTCTTCCATTATAAACTGACACTGTAATTCCACCATAAAAGGCCACCAAGTATGTCAGGCATGATTTGTCTTTGGTGAAGCAATGTTGGTTATCACCAATCACCTTATCTTAATTTTCCATATGCCTTAGTAGGGCCTTCAGTAGGATCTGTTCCATGATCTTGCCAGGCACAGAAGTAAGACTGATCTCTCCTGTTATTCCCTTCATCTTCCTTTTTCCCCTTCTTGAAAATGTAGGTTATGTTTCCCTTTTTCCAGTCAGTGTAAAATTCACCAGATTGCCACCACCTTTCAAATATGATGGATAGAGGCATGGCAGCTTCATCCACCAGTTCCCTCAGAACCCATAGATGGATCTCAGCAGGTCCCATGTACTTGTGCACCTTAATTTTTTTTGATGTGACATTTAGTGGATTTAAACTTCTACTACATCTCTGACTAGTATAAATGATTTATATAATGAAAAAATTAAGAACCTACAAGTACTGTTATTAATTTGACTGCCAGTTAATAGTCTATTAGCATCAAGTATGTAGGTCATGATCTCTAGATTTAGAAAAAATCTGGTCAATATAAATCATTAAACAGCTCTGGAGTATATAAATTATTCTCACTTTCTCACATTGTAGCTACATTGTATTCTGTTAAAAAATATAATTAAATACCATTTATCTTCTACAAGTATAGACTGCTATAAGAACTGCAAAAGTATTGCAGTGATAATAGGTTACAGAAGAATGATTTAGAGTAGACTTCATCATGACAACCTCAGAAGCAATGCTTAAAGAAGTTGCATGGGTATAATTCTGGCCTGTGAATTTGCTTATGGTGTTGTAATCTAAAAACAAAAATTGAGTAATTTATTCTTCTGAAAACTGATTTTTTCTTGTATACATACCCATCTGGAAGACTTCAGCAGAATGTCCAGTTTTTAAATGGAGAATGAAGATTTGGCATCTCACAATTTACAATGCATTATCATGTTGAAACTTGTTGAGGGTTTTTTTTCTTATAAATTCTTATTGATTGCATATATCTTATCAAACCAGAAATCATTTCAGTTCATTTAAGTAGAGGCACTCTGGCCATTTTAGTGCACCATTTAGATACACAAACAAGAGGATATATCTAACAAGAATCATTTGTCAAATTAGTTCAATGCTACTCATTCTCAGATCTGGAACATCTTTAAATCAAGTTTCAGACAGCTGTAAACTAATCACAGTATGATGACTTCATGCTGAATTTGGATATCTGCTGTGCACTATCATGCAAAGTATTGATATCATAGTGTACTATGCCATTGTGCTGTAAGAATGCTGTTATCTGTGTCTCTGTGTTGCTGCACTGTATAAGCCATTTGTTTTTATTCTGCTTTGTCTTAAAATTAGCAAGTTAAACATATATTATGTTTATTATATTATATAATATATATATTATATATATTATTACGATGAGAATCATCAGTGTTTTCTTCTTAACAGAGCTCTTTGTTTTCCTGGCCTGTTTCTGTGCTATTCTTTCTACGAAACTTTCTGTGTTTCTCACCTTGCCTGCAGATATCCTACATTCTTTAATATATAATTCCCATGTATTTCTTACATCTCACTTTTTCCGTATTTTCTTGTCTGCCTCTTTCAAATATTTTCCTTCTCTCCTCTACGCAGTACCTTTCTTCATCCTGCTTAATTTTGCTTATTCTGCAAACCATTATTTGATATTCCTTTATTTTCAAAATTTACTATAATTCAACATTTCACTCTGAGAATCTAAATCTGTCACCTTCATCCTTTCTGTCTTTCTCAGATTCTTGTAGTCCTAACAATTCATCCAGCAATCTACTGATTTTCTATCACTTCTTTTTCCTTACATTACATTATGTTAAGATGATACATAGTGCATTTTTCACAGTCTTAGTAAAATATTTTAATTTTACCAATGTTCATTCTTACAAATAATTATTTTATTCTCATTACCTCTAAGGACTTAATGTTACAAAAGTTGCTCATAAACAATTGTACTGGTATCTACTAGCTACTCTTAATTTGGTTTTGCTCTGATATGGTTCAAAGTACCAGATATTTATTTAACCCAAGAGTACAACTTCATCAGCATTTTCAGTTTGTCATTACAGTTTTTTTACTTGTTTACAAGCATTTAATCCTATTTCTTCATACTCTTTTTATGACTAACAACATATCTCTTAGGAAAGCAGCACAGGAACAGAGCTCTAAAATTTTTTAAATAGAAAGGCTGTTCAAAATTTAGCAGTTGCAAAGGCTTGAAATAATTTTGTGATTTGGTTTCAGTTTGTAGATAAAATATAAAATCTAATTAAAGCTATTTAAGACTATAACTATCTTCAGATAATCAAGATAACCAAATCAATAACTCTGAGGTCTGCTTTATTAGCCTTGCAGCGAGGATCCATGTATGTAAAGCAACAAACAATACTGACACATCAGTTCATGAGTACAGACTCGCCATAAATTAATAGATATAGTGTTTAAGTTTTTTCAACTCTTTACACTTGATTTCTGTCATTGGCTGATTTTATTTCATTGTTCATTCACTCTTTTTCTGTAAAAACTCAACTTCAATCTCTCGAGATATTTGAAAATAGGATATCTTTATGGTCGTATACTCACCTGATCCTGTTGTGTTTGATTCCTGTCTGACAGAATAAGGAGATTGTGTACTCTGATCATTTATCACTAGAGTTGAAAAGGTTACTCAAAAATAGTTACAGTACAGTTATGATCTGGAAGCTGACATTTTATGCAGAAACTTTGTCTCTGCCTTGATAAAACTTGTAGAAGTCAAATCATACTTGGATTACTTTAAAATAACACTTAAGGTAAGCCATTCTGTCTTAAGTAAATCCTCCTGATGCCTGATAGAATTAGTTACGGGTCACATCAATATTACTGAAGGCAGAATTTAGTTGCTTTGTCCCCTCCTTGACCGATATTTTCATGGAAATGACCTCTCTTAACTTTTACATCCAAATTTAAATAATGATGGCAATTGCCTCTCTGCATGTTGGTATGCCCTTCAGGCTATGGCAACTAACAAAGGTTTTCAATGTACTGCAGTGAAACTAGTTGCCATGTGATTGTTTTTTGCACTATTGGACTTGACAGAGAATTTTCAGCTTTCTCAGCTCAGAATGAGGTTATGAGTAGAAAAGATACACCAAGAAGTAACATTTTAGTATTTAGATTTATTTTCCTTTGATAATTGTTTCTGCTTGGTTAGTGTAGATATTTACATATGTGTAGGTTTGGTAAATGTTATTTTTTAACTGTACACACTTCATTAAACCACTTAGGATAACACAGCCTCCCTTGAAGGCTTTGGTTTTGTAAGTTGTAGCAACGTAGTTGATAAAGCAAAAATCAGTGTGTCAAAGAGTGAGACAGAAAGTTAGAATAGGAAAATGGTACTACACAAAATGAAAAGAATTCGGAACATAATGTGAAACTGAGATCATGCGTATAGATTGCAATAAAGAGACTCAATGCAAAACATGAGAGTAATACTAAAGGGATACAGGAAACAGAAATGGACCTGAGTGCTAGGAATTCTCTTGATTTCAGTAGGAATGTAACCCTGTAGAGTCCTGTCTACTGCTAGTGAGAATTCTTAGACAAAAATCTTCACAGAGTGAAGTTTGTTTAGGTAGTTATTTTGGTTTTTTGTTTTGTTTTGTTTTTGTTTTTGTTTTCCTTGAAATGAATTAGCTGAGTCATGAGCTTTTGCTCAGGTGCTGTGGTGAAGACACCTTCCTTTTCATATCCCAGCAACGTTCTTTTTATGCACCATAATGCCAAGTTATTTTGCAAAAAGATTTTTCTGGCTAAAGAACACATAAGATATTTTATGCCTCTTAGTGGGGCTAAGTGCTGAAAGCAAGTGGAAAATTCCATTTTAACTTAGTTGTGTATACATTTTCTTTGAAAACACCTATAATTATTAATCTTGATTATCCTTCTTGCATTTGTGACGACTATAACCTGAAAACTAGCTTTACTTCATAGAATCAAATAATCATTTGAGTTGGAAGGGACCATTAAAGGTCATGTAGTCCAACTTCCCTACAATGAACAGGGACATCCACAGCAACATCAGGTTGCTCAGAGCCTGACCTGAATGTCTACAGGGATGGAGCATTCACCACATCTCAGGGCAGCCACTTCCAGTACCTCACCACTCATCATAAAAAAATATTTTTCCTTATATTCAGTCTAAATCTCCACTCTCTTAATTTGAAACCATTTCCCCTTGTCCTATCACCACAGACTCTGCTAAAGAATCTGTCTTCTTCGTTCTTGTAGCCCCCCTTTCGATACTGAACAGCTCTAGCTCTCTCAGCCTGTCCTCATAGTGGAAGTGTTCCACCCCCTGGAACAGGGTCTTCCTTCTATTTTAAATAATTATAATATATTTAATTTAGAAGTTATTTATTTCAATGTGATTTATTGAATGTAATAATGTAATGTAATGTAATGTAAGTTGGTGAGTATTAAAAATTTTAGAAATTTTGTAATTATTTATATTGATTATTGGTAGTATTGGCTGCTAATATTTATAAAGATTATTCTTTGCTGCAGTTTGCAATACTTCTTATGCTAAATTTTCATGCTGAGTTGTGCGGTATCAGCTCTAGAGGACAGCTTTCCCATAAGATCATTTAACCATTTTATAAAGTGTTGTTTCCCTTTTTCATTTTTTCCTCAGGCTTTTATTTATAACATATGCTTCAAAGTATGATAGCAGTCATTATAATGAAATTCTAATTTATGCAGAAAACATTTCTTACCAGCTTTCTCAGTTCCTTTGGTAATAATACCCAGTTGGTGTAGATTTCTCCTGTTGTCTTCATTTTATTTTTTTATCTGTGTTGTGCAAAAATGTTTTATTATCTTGATAAGGGAAGAAAATATGGCATTCTGCCTAGAAATTGTATTTTCTAAGCCATTATTTCCAGTTTCCACAATAAGAACTGTTGTGTAAAAAAATTAAAGTTTTCAAGAGTGAGACTTTTGAACTCCAACCTTTTATGGCAGTAAATCATACTTTTCAGCTATAGACTCTATGTTTTGAAGGTGATACATTTTATTCTATATTTTTCACAGAAGAGAATTTCAATCACTTCTAATCATAGTCAGCCAGTCTTCCTGTGTCCATCCATGCGTTCTGCCTGAGGAATGCCATTTGTTGCCTTTCTTGTGCCCCTGAAGCTGTTCTAAAACATTTTGTCAGGTTTTTCCTTTACTAGCACAGAAAGTCAAATCAAGTTAAAAGTTCTGTTTAAATATATTTTGAACATAAAAAACAAGGAAACCCATCAAATTTATGAGGACATAAAGGCAAATTTTTATGCCAGACTACAGTTGCAGTAACTCATAATCTGAATAATTTTAGGATTATATTGTATTTTAGTTAGTGTTACAGTTAGTCAGTGGATTTGTTCACTGTAAATAAATAATGGAATTAAAAATTAAACTTATTCAGAGTAAGCAGATAAATGTGTAGGTAGCTCTGAATATAATACCTCCTTTTAATTTCCATGGAAAGTACAGGATATACAAATAACATAATAGTACTATTTGATAAAGAAAATTCACAGATACAGAACATTGTTTTTCAACATAGTCACCGCCTTTAGCTATGTGTTTTCACCAACAACAAACGAAAGCTTGCATGCTACTCTTTTAGAAGTCATCATGGCCTTCCAGATCATGGCTTGTCTTTCACACTGCTGTTGCTACTGTTGGATCTCACCACTCACTGCCTCATTGTGATAATACCCACCGTTTAGTCTCCACAAAGATTCAGCAAATACTGAGAAATGTGAATGTGTGCCATTTTTTCCACCTGGAAGAATTCAATTCCACTCCTTTGCTTCATACACATTTCCCTGTCAGAATCCATTCTGTCAGGCTGTCCCCCTACTGCCATCTGTCATGTGACTACAAAATGTAATGGAATACTGGTGGATGGGTTCAATCTCTGCTGCCATACCTCTAATATCCCTTTCTGAGATGTGGGTCAAGATAATAGAATAGGAGGCATTACTTTTGGTGCAGCCATAGTATGTAGAAGAAGCATTTTAAAGCAGTTTATCTACTGCCCACTCCATTTCTTTTATTATTTTGGAAGATATTTCCAGATTTATGCCACTGGTTGTCAGGTAAGACTGGAGTGCACAGCCTAGATCATTCCTAGATTGTGATCACCAGCAGAAGATAACAAATCAGAATAATTATGGAAGTTCAGCTTCTGACAGAAAGCTTGAGAAACATTCCATTGAACTTATACAGCAACTTGTGATTTATGTTAAAAGAAACTGTTTCTCCGTGAAATGAAATACTATTTGTGAAGTGAAAATAGTCACAGCTTTAGAGTAAGTCTGTGAGGTTGTATCACCTTGACTGCCTTATGAAACTGTTGGTGCAACCTTCTCCATATCCTGGGGCTCTAGACTTGGACATGGTAGATTGGTTGTGCAAACATAGGGCATTAATTTTTAAACAGAGAGAAAGTAACTTCTGTTAATTACATTAACATACCTTTTGTAACCTGTTGTTACAATACACAATTCTGTATTTCTGCTAATTCTTCTTGGGAACACTTTAATATTCAACACAGCAGTAATGTGGGAAAAACTACTTAGGGATCTCACAGTCCTGTGATTTCATATAAATATTTTGTCTTCCTCAGGTCAGCAGCAGCAGCAGTGACATTACAGTTCTAGTTCTAGGCAGCATGCATATAGTCTGTGCCAACAGCTGGACCATTCACCACTGAATCCAGTGGATGTGGGACTGATGTCAATGTGGCTATATTTACCTCTTTTTGCAAGCACTTCTGTTTTTAGTTCAGAGCAGCAACAAGATCTCCTCTACAGCTAGCACCTAGGCAGGCAGCATTTTATGACGCGTCTCTAAGTACAGCCATGGCAATCATGATCTCACTGACATATCCAATGACCAAGAACTGGCTCATCATGTGAGACTGTAAGTAGACAAAAAGAGCAAGTGTCTACCTGCCAAAGGCTCTGGTAGACATACTCTGTTTGTCTAGTCCAACATACCGGAGTCTCAGGTGAATGACAGTGTAGGTTTAGTGTGAAAGTATCTCTTGGCTTCTGTCTCCATTTCAGGTATTTAATTTCAGGCTTGTAGATGTCTATATTTCATGCACACAATGTACAGAAGATTCCAGTTTCTTTACTTGCTTGCTAATTTTGTTAAAATAAAGCTATTTTGTCTCC
The DNA here is from genome assembly GCF_905368555.1 of Meleagris gallopavo. NCBI lineage: Eukaryota > Metazoa > Chordata > Aves > Galliformes > Phasianidae > Meleagris > Meleagris gallopavo. The sequence goes on along the minus strand of NC_139435.1, from coordinate 29,023,192 downwards.
TGTTTATTGGGAAAAATGCATATGTCAATAATGTCAATAATCTGGCAGCATTAAATCTTTTTCTATACTTGAAAGAAATGCAATGAGCTCAATGAGAGAGTTGACTGAAGCCTACTCAGGGTGCTTGTGAGGAGCCTGCCCTGCCTGGTCAAGGGAGAGGATTCCAAGTGAGAAGGTGACAGCAGGCACTGACAAACCAGCTTGTCCATATTGCTGTTTTCACTCCCAGGTTTCTCCGCCTACATATTTTCAGATTTCTTACTTCCTTATCAGATTGGCTCATTTAATTTAAAAGAATGGATATTCCCAGAGTGGCAATCATACCCATGAAGCTGCATGCACTCACTTTCAGGAACCTATGTACTACATGATATACAGCACTTTCAGATTCTGTAGTCCAGCTTTGTAACAGGATTTTTGCACAGTAAGACTTCAGAGAAATGCTGCCCAGTATGTTCATTCTTCTTTCTTTGCAGGCATACCAGGCAGTGACTATATCAATGCCAACTACATAGATGGATACAGAAAACAGAATGCATATATAGCAACACAAGGGGCATTGCCAGAAACCTTTGGAGACTTCTGGAGAATGATGTGGGAGCAACGTGGTGCAACTGTCGTCATGATGACAAAATTGGAAGAGAGGTCCCGGGTAAGGAAAACATATACATACAGCAAAACACAAAGTTAATAGTATTGTGTGCCTGAGAAACAAGCTGATATGGCTGGGATTGTATAGCCTGGAAAGGAGAAAACTCTGGAGACATCTTACGGCAGCCTTCCAGTGTTTTAAAGGACGCTACAGGAAATATGGGAAGGGCCACTTCATTACAGTGCAGTGATAGCACCAAGGGTAAAGGTTTTAAACTAAAAGAGATTAGACTTAGATGAGATACAAAAAAGAGATTCTTCACTATGTGGATGGTGAAGTATTGGAACAGGTTGCTGGGGGAGGTTGTGGGTGCCCTGTCCCTAGAGGTGTTCAAGGCCAGCTAGATGGAGTGGTGGGCAAAATGATGTAGTGGAAGGTATCCCAAACAATGTCAGGGGGTTTGGAACTGGATGATCTTTAAGATTTCCTCTAACAGAAATCATAAGATTATATGATAAATCACTTCAGGTAAGATTTTTCTTTGTTTCATATGTGTTAGTCTGCCTCCAGCATATACACGAGAGCTGACCTATTTTTGTTCAGGTGCTATTGTTTAGAAGTCCAAATGACAAAAAACGCTTGCATAGGAAATGTTAGTTTCATCTGGGAAATTGCAGTGTCACACCATTTATTAGATGGTATGGTTTTTATCCTCTCAAATGGTAAGGGTTTTCATCCTCTGAAAATCTTGACATCTCTTGATCCACATTGAATTTTTTTGTTCTTCAGTCATCTGTAAGCATTGGGAGGTGACTGAAAGACTGAAAACATTATTTGTTCTGTAATATCAAGAATATAATTGTATCGCATTGTGATAAGAAAATTCATGTATGTCAACAGCATTCAATTTTCAGTTTTGTGTGGTATAGACTCCACTTAAGATCACTGAGGATTTGGATTTGATTAAAAATATAAGAATATAAGAATGTTATTTTAGCACATTCTGGGTGCAAGGAAAACATAAATAACATGCAGTAATGGAATACAAAATTCTCTGTGATATTTCAAATAAAATCTAAAGGTTATAAAATTAGGAAAGCAAAGGACTAAAACATACTTAATAATAGAAGTGATGAATGAGTATTAGTATAATGTAAGGGGAAATAAAAAATCAGTGGTTTTCTTATATATAATATATAAAGATGAAATGATGGAAAGAGTGGCAACAGAACACTGTTTGCAGCACAAAGGTTTATTAGCAAGGTCTGTATTTCATGACACACATTAGTTCTAATGGTAGATGTTTTTTTGGGGCAGAGGAGAAGAAAGAAAAAGAAGAGAGAAAATGGTTAGAAAAAGCAGAGAAGAATATTCTTTTCCCAAAATAATTCTGTATATTACGTCAAGACAAATACAGCTCCTCTTTGTTTGCTCCTGCATATGATGCTGTTATTGCTGATGGGAATGTGCACTGATTGGAGAAGGTTCTGGACGTTAGGTTTACTGCTGAACCTGAAACACATAAATAGGTCCCGCAGTATAAAGCAGAAGCTGTAGCCAAATGTAGAAATCAGAGAAGGTGAGAAGGAAAGGGTGATTCTAATATCTGTAGTAACTGCTTCCCATGGGAAACTGCTAAAAGAATCAGGATTTACAATTAATATGAATGCCAAGAGCTGAATAACAAACATGAGTGTTAATACAGGAAAAATACTACCACAGAGGTCCTGGGTTATATGCTCCTGGGAGCCTCTGTGAAAGACTAGAGAGCTGCAAGTGGGAGGCAGGATAAAGGATTGCAAATGGAAGCCCTGAGAGATACAAGATGTGAAGGAAACAATGGCACTGGTCAACATACATAGAAAGTTCATAATGGAGAGAAAGAAATTAGGGAGGAAAAGATTTATCACTCAGAAAATTTTTTAAATTAATAAAAGGTGTGTAACTGAAAATAGCTGATATTTCAGCAACTCATGGATGAGTTCCATTTCAAAATTATGATGTAATTCTGCATGTATATTTGGAACAGTAGAGAATGTAATGTGTAGTCACTGATGATCTTCATGTGCTTAGATACATAAAGTTGCAGTGATTACATAATTGTTGAATCTCATGCAATAGTCATTCATTTATGGAGGCTATGGAGGCTATGAAGTATATATATACATATTTACTCTTTTAACATTTCATCTTTTTTTTTTTTTTTAATAAAGTAGTTCTTTTTCAGGTCAAGCAATGTGTATCATTTTAATTATAGAACCACTTTCTGCTTGTACATGGATGTACCTGTCGGCAATTAGTACACAGAAGAGAGTAATTTTTAGAAAGTTACAGTTTATCTGGAGACTACAGGCCTTAGTTAGTGTAGGTACTAAAAGTTCTTTGGAATTAAGCAAATGAAATTCTGTCCATTTCTTCAGTAATTGCTTCTTATATAATAATGTTGCTGCAAACGGTATCAATGCTGAGAAAAAATCCGATCCTAATAAGCAGTTAATTTCAGAAGGTGTATTTAAATATTTGAGAGTTTATCTTAATACTGCAGGCCACAGACAGCTATAGCCTAGAAAGATGTTTTGATGTAACTAAATGAAATTCCATTCATTCCTCTCAATAATTGCTTAGCAGACTTTTAAAATAAATCTCCCCTTTGCTGACTGCACTCTAAAAACCACTGATCAGAATAACAATCACCTCCACAAGTGATTAGCGTTCAGCATCAATATATTCCTTGAGCATAATGAGAGACAAAACAGTCTAGTCAATGGATTGTCTGTTCATCCAGTGCTTGTATTCGTGTTTTCTTAGTGCATAATTTAGCTAGTTCTGTGTTCATAGATGATATGAATTTTATGTACTCAATGTATATTGTTAGAGAGCATGTATCCAGTACATTATAAAGCTCCAGTCTAACTCCCATAGATTTTGCAGCACTGTAAACATGGCACGCAGGTTACCTCTCTTCCTCATACAGTAGCTATAAGTAATGCAAATAATGATTGACATTGAAGGAGCAATGGGAAAATCTGCTTAGGAAAAGCATGTGATGAAAAGATTTTGTTGTTATTTTTTCTCAAGTTGTAATTCTAATATAGTGTATTTCTTATAGCAGGATAGAAGTGAAATTTCATGCAAGAAATATAAACACAGTTATATAACTTTAAAGATGAAGATCACTGCTAATTTCATTTCTCTTTTTCTTCTGGTTCAACTTTGATTGCCTTTGCATCTTGCAAACCTGATTGTTATTCTTGCTTTAAGGCAAAGTCATTTCTCTCTGGGACTTCACGTATTTTCCATCTTCAAGTTGTCATTTTATTTTAGGTTGCTTTTTTTCAGTGTATAGTCCTGCAGCTTGATATCAGCATTTTTAACCTGGACAGAGTAGATAAAGATGTGGATTTTAATTGCATCCATTGAAACAAAGTTGGTTCATTAGCATGTGTTAGATGTCTGACTGTCTTCAGGTTTGAGAATGCACATGTTTTACAGCTGAGTTCATCAACTAGAGATATTAAAGTGAATCCATAGTTTACTTGTTCAGGTATAAGAAAGCGTTAGGAAAAGAGAAGATCTTTAATTTACAACCTTTCACACTTTGTCAGTTATGTTTCAGATGCTATCATCTGAATCTCACTTGACGAAAGCTAGACTACTGAAAATCAGCTCCATCTTTCAGCTATCATGCACATAATGATTCATGATGGCTGCTTTGAAAGTAATGCCTCCTGTTATGCTGGAACACAACAGCAGAGGCAGATGTTGATGATATGGAAGTTGATGTTGAGCCTTCCTGCCACTATTCCAGTATATGTTGTTGCCATGTGAAAGATGGCAGCAGAGGGGTAATCTGACAATGTGGTGTCTAACACAGAAGTGTGTATGAAGCAAAAGTGTTTCATTAAACTATCTTGGGCAGTGAAAGTGGCACTTATTGGGATTTACTGGGACTTAACATTTATGGAAACCAGAGAATGGATGGAGCACAGTAGGTGGTGAGTGCTGCTTTTCAGGAGTGGTGACAGCGATAGTTTATCACTTCCACAAGTGCATATTTTTACAAGCATGACATGCAGGCTCTTGTTCATCACTGGCAAAAATGCATAGCTGATAGTGGTGACTATGATGAAAAACACTGCTTCGTAGCTGAGAATTTTCTCTATCAATGGTGTTATTGTGCTCATTGTATGTCTTGTAGTTTCTATGGAAATAAATAGGAGGCATTTCTTACGGAGCAACCTACATACACAAAAAATGATTATATATTCTGATAGTGAATGAAATACTGTTGATAGAATAATTATTGCATGCATGGGTTTAATCTGAGTGAAAGAAAAAGAAGAATATTAAAGGGTACAAACCAGAGATTAAGAGAAACAGTTGTGCATTACACTAAAGAAGGCTGTAAAGCTTGTTAAAAGAAGTTTGATACTTCTTTTACTTTTCTATCTTTCCCTCCTCCAGAAATATGGATTTTCCTTTTTTTTTCTTTTCTGTTTTCCCTTTTTTTTTTTTTTTTCCCCCAGATTCACTGAATTAAATGAACTTTCTAAGTTGCATGATTTAGAGTGTGGTTCAGTTTTTTCCAACTTTCACTCATTTACAAAGTACAGTAGATGTTCTTGTGAATGATCAGATGAATAATCTCCTCTTTAGCAAACATCTTTTATAGTAAAATATACTATATAAATTGGAAAAGAAACATTCAGTTTTTTTCTCTGTTTCAGTGTAGTACTGTTGCAGATTATTCACTTGAAACAGAATTCAATCTTTCTTTTTTCTTTTCTTTATTCCTTATTTTGAATATACTTAATTGTTTTGTAACTGATGGAAAACACACACTCCTTCTATCTAGCTGACAGTATTATCTGTGTTAGGACCATAATGTCTAGAAATAGAACCTTCTGTCAAAAGAATCTCAATAAGATCAAAGTTAAATGTCTCCATATTGATCCTAGCTATTGCTCAGATATGAGGCAGATCCTGAACTTCAATACCTATGAGGCAGGCTTTTGTTTTCATAGTGGTACTACCAGGTTCATTCAAATTTTCTAATGATTAATTGAGTACATGAGGATACTTCATTTCTGACGTTGTTTGCCTGTTCCAGAGTCATTTGGCTGTCAAGAAGTAAGTATTGTCATCAGTATTATAAGCGAAGAATACATAAATATTTAAGAATAGAATAATCAAAAATCTGAATTTGCACAATGGAAAGTGCAATTGTGCTTTGAAACAAACAAACACATGATTATAGTCTTGCTATGAGGACTTACATCAAGTTGATGCACAGTACTTGCATTAAGGCAGATAGGAGAAGAACCCATATATTCCACTTTAAAGGCAAAAATTTCTAACATTTTTACTGAATCTTAATTTGTTGATGGCGAATTAGAAACTGATATATAGTGTAGCTTACCTGAATATAGGTAAGAAAAGGCAATATTTCATGCACAACAGTGAGTAGTAAGCAAAGAAATCTAAGGACGTTGCTTTGCTTGTCTGTCTGAAATGCATGAAGGTTTCCATACAAATACAGGTTTTGCAGTAGAGTTTTATGGGATTTTGATTAATATAATTTCCCATTTGTTGTGCAGGATTACAGCAGTAAATTTGAGATTTTTTCAGGCCAAGTATGTTTTGACAGGTTATAAGAGATAACCAGATAATAACTCTGTCACAGTACTGGGTAAAATATAAATGGCAATAAGATCACTAATATGAACAGAAATGTCATCAATACATGTACTTAACAGTCTACCACAAACTATATTCATGTACATTCACATATACCTGTGTATTTCACTTTAGACAAAACAGTTGATTTGTGTATTATTCTGTGACAGCAGAAGTGGATAAAACTGTTATTTTTTAAAGTTGTAAAATGCATATTTAAATATTGGAAAAAATAAATAAAAGTTTATCTACTTTCTGCTGGAATTAGAAAATATGCATTTCTTTATGCGGTGAGAGGTAAGTTAAGAGTTCTTACATGCATATTACTGGACAGGATTTACATTGCAGGTAGCACACTTTTGTTCCAAAATTTACTGTTTTTCTAAAAATGAATTAAGCATACAGCTTTGTAATTGTTCATTCCCCAGTTCTAGTGGAAAATTGATCACTAATTTATCAATAAGGTATATTAGAATTTTATTTCCTTTCTTCAGTGCTCCCAGTATGCTAAGATGTGAGTCAGGAAAAGAATGAATGACAGAGCTAGCTGGCCAATAAAAAGGAAAAATCTTACTCAAGTACACCATGAGTTGAAAAGAAAAAAAGAAAAGAAAAAAGAAAAGAAAAGAAAGAAAGAAAAGAAAAGAAAAGAAAAGAAAAGAAAAGAAAAGAAAAGAAAAGAAAAGAAAAGAAAAGAAAAGAAAAGAAAAGAAAAGAAAAGAAAAGAAAAGAAAAGAAAAGAAAAGAAAAGAAAAGAAAAGAAAAGAAAAGAAAAGAAGAAAAGAAAAGAAAAGAGGAGAAAAGAGGAGAAAAGAGGAGAAAAGAGGGAAGGGAAGGGAAGGGGGGAAGGGAAGGGAAGGGAAGGAAAGGGAAAGGAAGGAAGGAAGGGAGGGAAGGGAAAGGAAGGGAAGGGAAGGAAGGAAGGGAAGGGAAGGAAGGGAAGGGAAGGGAAAGGGAAGGGAAGGGAAGGGAAGGGAAGGGAAGGGAAGGGAAGGGAAGGGAAGGGAAGGAAGGGAAGGGAAGGGAAGGGAAGGGAAGGGAAGGGAAGGGAAGGGAAGGGAAGGGAGGGGAAGGGAAGGGGAGGGAGGGAAGGGGAGGGGAGGGGAAGGGGAGGGGAGGGGAGGGAGGAGGGAGAGGGAAGGGAGGGGAGGGAAGGGGAGAGGGAGGGGAGGGAAGGGAGGAGGGGAGGGAAGGGAAGGGAAGGGAAGAGAAGGGAAGGGAAGAGAAAAGGGAAGAGAAAAGGGAAGAAAAGGGAAGAAAAGGGAAGAAAGGGAAAAGGGAAGGAAAGGGAAGGAAGGGAAAGGAAGAAAAAAGAAAAGAAAAGAAAAGAAAAGAAAAGAAAAGAAAAGAAAAGAAAAGAAAAGAAAAGAAGAAAGAAAAGAAAAGAAAAGAAAAGAAAAGAAAAGAAAGAAGAAAAGAAAAGAAAAGAAAAGAAAAGAAAAGAAAAGAAAAGAAAAGAAAAGAAAAGAAAAGGAAAGGAAAAAAGCAGGCTGGTACTGTTCTTTCTTAACGGTAACAGCTGGCCACCATCCAAGAATTTCTGTACCATTGTAGGATCTAAATTAGGAGAATTCACCATCTACTTCATCAGAACTATCAGAACTATGAACCTTGGCAATCTGTCTGGTCATTATAGATGCATTCTCAGAGAAGCAGGGGCAGGCAGTGCTCAGCTTTCATTCAAAAGCAGTCAGTCATAGTGCCACTACAATCATCTGGTTATGGATATATGCTAACATAACTACACCTACCAATAAAGTATAAAGACCATTCTTCAGGGCACAATTCAGGAAGAAGTGTTATGCCAAGGGACCTCAGCTAGAACTCCCACTATTGCACCATCAATCAAAAGAGTTATGAGAACATCATCCTGTATGGAGTGTTAATACAGAGATAATACAATTCTGTAATACTACTGCATAGACTAAAAGCAATTTTATCAGTCTGTGTCTGATTATTTCAGCTTATATACATTTGAAATTGAGCACATACAGAATGAATGTTCTAAAAAGCGATTGATAAATTACAGAGAATCTCAATAATCAGAGGTTGGAGAAATTATATATGGAGAAGTCAGAATTTTTTTTTTGTTTTGTTTTATATAGTTGACAGTGAAAAAGAATGTGTTAGCCTTCCAGTACATTAAAAGCTGTTAAAAAGATTATGCCTATCAACCATTTTCCCTTCCTGTGGGGCTCTATAAGTAGAAATCAACTTTTCAGGAAAGAGTATCTATTTTATACTATTGAAAGAATTTTCAAAATATAATGTCATGAATGGAGCAAACTCTGTAGGATGCTTTCTGCAGTCTCTTCAAGCTGTCAAGAACTGCTTACATTAGAGCCTTACTTTAAATGATAAAGTAGTACCAGCTAAAGTGACAATGAATTTTTTGTCAGATCACCACCAAGTTTTTTGTGTTACGACTCTGCACCTATAAATGAAATTGTTTCTCTTTGCTTTAGGATAAACTGGTAATTTTCTGGAAAATAAGGTTTTCCTGAGGCATGTACAGCAATGGGTTTAATGAAAACTATAGTGTAAGCCTGTAATTTGAATTTATTTGCTTCATTCATTTGCTTTGTGCTTGAGGTAAGACATAACATACTACCTCATACAATTTTTTTCTTATTGCAGATAAAGGGACATGTATAGAGTATGGCCTTTAACATTTTGAATTATAAACTTTCCTAACAAAAGTAAAAATTCTGCATACTTTTTTTAAATGTAGGTATTAATTCATTTTTGTTTTAGCTCTGTGTCATATAGTGTTGTACCACTGCAGGGAATTTTTAAAGGAATTTCAGGCTTGAAAATGTTAGTGATTTAATTCAATATTATTTAGGAAAAAAAAAAAATCAAATTTTCTTTGTCAGATTATGTGGAAGGACTCAAGACTGGTATTTACAACGAGAAATACGTGTACAGATTTTAAGTTCATCATACAAGTACTACTGAAAGCAAACATTCTGATTTAAATTTACCATCAATTGCAAAGTTTTTATTGCTTTCTGAGGAAGTTAATGAATACAGATGTGTACTGAGAGGCTCATGTTGGTAACGTTTTTTGGGGTGCTCTTTCTGATCAGTCTCACAAGAACATGAAGTAACATAGGAATGCATGAAATAGATTTATGAGATTAACAACTTTATCCATGTATTAAGCTAGCACTAGAAAACTCACCACAACTCAAAGTTTCATTCAAAAATCAAATTCAAAGCTAAAACCTTTTAAGATCTCTAGAATTTTAATCTGTTCACCAGCTTTCTGTTTCTCATTTTCATTCTTTCTCATTCATTCACTCCCAGCTTTCAAGTGAACAAAGAATTGTGAGAAGAACAGAACTTTGTTGCACAGATGTTTTAAACTACTTTTTTTCGTTAGTTTCTTATATAATACCCACAACAGCTAAAAGAGATGTCTCTCTTGTATGTACCATAGAAAATCTTCAGTAGAACCCATGAATTATTTAATATATCCTTCATATTTTCATATGATATGTATATATATATTTTTTTCAGTTAAAGAAATATTCAGGTTGCATACAGTGATCAGCCTTGAGTACAGGAAAAGAATGATGCATAAAAGTAGTCAGCCCATTCCGTATTTCCTCTGGATTTATTTCATATAAACCTTTAAACTTTGGAAAATCTAGCTGTATTTAAACTGACAGACAATTTAAATTTGACAGACTCATCTTTCAAAATAAATTCACTATGGCCCTGCTTTCCATGCTGTTATGAAGAGTTAAAAAAAGGTGGATGTCAGATTGATGAATTTTGAACATAATTCTGAATTGTTATTGGTTTGTGTAGATGAAGATGAAAGACAAGTTAGAGAGCATATATCAAATATTCCCAACTCTCCCTTTAAAGTCAGTTTCTTTTTATTTTAATGCTTGTAACACACTCAGTCATAAAGATCATAATAGGAGTCATGTTTTTAATTATCAATTATCTTTCAGTGTTAATGGCTAACCTACTATTCATTTATAGACCTTAAACAAAGAACAGAAGTTTGCTGTGAATCAATAAACATAAAAATTGTATTTGGCCCACCACTAGATCAGGCTCCCCAGGATCCCGTCTGGTCTTGAATGCCTCTGGGGATGGAGTACCCATAACTTCTCTAAGCAACCTGTTTCCATGCTTCATCACCCCCTGAGTAAAAAAAAAAAATTTCCTAAAATCTCATTTAAGTCTCCCCTCTTTTAGTTTAAAGCCATTCCCCCTTGTCCTGTCAATATCAGACCATGTAAAATGTTGATCTCTCTCTCCTGCTTGTAAGCTTCCTTCAAGTACAGGAAGGCTGCAGAGAGGTCTCCCTGCAGCCTTCTCTTCTCCACGCTAAACAAGCCCAACTCCCTCAAGCTTTCTTCTTAGGAGAAGTGCTCCAGTCCTCTGATTATTTACCCCATCATTTTGATGACCAACCCTGCTGCTTTCCTTTCTTGATTTCTTACAAACAGATATGGTTTATTTATGCTGTTTCTAAGTTTTGTTTGGACTTTTTTCAAGGATAATGTAGTTAAGGCTTTTGATAGAATTGTATTCCACTGCAAAACTGTCCAGTTTTTAAACCTCAACTGTTCAATTCAGGTGAATGCTAACAATGAATCAACTTGTAGGGTAACATCTTTGTCTATACTCTCTTACAAGTATCTATCCACTATAAATCCATATTAGAGATCACTACTTATAATTGTTCTCTGTTCTGCAGTGGAAAAAATTGATTTTTAGGACAAAAATGTTTAAAACAATTAATTGTTTTGGGAACACACTTGGTGAGGCTTAGAAGTTCTGTCTCCCAGGGAAATTCCTTCAAAAATTAGAACTCTATTAAATCTGGTACTTCTTCAAACCAAAATCTAAACCATAGACTGTTTTTTCTTCAACCACATTTCTCACAGGACTTTAAAATTTTAAACTGCCATTTAGTGTTGCATGAAAGTGAATGGATGACACATTGCCAAATCTTATTCTAAAATGGCCTTCAAAATTTGGGTGTTTTGTTCTGTTTTTTCTTGTAGAATTCTTACATTACAGTCTGTCACACTACTGTTATTGTCTGTGATATTTAGATTCAGATCATCCTGATATTTATGTGTCTTAGCATTGTTGCGAAAAGCACAATTACTTTAAATAGCAACTGCTTGCAGACAGAGCGTTAGCTGAAATGTCTGATGCACCCAGCTAGCCTTTTAGCATTTAAAGCAGTTTTCATCAGCAACTATCAACGCTACTTTTCTATTGAACTAATACTATTATGATTCAGCATTATAGAATCATAGAATGGTTTTGGTTGGAAAGGACTTTTAAAGAGATATTTTCTTTCAGCAAATAGAGGTATTTTCTTTTTGAAGAAAGACTTTGAAAATGAACTCTGATATTTTTGTCTGTAGAGGGCTATTATTATTATGAAAACCAAAGGAAGAAATTTGTCACATGTTACTGTTATTTGTTATTTCAGATTTAACATAATTCATATGCTATTCATACAAGGAATACACTCTCATGGAAGAGAGAGTAAACTAATAATAGGCAGATTCATAATCTGCCTATTATTAGTTTACTCTCTCTTCCGTGAACTGCATTTTGACCTTATAATTTCAGATGGTCTGTAACAGTTAGTTCATGTGTTAAGATTCACCTGAAGGGACTTTTCAGTCAAACTAATGGAACTTTGTAGTGGAATACTATTTCTCTGCCCTTGGCTGTCAGGATTTTTTGTATTTATATGTTCAGATGGAAATAACCTTTCTTCGGCTCTGTTTATGCAACCATCTGTTGTCTGTAACTTGTCAAAGTGTGAATATCCACAAACATTCTTAAGACTCTGGCAGCCACTTAAGCCCCTCAAGTTTGAAATGTTCTCAACATTCTCTTTCTTAATAGAAAAGAAAGCATTTAACTTTGCTTTCACCTTTGTTTTCAGGGAATGCTCAAGCCTCCATAGAAAGTAAAGGTGATCTGCATGTAAGAGTTGTCATGAAAGAAAAGATATGTATGTTTGAGAAGCAGGCTGCAAGAATTTTGTTATCATTAGTTATGTCTTCTAATTGTATTTACTATTATGGTATTTACAAGATTTTATAATATATTTATATGTCTTTTGAGAGCTGAAGTCATGAGGACTCATATATGGCAATTAGGCAGTATAAGATAGGAAAGGTAATAGTAAGAGGTATTCTTGTCATTATTTGTAATTTAATTTTTCTTCAAAATTTCCACTGAGTTCTTTCATGCTTATGTGACTCTTGCCACCAACAGTGACAGGCAAGAAAGCATTAGAAAATTACTGGGGAAAGCTATTTTCTTGTAGAGTCAAGATGGCAAAAAATATCTCACTGTGTACAGGTGTATGTAGTCTGCAGAGGAATAGCTCAGTCCTTGAAACTGGGAACTGAGTGGGTAAGTGGAGGATGAAGACTATGAATTTCACCAAAATCTTGTTGCAAAATTAGTTTGAAAATAAATTAACTCCCTAGTCTGCATTTCTTTAGGAAAATGCCTAAATTAAATGTCACTGTGCCTTACCACCTTCAAATTGTCAGGTTTCCAAACCACATAGACAAGTGAGGAAGACATTCCCCTTAACAGAAGACATTTAAGCACAGTCCAAAGAGCTGAAGTAAAATACATCTAGCAATCACTTTTTAAAAATAGATTTGTAAACATTTCATACTACATTATGGGTGATGTAAGGGTTTTGAGAATTCTTTTTCTGAAAAAAAAAATAATTAATATATAACCTGAAAATAAACTTGCTTTAAGAGCTGCAGACTGGGATTGTAATTGTATATTTTTGAAAAATCTGGATAAAACATTTAGCAGGTACTCTGTCATAGATAATACTGTCTTAACATTTGATTGTCTCAATTATTTGGTTCCTTTCTCCTAGGAATGCTGGTACAAAACATTGTTCTCATCTTTCACAAAGATATATTGTTAGAAATGTTGATATTGTAAGTGTTGCAATCACATAAGCAAAGATCTAGGGGGCAGATAAGAACACATCTTTGAAGACCTCTTGTCCCAGGAAAAATCAAGAGGCAATAAGAATAAAGGATATAATTCCGTCAACAAATACCTCATATGCTATTCCAGAAAATCAAAATTGTATCAGTCCAAAATCAGTTTTTCTTTCTAAAAAATTGATATTTATTTTCACAGTTTCCACTTTCAAATAATGCATACAATGATCTACAGATTGTGTTTATTTTAAAAAATATTTTATTTTGTATAAGCTATCTTCCAGGAATAGTGTTCTGTATCAGCTAGATATCAGAGAAAGTATCCCAGAAAAATTGGAAAATTGATGGAGTGTATGTTTGAAAAGTTAAAAAATGAAGAAAAGACTGATTATAAAAGAGCAGGGATATAAGTTTACCCCAACCTTAACTAAAAAGGATAAATTTTCTACAAATTTCTGGGTAAATCTTTTACATTAGATTATTACACTTCTAGTGTCTGTCCTTTAGTACCTCCCAGTATTGTCTCAAATGGAAACATATTAGCAAGTGTTGTGTTTGGAGAACACACAACTTTCAAAGTTCTTTCATGTTAGTTCTGGTAAAAGTGTTGGCTGCTAAAAATATATATGATGTCTTCTTGCAGGAGATAAAATAAAGCACAACTTTTCTAGCTAAAATACAACTAAGTTACACAGTATCTATATTAATGGTAAAGTGAAATGAGTATGCTGGAGTTGCTTTTTTTACTTTTAGGAGTCCTGCAAAATTTATCACTGATACTCATGATATATTTAGTAATTGCTCTTTCAGTCAGTGGTACAAGGAAGGACATACCTAATTCCTGTATATGCACATTCCTATATAGTGTACACACTATTAGCCTCGTTTTCAAGAGAAAATTAGTATCAATAAACTTTAGCAATAAATTAAACTTTCAAATCCAGTAAAAAGTTGTTACTTTTTTTTTTTAATGGATACAATTAACTAATGTTCATCACCTGCTTCATTGCCTGTTGTATTTTTTTTTCTGTTTATGTAGATCCTTGTTAGAATGTGATTTGTGGACCATTGTTAATCTGTGCTCTCTGATCCACAAACTAAAATAATTTGCAAGAAAAACTAGTTAGGGCTGGCGAAGCTGAAATTGTGCTTGGTCTTTTTTAATAACAAGTGGGCAGAGTGAGAAAGCTAGAGAATTCATGAGCTTAAAGTATGTTTTTTTCTCATTTTCAATTTTGAGGAAACATCAGGTGTTTGGTTGTTTTTTTGTTTTTTTTTTCAGGGATCAGAAAGATAATTCATATTTTTATCAGAAATACTGTGCAATATTCTACTTTCATTGTTGTTTCTTACAGATTATAATCATTAAATTTTATTGAATTTGGCTTAGAGTGATTAATTAAGACATTTATTGAATAACTAGAATGCATTATTACTGAACTGAAAATACATTTTTCTCTGCTAATTAATAAGAATTTGTTACAGACAGAACTGACACTTTTAGTATAATATATGTCAGTGAAACACAAATATTTTTGTATAGCCCCCGTACTATTTTGTATCATCTTCTTTGAATATATTAGACATCTTGCATTCATTTTTTCTTACTAGCTTTCATCATAAATACTAAACATCATATTCAGTCTCAAAAAAAGATTGTAAACATATGTTCTCTTTTGCATTATCATAGTCAGAATTATTTCAACTTGTTAATACAATCTATAGTGTTTTAAAATGGAGATTTCTCTGAATGAAATGTCCTATGTCTTTTAAAATGTATTGAATGAAACCATATCATCCGTATAAATTATCAAACCATATCTTTTAAGTTCCTGCAAACATAATTTTGTTTTATGCATCATAACACTGAATTGAGAAGGAAATTGTATTTTCACAATGCACTTAACAGTTCCTGGTACTTTTTTATTTATCTGTGTACTAAAACTATTTCTCAGATAAATTCAATATTGTACTGAGATATTTCTGAACATGCTAAATGTATTTCATACAAGGGCTGCTCCAAAAATAATACCTCCTATTTTATTATGTTGGCCCACAGTGTCAGAGGCAGATAGAGGTGGTATGGCAATAAAGGTTGAGCCTTCCCATCTTACATTATTGTGTTGCCATGTGACAGACGGCAACAAAGGGGCATTCTGACAAAATGGTGTCTGACATGGTTGTGCATATGAAGCAAAGGTGTGCCACTGAATTCCTGCAAGTGGAAGAAAAAACTGCATCCAGTGACATTCATCAATGGTTGCTGAATGTTAACCAGTGGATGTGAGTACAGTGAGGTAGTGAATGCTGCATTTCAGCAGTGGCTACTTGTGCCATCTTGGCTTGTGTGTATTTTTACAATCACAGTATGCAGGCTCTTGTTCAACGCTGGCAAAAACACATAGCTAATAGCAATGTGTTGAAGAATAATGTTTTACAGATGAGATTTTGCTCTATCAAAGAGTGTTATTGTGCTCTTTGAATCTGTTGTATTTTCCATGGAAACAAATAGAGACATTATGTTTGGAGCAACCAACATACTAGCATCAGAGGAACACTTTATATGTTTTCAGACTGACGTAAAATAGATTAAATATACAAATATTCAAAAACTTGTGTATCTACACTCACTAGATTAATATGTTATTAAAGTCTGTTAAAGAGGAGTTAATCAGGTCATTTGTTATCTATTATAAATTGTCTATTACACATTTATATATAAATATATATATAACTTTAATATATAAATTATAATTATCTATTATAAATTTATATATTTATAAATCTATTATAAATTTATTTATCACAAATTAACTATTATAATTTTTTCTCTAGTGTATCTAGACATATTGGTACTTTTGACCATCCACACCACACCTCTGAATATATAAATACCCATTTTAGGAGAAGATATTAGAAGCCTCACTGTCAGAAAAGCAGTTCTTGTGGAAAATGAAATAAGCTTCTTATATTGAATCCATTGCTGTTTTTAAACATTCTAACTCCTTACATTTTGAAACCCTACAGTTCTAAACACTCTGGCATGCAACAAACAGCAGTTTTACAGTATTAAAGAATTGTATGTTTTTCACTACAGGTGAAGTGTGATCAGTACTGGCCAAGCAGAGGCACAGAAACTTATGGACTCATCCAAGTGACCCTTTTAGACACGGTTGAATTGGCAACATACTGTGTTCGTACATTCGCACTTTACAAGGTATATAATTTCTTTTATTCCTTTTCCCTCTCTGCTTTCTCTTCTCTTCCTTTCCCTTCTCCTCTCTTCTTCTTTTCCTTCTCTCTTTTTCCTTATTTCTTTCTATCTTCCTCCACATACTCCCTTCCTCCTTTCTTTTTCTTCCTACCTTCCCTCCTCTTTTTCTCCTCATTACTCTCATCCCCTCCTTCTCTCTTTTCCCCCAGCAACATGTAACAATTAAACACTTCTACTGTCAGCGTATACTCATATTCCAGCATGATGTTTTGTAGATTAATACAGAAATCTCTTTATTCATTACTTCACTGAGTGAAATATTAACCAAAGTACTAGATCTTCTTGTGATTAATTGCTGCGTATTATGATTAAAGCTCTTACATTGTTTTAGTGATGCAATTTTGAATATAAGAAATTTTTTTCCTCCACATAGCCTGAGTTCAGTTTCTCTCTGGTACCAAATATGATTCAAATTGCCTTCTCTGGTATGTATTCTTATTCAAGTATTTCACTTAATGGCACTGATATCACATAAAATGGCAATTTTGTCATAAAGGGTTTTTTTTGTTTTTGTTTTTTTTTTTCATTTCTTAGAATGGTTCAAGTGAGAAAAGGGAAGTGAGGCAATTCCAGTTCACTGCCTGGCCTGACCATGGTGTTCCAGAACACCCAACGCCATTCTTAGCTTTCCTGAGACGTGTCAAGACCTGTAACCCACCTGATGCTGGTCCGATGGTAGTGCATTGCAGGTAAGATCAGAATGTCTTTTAAATCAAGATTATTGCTTTCTGGTTTATTGCAGATGAAAACAGGATTTTCACTTGTAAAGACTCCTGAGTTTCTCAAAAACATATTTACACTGAAAATAATAGAACAGGATATGGCACGGCCAAGTCAGATGGGCTGAAAATATTTCCTTTGGTTTGTACAAGGGAAATTAATTTTAGAATATCTGAAGTTCTGCAGGGTGAACAGGTGACTTTATTCTATATCTCTATAGATACATTTTTCAGATGATGGCATGAAGAGGAAAGAGGATCCTGCTGGTTTAAGAGGATCCTGCATATTGAAGAAAACATGTTCTGAATAAACAACTTTGGAAATTATGACTTACATTGTGTAGGAAAGTAAATAACATGAAAATTAAGAATGTTAAACTGTAACTTTTACTGAAATAGGTAGAAACTTTGATCTATTTTCAAGGTTAACTTCTTGAGAACTGTGAGGACATGGAATAGCAAAAGCCATATATGGAGAACAGGCTGAACTCAATTCCTGGGAAATGATTGCTCTATGATGTTTGCAACTAGCAAAACATTTGGGACACTACAAAAGATGAATTAATAAACTTTAAAGAGAACAACATCAACTTCTCTTAAAGGTTTTCTAGCAAGGAAACTGAAGACAAGGAGAAGGGGAATCTTTGGAAATATTTGACAAGAGCAAACCTGCTAGAAATATGTAAAATCGTACTAAGATTAGTAGCATACACTTACAAATGCTGATAGAAATAACCTGTCATAACCCACTCAGATTAGGACTATGTTGTAGTAATTAACAATTTATTGTGCTGTCGCATTCAAAGTGAATTCATAAAATTACTGATTTTTGTAGACTTCATTTTTCCATAGAATCACAGAATAGTTTATGTTGGAAAGAATCTTAAAAGATCATAGAATCATAGAATCACAAAGGTTGCAAAAGATCTCCAAGATCATTCAGTCCAACCATCCAGCTCCCACAAATATGTCCCCTCTAAACATGTGCCTTAGAACGACATCTAAATGTTTCATGAACACCTCCAGGGAAAGTGACTCCAGCACCTCCCCAGGCACACTGTTCCAGCACATAAACACTCTTTTGGAGAAGAAATTTTTTCCTAATATCCAACCTGAATACAGGCTGGTGCAACTTTGAGGTCATTCCCTTTAATTCTATCACTAGCTATGCAGGAGAAGAGTCTGACCCCACTTTGCCTCAACCTCCTTTCAAGTAGTTGTAGAGAGCACCCCTGAGCCTCCTCTTTCCCAGACTAAACAATTCGAGTTCCCTCAGCCGCTCCTCATAAGACTTGTTGTTGAGATCTCTCACCAGCTTCACTGCCCTCTCTAGACACACTTCAGGGCCTTGATTTCTTTCTTGTAGTGAGGGGCCCAAAACAACACAGTACTCAATGTGCACCTTTAGCAGCACTGAGTACAGAGAGACAGTCACTTCCCAGCTCCTGCTGGCAACACTGTTTCTGGTACAAGCCAGAATGCCACTGGCCCTCTTGTCCACTGAGCACGCTGCTGGCTCATGTACCACTGAGTATCAACCAATACCCTCAGTTTCTTTTCTTCCACGCAGTCTTCCAACTACTCTGCCGCAGGCCTATAGCGTTGCCTAGAGATGTTGTGGCCAAATTACAGAACCCAGTACTTGGTCTGTTGAACTTCATCCCACTGACCTCAGCCCAGCAATCTGGTCTGTCCGGATCCCTCTGTAGGGCCTCCCTACCCCCAGGCAGATCAACACTTCTTGCCAACGTGGTGTCATTTGCAGACTTGCTAATAGTGTACTCAACCACCTTTTCCAGGTTATCACTAAAATACTGGACAGGAGTGGCTCCAGTACTGATCTCTGGGGATCACCACTCATGACCAGTCACCAGTTGTATTTAATTCCATACACCACCACTTTCTGGGCCCAGCCCTCCAGCCTGTTCTTTACCGATAAAAGAGTGTACATGTCCAAGCCAGAGGCTGCCAGCTTCTCCAGGAGAATACTGTGAGAGACAGTGTCAAAGGCTTTGCTGATTCTAGGTGGACTACATCAACAACCTTTCCTTCATTCTCTCATAAGGCTCACACTAGCCCACCTTTTGAGCTCCAGATCTCTTTGATCACATCTCTTCCTTCTATTTTATCATTTGAACCACTCAGCTTGCCATCATCTGTTACGTTCCTGAAGGTGCACTCAATCCCTTTATATTATATCACTGATAAACATGTTAAAGAGCATCAGTCTCAAGATGGAACCATGGGGAGCACCAACCATCATGGGCCTCCGCCTGGACAGAGCTGTTTACCATACTTCAAACCAATTTTCTACTCACTAAATAGTCCATGCTTCAAATCCATATCTCCCCAACTTAGAAAAAAAGGATGTGATGCGGGACTATGTTAAAGGCCTTCCAGAAATCCAGATTGATGATAACAGTTACTCTTCATCTATTGATATCATTATTCCATCAAAAAAGGCCACCAGATTGATTAGGCATAATATACACTTGGTGAATTCATACTAGCAATTTCAGATCACCTCTTTGGATAGGTTGGCATAATTACCTAAATTCTCTCTGGGCAAAAATATTCAAATTAAGTAAGTTTTTAAGAGTCATACAGCAAGACAGTTGGAAAGATTTAAATGAAATATATCATTTAGTGACATTAATAAACCATTCTTTTTTTTCTGTTATTAGCTAATCATGGAAATTTCAGTTAAATTGGTAATTGGTTTATGATTTTATGTCTGTCGAGTAATTTTTTTCCTATTTCCTATTAATCCGTGTATTCATACACTACGAAACGCATAAGCTGGTAATGAATTTGTCCAAGTTCTGTGCCTTATGTACAACTTTTTGAGATGTGATTCTAGGCACTTCATACAACTCATGCATGATATATCCAGTAGTAACAATTTGTGAGCAGAAAAACTAATGAAAACTGATTCATTGCAAATTTGAAAATTTGTGTCTCCATACTTTAAAAATTTCTACTTTGTTGAGCACAGACAGCCCAAAGTTTTTGAATGTAGTTGATAATTCCTCATTAAATTATTAAAAACATTCTTATAGCAGTAAGGTTTGTGTACATCTCTCCAGTCAGCTCTTGTTTCTTGGGTGAAAATACTTGGTACAGGTAGGTACTATTTCAATTACAGTCTGTTCTATTTAAAACATGAGTGGCCCAACATTTGGCCTACCTGGGCTGCACTGAATTGTCTTTGGCCATGTATTATATATATATAATATAAAATAATAATATAATAATACTATAATAATTATATATATATATATATATATAAAATTTGTATATATAAGTAACAAAACTTATTTTTGTGAAAACATCAAGAAAAATAAGAGAAACAAAAACATAGTGGGATATTTGACCATGTTTTTGTGAAACCAGTTCATCAGTCTGGTTCAGTGGAAGTGGTTGTAATTCTTAGTGAATTCTTAAGACTCTCATCAGGGATTTTTGATGAAATCCTGTGCTTCATTCTTGAAAACATATACGTATATACTTCCAGAAAATGATAACATGAATAACGAGTGACTGTGAAACAAGGGAAGTCTTTCTCTGGTAAGATAGAACTCAAAAACTTCTAATAAATAAACATGATGAAATTTTTGAACTGAGTATCTGATCGCTACTATATACATTCCTTTTGAAAATTCACAGGTAATGTGTTTATCTTGACTGAAAATGGAATCATGAATATAACAAAACAAAACAAAACAAAAAAATTTCAGCAAGCTTGAAATTTATTATCAAATTCGTTTGTCAGTCCAGAAATCAAGTATGCATACTTTTTTTTTTCTGTTCACAGGACTGCATTTAGGCAATGTATTTAAAGGCATACATTTATTTGCCATAACTTGAGTTAGCACTGCTCTTCCCCTTTCCCATGTCTGATAGCATCACAGACAGTCCGGATCACACAATAATTGTATGTTTCTGAGCAATGAGTGTGTGCCTAGGGCCAGTCTGAGCCGTTCAGTAGGGAAGAACCACCGCCAAAGTGTGGGGCTGGGGGCTGCTGTAAGACAGGCTGGGCTGAGCCACATGCAGGCCACAGGTTGTGAGTTGGACATGCCTGAAAAAGCTTTCATCTAATCACTCCCTTTGTACGTAATTTAGTAAAATCACAGTGCAACTGCTGCCTTGGAATGATTTGGTCTGACTTGCAGAACAGATCTAGAAAAAGGCTTTTCTTTAATGAAAAAAAAAGCAGTCTTAAACCCTATGAGTCTGCATTAGAGAGCCTGTAATGTATGGTTTAATGATAGTGGAGTAAGCACGTTTCTGTTTGAAGTAGAATTAGTGCAAGCAAACAGGTGCTAATCAGATCACAATAAAATAGCACTGCAGAGTGTTTGGAGTTTTAATGCCTTAGTGTTTTCAAAACATCACAGTATTAGTTGGTTCAGTAACAGAACATAAAATTTTAACATGTGAGTGCATTCCTATATGTTCGAATCTCTATAATATCAGCACCAAAGGGTATATCTTTAAGACACCTAGTGAAGTTTTTCCATCTATTGTTAATGCTACTATTGCAAACACAAAAAAAATGGGATTTTTTGGAAAAATGTGACACTTCTAAGTAACTTCAAGCCTGACTGTAGTAACAGAATCAGCACAGTAAAAGCTGGTTAAATTTCAAAAATTAACAGCATGCAATATGTTGTATTTTTTAAAGTAGAATTCTTTCCTAATTTTTTGGCTAGTGTTTCATAATGAGAGTCTGAATGAGGCAGAGACAGAATCAGAGAGAAAGAGGGGGTGGAGACAATTATTTTACAGTGAACTATTTTACTTTATGTCTGTATCTTTTAAAGCTGCTTAATTCATTTTCCACATGCCTCACAAGTGCTCATTTTCTAATCCAGGCAGTGTGTAAGTTTCATATGACTGCCAATCCTCTTTCACATTGTGGGAAAAAAATTCCCCCCTCTAAATATTTAGAAACCTTTCAAAAGAGACTGAAAAACATTAAAAGCTTCTTCATCCCTTCCCTCTCCCTATCCTGAGAACAACTCAGAATCTTACCTAAATTCCCTGACCAGCTGACAGTTCTGGGGAGGAAAAGATACCAAAGGCATCTTTTGGTATGACAAGTATTTTAATGTCACAAACATTCTAAACTTTTTGTGCTTTACATCCACTCCTTATCCAACAGCCATTGGAACGGTGCTATGTATTAGATTGTATATAGTATAACTAATATTGAATCCATAGAATTAAGACGACTATTGTTTTTCCTGTGCTGTTTGCATAACATTATCCTCATGGGTTATTAAAGGTAGCCCATACATATACATAGGTTACTCTGAAAGTAATGCCTCCAACTTATTTCCATGGAAACTACAATAGATATAAAGAGCTCAATAGCACTATTTAATAGGGCAAATTCTCAGCTACAATCCAATAGTTTTCAACATAGTCTCTGCTCTTAGCTGTGCTTTTTTACCAGTGGAGGTGACCCACTATTTCACAGCTGCTATAACAGTGTTGTTGCTAGGAAAATGTTGCCCTCCCAGTCTATCTTTCATCAGCCCAAACAGATGGATGTCAGAAGGTGTCAAATCCAGAACATACAGGTATGGTAGGACAGTCCAGCCAAGCCCGGCAATGTGTTCAAAGCTCTTCAAACTGGTGTGGGACCTGGAATTATCTTGTTGCAGAAGAAAGGTTATCTTCTTCTTTGGCCTGACTCTGGAAGGTCAAGCCATTTAGTCAGTGTTGCAGTGCAGTAGTCAGAGATGATGATTTGTCCATGCTCCAGGAAATCCAGAAGAATCACCCCTTTACTGTCCCAAAAAACAGTGCACACCACTTACCTCCTGAGGGCTGTGTCTTTAACCTGCAGTAAGATAATTCACATGTTGCCACTCCATGGTCTGCAATTTTCTATCAGGCTTATTGTCATCGTACCATATCTTGTCACTGGGAACAATTTAGTCCAGGAAACTGTCATCTTTAGCTTTGTATTGGTATACGGTGTTCTTTTTTCCCTGTGTGAGCACTCTTGGAACCCACCTGGTGCAAACTTTGTGATATTCCGACATTGCCACCATTGTTTCCAACATATTGAAATTGAAATACAATTCTATACTCAGTTCCCTGACTATAATCTTCCAATTAATTTGAATGAGCTGATTGAGAATCTTTTCATTTGTTTATGTGACAGCTGTGCATGGCTGTCTGGAACTTTCTTGTCTTTCACATTGCTATTACCACTGCTGAAATGCATCACCCACCAACTCATTGTTCTCACATTCGCTGTTCTGTCTCCAGAAGTGTTCAGCAAGCATTGATGAATGTCAGTGGGTACAATTTTTGCTGCAAGAAGGAATTCAGTTCCACACCTTAGCTTCATATTCACTTTCATTCTGTCAGATTGTGCCTCTGCTGCCATCTCTCAATATAATGGAATACTGGTGCAAAAGTTCAACCTCTTAATATACAACCAACATCTGCCTCTGACTTTGTAGGCCAACATAATAAAATAGGAGGCATTATTTTCAGAGCAGTCCTTATATATAACACTGCAACACTGTTTTCTCTCTGGATGTTAGATGTAGATCAGCAGGTTTCTCACGTTTTCTCAAAGGCTCAGTTCACATATAAAAGTCAAAGGGAATAAGGCTCTTGTTAGATTCCTTTCTTTCAAGAACACAGTAAGGGAGCATGCTTAATAAAAAAATAAAGCCATCAGTAAACTTCAGTGCTTTTTGTATTCTAAATTTACTAATAGTCTCAGCTACTCCAGTCAATACAATATGTTCAGAAGTTCATTTTTTTACTTCAGTTTCTATATGCAATTTACACAAAATATGCAAAGATTTACAGGGTTTAATACCATGGGAGTGTAAGCTCTTTTTATGGAACTGGAACTTTTTGATATGATTTCATAGACCAAATGTTAGCAGTCATTTGTCCAACACTGTTAAGAATTTTATTTTTTTTTATTTTTTTTATTTTTTTTAAGGAGGAGGAAAATAGTACGCTGCTTTCTAGGGACTGTATAGAAATCCTTCACAGGATGACAAAATCAGGTTGAAAATCCTGCACAGGAAACCAGCCTCTCCTATGGCTAAACTGAAGCAGTTCTATGGACAGTACATTCTTCAGCTATTAACTAGCAGAAAAAATAATTGATAAGTATTGCCAGAATCTCTGTTAAATCCAAAAGGAAGCAAAATAATAATAATAATAAAAGCACTGTTTCTTCATGAGGGTTAAAATAGAAACTATCTACTTCTAGTCTTTTTGATTAAATCAGTCCAATATGTATAAAACCATCTTTCTTTGGAACATAGCCTGTGGTTCAGGGCATTATATCATCAGTGCTATGACTCAGGCTTCAATTATCTTCTGAAATCCTAAAAAGCTACTATAACTACACAGGGCAAGATATTGTTTCTGGTGAAGTCAGAAATTCATAAAGGGACGTGGTAAATGCCATTACCAGATAGGATCGGTGATCTGTCAAGATCAGTATCCTGTGTCTGACAATGACGAATGGCGGAACTTCTAGGTGAAAGTATAAAACACCAGTATGGAGAATATTTCAGTAAGATTTCTTCTTAGCAGCACACAGCCAGTGACTAGCTTAGCCCTGATTTGTAAGAATTTCTGTTCTTTCCTCAGCTACCCAGACAAACTGATGGGTGTTTATTTCTCATGCTTATGCACATTTTTAATAACAGAATTAAACTGACTTATTTTTGACTTTTTTCTTGTCTAAATGTTGTGCTCAGTCAAGAGGTTTCACTCATCTGATACCTATTTACTTCTGTTTTAAACACCTGTCTCTTGATTTAACTAAATGTCCTTGGGTAAAAGGAAGAAGAAAGTGCATTTGTTTATGTTGTTTCACATGTTACACATCTACAGGTTTTTCTTGTGTTCATCCTTCGTGGCAAACAGTCTTCATCTATTTCAGTCTTAGTCACATGAGAGAGGAGGCAGAGGAGTCCTTGCATCCCTAATCATTTTTTGCAGTCCGTATCTTCTCTCTCACGTGTCATACCATTTTCTGATAGTAACAGAAACAGAACAGCCTTACTAAAAGTAGCTATTCCTCAGTCTTCTTTTTTTTTTTTTTTTAATAATTGATAAAACAGCAAAAATTTTCCAAACTATGCCATGTTTGCTTCCAAAGTTGTATACTGGAGGTACTGAGAACTGACTTGATTTGAGGCAGGAAATGGTTTCTGTTGAGCATGTATCCTGGGGAATGATTACTTTTCACTCAGTGAAATAGCACTCCCTTTATGAAAATGTAATAATTTGTGTAAGCTTTTTTGAACAGAAGCAGAGCCTTTTCCATATGTTATCTCAAATTACAAGAATGTTTGTGCTGATAATTATTTCCACATATATATTACTATGTCCTACAAGGCCTGTAATTTCCTTTGACCTAAGCTGTAGTTTGATACATTATTTGATCAGCTCTTTTAGTGAGTCATTTTATCCATATGTATTTAGTTAATTGGTTATTTTTCTCCCCGCCCATGTTTATATGTAATATACTCTACAAAGGAAAAGGAAATCTGACTGCTTGCAGCTGAGTCTAGTAAAAGAGCAATTAGATTCTATCAGAGCCAGCAGCTGCCCATAATGTATTCTGAATAAAAATTACAAGGGAAGAAAAGAATCCAGCCATCTGCAGGAAATGTGAAAATATTTTTATAACCCAATTGCTGAATTTTGGAAAGGGGTATCTCTGAGATTTCCCAGATGTACCTACAGTATATTCCAGAATATCCATGGACACACAGTACACTGGAATGCATTGCATCAACTTGGCTACAAGGCATGTTTAACTAACTTTAAACAGGCTGTATTTTCATCTAAAGTAATCAGCGTGAAAGTCTCTTTAAATCATCCCCCTGTGCCTCTACAAGTAAAATGCAGCTTTAAAAATCATATTGTTATCTTTTAGTAGAGGCTTTCCAATCAATATTCAGCCTTGAATAGCTGTCTTTATTCATTTTTCATATACTTCTACAGGCTTAGTTCAGAGTCTCATGACTTGTTATCAGATTTTGACAACATCTGCTTTTGCAAGTGAATCCTGAATTGCAGTGCTGAATTGTTTGTTTGTTCGTCAACTGAATTTTAAAAGTAGATGATAATTGTTCAAAGATTGTCATTGTACTATCCAACCTCATTTTGAAGCTATTTTACTATATATATAATCTTTTATGTATATATATATATATAAAAGAAAAGAAAAAAAAAACAATCATGATTTTCATTATAACTTCTCTGTAGTATGAAAGAAATCAGACAGAATTTTTCTTCTTTTTAAGCACTTAGCTTAAGACAACAGAGACCTGGAAGAGCCTTAATATGAGCTCATCAGAGAATATTTATTTTTTCTTTTGTTTTCTGCTGTATACCTCATTACATCATTATAGTCATTTGCAACTTCATCAATTTAAACCAAATGTAATCCTGTGAATGTGCCCTCTCAGAAATGTCAGTTCTCCCTGGAAAAAGAAGAGATATCTTGAGATGGAGGTCTGAAACAATAGATTTGCTACAACAGTCCCATCATCTTCAAACTTGAGGACTAATTTCTGATTTCTTCTAAGTTTTCAAACATAAATTAATGCAATATTACAGGCAAGTAGAGCCCAATTAACTTAGGGTTTTCAACTTGCAATACATATCAAAAATGTAGACAGAACAGACTATAGACACATGGTACTACTGTGTCTTGTCTTTGTTTTGACTGTTTTCATTTACCAAATGAAATACTGTCTGAATCAGTCTGGTACCTTATCACTTCTCATCTGCCAGTTCAAACACCAACTATGACAACTGTCAAATGGATGTGCCGTGGCTTGAACTACAGGGATCCTGAGGCCAGAAAGAGACTCAGAAGGACTCTGGAACTATGAAGCATCTTAGTGTTCAGCAAGTACTTCCAAGATCATCCTGCTAACCAGCACTGCAGAACACATCCCTTCCCAACATTTTTAATGCAGTTTCAGATAGCATCAGTTCACCTTACTATTTCCCCCATAGAGCAGGTAATAGGTCTTCTTACAGGGAATGGAAGACAGGTTCAGCATGTCCCTGAAAGCAAAGTCAACATGAAGGTGTAATTTAAGAATTGGAAATGTGCAAAAGTACAGAATGACTTCTCAAAACATTTCACTCCAACAACACAAAACAAGTTGAAATACAAAAAAAGCAAGGTGCTAGCTGTTAGGAGCAGGAATACAATTTCTGCACATTGATGACCTGCTATAGGCAGGGCCTCTTCTTCTAGACCAGGTTGCTCAAAGCCTCATCAAGTACATCTTTGAATGCCTCCAGGGAGGGGACATCCACAACCTCTCTGGGCAACCTGTTCCAGTGCCACCCTCACAGTAAAGAATTTCTTCCTAATAGCTTGTCTAAATCTACCCTCTTCCAGTTTAAAGCCATTTCCCCTCATCCTGTCATTACACGCTCTTATAAGAAGTCCCTCCCCAGCTTTCCAGTAGGCTCCCTTCAAGTACTGGAAGGCTGCTATAAGGTTTCCTCAGAGCCTTCTCTTCAGGTTGAAGAGCCCCAGCTCTCTGACAGTCCCCATAGGAGAGATGCTCCAGCCCTCTGATCACCTTCATAGCCTTCCTCTGGACCTGCTCCAATACTTCAATGTCATTCTTGTGTTAGGGGCTCCAGAACAGGACGCAGCAATCCAGGTGGGATCTCACAAGAGCAGAGTAGAGGGGAAGAATCACCTCCCTTGACCTGTTGGTCACACTTCTCTTGATGCAGTCCAAGATGCAATTGGCCGCCTGGGCTGCAAGTGCACATTGGTGGCTCACACTGAATCTTTCATCAGCCAACACTCCCAAATCCTTCCCCTCAGGTCTGCTCTCAGGCCATTCTCTGCCTAACCTGTATTTATGCTTGGGATTTCCCTGACCCAGGTGCAAGACCTTGCACTTGGCCTTGTTGAACTTCATGGGGTTGGTGTGGGCCCACCTCTCAAGCTTTTCCAGGTCCCTCTAGAGGGCATCCTTTCCCTTTAGCGTGTCAACTGCAACACTCAGCATGATGTCATCTGCAAACTTGCTGAGAGCTTACTTGATCCCACAGTCCATGTCACCTACAAAGGTGTTAAGTAACACGAGTCCCAACACTGATCCCTGAGGGATACCACATGTCACTAGTCTCCACTTGGACATTGAGCCATTGACCACAACTCTCTGAGTGCAACCATCCAGCCAATTCCTTATCCAGTGAGTAGTCCATCTATCAAGTCTTTCTCTCTCTCTTTTTTTCTTTTTTTTTTTTTTTGGCAAACAGGATGTCCTGTGGGATAGTGTCAAATGCTTTGCGCAAGACCAGATAGATGACATGATTTGCTCTTCCTTTATCCACTGATGCTGTAACTCCATCATAAAAGGCTACCAAATTTATCAGGTACAACTTGCCCTTGGTGCATCCATGTTGGTTTCCATCAATTTCCTTATCTTTATTTTCCATGCACCTTAGTAGGGCCTTCATGTGGATCTGCTCCATGATCATGCCAGGCACAGAGGTGACTGGCCTGTAGTTCTCTTGATTTTCTTTATTTCCCTCCTTGAAAATGAGATTGTATTTCCCTTTTTTCATTCAGAGGGAACTTCACCAGTCTACTATGACCTTTCAAGTGATGAACAAAGTGATGGACAGCAGCTTCACTACTTTGTCCTCCACTGCCTCCAGAGCTAGCGGGTGGATCTTATTGGGTCCCATGTACTTGTGCACCTTCTGGTTCTTTAGGTGGTATTGGACCTCATCTTCACTTTCAGCAGGCTGATCCACCTTTTCCAACTTCTTACCATTGCTTTCTGCAACTTCGACAGTGTGACTAGAGCCCTTTCCGGTGAAGACTTTCATTGAGCACTTCAGTTTTCTCCATATCCCTTGTGACCAGTACTTCAGTTTCCTTCCAAGGAGTGTCCACATCTTCCCTCACCTTCTTTTTATCACTGATATACCCATAGAACTTTTTTTTTGCTCCTCTTTATGTTCCTGGCTAGATTTAATTCTGTTGGGCTTTCTGTTAGGCTTATCTCAGGCTGCTTGGACAGCTTCTTTTTATTCCTCCCAGGTACCTGTTCCTGCTTCCACTCCCTATTGACATTCTTTTTGTGATTAAGTAAGTCCAGGTTATCCTTGTTAATCCGCAGAGGCCTCTTGGCATTCTTACCTGCCTTCCTTTTCCTCAGAATGCAGTGTTTTTTGGCATGGAGTACATGGTTCTTGAATACTGATCAACTTCCTTGGGCCCCTCTTCCCTCCAGGGCTTTCTCCCATGTCACCCTGCCAAATAATTCCCTGAAGAGTTCAACTTTTTTCTCCTGAAGTCCAGAGTGACAAGCTTTCTGTGCACTCTCTTTGATACCCTGAGGATTTTGAACACTATACCAAGTCTGGCCTTGAGCTTCACATTACTCACCAGCCAGTCCTCACTGGTGATGACAGAATACAGCACAGCACCTTTTCTCATGGGTTTCTGTACTGCTTGGAAGAGGAAGTTATCATCAACACATTCCAGAAACCTCTTCGATTTCTGGTGCCCTGCTGTGTTGTCCCTGCAACAGATATTGAGGTGCTTGAAGTCCCCCCATGATGACCATGTTTTGTGAATGTGACGCTGCTCCTATCTGTTTATAGAGATCCTCATCTCTCTATAAACTGTTTTCTTATTTAGGTTGCCTCTAGCAGACCCCTACTATAATGTCTCCTCCATGGTCTCCAGTTGGTCAGTGATGTACACGGTATACTCTCCTTCTCCTCTGCCTGTCTTTCCTAAACAGTTTATACCCATCTATTCCTACATTCCAGTCATGAGAGTCATCCCAGCAGATCTCAGTGATGCCAGTGACATCATAGCCCAGAAACACACACATCTGGAACTCCTCCTGATTGTTCCCTGTGCTCCATGAACTGGTGCACAGGCATTTGAGTTGGGCTCCTATTGAGAATTGTTTACCAATTGCAGTTTCCTTATCTTGAACCTTAGGTGTTGTCTTACTGGCTGCTGATCCTACTCTAGGCCCACAGCGTCCATTACTATTGTCAGCTTCAAAGTTCAGTAACTTTAGTTTAAAGCCCTCCTGATTAAATTGGAAAGCATGTTGTCAAAGATGATCTTCCCCTTGTTTGTCAGATGAGCCCCATCCTCCCATAGAAGGCCAGATTTCTCAAAATTCATTTCATGGCATAAGTAGCCAGAGCCCTGTTGACAAAAGCACTCCCTTTGCCATTTACTGATTTTATTAATTCTATGAGCCCTTTCCTTCCCCGTTCCCCTAACCTGAAGGACTGATGAGATGACTACCTGTTCTCCAAGTTCTTCACTGCTGCTCCTGTTCCTTGTAGTCTCTCTTGATATTCTTCATGTTGCTGACAGCTGTGTCACTGGTGCCTACATGAAACAGCAGCAGGAGGTAGTAGTCTGTGGGACGTACGAGGTCTGGCAGCCTCTCTGTCATGTCCTTGATGTGGGCTCCTGGTAAACAGAGGACTATTCTCTAGATAGCAGGTCAGGACAACAAATGGGTGCCTCTGTATCCCTCAGAAGAGAATCACCCACCACTACTATTCGTAGCTGTTATGCAGTGGAGAGTAGGTCTGGCTGCCTTACTCAGTTCAGATAATGTTATTGTTTCTTTTTCCTTCTCAGCCTGGAGAGCCATGAAATGGTTCTGCAGAGACATCTCAGGCTTTGAAGCAGGCTCTTCCTTAGCCTTTCTCAAGAAAATTTGCCATTTCTCATCACTGGCATAACAGTGACGAGACTGTCTCCTGCAGCACAGTCAGCTGTCACAGGAGGTGCTCCACATGGGCACATCTTACATAGGCGAGTTTGCCTCTCACTTCTGCTCCAGTAGTAAGGTCCAGATGCTTTGCACAAACTGTAGTCTGCACAGATGCTTCTTCCTTTTGTAGACCATTCTGACTGGAGGAACTGATCATGACCAGGTAGATGGTGCATCCCCCTTGCCAGAGCTGCAGCCTTGGCTCAGCACTGAGTGCTCACCATTCTGCTTTGAGAGTCAATTGGAATGAGTGCTCCTCACTTCTGAAGCTGGCAAAACCTCAGTGCCCTGCCTTATGAGGTTAAGCTCCAGCTGAACCAGCACACGACAGGTGTACAGGTGACACCCACACTCTGCTCACCCACCGTAAGCTTAATCACTGCCCTCTCAGAAGTTTATTTTAGGGGCACGGATGTATCCTCCATTGCCTTGGCAATGCCCATACCAGGTCTGCCTCTCTCACAATAGCTGCCCATTGCTGGAGGGTCACTCTGTTTTTTAGAGTTTCCCTGATGAGGAAAACCCCCAAACTCCTTCATACCTTGAAATCAGATGCTCTGGTGTTGGCCAGGCTAACTCCAAAACAGCTGCTCTCATCAAGTGCATATGAGATTGTATTTAGAGCAGTGGGATAGTAAGGATATCTGAGAACTGAATTGATTTTGAAATTAAAAAAAAAAAAAAAGTGCATAGATATTCTGCATAGATAAAACAGTACAGAGAAATATGATTTATTCTAATTTCCTTTCTATGTATTTCTGAGTAATTGAAGAAATTAGGTGATACAGTGATTTATAGTGAGGTGTATGTATAAAAATCTTCTATGAAAAGTAAGATCAAGGCATGTATTGCTACATAAAATCAATAATCAACTCCAAAGGGAAAAGTAAATGCAAAAGTTCTCATATTGTGTAATTTCTGCCATGCTTCATCTGGTGAGCAGAGCAGTCAGAGTCCTTTTAGTCACTAGCCCAGTTTCATGAAAGAAGCAAGGAGAATACTTTGTCATATTTTATTCTTTTTAAGACAGGAAAAAAAAAAAAAAAAAAAAAAAACAGGATCAGAAGTAGTGCTGAACCTCTTAAATGACATATTTGCTGTGAGTGCCAAGTACCCAAACACAGAAAAGTTAATTCAAAGGAAAAGTCCTAGATGATCTGATTAGAAGACAGGGGAGGTGGAAGGAATGCTTATGGTTCCCTTCAGTATTTTAGTCTTTAATAATTTTCTCTTCTTGTACATCTCAAATGCTAGTTTTATAGAGTACCTATTTAAACCATAAAGATTTCTGGATAAATTTTGTCTGTATCTGCTTTGATGGATCTCTTTCTCCATTAATTTCTTTTTGGCATTCATGTTATCACAGTTTTGCAAGTCCATTCAACAACAATAAAAGTGCTTTAAACTTTTGGTAGCAGTAGAATTCTGAGAACATGGGAACTGAAAGGAACAGCTTCATAAAGCTCAGTAAAAATAAAAAAGATCTAAGGCTATCTTTTGATTTGTCTGCTTCCTATGCTTTTGCCAACTACCTATGAAAACTCCAGGGAGCTCTAAACTGAGCTTTATCTACTTCTAATGAAATGTACCTATTTTTTCTTTTTCTTTTTTTTTTCTCCCTTGTTTATTTTAAGAAGCTTTATGTGTTTTCCATAACAAATGTAGTCTCCTCTACACATAGCATAAAAATGAAGAAGACACACTGGCTAAAATCATCCTTTTTGGTGAAGCATTTTTCATATCCCACACTGTTTTCATATACCACACTTGATTGCTAGTATCATATAGTAACCACAGTTAGAAGAAAAGAAAGTCCTTGTGCAGTCACATAGATCTCTCATAAGCCAGTACCAGAATTCTTGAAGCTGTTCAGTATCTCTTTTAAAATGAAATTCAAATGTAGTTCTTTGCACAAAGCCTTGGTATTATTACAGTCATATTTATCCACTCAAAAGGATGCTTAGTGGTTTCATAAGGATTTTTGCTGCATCCTGAATAGAAGGAGTGGTTTTCAACTGTGAGCTGATTTCCTAATATTTTAATGGAAAAAAATAGCCATAGAATCACAGAATCTTTTGAGCAAAAAGGGACCTTTAAAGGTCATCTAGTTCAAATCCTCTGTAATGGATAGAAACACCTATAGCTAGATTAGGTTGCTCAAAGCCTGGTCCAGCCTGGCATCGACCAGAAGTTCTCTGGTACTTCTGATATCTATTGGAATCTAGTTAACCATACAAAGCCCCTCAATAAAATCCAGGCATTTCTATACGTTTCCTGTTTCACAACCAGTTTTATTTATTTTCAGTTAAAAAATTCAAGCTTAATTCAATCTGAAAGTAATATTCAATATTTTTTCCCCTGATGTGAGTCAAAAATGTCCTAAATGATTTTTGGTTCATATTTTACTGTCTTTGCTTCCAATTAAATGCACTGTGAATACTGGCAATTACATTTCCTTCATTTCCCAAATTAATGAAGTATCAGTTGAGGGTCATCATTTAAACAGTTGCAAGTTAATTACAAAATCAAACCTTTAACATATCTATACAATTACTTTAAAGTGGAATTGGAATTGCTCCCTTACGCCTCACAATTTTTCTTTTTGTGAATTGCAGGACATTAAGCACATTTCAGTTCATGGGACTGAGTCAGTCATGTTTTTAGAACTTGAAAACAGATGCTGTAATAGGATTAATGATAAAATTATAAGCAGTAAGAATTCCCTACTAGCTGTGTCTACTTAGTAAATTATTTAAATATTCAGTTTTTAAACTCAATAGAATCTATCACTAATGCTAAAGTTGGCATTGCAAAAAATTCTGACATTATCACCAGAAGATATAATAAAGCAAGAAAATCATGACAGCTTTTTAGTAAATATGTGAAATTTGATACAGGAGATGAATTATTATCATTAGCAACAAGTAAAGCTGATTTATTTATTTATTTATTTATTTTTCCCAAGAAGAAAATATACCTGAATTTACAATTCAATAGGATATACTTTTATAACTGGTCCAATTGGCTGTTTGATTCCTTCAGTCCTACTTAGGACTTGGCCTGTATATCTCCTGTGTTAGGATGTTCTACATCTAGAGAGAAAATGCCATTTCCTCACATGCTTTGTAATCTCAGGATATTCCAGCTGCCTCAATCTGTTGGTGATGTTTTCAATTTGTATTTCTTCCCATAGCATAAGAAAATCAGTTTTTGTGCTTGGTAACCAGTGCAGCAAAGAATATGTGTAACAAAGATGATTATTAGTTAGTTAATATCTGCTGAAATCATGGAAAAAAAGATGCACAAATAAGATTCTGTTAACATCATGATGTGCATCTTAGTCCTTCAGCATCAAAGAAATTTTAGTTGTCTTTTCTTATTATAATCTCTCAGCTGTATGATTAAACTCACTAAGATACTGATGAATAGGAGAAAATATGGACAAAAACATAATCAGTGAGGAAATTTTTTAGTTAGTGAGAGAATATTTGCAGTTTTTTTCCTTTACAATCTGACAACTAAGGAAGTGCCTTTTGGATAAAGATAAAATTCAATGTCAGTTTCCTGTCTAGTCATATTAAACCTTTCTCTTTGCAGAGTTACTATGAAAACATGAGATCGGGTTGTTTAATTAGACTTACTGCTGAGATAAATATCCTTGCTTATAGTATGAATCTATGTAGCTGACTGTAAAAATAAACAGAAACATATCTTCTGTCAATTGTTCAAAGAAAAAAAATATGAAAGCCAGGAAGTGTTTCAGTACATTATGGTAATAGCAAAAGAGAGAAAGTATGAGTTTAGCACCCAAGAGATAATCAAAATATGTAAGACCTTTCATTAAACATTCTGTGATATTTCATTCAACTTTGATTACTGTATAATTGCCTTGAGTTAGAAAGTTTACTTTCATCATCTACTCAGAAAAATAGATTTTTTTCCTTTTTTTAAAAAGTTTTCTGTTACAGTTTTTCTGGGTTTGATATTCTATGAGTCCAGCATTTAGTTTAACAAATTAATGCTTCATATCAGTGATGATTTAAACTGCTCGGCTTCCCAGCAGCGTATCAGCACTATATCAAGAAGTACATAGATCTAGATTGTGCTGCACACCTTTCTGAAGGCCCTACTAAGGTGCATGGAAAATAAAGATAAGGAAATTGATGGAAACCAACATGGATGCACCAAGGGCAAGTTATACCTGATAAATTTGGTGGCCTTTTATGATGGAGTTACAGCATCAGTGGATAAAGGAAGAGCAAATCATATCATCTATCTGGTCTTGCGCAAAGCATTTGACACTATCCCACAGGACATCCTGTTTGCCAAAAAAAAAAAAAAAAAGAAAAAAAAGAGAGAGAAAGACTTGATAGATGGACTACTCACTGGATAAGGAATTGGCTGGATGGTTGCACTCAGAGAGTTGTGGTCAATGGCTCAATGTCCAAGTGGAGACTAGTGACATGTGGTATCCCTCAGGGATCAGTGTTGGGACTCGTGTTACTTAACACCTTTGTAGGTGACATGGACTGTGGGATCAAGTAAGCTCTCAGCAAGTTTGCAGATGACATCATGCTGAGTGTTGCAGTTGACACGCTAAAGGGAAAGGATGCCCTCTAGAGGGACCTGGAAAAGCTTGAGAGGTGGGCCCACACCAACCCCATGAAGTTCAACAAGGCCAAGTGCAAGGTCTTGCACCTGGGTCAGGGAAATCCCAAGCATAAATACAGGTTAGGCAGAGAATGGCCTGAGAGCAGACCTGAGGGGAAGGATTTGGGAGTGTTGGCTGATGAAAGATTCAGTGTGAGCCACCAATGTGCACTTGCAGCCCAGGCGGCTAATTGCATCTTGGACTGCATCAAGAGAAGTGTGACCAACAGGTCAAGGGAGGTGATTCTTCCCCTCTACTCTGCTCTTGTGAGATCCCACCTGGATTGCTGCGTCCTGTTCTGGAGCCCCTAACACAAGAATGACATTGAAGTATTGGAGCAGGTCCAGAGGAAGGCTATGAAGGTGATCAGAGGGCTGGAGCATCTCTCCTATGGGGACTGTCAGAGAGCTGGGGCTCTTCAACCTGAAGAGAAGGCTCTGAGGAAACCTTATAGCAGCCTTCCAGTACTTGAAGGGAGCCTACTGGAAAGCTGGGGAGGAACTTCTTATAAGAGCGTGTAATGACAGGATGAGGGGAAATGGCTTTAAACTGGAAGAGGGTAGATTTAGACAAGCTATTAGGAAGAAATTCTTTACTGTGAGGGTGGCACTGGAACAGGTTGCCCAGAGAGGTTGTGGATGTCCCCTCCCTGGAGGCATTCAAAGATGTACTTGATGAGGCTTTGAGCAACCTGGTCTAGAAGGAAGTGGCCCTGCCTATAGCAAGGGATTTAGAACTAGATGATCTTAAATGTCACTTCCAACCCAAACTATTCTATGATTCTGTGATATGGTCACAGAAGAGAAAGAGAGACGGAAAGATTGTTTCTGGTTATTGTATTATAAGTTATTGAAGCTTATATTTTAAAGTATGTAGAGGCAAAAGGAAGGAAGGTGAAGTGTTCTAATTTTTATATAGGAATTGAAGAGAATTATCTGGGTTGTTACAACTTACACAGTTGAAATGTCACAAATACCTTAAAGTTGTAAAACACTTTGCTGACACACTCCAGAGAAGAATGTGTCAGGAACCCAGTGGAGTCAAATAAATGTAGTAAGTCTGACTCTGCATCCTAATCACAAAAAAACATTTGTCATAGTTACATGGTTTGATCTCATATCTTGATCTGCAAACTAACAAATGTCTTCTCTGATAAAGGAAATTAATAACTATTTACTGTTAGTTTGCCTATGGAAGAGTAACTATATAAATGGCAATAGAAGATATGCGGGAAAAAAAAAAAAAAAAGCTATTAATTCCAGCTGAATATAAAAGATTTTAGGTTGGTTGAAATTTTTCAGTTCTCGTCTTTAGCTACCAGCAGAGTTTTTTATGTTTGATCCAGAAAATGGCATATTGAGTTATAAACATGGCACTATTACATTATTTCATTAATATCTGATAGGAAAGTGAACTATATTATAAACTACTGAGAATATCTGCACAGTCACACAGTTTTATTTTTCACTTCGCCGGCACGTCTTTGTCTGGAAAAAAACAAATGCAGAGATGTATTATATAGGTAATGACAGCTGAGCTTTTATATTATCAGTCTTTCCTATCAGCTATGCTTTTCTATGAAACTGTTCCTTTTGCAAATGCAAAAAAGATGTAACTGTATAAATCTTGAAAAATTGCATGCCTTTTTTCCTTGTCATTTCTGTATTCAAAATTAGAGGAAAGAATGTTCGTATTAAAAAAATTTGTGTTTCATGTTTCATTCAAATTCATAGTCAGTTTCCAGAGATTGGTTTAAACCTTCATACAACCGCATCTGACCTGCATATATGTTTCTTTAAAATCTGGGGAAGAGGAGAGAAGAGGAGAGGAGAGGAGAGGAGAGGAGAGGAGAGGAGAGGAGAGGAGAGGAGAGGAGAGGAGAGGAGAGGAGAGGAGAGGAGAGGAGAGGAGAGGAGAGGAGAGGGAAGGGAGGAGGGGAAGGGGAAGGGAGGGAAGGGGAAGGGGAAGGGGAAGGGGAAGGGGAAGGGGAAGGGGAAGGGGAAGGGGAAGGGGAAAGGGGAAGGGAAGGGAAGGGGAAGGGGAAGGGGAAGGGAAGGGGAAGGGGAAGGGAAGGGGAAGGGGAAGGGGAAGGGGAAGGGAAGGGAAGGGGAAGGGAAGGAAGGGAAGGGAAGGGAAGGGAAGGGAAGGGGGAAGGGAAGGGAAGGGAAGGGAAGGGAAGGGAAGGGAAGGGAAGGAAGGGAAGGGAAGGGAAGGGAAGGGAAGCACTATTGAGAAAGTTTGAGCGTTTGGAAGTTTTTCAGATTTTTCTTCATGATTACTTAGAGATCACAGAACTTTCCTGGAATGCATACTTTTTATTGTAGGGTAGATTATTTTAGCTAGAAGAGTCATCATTTCATTAGTCTGCATATTTTCTTTCATTCCAAGTCCCATTGATCAATATCACTGACTGGTAAGTTCTTTTAAGCTCAAAATATTGATTAATTCTTAACAGAACTGCATCTAAGAAATGTGAGCTTGATGCATTTGGTCTGTTAGCAAAAATTCTCAGCTATTTCCTGAGTTCTTCTGTGGACAGTAACTAGTAAGAAGAATGAATGTTAACATTTTGTACACATAGAAACTTAGAAACACAACTTAGCTCATGTGAGACTTCATCTTTCTACTCTGTACTCCCTTTGATTTCACTATAAGTAAATGCAACTTGTTGGTAGTTGGCACAGATTCTTTGAGTGTCACGCAGGAAATAAACGGATGCATTTAATTACTGATTTCAAGATGGAATTAAGATACTTAACATCTCCTTAATTTTTAGGAACTATGAGAATACCTAATTCTCTTACCATTTAGATGGGTTTAATAATTTTTATTTACTTCTATCATTTAAAAAAAAAATAAGCTTAACTTAGAGGAGTTAGTGATCCTTGTGAGTCTCTTCCAGCTCAGGATATTCTGTAATTCTGTGTTTATGAAGTGTTGCTTGCTATGCTATGCAATGCATTTCATGTCGCTAACTGAAAAGAGTTAAGCATTTAGAACAAGGAACCAGTTATCACTGTGACAGATGATATGATCTCAGATAAGACTATAGTATACAGAATATTTTGCACTTGTACATTCAGAGTTCAATGGAGGAATCCATTTGCAGATTGGATTGAGTACCATTGATGTTCAGATATTTCCATAAAAGAATATCCCATAGAGGGCTTAGGAAATGTGGCTCAATTTAGTACATGTAACTTAATCAGATCTCTAGTATATTTTCTGTTCTTTTGTATTTTTGTTTTTTTTCATCTTAGAATCATAGAATCATAGAATTGCTTAGGTTGGAAAAGACCTTAAAGATCGTCAAGTCCAAGCACAACCTTACCATACTACCCTAATTGTAACAACCCTCCATTAAATCATGTCCCTGAGTACCCCATCCAGATGGTTTTTAAACACATTCAGACCCACCTCTCTGGGTATATCCAGTGCTTAATGACCCTTACTGTAACTAAGTTCTTCCTGATATCTAATCTAAACCTCCCCTGGCACAACTTGAGGCCATTTCCTCTCATTCTGTCACCTGTCACCAGTGAGAAGAGGCCAACCCCGTTCTCTCTGCAATCACCTTTCAGGTATTTGAAGAGATCATAGTATCATAGAATGGCCTGGGTTGAAATGGACCACAATGATCATCTAGTTTCAACTCCCCTAGTATCTGCAGGGTAACCAACCACCAGACCAGGCTGCCAGAGCCACATCCAGATTGGCCTTAAATGCCTCCAGGAATGGGACATCCATAACTTCCTTGGGCAACCTGTTCCAGTGCTTCAACAACCTCTGAGTGAAAAACGTCCCCCTAATATCTCATCTAAACATCCCCTTAGTTTAAAACCATTCCCCATTGTCCTATCACTATCCACCGTCGTAAATAATAATAAATAGTATTGAAATAATACTAGATCCAGTCTAGACCTTTCTTACGTTTTTCTAGACATGCAAGATAAACACTGAAGTGGCCAGGTAAGGACAAAGCTTGTCTATAGCTAGCATAGCTAAATAACGATCACTGCATTGCAAAGAATAATATCATGGCCTGGTCTAGTTAAAAAGAGGAGGATAGACCAAACTGTGTTAATTGTATCCCCAGTTACAGTGTGACTGGAATCCCCACTTGCAGTGTGGGGAGTAGTAGAAAGTTTACTTACAAAGCACAGTAGAAATATACAAGACTCATTTAGTATAACATTGTTTGCTACTATATTGTACTCAGTAAGCAGAATATCAACATGTACTGAGTTGCAGATGGTATTACACATAGAGCTTGATTCCGTAGAATGCTCATGACCTCCAGTGTTTTTCATTGTTAAGAACATGTGTTTTTAAAGCATGTTTCAGTCAAGCCTGAAATTTCAAGGTGCAAGGACCACATAATGAGTAATTCTAAAGTCTCAGTTGCTTGTAATGGGAATTAAAGGAGTTTACATGTTGCAGGGCACTGTCATCTTTCATAAAGGCTTATGTTCATATTCAGAAATATGTGCCATTCATATGAGTATTATGAAATTTTAAAACTTGAATGCCATAAAAATAAGCACAAAGCACGAGATAGTCCTTTCATGTTTTCCTCCTGTGTTCATTTCTTTTAGTGCTGGAGTCGG
Source organism: Meleagris gallopavo (assembly GCF_905368555.1). Lineage (NCBI taxonomy): Eukaryota > Metazoa > Chordata > Aves > Galliformes > Phasianidae > Meleagris > Meleagris gallopavo. The sequence continues at coordinate 28,982,891 of NC_139435.1, read as the reverse complement.
CAGGACTGGCTGTTTCATTGTGATAGATGCCATGTTAGAGAGAATAAAGCATGAAAAGACTGTAGATATTTATGGCCACGTAACTCTAATGAGAGCTCAAAGGAATTACATGGTTCAAACTGAGGACCAGTACATCTTTATCCATGATGCACTGCTGGAAGCAGTGACATGTGGAAATACCGAAGTGCCAGCCAGAAACCTGTATGCATATATTCAGAAGCTGACACAGATAGAAACAGGAGAGAATGTCACAGGAATGGAACTGGAATTTAAGGTACTGGAATGTTATGCTGTGGGAAGCCAACATCAAACTGTGTAACAATTAATGCTGCTATGTCCTTCACCAACTGTATTCAGTAATTGGAAGCTAGAACATTTTCCAGCTTATTTTTTAATTGGGAAGATAGTCCTTTGTAAAATGTGAAGTTCTATCTTCAGTTAGTGTTCAGACAAGAATTGTTCAATTTTAACTATATTCTTCTTTATTGTTTGAATAGCTTGAAATATGTATTTTTGTAATGGTTTAAAACTCATATTTGTCCATATGGATTAATGATTATAAGGTGTTAAAACTATTATAAAATGCTAAAGGGTGCTTCACAAATATTTAGATAATACAACAGAATATGGTAAAATAAAACATGAAATGATTTGTATAATAAACATATATCATCAGACTTGATAATGGCATTTTTTTTTTTGTTATATATGATTTTAATTATTTTAATTCATTTATTTTGCATAGCGTCTTGCTAGCTCTAAGGCTCACACTTCAAGATTCATCAGTGCCAATCTTCCTTGTAACAAATTCAAGAATCGCCTTGTCAATATTATGCCATATGAGTCTACAAGAGTATGCTTGCAACCAATCCGAGGAGTGGAAGGGTCTGATTATATTAATGCCAGTTTTGTCGATGGATACAGGTATTAATGTTGTGTTCTCTGGGGGACTGTTTTTAAATTTTACAAAGTGTATAGCAATGTTGAAAATAACAAAATTTAGTGTTGAAATTCAATATTTTTAATATCTGTATATGTCCTGTGTTTTTTTGTTGTTGTTTTGTTTTGTTTGTTTGTTTTTGTTTGTTTAAATATTATTAATGGTTTTAAATTTCCACCCATACAATTCAGGAAAGTTGTGTAATACGCAGCCATAAGTGTTATGGTTTTACTTACCTTCAAACCATTCATTTTTACTTATTAAGATTTTGGTCACATTCATGATCTTCAAATTCTATTTCTTCACAACTATTCTGCTAAATATGTATGTAAAAAAACTCATGAATAAATAAGATACAGGAGATAAACTCACCATGTCAAGGTGATAACTTAGAAACTTGGAACACTGAATAAGATGAGGCCCGACCACAAAAAAAGTTTTGTGTGTAAATAGCTGTGTAGCTCACAGTCTTGATGGCAAACACGAGAGCACACCCTCATTTGATTTGTGCAGCTCATAGGAAAAAGTATAGAAGAGAAGCAGTAATGTTTCCCTAAGGCAGTTTAGGTGCACCTGAGTATCTGTGTCCACCATTTTCTGAGTCTCTACGCTAATGCAGAACTAGTCTTCTTCTCCAGTGTCACCTACAAAGTTGTTTCTGTTGACTGAAACAAGCAGGAGCAAGATGAACTGTTCATCATCTTGCAAAGTTCCTGCTGCAGAAGATTTTAATAGCTTGCTGGTTCTTTCCAATACTAGGAGATTATGGCCTGGAAACGTAGTATATCTCATTCCTGAGTATTCTTCCTTCATTCCTTTTGCTGGAGACATCAGACTGTTGAAAAGGAATTAAAGTAGAAACAGCTCAATGCAATAATTCCTAAATTGGACAAGTTATTTCTATAAAATGAGCCAGCACAACTAAGTGTTTCTTAAGTGTTTTTTACAGCACATAAAATTGATCTATTAGTTGCATTAAAATTTAAATAATAATGATAAAAACATGCATCATAAGATTAATAATTTCCTTCACACGGTTCTAAAAATAAAGAAAGTCGTAGTTTGATTAAGCAATCATAATAAGGCTTCAATTTTCTTGTTATTAATAGTATTTTTTTCCTCTAGACAATGTTTACATAAAAATAGATAACATATGTATCAACTTACTTTTTTATTAAAATATTCTTCTTAACTTACTTTTTTAATAACAGACAACAAAAAGCTTACATAGCTACACAGGGTCCTTTGGCAGAAACAACTGAAGATTTCTGGAGGATGCTGTGGGAGCATAATTCTACAATTGTGGTCATGCTTACTAAGTTACGAGAAATGGGCAGAGTAAGTTACTGCTCTAATATTATTTTACTGAAATATTCGTTATTATTATTATGCTTTCTTACTAAAATATTTCATTGTTATGAGAATGTCAAAGGATAAAGATGGGAATTTAGGTTCTTTCTCCATGGGGAAATAAGTGGCTCTGATGGTCACCAGATATAAGTTTTTCTAGTGTATAGATGTGTTATTAGAGACGAGCTAGACATTGCATTTTGTTGTGGGACACACTGAGATTCAGCAACTCAGTTTGCAAGTTAATATTCCAACAAAAGCAGAGAGAGCATTTCTGTCTGCTGAATAATTCTAATTTGGAAATATATTTTGCCTCATCTGTTTAAACATTTTCATGTTGTCAAAAAAAAGTGGAGTATTTTTAACAGCTGAATGGCTGAATGTTTTCTGTGTGCTCTTTGTGCTGGACTTGAAGTTTCAGCTGTCTGTTTACAGTCCTAAACTCATTCAGATTTCTACTTTAACTAATGGAAAGAAAGAAGCAATTTCCTATCCGGACAGGATTACTCCAAGATCAAGCTGGTATGTATTAAGTGAAATATGAATCCCCATGTTTTTGGGGATTGGAGATGATCCAGGGACTTTGGATTTGGAGATGAAAAATCTTGAATGAGGCCTGGGAGACTTACTTCAACAGAGAACAAGGACTAAAAGTAAAAGTGGTTTCAAGATTTAAATTGCATTCTCTTTTGGAAATCAGGCTCAGGATAGTGCTTGTAACATTAAGTAATAGAACTGGACAGATGTATAAAGGAATTCAGAGGTATAGTGACAAGAGCAAACCTCTATGCAGTTCAATATTGACGATAATCTTTCAATTCTATGAATGGAACTTCATGTTCACAGTAAGATGAACAGTTAATTTTCTTGTCACTAATAGCATTTTACATCAGTATTATACTTACTGAGCGAGAAACGTATTAGGGTAGTTGTCTGGAGTAACAGAAAATATATTTTGTTTTGCTATGTTGTAGGAAAAATGCCATCAATATTGGCCTGCAGAGCGTTCAGCCAGATATCAGTATTTTGTGGTAGATCCAATGGCAGAGTACAACATGCCACAGTATATTCTAAGGGAATTCAAAGTTACAGATGCAAGGGTAAGTTGCAGCAGCATTACTCTTTCACATAATTTTTAAAGAGTATTTAAACTCCTTTCTCTCTTTCTCTATGAAGTAAAGATCTCTGAAGATGTGCCTTCCACAATTAAATAAAAAGTATATTTATTATTTAAATATACACCATATTTAAGTTTATTTACTCACTACACACGAATAATATCTCTATGGAAAACTGACTTCATTCAGATCTAATATTTTAGCAGCACAGCTTTGTAAAGTTCTGAAAGCTATTTGGGTTAAAGCACATTAGATAATTTGAAAGCCATTTTCTCTTTCTCATCATTTCCCTCCTGATCTTTCTGGGGGAGAATTTTTGTCACTTGCAGCTGTAAATATGTTGTTTTACACACCCTCTAGGTTGAGAGAGTGTGAAGGTTAATACAGTGAAATTTAAAAACTGCAGAGCAAATAGCATTCGCAAGAAAAGCTTGACAAGCTTTGCACATTATAATTTGATTTTTGGCATAGCTTATTTTCAGCACTCTTGAATATCTGCAGAATAGATATGTGCAGCTGTGACCCTAGAATCCTCATTTTCATACTACATTTCTTATCTGAATTCCTGAGTCTGAAACTGAACAGTGATATATGTAGTAAGATTAAATGCACATAAACTTTTAATATATATTTGGTATTTCTCAAACTTTTGGTTTCTAGCACTTTACTCTGCATGGCAGGAAAAATTACTGGCAACCTTCATTTCAATATGCGCTATAGAATGCTGTCTGTTCAAGCAAAATAGCAAGTTGCATTGTCCAGGAACTGCATGAGTGATTACTCTGAGTTGCGAGTCATCTTCCAATTTTTCTTGTGGTTAGCTGAAGTGCTACATTTAATATTAGCTTCCAGGAAAATTAGGTACTACTGACACTTAACTAGATGATATTGTCACTAACCATGCCAGTATAAGAACATTTTAATTTCTAAAGATAATTAAATATTTTTTAAAAGACACTGTAAATACAATTTGAATCTGATTTTCATTCTAATTGAAATGTAGTAAGATCACATGAACTATGGCTTTTTTAGCCTTTCTGTACTTAGCAGAATTTGAGAATGGGATCCTAACACGAGTTTTTAACCACACTAAGCAAAAGAACTTTTTACAATTACAGTACTGATAGTCTTTGCAGACTGTCTATTAAAAATCTGTTTTATCTCAAGCTGAAAAAAAGTCTTACGTGACATAGTTCACTTAGCTCAGAGCATAAAATGACAATGATAACAAAAAAACACAGATATAGCTGAAGGAAAATGTCTAAAAAACATGTGTTTTAAAAAAGTTCATTGAGGATTTTATAATAAAATACTATATTTATAAGAAATCTGCTTATAGCCAGCAAACCATTAAAATGTTAATAGTTAAGGATTAAATATCTTAATTTGCCAATTCCTTTTTAATTGATCCTATTATTTATGCACCTTAATTTTAAATATTGCTAACCATATGTAGGCAGATTGGCTGGAAAGCTTCGTGGAGGAAAAGAATCTGGAAGTGCTGGTTGAAACTTAACTAAACATAAGCCAGCAGTGCTCAAGAGGCCAAGAAGGCCATCAGCATCCTGGCGTACACCAGAAATAGTGTAGCCAGCAGGAGCAGGGAGGTGAACATCCCCCCATTCTCAGCCCTCACAAGGCTGCGCTGTGAGTACTGTGTCCGGTTTTGGGCCCCTTGCTACAAGAAAGACATTGAGGCACTGTGTCCAGCGAAGGGCAACAAAGCTGATGAGCGATCTGGAGCTGGCTTATAACGACTGTCTGAGGGATCTGGGATTGATTGATCTGGAGAAAAGGAGAGCTTATAGCTTTCTACACCTACATGAAAGCAGTCGGGAATTGGGATCTTGTCCTGCATGATAGGATGTGAGGGAGTGGCCTCAAGTTGCTCCACGGGAGGTTCATATAGGATATTAGAATGAATTTGTTCTCTAAAAGAGTGGTCAGGCACTAGAATGCATTGCCCAGGGAACTGGTGAAGTCAATGTCCTTGGAGGTGTTTAAGGAGAAGTAGATGTTGTACTTGGGGATGTGGTTTAATGGGCAATATTGGTAGTAGGTGAATGGTTGGATTGGATCATCGTAGATGTCTTTTGCAACCTTAATGATTCCATGATTCTATAATCTTGATACATTATATAATTGTATATTATTGTTTCTCAAATTTAAAACATCTGTATCTTAATGGTCTCAGTTTTGTTAAGTAACTCCCTGGGAAGCTTTCAAGGCCATCTTAAATTTTCTAAATGTGCTAGATAACTATACCTTCCTCTAAATTTACTGGAAGAAGTGAGGACTACTTTTCAAAATACACACTGTACTTTTCATGCCTTTATGGCTGTTCTCTACCATAATTAAGACTATCTAACTAAATTGTTTTATTCAAAGGAGAATAAATATTGCAGCAGTTAAAACACTCTTATTTCCAATTTGATCCATGCTGTTAGTTACCAGTAGTACTCTGGCAGACTTGAGTTGGCCAATTATTCCCGAGACAACAAAGGAGGACACTGCCTTTGTAGGGTGCAGCAGCAAATTTTTGGTGTGGGACTCCCTGTTATTTCTGAAATTGAGCTGTGAATTGTTGTGATGTGAAATTGACCTCTGTAACTGATTCAATCTACTGCATCTGTCTGCTTTATACTCACTTTCTCTGCAAACTCCAAAGGTCATTATGATGAGGCAGTCTCATTTAAAGCTAGACTATTAGTACTGAATGTAATATTATAAATTCTTATAAATTATTATAAATAATATTATAAATTCTACAGCCTCATAAAAAAACAGTTGAACATCCCCTGTGAGAAGCAGGAAGAAATCAAAACAGTTAGCTGGGCATATTGTGTTATATAAGAGCCTTGTGATTCTTAAATCACAAGGGATCTGAAAATTTGTATGTTGTTTTGTTAGTACTTCTTGCCTTGTGTATGCAAACCTTGACAATTTCTGAAGGGAAATATTTTAATAAAAATTGACATTTGTATTTGGACTGTTACTGCCAAGCATCTCATTAAAAGACAGCAGCACTTTTTATAATGTCAGTGGCAGAGGGAACCAAGAAATTGAAGGTAGGTTCCCCATATGCTGTAATGCTAATCCAACATTAGACTAACTACCTTTACTTCTGTGCTCATTAAATAGTATTAAATAGCAAAAGTTATTCCCACTGAAACTAAATGAGAACAGTTTTCAAAGATTTGCACTAGCCTACAGAGTTATTTCTATCTTAAAATAAGTAGCAATACACTGATTTAGACACACCTGAAATAAAAAAACTTGCCATCGAAACTATTTTCTCACATAGAAATTTCCAGTGATAATCTAGACTTAAATAAAATGGAACATTTCTTATGCCTTTACCCCTTAAAAAGTTACTCTTATCCTAGCCTAATTCCTGTGTCAGAAATCTCTGAACAGAATCATAGAAAGTCACAGAATCGTAGAAATGTTTTAGTTGGAAGGCACCTTAAAGGTCATCTAATCCAAATCCCCTGCAATGAACAGGGACATCTACAGCTAGATTGGGTTGCTCATATTCCCTTTAGATGTTGAAAGGCTGCTATCAGCTCACTTCTCTTCACCAGGCTGAACAGCCCTAGATCTTACAGCCTGCCTTCACGGGGGAGGTGTTCCATGCCTTGGATCATTTTTATAGCCCTCTGGCCACAATCCAGCAGTCTATGTCTCTCCTGTACTGAGGATTCCACATCTGGGTGCAGTACTCCAGGTGAGGTCTCACCAGCACAGAGCAGACAGGCAGGACCTCCCTTGACCTGCTGGCCACACTTCTTTTGATGCAGCCCAAGATATGTTTTGCTTTCTGAGCTGCAAGGGCACTTTGCTGGCTTTTTTCCAGTTTACCATCCACCACTGTCCCCAACTTCTTTTTGTCAGGGTTGTACTCAATCTTTTCATCCCCCACCAATCTCCATCTGCTGTTGACCACAACTCTCTGGGTATAATCTCACAACTAGTTGCTCATCCATCAAATGGTCCACCCATAAAATCCACATATTTCCAATTTGGAGGGAAGGATTTTATGAGGGACAGTGTCAAAGGTCTTATTTACGTCCAGATGGATCACACCAGTGTTTCTTTCCTTGTCCATCGCTGCACCATCATAGAAGGCCTCTAGATGATCAGGCAGGACCTTCCATGCTAGTTAAATCTTATCACCTCCCTCTCTTCCATGTGCCTTACTGTAGCTTCCATAAGGATCTGTTCCATGATCATCCCTGTCACAGAAGTGAGGCTGACAGGTTGGTAGTTCTTAGAAATTGATGCAACATTGCCTTTTTTCCAGACCAGGAACTTCATCTGACCACTATGACTTTTCAGATATCACTGAAAGTGGCTTGGCAACTACATTAGCCAATTCCCTCACAACTCTGGAATGCATCTTGTTGGGACCGATAGACTTATAGGTATAGTTGCAAACCTGATCTTCACTTGCAGTGGGATGGACTTAGCTCCCCCCTAGACCACACCTTCTGACCCATCCTATTGAGGGGTATATGAAGAGCAGTTGCCAGAAAAGACTGAGGCATGAAAATTGTTATCCTTGCACATTGTTACCAGCTTGCCTGTATTACTCACTAGAGGGGGTATGCCTTCTTCAGCTTTCATCTTCTGGTTGATATACTTGTTGAAAACCTTGTTTTCCTTCCTTGCACCCCTTGCCTAGCCCAATTCCAGTTGGGCACTGGCCTCTGTGAACTCATCTCTACACATTCTGTCCCTGCTTCCACTGCCTGTGCATTTTCTTCTTGCTATCCAGTTTGACCAGCAGATCTCAGTTCAACCATGCTGATCTCTTGCCTTCCTTTCCCAGCTTCCTGCACCTGGGGATATGCCTGCTTTGCTTCACTCCCTTGTCCTTGAGGACAGTTTCCTAGTAGGTTTTATTGACTAACTCCACAAGAAGCTGGAATCTGGCTCTCCTAAAATATAGTGTTCCAGTTTTACTGGCTGAATAGCTGCAAGCAAATCAGACTTAAAGTTTTGTTTCTTTACTCTGAGTAAATGGGAGGTAATTTGGGGAGGAATCAACCTATTGCTTTTTCTTCTTGATTACTTAATATTGTTTGTCTTTATCTGTCTGAAAGATGCAATTTCATTACTTCTTCTTGAGGGAAAATGGCATTACAACAGTCAGTGTGAGAGAAATTTGTATTAACAAAATGCCATTTCTAATGCAAAATATTTTTTGTTACTTGTATTGATATCTACTAGAAATAAAATTGGCTTAACATTTTTGAATAAATATTCTTTTATGTAAGTGTCCAAAACCATTCCACAGAAACAGATTGTCAATTGTCATAGTGGTCTGGTAAGAATCTAAGAGAGTGTGTGTTCTTTCTTGAAGTGGTGACTGGTGCATACACTCATTTTGTTTTCTTATTCAGCTGAGACATGAGAAACAAAAACCCATGGTACCAGAGGAAACATAAAAGTGAAATATTGTTTTTTCCTCTGGTTATTTTTAAAATGACTTCTATTTTGTTTCAAAGGTCTGTAGTATAGTATAGGTTGTAGTATAGGTTGTGATAGAGAAAAAAATAAGGGATTGTTCTTGCCTCCAGTATAACTTGTTGCTTTTCGTGAAATCTCCACATTTCACTTTTTTATGAGATTCACTTGGTAGCAGACCATTTTGAAGACATAGCAGAATCAATGCTTAGTAAATAATAACATGTCCAAAGGCACTAGTTTACATCAGTAGTTCAATTTATGCCCATGCTTTCAAATACTTGTTATATCAATTCAGCATCAAAACTGTACAGAACAATGTTTGAAAATTGAAAACTCATTTACTTCATCCATTTGTTATGTAAATTTCTTGACTGCTTCCATCTTAAGTAGGTATGAAGCAAAAATCTGAGTTTGTGGTGGTCTTTAGTACTTCTTTTGACATTTTAATAGATATGGTGAAGCTGTAGCATTATCCGGTAATCCTGTAAGTAGTCCTAACCAAGGAAATTGAAAAGCTTCAGTTGACATTTCAAGAGAGGAAGTGTTTTTTCTACATTTTTGCTGAGTCTGAGCTCATAGTGAATGAAATTACAATGATTCAAAAGGACATTTATGGTTTGTTAAACAACTGATATCTCTTGACCGTCTTCCAGACAAATGTGCACCTCACAAAAAAAGCTCTATTTTATTAAAGACATTCTTTGCAAACAAGACAATGACTAAACAGCTCTTATTAGTGAAGATATTTCTGTCATTCAGTAGAGCGTGTCTAAAAAATATAGAAGCAGGTTAGATGACCTTATTCTACCTTTTTTTTTTTTTTTTTTTGTTAGAATAAATTTGCAATCTACAGGATTGGAACATAAATTACAAAAAAAAAAAAAAAAAAAGTATAAATTGTTGAGATAGTTATGAAATTGTTGAGATAGTTCTGCTTTTAGCCTTAAACATTTTTTTATACATACATAATGTCAGACAATTCTCCTATCCACTACAGAAAGAATTCTATATAATGTTGTAGTTAATGAAAGTCCATGCCACTGTGTCCAAAATCATCAGTAAGTATTGTGATTGAAGAAGTCTTCATAGTTGTGATCATGACCATCTCTCATTTCCTCCCAGTGTTCTTTTCTTTTTGATCGTCTTTTTTGGCTGTTGGCTGACTGGCTTCCAGCCACTGTAGTATTCTTTGGGAATATATTGTTTGTGTCTTCTGTTAAAGGATGGCCAGTCCCGAACAGTGAGGCAGTTCCAGTTCACCGACTGGCCAGAACAAGGAGTGCCAAAGTCTGGAGAAGGATTTATTGACTTCATAGGCCAAGTGCATAAAACAAAAGAGCAGTTTGGTCAGGATGGACCAATCTCTGTTCATTGCAGGTAAGAAAATAAAGCCTCAAAACAACTTGTGCAGATTTTTTTTCTATTTAATTTGATCACTGATTACAGTGAAAATGTATATGTAAATAGAAGTTTGTAGGCGAATTATCAGAAGTGTAACCAAATAGAACACCTTAAAAAAAAGCACAAAACTTTATGAATTGGGAACCATTCTATGATAAAACTCCATTCACACGGAAAAGTTCTCACAAAATATGTAGAAGCATGTAATATCTTGCTACTTTTAAAACTGTCTCTAATGCAGGATAAAAGTGATATCAGTGCTATACTCAAAAAGATCTGCTGCATCAGATCTTTTTTTTCCACTTGTAATTAAAAGTCAGACTTTTACATTGGTGGAGATTGCTATATATAAACAACTCCTGAGTATTTCTCCTGACTAATACTTTAGTAGCAATCAAATTGAGTCAGAGAAAAACAGCAGCTACTTCAAGACAGTGAATAGAATAGAAAATATTTAGAAGCTTTGTCTGTCAGAAAGTCATTGAGGTTTGGAATGGTGAGTTTAAACTTCAGAATGTCATGCTCATTTTTTAATGTGATGATTTCTCTCAATCCCTCCCTTTACAATTACTATGTAGATGAAAAAAAGCTTGGAGAGTATATAGGAATAATCCAGGGTGGGCTTTTAAAATATTTTTAATATTCTTTAGTAATGTTTTTTATTTACTTTATCTATAGTATTCTAAAGTCTGTAACAGATGGCCAAAAATAATATCTTAAACTTTTATCTCTTATTTAATAAATTGCTTTCTATAAATTCCATTAGGATTTTAGACATTCATTTTGTAACATTAAATTATTTTTGATAGATGAAATGTTATTTTTTATATAACAGAGATGGAAAGTATTGATATATGTTCCAAATCCTTCCTGCAAGCCAAGTAGTGCCCCAATACTAGTATAAGAACAAAAATGAGGGAGTTCACTGAAGCATATGTATGTGTAGTGAATGAGAAATTCTTGTTCTTTCAAAACTGTCAGTGAGCAAAAGTTGTTAAAAGCATTTTTATGCTTTAAAAGAGATTGCTGTGCTCCCCTAACCCGAAAGCCTAACAAATTAATTATAGTAGACAACTTGAATCCTACTTTTTCTGTTTGCCTAATACTTTTTATAGCCTTCTAAGGGGACCATCATTGCAGATCAGAGACTGGGATTCATTTGGCAAGGGAAGGTGAAATACAGCTATAACAAGAATTAACCTTATACTTTCTGACATAAATAAATTTAGAGAGCAGAGGATAAACAAGCAATATTTATACCTGTATGCAGAAAAAAAAAAAAGAGTGAAGAAAGCATATAAAAAAGTGAAGTGAAGGTGTCCTTCTATGTTCTTTTTACCATGCAAATTTGTCAATTTATAGCTGAAATGAAGTACTACAGACATAAGTTATGGAAACATTAGAAATAGTTGTGATCTTTTGTGCTGAAGATATGGAGATTTCTACCATTGATTTTGATAGAAATGAAATCACATATAATCATCATGATTTGGTGTTTAATTTTTTTTCATAATCATAATGACAATTTTGAGATCAGTGATGTTAATCATCGTCATAAATGTTAATTACATTACTTGAATAATAAATATCTCTGGCAAATTAGTAAGTTTATTTATGTATTTATTTTCATGAAGTATGAGATCCAGTCACCTAGCCTGTGTGGAATTCTTACAATAATGCCTCCAGTTTGTACTATAATAAATTGTTAAAAATATGTTCTTTAGAGTGAATTTCTTGAAGCAACAAATTGCTGTAGTCAGTTCCCTGTAGTTTCCATCCCACTGTACACACTTTTTCTCAGTTTGCTTTCTGTACTACATAGTAATGCTTGCCACCCACAATATCTAAACATTCTCCTCTTTCATTTTTGCAAACAGAACAGTATGTTAGTATTTAAATTTCTAACTTAATAAGATAGTTAATTAAAAAATAGCTTTAATATCAAAGTATTGTTCACCTTTAAGAAAAATTTTCAACTGAACCAACCTTAGGTATTGACCTGTATGTTCAGAGTTCTTCATGCAAATATGTCTGACTGTGGCATCAACTGTGAGATAATGGGTTGCTTAATTTCCACCCATACAAGTTCAGACTTAGAACATAGCTTTCTCTGTGTTCATACATGCCTCATTTTCCAGGAGTTTTTATGTGTTTCTTTTTCTCAATTTCACAAATAGGTAATTATTTAAAGTTAGTAACTGGCGACTATTCCCTCTGTTGATTAGAGGATTTTCTATAACTTCCTGAGATGTTAGCTAATAAAAGGAATCCAAGACAGAAAAAAATAGCAAGCGTGACATATATTCAAAGACAAGATTCCAGGCTGATGTAGACAAATATTATGCATGTTTATTTGTATGTTAAAGATTCAGACTACAAGACTTGAATAAAGGCAGTCTTGAATTTTCCTTGTTCTGTTATTTAAACTTTAGAGTGTATATGAAAAATTTCAATATTACTGAAAGTCCAGTGATTGTCTCTAACTCAGTGTAGATCAGCTAAAGCACTGAAGGTATGCAAAACAGAGGCTACACATGAATACAGCAAAGGAAGTAGCAAAATACACATTTTTCTTTTGTAATTTACCGCATAGGTCACTGACAACAAATGCTTTGATTTTCCTTCATTATGCAGTGATAACTATGTGTCTAAATCAGTAAACCAAGTCACTTTGCAATGAAGACTGGAAAGTCAGGAGCTTCTTAGTAGCGTTTGAAGCCTTCTTGAGTTCTAAACCCCATGTGGTAGTTCACTGTTGAATTTTGCTTAGTGAGCCTTTCCCTCTACAGAAATCTGTACACATGTGATCTGTTGTATCCAGAGATAATTTGTCAGCCAATTCTTTCAGCATTAACTGTCAATTAACATTCCTTTTTCTCCTATTATTGCAAAAGTGCGGGTGTTGGAAGGACTGGAGTATTCATAACTCTGAGCATTGTGTTGGAAAGAATGAGATACGAAGGTGTTGTAGATATCTTTCAGACTGTCAAAATGTTAAGGACACAGCGGCCAGCCATGGTGCAGACAGAGGTGAGGAAAACAATTTCTATGTAAAATGTTGATGAAGTAGTATGGATATCTCTATACATCCAAAAATTTACAGAGGGAAACCCCAAATTTTGGTTTATTTATATTTTAAGTCATATAGTAACTGTATGAATACAATGCAAAATCTGCTGTGAAGGTATTGCAAGGACTATTTCCTGTTATGGCATTAAACACCACTGGATGGGGAATCATAGGATAATTTCAGTAATGGAGTCTAAATGATCACAGTTCAGGAAAAACATTTTCCCAGAACCAGTATCCATTTTCATTTAAACCTTTCCTCTCTGAAAGAAATATGAGGTGATAAAGAAGGAAAAAAATTGCTTGTATAGATTGATTCACTGAAATTTTTATGTTGCAAGAGCAAAAGGCTTTGAAATGGGGCTTTATTATTTTCACAGTTGACTTTGGATCATCAAGCAATTGACTGTCTGGCTTGAAAATCATGATGGTAAATTGAGCATCAGGAAAGTACAGTGTAGATAGTTTCCATACTAGCAATAATGCTATACAGAAATATGAAGAAGGACATGCAGCATCAACTGATTTTCTATGCCTGGATGCTTGTAATTGTAGCTGTGTCATGTCACAATGAATACTTAAACTTTCAGCATGTACCTTTATTTCTACTTAAATTTTTGAACAGGAGATTTAAACTAATCTGTAGTCAATAGACTACTCAGCAAAAGGCAGAGAAGGGAAGTATTTTAGGTCATACATTTATTTAGTAGAATTTCATTGACATTAACCTTTAATTTATTAAATTAAATAAATTTTTAGATGATTCCCCAGAATTTTCCATTAAAAAATTGCATTTCTTCAGTCAAAGCTAATTTTATTATTTTTAAGAAGAAACACATATATGTTTAGAAGAAATACATATATAAAAATGCAGATATCTTAAGTCTTATTAGTCAAGTATATTATTGTTACCAAACTGACTTGTTAATTCAATTTATGTCTCTTTATTAGTATTAATCTGAATAAGCAAGGAGAAAACTAACTATTTGCTGTCATTTTAGTTCCAAGAAATCATAATAGTATACTGAAAAGCTGTAGCTTTTCAGCTAACTTGAAGCCAACTTGACAAGCACAGTCTTGGTCTATATATATTATCCTTCCTACTTTGATTTTGTTTTCTGTATGCCGCCCTTCAACCTCTCTGCTGAAAATGGGTGCTAAGTACTCATAAATTTTAGGATTCTGTGAAAGGTAAATCTCTCATTCCGTATTATAAAGTGCCAATAAATCTAGTCTTTATTCAACAAGGCAACTTACTCCACACATTTACTTAAAATTTAGGAGAACATCCAATTTATTCTCCAATAGTTCCAACACACGACAGAAATGATCACATCACTAAATGGAAACAAATGTCTAAGACATTTCCTGATCACTAAAAGAATTTTAATTGTGATATTAACAAGTACAGCCATGTGAGCATGTAGTACTATCAGATAAGTAAGAAGGATATTGGATTCATTAGAGATTTAATCAAATTGTACACCCCATTGAACTTTCTCTGCTTCCAGGTACTGGTTGAAATGCAATGTGTTTCATATTAATAAGGTGTTTAGCTACATATACCTCCAATATTCCCTGTTCTTGCCACAGGGTAAGGAATCTTCACACCCTTATCAAAGCTTGTATTGCTGAAAGGTTCTCCTTGCTTCCTAATCCGCCTTTTAACGTGGCAGTTTTCTGTGTTCCATTCAATATGAAGGCTGTGGTAAATTTTGGCATTTAGCATGATATATTTGCTATGGAGTGAAATGGCTGTTTTCCTACTTATTTTCAAATAAGTGGGAAAAGACATCCTAGCATGCATAAGAAGAAAATTCTATGATTGTATTAATTTACTTTAGCAATTCTGAATAAATGATTATACAGTTTCTGCTCCAAAAGAAGATGCATTCTGTAGAAAATGTTATTGTGTTAAATGAGTGTCTGTCTTCATTTGTTGTAACTCAAACTGCCCTCCTTTGGATGCTAGCTAGAGAATATTGCTGAACTATGGATGCTTCTGCAGTATATTTATCTATAACCACAAAGTGTTTATTCTTAGTTGAAAGAAAATAGAAAACAACCAGCAAGATGGTTTTTTGATGCTTCGTTTTCTATCTTTCTATCTCCAGGATCAGTATCAATTCTGCTATCGAGCCGCACTGGAATATCTGGGCAGCTTTGATCACTATGCAACATAAAAACCCATCCTGGATTTTTATTGCAGGCCCTTCAAGATCCAGAGAGCCGCTTCTGAGCCATACAATGTGCTTTAGAAGTACTTCTTAGCTCTTAGCTATGGAGCAATTATTGGGGATATATAAAATAAATTAAAAAAAAAAATTTGGGGATATTTAAAAACAAAACAGACCCAACAATTCCATGTGGACCAAGAATTCACAGTTTAATAACCTAACCATAATAAAAGAATCTTGACCACTGAGGCGTCTGAAGGATCTCATTTACAGATACCTCAAGGGTTCAACATTGTTTGAAGTCAAAGGGAAGAGGAACTTGTTGGAAGGAGCAACCATCTTGTTTAGGCCTGCATGCCTTTTGCAAAGAGGAATTTTGAGAACTGCAATTCAGCAAAAGATGTTTGTTGAATGGTCAGGACCTGGCTTCAAGACAAAGCAGACTCTTTACTTCAACAATACCCCTTCCCATCATATTGCTCATGATAACACTTTAGGGAAAATGTGAGAATGTTTAAAAAGAAAGTCTTTGATTTAGTTTTTTAGTATTGTAAAGATACTGCTGACCTGTGCTTCATTTTTAACTGTGTAAACTTTTTCCTTTTTTTAACAAGAGTTTATCATTCGATGAAGTGAATTAAAGAAAAAGGTTGCATAACTGTTAATTTTTTTGTTTAAAAACTGTAATTTTTTTTAAACTGTAGAACTCTTATCTATAATATTGTGCTGTAGAATGTTAAATAATTTGAAAATTTGCACATTATTGTGCAGTTCTGTATTTATCTACAGTACCAGTCTTGTTAGACATTATTTTACATTTCTATTTGTTTTAGTTTTCTTTAACAAAATACTCATTGTAATCAGTTAAATCAAAATGGGACTTTTTGTTTCTTTTGGAATCAACAGGGAGGCGCAAAGTATAAAGATGCTGCTACCACACACGCACACATTCACGCATACACATGTACATGCACACCCACACCCTCTCTCTTTCTATATATACTTATTACTGTCAATCTTTATCTGGCTCTCTGTAGTTACAGAGATACAGAGAGGTAGATACACACACACACACAGACACACACACACACAAAAACATACCTGTTCTTCCACAACCTGGATTTATCAAAGCATTTGAAAAGTTTCTCAGCATACTGCAATTACATTATATCAGTATTTAATCACCTCTGCATTTCCAAGATCCATAAATTTATTTTTCTAAGGGAAGTGAGGAATGCACATCACTGATATTTAAATATCATCTCTATACTAAACAGTATTTCTCTCCACATTGCATAGATATCACATATGTACACACATGCACACACAAGCATATTTATGCACACACGCACACAGAATATGTGGTTTAGGCTTCCAGTGAAGTTCAATATTTGTAACACTATAGTGCAATAAGAAATCATATTATTAAATGTTAGGAGGTGTGCATGTGGGAAAGATCAGTGCATATCCCTTTAGGAGGGGAGAATGTTGTAATATATTAGATATTAAGATGTTTTAAAATTGTATCCAATAATAATGTCTATAGTGTGCGCTATATCATTTGCATTTATTGTATGTAACAGGGCAAAGCCAAACACACATTGCTCTGTGAAATCAAAAGTTTTGTGGCATACAGTGTTGTTTGGGGATGCTGGTTTTTATTTTAATTTTACATTTAGAGTGCCTTATATTTGATGCCTGTTTTGAATAGCATTTATTTAAGTTAGCCTTCATTTGTATTTAGTTCAGTTTACTCATATATGTTATTCTTTTCAAACATTTTAATACATGTATCAGACAATTTTGAACAATATGCATTCCCAGTTTCTATTCAAGTATGGTTGATAATAAATAATAAACCAAAACATGTAGGTATTCAAGGGCCTGTATATTTTCATATTTCCAATAGATAACCAGTCTACAACTTAAATACCTGTTTCTAGCTGACCCATCATGTCACTAATCATAGTGTTATCATTATAGAGATGTAGCAGTACCCTAGCAGTTGTCAACATTAGCAGTGCTAATATCTATTTTATTGTTTTGAGTTAGGGGCAACTCCTGCTTATTCCATTGTGCCAATAGATTGCTATAGGCAAACCATTCCTTTCATTAAGGCTAGCAAGATTAAGCTGGAAGAATTTATTTGAGAATGGTGCTGCACTTTCTTCTACAAGACAAAGAAAATTGTTTAAGTAGCAGAAAGTACTTCTTAACATTCTTAATATGATGCCATTTACATTGACCTTGGTTTTCATTGTGTCTTGGGGTGTCATCAGTATATGCATATCAAAGGATTTCTGTGGAGCATTGGTATGGCTTGTGACCTCATTTTTTCTTCTTCCATATTTTCCACTACTAGTAGAAGGAAAAATACGGAAGACTAAATTCTAGTAAGCATTATATTTGAGCACTTTTGTAAGAAAACACACATGCTCACACACACACACACACACACACACACACACACACACACACAAACACATATATATATGAAACAGAATTATATAGAAGGCTACCTCAGAATGAGACTCTGTAACTTACATCTGAACCAGAGAAGAATGTGCACTATGTTTCTTTCTCTTCTTTCTTTATTTGTACTTTCAACTAATTACTTAAGTGCCAGTTTATGTGGTGTTGTCATGTACTTTGGATTAGATCAGAAAAAAACATAGAAATAATAATTTAAAAAAAAGCATAATTTTGGAAACAAAAAACAACCTAGGGAATATCCTTGCAAATTGGAGCTATAAAGAGATTGGAATAACAAACGAAAAGAAAAAAAAAGAAAAAAAAGTAAGGGAAATTGTACAACTAGATTTTTCTTTTAGTTTTTGTATTCTTAAGATAACTTTTGAATCATTGATGTGCATTCCACTTTATATAACCTTATATATTGGCATTCTTCAATTAATTTAAATTGTGAGCATCTTTGCCTACATAATTCATACATTTCCAAGCTTAGAATTGGCTTCATCAGCATAACCAGTATGGTGCTATTTATGTTTGTATGTGTAGTTATGTCTTATTTTGTGATAAGTTGCATTGCAGAAAAAAAAGCAAAATGTATGAAAAGTATTAAGTTTAATTTAGCTCTTTTTTAAAACAGACTTCAGTTGCTAGAAAATGGACAGGAAAGCTGGGGAAAGGGAGAGGCCCTCTAGGGAGATTTGCACTTTCTATACCTTTGTACTATGCACTGCCCTATTGATTCTATACTTAACAATATTATTACCTGAACCCATCCATAAAAAAATGCTTATAAAATCCACTGGTGTTATATTTAAATGACACGGAACATGTTAAAGGAAAAAAAGAAATGCTTGCAGTGACAAGGAAATGCAATTACATTTTTTCCTTTTATTCTTTGTTTTCATTTTTCTGTTTTCCTTTTTTTCTTCTTCTTGTATTTCTTTTTTTTTTTTTCATTTTAGTTTTTTTTTGGTGCCCTGATACTTCGTAGATATCAGGAGGCTACAGGTCCCATCATAATCATCTGTTAACGTGGCTTTGCCATTCAAGCTTGGAGTGTCTTTACAAAGAAAATTAAAAAAAAAAAATGTGTTCTTTGCTCTTGTTTTGGATGCATAGACTGAAAAATTAAAAAAAAAAATTACCTTGTAAAATGGCTTGTTAAAAAGATACAATTACCTCTAATTAGTAGTACGCGTAAATGTTTTACAGAATGAAAGGCGTGCTTTTTATTTTCTTACTTCGTTACATTGGTGGCGAAAGAAAGTCTGTATGAAAATCAGTTCTTTGCTGACACAAGTTCCATTTGTTACAAATGAATTCTAATAAAATGTCAGTGTTATGCAGCCCTGGTCTTCTTTCTTAAGGAGTACTTTTGAAATCAAAACTTCTTTGGTCACCCTTTGTGATAAAAAATTTAATTGGAGCTACAAAGTAGTCATTAATCATAGCTACTAGCTGGACAGTGGAGAGTGCATTCCAACATTAGCAAATGTATTGTCTTCAACATCAAATTTTGAGCCAATGTAGACAAAATTTTTCTTTGGCATATGAATTTCAGTGAAATTATCACACTTTGGTCACCTAAGGAATTCCTGTATGTACTTTACAAATGTGTCATTACACTGAGAAAACAGACTATTGTCTAATCGTAATTGAAGTCAAAGAATTAATATATTCTACAATAATATACTACAAGTGTTCCGAAATGTTTTCAAAAACTATGAAAAAGTTTTAGATTAAAGTTACATATTTTGAGTTAGGCTGCAAGTGGCATGGCATGTAAATCCAGTCAAGGAAATAGAAAGGAGTCTTACTCTGTTTGCTTGCTTTGAAAGAGAGCTCTATCCCTAAGATTGCTTTGTTACTGAGGAAACACAGCCTACTAGCCATTCTTATGAAATACATGTTAATATAGAATGTTAATTGTCAATAAAGAATTCTCTATTCAAGAAAGATGTGCAAAGACATTGTTATACTGTCTTCTAGTATCTTGTATTGTTCTTAGCCTAGTTTCCACATTAAGAAGGTGGTATTAGTGTAAAAACAAAAAAGTTTATCAAGATCTTTTTCCTATCTACTGACTTCTGTGCACTTCACAATTACTTCGCAGACTACCTTCAGCTTGAACATATTTTATACGACCAGTGCAAGGTGGTTAAAAGATGTGGTATGCAAGGTTTATTTAGATGGCTGGCTTTAGAGGGCTCCCTTTAATGTGAGCGTTGATTTCTTTGGATTTTGCTATTCTGTGCATCCAGCATGAGCCAAAACAAAATGAAAAAATCTAATATTGACAAAAAGATTTGAGTATGTATGGATTAGTTCTATTTAAGTTAATGGATTTTAACAAGACTAGCTCTAATTCATGTTTTCTTCACACAGGAAAAATATTTCTATGACAGTTATCTTGAAATCATTAAAGTTAAGAAAAGCTGTTGAGATGTGAAATTATCCCCTATTAAAGGAAAACAATAGATACAGACTTTTGAACATGACAGTATTTGCATATCATGCAAACAAATGAACCGAATTCCTAATTTCCCAGAATATTACAAGCAAGAGAAAATTTCCACCTGAAGTTTGCATTTTTTATCCCATTGCCTTTTTCTCCCATTCTGTGTGAATTTAAGGTAAAAGTGAGCTACTGATAAATACATACAAAGTGTAATGTAACAGACTAGTAGTCTTAGAAACTAAATGTAACCATCACTGGTTAAGAAAGGGACAGAAAAGTTTATAGAAATCACAGGGTCTTTTTTGCTTCAAATGTGAATATGAGCCTTTTCTCCAACTTTATAAGCAGGATGATCTTAAATTACTATTCTGAAAAGTCTGTTGGGTTTTCTGTTTTGTTTTGTTTTGAAAGCAAATTTGCTGATCTATAAGCAGGCGTATCAGTGATAATGGAATCATTCTTCAATAATAATTAATATCTATATCTGTACCTATATAATCTATATCAATTTCTGTATCTACATCATCTATATCACCATCTGCATCTGTGTCATTTATATTCTCATTGATGTCTATATCATATATATCTATATAATGCTATATAACCTGTGCAAGAAATTATATAATTCTCTGAAATTACCTTGCATTTTGATACTTTAAAATTTAGCATTCTCAGACAATCAAACTTTGATAATAGCACAGGATCAAATTGGTAAATGAATACAATCAAATTGTACCAATACTGCACTGCCAAAGAATATCTTTAGAAGCAGTTTCACAGGTGTGAACTAATGGTACTTTTTTAACTCTGTCACTGTACATGATGAAGTGAAAGAATGATAGGGTATAAGATTTATGTACACCCAAAGAATGTCTTTAAAATCTGTGTCAATTTTTATTCTATTTTGTATTTTGTATTTTTTTTCCCTCATTTCCCTTATTTTATTTCATTTTACTTTTAAGAAAGAAAATACTAATACTGTGCTATTGATGGGAAGTATTTGGTATGTTATTTTGCTCAAAACCTGAAGCATTAGAATAATGTAGTTATACTGTTTTTCAAATAATTTTACTGTCTCTTTACACTGTCCTTTTCTTTCAAAACAAGCTTGTTCTGTCTTCCAACTTCACCTATGATTCTACCATAGTAGAATGCAGAATATTTTTCTATCACTAATGTAATGAGTCAAGATGGGAGGAAACATCTGCTGTACAGTTTTCAAAGAGTAGAATGATAACCTGCAAATGAGACATTGTAATGAAAAGAGATCATTTTGCATCTAGACTATAAATAGGATGCTTTGAACCCAAAATGCATTCAGCATGCTTCTGTTAGCATTAGTTTTTATTATTATAGAAGGAAAAAGCAAGCAACCTTTATTTGCCAATAAAAATCATTCATTATATATTCAAATTTATTATTGGATTTAGAATTCAAATCTTTTAAGTTAAAATATCCTAGAAATACCTCTATTCTCATGTGTGGAGACAAAGAACGAAATGTTACATTTTTTCCACTGAAATAAATTGTACAAAAATATGGGAAGATTGCTGTACCTCTGGTAATACTGTCTAAAGGATGTAAATGAAGTTGGTGTTCAGTCATGGTAAACACTTTATAAACACACAAGTTCCCATGTAGATAGCAAAAGGAAACAAAATGTAACCTAAAGGCTAGAAGGAGACAAATATATAGTTGGTATTTCTGAGTTCATAAGCTAGATCAGTGTCATTGCTGGCTCAGAAGACAAACCAACTTGCCATCGCTACAAGTCGTCTTCATCAGATATTATGATACTTCAAAGTAAGCACACAAAAAAAGCTGCAAAAACTGTAGACTAATGTTACACACTCAATAATCTACAGATCAGGCAAAATAGTCATATTTCAGTGACAACTGTAAAACTTTGTAAATCTGCTCCATACAAGTAAACTGTTTATCAAATTGATCAAAGTTGTCCCAAAAGTTCACAATTCAAAAGAGTATTTGCAAACATTTTACACATTCACAACTTCTGTTTGAACTCTTTTTATTCCATTTTATCTGTAAGAGTTTGCTTTTCCCTTTTCATCAAGTGCTTATCTTGATAATTGACTATTTCCAAGTGGTGTCTATTAATGTTTGTGGATTATGTAGGTTTTTTGGGTTTTGTTTTTGGTTTGTTCAATTTTTTGTTTGTTTGTTTTTTATCTTCTTTAGTTTTGTTCTGGTACAAGATAGTATTGCATCTATTGAAAATGAATACTGATAAAGAGTATTTGTTCTATTGCCAGTTGTCATTTCAAATATTGATGTGATCATAACTTAATCACTGACCTGGGGAGAAAATTGCAGAGGAGCTTTTCCTGCACTCCCTGTGAAGGAGAACAATGTTGATTATAGCTGTCAAGCCTGGAGGTTATCAAATGGGAAACAGAATGTTACTGTCTAGAAACCCTAGATAATAAAGTCTGAGGGCTAGAGAAACAATGCAACAAATTAATTAACACTATCAGCATTCTTTTACAAAGGTTATATTCTCTAACCTATGTAGGCTATGTACAAACCTCACAACTGAGAACACTGGAGTTTTCATTAAAACCTTGCTCTTGCATATTTCACATGCTTATCTTGTGAAATACCACCAGCACTGGCATGTTTCCTCAGTGTCATCAGGGGACTGAGCTGGTCATTATATTTGTCTGATTAAAAAATTGATGTATTTCAGCAAGAATAGTTTGTGTGATGATTTTAATCTCATAATTGCTAGGAGCAAATTGTGAAATGTCTGGAAGGCTAATTGTGTGCTGACAATATATGGGTTGTTCTTCTGAACAAATTATTACTGAAGCAGAAGTTATATATTTGCTTTTCTGTTTCAGCTTTTTGGAAGAATTTTATCAAAGGAAATGTAAATAGTTCTGTCTTATTATGGCAAAAGTTATAATTATATATGGCTACAGAAATATCATGGAGTTCAAATATTTAATTACATACTTGGATTTTTTTTTTTTTCAAAAGAAGACAGAAAAATGTATTAAATAAATTCTGTTGATGATATCTACAGTGGCTTATGTTATTCTAGTATGGTCTTTATTTTGACTTTGCCTTCTTTTTGATGTGTGTAAGAAAGAGATTAATATATTTGTTAGATGGCTATTTTGACAGGCAATGAATTTTCTTGCCTAAAAGCACACATCTTCATCATTCACTATAAAATAGTGCAAAATTTTTATTTCATAGAATGATAGAGAATCAAACAGTGTTAATGCAGGATCAACAAGTAATATGTTCAAACAAATCTTTACAAAATTAAAAGTAAGTAAATGTTGATGCAGGCAACAAAACCTGCAAATAAATCTTCCTCCCTTCCTCATTTATGTTGATTGTATTTCCCATGAAAAACAAGCTGAGTATTTCTCATACTATATGTGATCTAAGGCTGATGAACCACTAAAATTTTCTCTTTAGTCAGGAAGGTTTGACTGAAGGGAATAAAAAATCTGACTTAATAGAACTATTTGGGATATCTGTGCTCCATAGCATAGCCGAGAGACCTAAAAAATGTGATACTTCTCTCACTATAGAATTCTGAATCAATATAGAATATAGAATTGTGAAGGGATTCTTCTCAACCTCTTTAGTTCTTTGTCTCTCACTGTCCATAACTGTTCCTTTTCTCAGAGATCTTCTATGGAATACTAAAATATCATTTCCATATTCTGTCCACAAACTGTGTAATATTGTTCTACGTTTGCACATGATGACTTGTCTACATAGTATTTTAAATCAACATTTAAGTTTTTCCCAGGCTTTAGCTCAAATATCAGCTGATTTTGAATACATCTTTCATTTGGACTACAGTCTTCTGCATGCTGGTGCACCCAGTGCACAAAAAGAAAAATTGTAACTCAAACCGGAAATTCCACAGATTTCTCACCCTGTTCTACTGTCTTCCTGGCTCCAGCAATGAGTGTAGGTATACATTCAGAATATAATGAGTCAGCTACGGAGATTCATCATGCAGTAAGAAATGAAGTACAAAATATGACAAAGAGTACATATCTCCAGGGGTAAACTGGATGGCTCCTGGGAGTTCTGGAGTAGCTCTCACTTTTTTTTCCACCTTTCTCTTTGCCCGAATCATGGCAGCACTAATTAGTAAGCACTTTCTTTACAGTATACAAGAGTTTGTTCGTGTAAGTGTAATAAGAGAAGAAAATCTTCTACCTAATGTTGTCATACAGATTTCAGAAAAGTTTAGTAGACTCAGAACTGTTAGAGACGCAGGCTGTTGATAAGATTTCTGTCTTCCTCTCAGATCTTATGCAGTTCCTATGTAAAAGCTGCTGCCTATTCAGGATGGTGGTGAAGTAACGTAGTTGTCTTTGCATCAATCTGAGTAGATATGCTTTATCTTTAACATAAGGGGAATTCTAAGAATAAAATTCATGGCAGAATATTAAACCTGATATCGGGGCACCTAACAATTAATCTTTGCTCCTCCCAAGGGTTATTTAAGGTCTTGATTGACATCAGTAACAACTGCATCCTGATAAAGCTATTACTCAGATTCCAGTAGGGTTGCTGAAATCACATCAGAGGCCTGTAATTAACAGTGTATTCCAGGTTTGATTCTGTGTTCAATTCTGTTTAATATCTTCATGAATAATCTGGATGATAGGGCAGAGTATTCCCTTAGCAAATCTGCTGAACATATAAAACAGGGAAGATTGGCTGATACCCTAGAGATTTGTGCTTACAAACACAGGGACCTTGATAGATCACATAAATGGTCTGACAGGAACTTCATGAAGTTCAACAAGAAATGCAACTGAGGAGGAAAAACCTCAGGCACCAGTATGTGCTGGAGGCCTCTCAAATGTAAAACAACTTGGCAGAGATGCATCTTAGGGTTCTGGCATACAAAGTTGAACATGAAAAAGCAGTGTGCCCTTTTCATTAAAAAGGTCAATGTATTCTGATATGCTTGGCAAACCATTGTTAGCAGATAGAGTGAGCGGTTCCTTCACCCTTATTGAGAGCTCATGAGACTGTACATTTGGCACTAGGTCCACTTGAAGATTCCTCAGTAATAAAGAGAATTGGATACTGGAGGAAGTTCAACAAAACCTCTAAGATGATGAAGGGACCGGAGTATCTGTCAACTGAAGTCAAGCAGAAAAAGCTGGAACTGTGCAACTATCAGTAGAGAAGGCTCAGAGGGGATCTTACCAATTTATATAAATACCTGAAGAGTAGGTACAGGAAGGGTGAAATTAGGATTTTATCAATGGTGCCCAGTGCCAGCACAAGAGATAATAGGCATAAATGGAAAGACAGGAAGTTCTATTTAAACATACGGAAACACCATGAGGCTGACTGAACATCATGATCCAAAAAGCTAGTGAAATCTCTTTTTTTTTTCGGAGATCTTCAAAAGCTATCTGGAATGGCCCTGGGTAGTCTGCTCTAGGTAACACTGCTTGAATGGTGTTGGATGAATCTTAAAAGGCATTCTTACAACTTTACCTATTCTATGATCTGTGGAACAAAATTTGGAACATAAATTATTATGTCATTAACATTTATTATTATATTTTACTTTGAAATAACCGTATTTTAAAGTATGTAAATATATATTTACATTGAAATAACCAAAGCTAGCTTCTTTTTTATATACATACATATACACTTAAATAAATATATGTTTAATGTATACATATGCACTGAAAGTACATATATGAAGATAATACAGTGGTTCTTAGCTTGTATATTAGGTTTCCTGTTGTTTTTTCATTGGAAAATTCACATCATCTATGTTTTCCTTTTTGGATACTTTATATATTTTAGTGTCCTTGTTTTTAGTTACAATATTTATTTTATCCTATCTCTTTCATCCCAGGAAATGTGATGTTTATCAAAGGAAATCTATTATCTTGTCAAGTGCTTGACCAAATTCCCTTTTTTATATGAAAGAAGAAAGATTTTCCTTAATTGTTTCAAGAGTAAAGTGAACCTGAATGGTTCAAGCATTAAAGCAGATTGAAAAGTGGCCTTACTCTCACCTGTGAGAATTAATCTAGTAATAGCATTTCAATAATGATTTATTGTACAAACATTTCAGTATTTTTTTATAAGTAAGACTGAAATTAGTTTATTAATTTACAATTCATCTTCTGTCCAGAATTTTTAATTTTACTTGTCATAGTTTTTCATTAAAATGATTTTCCCACAGAAGAGAGACTTTTATACATGAGGGAAATATTCCTGTCTCATCTGTGAATGAGAGAAAGTGGGCAAATTTCAGCTCTCCCATTCCATTTTATATTTCTATTTATGTTCTTATAAATTATTTGATTTCAAGGAATATTGGTATTTTAAATGCAGTTTTTTTAGTGGTTCTTTGGTCACTGTCTGACTTTGTGACTGCTCCCATGAGAGGGAAATTGAAAACCATTTCCCAAGAGTTGGATTTTTTGTCTTAAGATCCAGAGGTTTTTGTATTTGCCTGAGTTGAAGTTGTGCTCAGAAGCTAAAATAAAAGATAATGCAAGCTCAAGTCTCACACTGCTTAATTAAAGTATATGCACAGTTTTATCTCGCTATTGAATGGTTCTGACAAACAATTTTCAGAGAAATGTGGATCTGGTGTTTTTGCAGATTTTACTGTAGCGTTCCTAGCATGATCTTAATGTAGTGCGCTGAATGTGTACACTACTGACATTTCCTTTCAAACTTTATCTATTTATTTCTTTATCTATTTATCTCTTTCAATGCTATGGTTTCAGGAGAAGGAATAAAAAAATACAAAAAGACTGCAGAATAGAATAGAATAGAATAGAATAGAATAGAATAGAATAGAATAGAATAGAATAGAATAGAATAGAATAGAATTAAGATGGAAGGAATCTTCAAAGATCATCTAGTCCAGCTGCCTGACCACTTCAGGGCTAATACAAAGTTGCAGTGTATTACCAAGTATATTGACCAAATGCCTCTTCAACACTGGCAAGCTCTCTAGAGCTGTCTTATCTGAATATCCCTTTGCATAGCTTTGTGCTGTCCCCAGGCATTTTGTCGTCATTTACCAAGGAGAAGAGACTGGCCCCTCTCTCTCCATTTCCCCTCCTCAGGAACAGAACACAAGAGCGTTCAGCCTCTCCCCATAGGACATATCCTCCAATGCCCTCAGCGGTTCTGTTGCCCTCATCTCTATTCATTCAAGTATTTTAACTTCCTTTTAACATTATGCAGCCCAGAACTACACATAATATTCAAGGTGAGGCCACAGCACTAAAGGGAAGTGTTGTGGAAGAATCATCTCAATTGAATGACTGGCTACACCGTGCTTAACACATTCCAAAATGCTCTTTGCTATCCTGGCTGCCACAGCACACTACTTGCTTGTGTTGAGTCTGCTGTCAATCCCCACCTCCAGATCTCTTTCTGTAAGGTCACTCTCCATTTGCTTCTCTCCAAGTCTGTACCTATGCTCTGTGTTACTCCACAAAGAACCCAACATTTTCCTCTTCTGAATTTTAACACTATTGATGTTTCTCCACATTATCTACAGCTCTTTTCAAGGCCTCTCATCCCTTAAGAAAGTAACAATGTCTTGCAGTAAGTGTCATTAGTAAACTTACTGAGGATGCAACCTGCATCCATATCATTGATAAAAATGTTGAACAGGACTGGCCCTTGAACTGACCTGTGCAGAATACCACTCACCACCATTCACAAGGACACTTTGATCTATAACATTCAGCTACTTCATCACCTGGCATAGTGTAAGCCTGTTTATCACACAGTTGGACAATGTATCCAGAGGGATGTTGTGAGAAAGAGTATAAGGAAGGATTTTGCATAGGATTGTCATGTTCCAATTTATAGGAGGGAGTTGAGGTTCTTTTAATATCTTTATATCTGATGTGAGATTAAGAAACAACGGTTCATATGTTAGTCCAACCAGTTTATTATATAATTTATTATAAATTATTATAAATTATAAAGGGTGATGGGGAAGGGAAGGATGGTGATAGAAAAGATAGGAAAGAAGCAAGAATTCCACCAGGATCCAACAGCGGTCCCGCTGCACGACGTTTCGAAGTTCCAAGGCAGAAGCAACAGGGAGGGAGAGAGCAGCAGCAGCATGGCCAGCCTTGGACAGCAAGCAAGTGGCAGGAGGAAGTTGCGGAGCCAATCCGGGAGGAAGCAGCAGGACTCAGGTAGCAGGCCCAGGAGAGTCCGTCAGCACGCAGGAATTCCGTGGTGAGGAATCTGACAGTAGACACCTTTGTTCTTCTTCAACATCGTGGTAGAGCACAGATCAAGTCCAGGAGGGAGAAAGACAGATCGTGAAGCTTCTCATGGCAGAAACCTCTTCTTTTTCATGAGGAATTCGTTGCCAGAAAACCCCTGCTCTTCTTCATGAGGAATCTGTTGCCAGAAAAATCTCTGTTCTTCACGAGGAATCTGTTGCCAAAAAAACCTAAACCTCATGGTTTTAGATTCCTTTTTTATCCTACTTTTTCTCCTGCCTACGTGATGTCCCTGGGTGCTTGAGCAAGAGTCATGTGAGATACTCCCTGAGATGGCCATCTTCCTTGAGATAAGTCCACACAAAAGACCACTTCACAGCTATTAATCTGCAGCGTATCTCTCTCTCTTTGTCCCTGGCCTTGTCCATCTGTGTCCCCCAGACAAAGGATTTCATAACCCTTGCCCAGGATTTGTCCATCAAAGTTCTCCAGAGAAAGAATTTCACAACCTTTGCCTAGGACTTGCCTGGACTTGAACAAGTCCATCTGTGTCCCCAGCAAGCTTTGAGACAATGAAAACTAAATAATCTTTTCAAGGATACCTATATTAGAAAGTCATTCCCCTGGAGTTAAGGCACATAAGAGATAAAGAGATGATTCGAGACAGCCAGCATGATTTCACCAAAGGGCCAATCTTGTCATACCACTCTGGTGGCCTTCTATGATGGAGTGACAGCATCAGTGGATGGGGGAAGGGTGATGGGTGTAATTCACCTGTACTTCTGCAAAGCCTTTGACATTGTCCCTCATCACACCCTTCTCTCTAAATTGGAGAGGTGTGGATTTGAAAGATGGACTGTTCGGTGGATTAGGAATTGGTTGGCTGGATGCAGCCAAAGGGTTGTGATCAGTAGTTCTGTGTCAGAGTGGAGGCCAGTCACAAGAGGTGTCCCTCAGCTGTCGGTCTTGGGATTGATGCTCTTCAACATCTTTGTCAATGACATAGATGATGGCATTGAGTGCACCCTCAGCAAGTTCACAGATGACACCAAGCTGAGTGGTTTAGTTGATACACTGGGGGGAAAGGAAGCCATCAAGAGCAACCTGGACAGGCTGGAGAAGTGAGCCCATGAAAACCTAATGAGGTACAACAAGGCTATGTGCAAGGTGCTACACTTGGGTCAGGAAAATCCAGGGTATTTATACAAACTGGGGAAGATTTCCGTAAGAGCAGCCATGCAGAGAAGGACTTGGGAGTCCTGGCAGATGAGAAACTGGACATGAGCCAGCAGTGTGTGCTTGCAGCCCAGAAGGCCAACTGCATTAGGCTGCATTAAAAGAGGGGTGGCCAGCACACAGGGGGAGGTGATTGTCCCCCTATATTCAGCTTTTGTGAGGCCTGATCCGGCCTGCATCCAGTCCTGGAGCCCCCAGTACAAGAAAGCTGCAGAGATGTTGGAGCGGGTCCAGAGGAGGGCTACTAAGACGATCAGAGGGCTGGAGTACCTCTCCTGTGAAGAAATCTTGAGGAAAACTGGGCTTGTTTAGCTTGGAGAAAAGAAGGTTCAGGAGAGATTTGACACAAGAGATGCCATGGCTATTTACGAGAGTGGATAGTGATAGGGCAAGAGGGAATGGTTTTAAACTGAGACAGGGGAGGTTAATACTAGGAGAAAGTTTTTCACTCAGAGGGTGGTGACACACTGGAACAGGTTGCCCAAGGAGGTGGAAGATTCCGCATCCCTGGAGGCATTCAAGGCCAGGCTGGATGTGGCTCTGAGCAGTCTTGTGGTTGGTGAACCTGCACATAGCAGGGGGGTTGAAACTAGTTGATCATTGTGGTTCTTTTCAACCCAGGCCATTCTATGATTCTATGATTGTATGAAAATATAATTTATGTGGAAAGCCTCTCATCACTAGGATCTGAGATTTTGAAGTTAAGCTGAAAGGCAATTCTATGCTGGACACAACAGTCTGAAACAACAAAGATGTACTACGAAACATTAAGCTAGCCCTCTCCTCCAAAAAACACAGCCCTAGTTTCTCATTTTTCATAATGGAAAAAGATGTGCTATCAAAATTAATTTCTTTCTGAGTGTCTTTTACTTAGATTATACTGACATTTCTTGAGAATCTGATACACACAGTAAATAATTCTAATGCCCCAAGATTTTTGTTTTGTTTCATTTTACCAGTAGTGTGTACTATAGGATTGACTCCTGTTTCCAACACGCTGTGGAAATCCATTAGAGCACAGTCACATAAGAGGGGTGTAAACATTTCAGCACTCCTAGGAGATCCTTCAGTTCTCAAATTCCTGTTGCAGATAATTAAAGGCATAACACATAGAAGAAAAGAAGCAATACATTTATTGATATAAAACAGTGATTTAACACAGCTGAATTTTAAATAAAATTTGAGATGGCAAGATGCACTTGATTATTTACTGCATAGAGGACAATGTTAAATATACTCCTCCAGAACGCCATCCTCTTAAGTCACAATACTTCTCAGTATTTATTCAATAAGATAATTAACTTATTTTTATTTGTACATCCACCATAGATGTTAGTTTCTTCCATATTTGATGAAAGTGGACTTTCTTTCAAATTTAGCTTGAGTCAGACATTGATCGGCCCTGTAGCTAGGCAAGTAATAGCCATTTATTAATCATTGGCTTTTCTGTTGTAATGTCAAAAGGAGTGGCAAATTTTAACTGATTGTAACTCTCCATCGCCCATAGCTTCTGTGTTGTGCAGAGTAGGACACTCTTGTCACGGCACTGGATGCTACTGAAAATAGTATGACTCTATAATCTTTGCATCCTTCCTTCAAATATTTACTCATTGATAAAATACCCTCTGTTCCTCTTTCAGGTGAATCAGTCCCAGCTCTTTGAGCCTCTCCTGATAGGAAAGATGCTCCAGTTCTCCAGAGTTCACTGGACTTCTTCTAGTACATCTTTGTGTCTCTTTTAGAGGGGAACCCTTGAACTTTTTATCTTCTCACCCTATCCTGTTTGAGTAAGAGGAGTGAGAAAGCAGATGGACTGATGTCTGACAGCTGGCCAAAGTCAACCCACACAGAAGTATTCAAGAAGAATACTTGAAGGGAGGTTTTCTTGCCACTTTTTGAAAGTAGAAGCATCTTCTGCCCTATGTAGTTTATGCAGCAAGCACAGAAAGGCAAAAATCACAATAGTTATTCATTTGATATGAAGAACAGCCGCAGCATAAAGTATATTCCCCTTATTTTTCCTGTGAGGCAGAAGACTTATTTAGACCTGTTGAGTAATAATTATGAGTAGTCTACCAAATCTAAAGCAACAGAGAAAGATGATCAGAGCGGAACACATCAGAAATGCATTTTCATGCACTTCCTTGCAAAAGGTACTACTTCTTGTGTTAATACACTGCTGCGCTGCTCCACAATGAGGACTGCAAATTACTAGAGGAGGGAAGAAATTCAGAACTGTGATGACAATAAGTAAACAAGTGTGTTTTACTAAATCCTACAGTCTAGAAATTATTTTTCTTTACTTTTAAATTCTGAGAAAGTTAAAGTGTGACATAAAAAAAAAAAAAAAAAGGGATCTATATGGCTAGAAGACAATCCATCAATCCACATAGGAATGACAGTACATTGGTGTATCAGTAGATAAAGATGCTAACCTCCTGGCAGCTTATAAAATTTATGTATCATGTGGTACTTTCACAACCTTGATAGTGCATTGTAAAACTTTTGTGTGCTAGGGTGCAAATTACAGTCTTCTGTCATTCTGTTTTCACATTGTGCAGAACACAGTTGAAGGCAATTTGGTATTCATTATCCACATACATATACTGTTACTCATGGGATCAATTTACTTTAGAAACTCAGTTGGCTAAACTGCGTGAAATGAATATTCAATTAAATCTGTCTTGGATCTCATTCAGATATTTAAATAAGCTAAACCTTTGGCTTGTTCATTTGTGAAATAAGCTCTTTTATATGGGTGTAAAATATCTTTGCACAATGGGTAAGTTCTGATCTCATATCCACACATGTGTAGCAACTAGAAGTATCATAATCCAGGAATTTGAGAAGCTAGCAATGGTATCTGCACTGAACTGTTTTTCTATTGGGACTTTTTACTCTTCCAAAAGCACATTAGACCAGACATGCTTATCTTGTATGTCTGTTCTTGAAGATAATGAAAATGCAGAGCTGAAATATGGAATAGTTCCTAGCATCTTGACATTCTTTTCTGAAGCTCTGAAAGTCTGTAAATGGAGATTGATATATTTCTATTTTCCAGAGGATTTTTCAGCTTATGACTTTTTTTGGTGTATTTAACTTCAAGCACTTATTTCAAAACTTTTGAGGGCACAAGCCTTTTTTAAAATCAACCCCTTTCAGATTTCTTAAGCAAGGTTCTTAGATTAAGCTTTGGAGTCACAAAATCATTGTTAAAATATAAGATGCTTCATAAAATTTACACATAGATCAACATGATTATGTGAAGTATTGAATTGCTACTAGTTTTATATTGACTTGCTCCAGTTGTTGAAGGAGATGATCTGATATAAATATATACCTGGAGGGAGATTAATACCAAATAAGGTCAAATGTTTCCAACTGGTTTATTACAAATTCTAAGCAGTTAAGAAGTGCAGAGAACATGGGAAAGTTAGTGATAATAAAGAGAACAATCCTAGCAAATAGGTTATAAAGCGAGTGTACTCACCACCACACATCCAGTCACATCTCATTAGTCCATAGGGGGCTGCAGGGCAGTCCACCATGTTCAATGGCTGCTGTTCAATGGAGAGGGCACCCATTAAACTCTTTGGGTTTTTATCCTCTTCATAGTGTATTTTTGGTTGCCAGGGACAGCAGCTGGTTTTCAGGAGCACTTCTGTTTTGTTCATTAGGGGTGACAGCAATTCTTCCTTTAGTTGTCAGAGGCACAAGCATGTTTGTAGTATGTGCCCTTCTCATTGGCCAGTTGACTATTTATCATGTGATTGTTGCATGGTGAGCTGCTAGGTATGCACTTTGACTGCATGGTGGTCCTCTCCTCCAAGATGGCCCCCTGTAAGTCAACTTGAATGCCCAAAAGAAGCAACTGCTGAAAAAAATTTCTCCTGGTCACCCAGCTGCATGTGTTTCTCTTAGCACTGTGACCATGGTAACCACTAACTACAAAAATTTGCCAAGACTATTATGTCCTGGTTCAGGTGCCAGTGAATAAGCTTTGAACCAAAAATTGTTTTCTTCCAGCTTCTCACATAGGAAAGCATGACCAAGTTCACAGTTATCTTGTTGAAAAAGGGAAGATCATTTGTCTAGATGTTTCTTCATTATAATAGTTGTAAAACTTGTCCTTCAAATGTAACATCCATCAATGATTAGACAAGGACAGATATTCCATGGGAACAGGCTGTTATTTGATCCATTTGCTTTCTTTTTTTCTTTCTAGAAAACATGATATAACTGAGAAACATAGTTTGTGATCATCTTCTGAAAATCTTTACCAGTGATTTATTCAAACACTGATGCTATCTTATGTGTAGCATGATTTCCTGACTGACTGCAATATGTTTACTTCAAATCCAAGAAGGAAGGCTAAGGTATTTCACAGATACAAAAGACAAAACACATTTTTGGGCCTATGATTGATAAATGACACAGGTAGAAATGAGTCAAAACAACTTTTATTGTTATCCCACTCTGACACATACAATAGACAAGGGTGCTTTATTTTTGCTTTCACTAAAGGTTATACTTTACTTGTTCAGTGGTATCAGGACTGGAAATGGGACTGAAAATAAACAAATAAATAAATGACTGCCCAAATGGCCACCCTGTCAAAATCAAATCAAATCAAATATCTACATGATTTAGAAGGCTTGGAAGATCATTGCTGCAACCTAGCCCAAAACAGAGAAGTGGCTGCTTCTTCAGAGTTTCT
Organism: Meleagris gallopavo; assembly: GCF_905368555.1. Lineage (NCBI taxonomy): Eukaryota > Metazoa > Chordata > Aves > Galliformes > Phasianidae > Meleagris > Meleagris gallopavo. The sequence continues at coordinate 28,948,241 of NC_139435.1, read as the reverse complement.
ATATTATTTTCAAATTCAATTATGTTATTACACAATTCTGTTAATCTTGAGATCTCCAGTTCATAAATGTATGGCTACACATAAGCACTTAGTAACAGCAACAAAAAAATCTAAGCCACTTTTAAACATATGTTATACACTTGGACAAATCCTATGTAGGTTTTTTTCTCTGTTTTTTTCTTCCAAGAGGATTGCTGTATGTATCATATAAAAGATTTAAGTTCTATTCTTTCTTGATACATAGTTGTAGAAATGTAAAATGCTGTATAAAATGAAGAATATTTTTGCTGTTTAAAGTGAGATAGAAGTGAGATCTTGAAAAACATGTAATATCAAGGCAAGGCCACCCTCTGTATTAAATTACTGTCTGATGAAAATATGAAAATCCAAAGTATTTACTTGTTTAAAAATGTAACATTACAAGTGAGAATCAGAATAATAGAAACCAAGGAAAGGTGATCCATTTGTTTATGTATTTTTGCAGTGGAAAGAAACTGAGGGCTATTAATTCACTTAAAATTATAAGGGAGTGAATGTAGGAACAAAAAGGAAGCTTAGTTTAAGAAAAGGATGCATTTCTTCCAACCTGAATGATTCTGAAGACTATTTTTATCCCATATTTCATTTCCATTTGTTAGAGGCGGGCATGCTGCTCAGCAAAGGATCCACTTGACAGCAGAAACAATGAGGCTTGACTACACAAGATGGGGGAATAGATTTAATATTAGAAACAGGAGGAAAGGACATCTGACTGAAAAGTGGTTGAGATACTGCTTGTGTTGCAAGTCTGGGGAGAGAGTTTCCTTCTCTGTACATCATATCACTTTTGAAGATAGAAGTAGAAAAATAAATATATATATATATAAATAAATAAAATGTGAATTTCTGTTAATTATCAACAGATAATGTTTTCTTCTTGCATATTCCTGCAGAATTCCTGTTATCTCCTACCTTGTTGGATAGAGTATGAAAGCCATATTTTAAAGATTTCTGTCCTTGAAAAAAATTAGCTTAATTTGGTTAAAAATATCCACAGTATTTAGCATACTGTAACAGAATACTGTAACCTTTTCTGACAAGTCAGATCTCAAATCCATGCTCTACAAAACTGACCAAAGTCAAAGTCTTCCCCGAAAGTATTTTTGAAGTAAATATTTATTCTATTATAGTCATTTCGTTCTTGTAAAGGAATTGATAAACTGTTTCTTTCATCAAGATGCTGAAGCCTCTGAAGTATGGGCCAGATTCTTTTCCAGCTAATGTCATGGTTTTATGATTTTTTTGTTATCAGTATTCCACATCACAACATCATATAGAACACTGGGAGTTAAAGAGTTACATAGTATTATATTGTGTTATCTTGCATTCTGATATCGTATTTAATAAATTAACTTTCCTCCTCAAATTGTTGCCGCTGTTTTGTTTTTAGCCCATCTCCCTACCCTTTCCCCTTTTTGCCTTTTCCCTTTCCTGGGGTGTGGGTCCATGGATATCCCTGTCTCATTAGTCATGGACCTGGGCCAAACTGCCTGTAAACCACTGACACCCCCCACAGACCCTTTTTTGGGGCCAGTGGGCCTGTGGGCCTGCTGTCCCCATGTCGCAGACACAGACAGATCTAGAGATAATTCTGTGACAGCTAATCAATAATATTTAACTGATTATATAGTTAAACTATTCTATTCAGTTTAATAGCTTCTTATTTTTACTAGAGTCTCCATCATCATAGGCAATTTTAAGATCTGGTAAGGGGAGTATGTATTTATTTTCTTTGCATTTACAACTTTCTGTCATATGAACTAATAATAATTTGTGATTTCTTTCACAAAGGTGAGCTTATTACCACAGGAAAAATGATCAGTAATGTTTCAAACATGTAGTCTGTTTTCTTTTTGGACTGGCATTTTACCTATTGCAACAAACTTGACTATCCAGACTAATAAATCAGTAACTGGTTCAATAAATTCCTAAATATCAAGTAAGATCTTCCTTTTCTTTCAGTAGAGTCCTTGGAGAAGGGTTGAATATACTGTAGAAAGCATGAGATGTCAACTGTTAGAAATCTGGCTGCATTGTTTTGTAACACCAAGAATAGAAGGCCTTAAAAGAAATATATTAATTGAAAATAGAATACAAAAAATATTATTTACAAAGTGATAATAAAAAAAGTTGAGTTAGATGTCACTTAGTACTTGTAGATCTTTGTTTAATCCTAGATTTTCATGGAAAATATTTTTCTAAATCATCTCTCCCTTGCAAAATGAGAAATTAATTTTATTGTTCAATGATAATTCCTGTGAATGTTTCCTGAAATTTTAACTGAATTATGTTTATTTTTTTCTTTTTGCATATCTATAAAATTTTGGGTTTTTTCCACTATTTTAGTCCACCATTTACAGCTCCACTCCTATTTTCTCATGTAGAATTTTTTTTGATAGTGTATTATCTTCATTATTTTCTTATAGAAGTTTTACAATGGGCTTATATATAAGAAAGTTTATATATGCTTGAGATTATTTAAATTATAGTCTCATTTCTCCCAGAAACAATTTAAGTTGCTCTGAAATTAATACCTCCTATTTATTTCCTTGAAAATTAAAATAAGTACAAAAAGGAGAGTAATACTATTTGATAGAGCAAATTGTCAGCTACAAAACACTATTTTTAAACACAGTGAACAAGAGCCTGCATGTATGCCTGTAAAAATCTACATCAGTGGAGGTGACCCACCGTCACTATCACCTCTACTGTTAGTGTGTACCTCTTATTCTTCTCCAAGAAATTCAGCTGCACACCTTTGCTTCATATGCTCTTCCATGTTAGACACCATTTTGTAAGACACTCCCTCTTCTGTCATCTGTTGCATGGCAACAAAATGCAGTGCAATACTGATGGAAAAGTCCAATCTCTACTATCATGCCACCAACATTTTCCTCTAATGTTGTGGGCCAACAAAATAGGAGGTATCCCTGTTTGAGCATTCCTCACATTTAAAACCAAGAGAAAATATTCTAGCAGTCTTCTAGGAGGGACTTTTACCTTTTTGTTGTTGCAGAATCTGATAAAATTATGGACATTATCCTAGGAGTTACTGAAAAACACTTGCTGGAGAACACAATTGCTGGTGATAGCCAACAGATTGACAAAGGGCAAGTCCTGTTTAACAAATTTAATTTTCTTCTATGACAAGTTTGCCCAATTGACCAAGTGAAACCATAAATCGTAATTTTTTTTTGAATTTCAGCAAAACTATTAATACTATTGTTCACAGTATTCTTCTGAACTTAATATCTGGCATACAATTATAAAAATATGCAATGCTGTTTGGTTTGGTGATTTTTTTTGTAATCAGTATTCCACACAGAACACACTCACACAACCAGTGTGAGTTAAAGAGTTAATGTTCTGGTTCCGTTTACTATCTCTGATTGGCATTTTGAGTATTCTGATGGGAGGGGAGGAGAGAGGAGGCATCCCCAGAGGATTTGGCATGAAGAGGAAGTGAGATGCAGCTCCAGAAAGGATCCTGGGCTCCTGTCCCTCTGGCCCCGCTCAGCTGGCTCAATTCACTGAGGAGAAGAGCATGTGTTTTCCTCGCATTTTGGGTATTCTTATTTCTCTCATTTTGTTTGATTTGGCTAAATTTATTAAATTACCATTCCTCCTCAGATCGTTGCTGTTGTGTTTTTTCTTTGTTAGAACTATCTGCTAGCTCTCTGCTCTTACCCCTCTCTCAGAATGAGAGGCCTGGGGCTAGCCTGATCGCATAGCAAACTGTTAGTACCCCCCTTATTTATTTATTTATTTATTTTCTTAGCTCTTTTGTCTCTCTTTTTTTTTTTTTTTTTTTTTTTTTCCCAGGCCTTTGTACCCCTGTCACGGACTTATACCTGAAGATAGCCCTATGAGAAATGCAATAGGTGAATAATTTGTTGATAGATTGGGATCAAAGTATAGTAAATGGAGTGAAATGAGTCTTGTGGCCAGCCACTAATGTGGTATCACAAAGATCCATTTTAGGGACAGTTCTCTTCAGTGTTTTTACAAATGCTAGGAATGCAGGACTCACATACACATTAAGTAAGTTTGTGGACAACGCAAAACTTGGAGATGTTAATTTCCTCAAAGGTAGAAAGACCTTGAAGAGATATCTTGACAAATTAGAGGACTAGGCAATCACTAATTTCTTGGAGTTTGAGATTCAAAAACAAGTGATGAATTCTGGCATAGGGCAACCCTGCATATATGTACTTTTTGTTAGCAAGCTGAACAGAAGTTAACAATGTGCCCTGGCAACTAAATAGCCAACCATACCTTGGGATGCAGTGAAACCAGCATAGCTAGACAGAAGAGGGAAGTGATCTTTCCACTCTGCTCTAAACTGATGTAGCCTCATCTGTAATAATGTGTGTAATGTTTTGAACACTGTGATTTAAAAAGGTCATAAAACATTTAGCAAGAATCCAAAGCAGGTCTGTGAAGACGGTGAAGGCTTAAGAGAGCAAGATGGGCCTGGCCGCTGGGGTGAAAAGGAATAAGAAACTCTTTTATAAATACATTAACAGTAAGAGGAGGACAAAGGAGAATATCCACTCTTTGCTGGATGAGGCTGGGAATGTGACCACTGAGGATAAGGAAAAGGCGGAGGTTCTGAATGCCTTCTTTACGTCTGTCTTTAAAAGACAGACCAGTTATCCTCAGGATACTCCTTTCTCTGACCTGGTAATCTCAGCTGGGGAGCACACTAACCCCCGTGTGATTCTGGAAGAAATAATCAGAGACCTACTACTCCAACTGGACTGCCACAAGTCTATGGGGCCAGATGAGATCCACCCGAGAGAGCTGAGGGAGCTGGCGGAGGTGATAGCCGAGCCGCTTTCCATCATCTATCAGCGCTCCTTGTTGACTGGTGAGGTCCCAGAAGACTGGAGGCTTGCCAATGTGACTGCCATTTACAAGAAAGGTCGTAAGGAGGATCCGGGGAACTACAGGTCTGTTAACCTGACCTCAGTGCCAGGGAAGGTTATGGAGCAGATTGTGTTGAGGGAGATCTTGCGGCATGCACGGGATGACCGGGGGATCAGGCCTAGCCAGCATGGGTTCATGAAGGGCAGGTCCTGTCTGACCAACCTGATCTCCTTCTATGATCTAGTGACCACCTAGTGGATGAGGGAAAGGCTGTTGATGTGGTCTACCTAGACTTCAGCAAAGCTTTTGACACTGTCTCTCACAGTATTCTCCTGCAGAAGCGGGCAGCCCGAGGCTTGGATGGGTACACTCTTAGCTGGGTAAGGAGCTGGCTAGAGGGCCGGGCTCAGAGAGTGGTGGTGAATGGAGTTAAGTCCAGCTGGCTACCGATCGTGAGTGGTGTTCCCCAGGGGTCAGTGCTGGGGCCTGTCCTCTTCAATATCTTTATTGATGACCTGGATGAGGGCATCGAGTGCATCCTCAGTAAATTCACAGATGACACCAAATTGGCTGGAAGTGTGGATCTGCCTGGGAGTAGCGAGACCATACAGAGGGATCTGGACAGGATCCCTCTGGGATAGCTGGAGAGCTGGGCTGAAGCCAACAGGATGAGGTTTAACAAGACCAAATGCCGAGTCCTGCACTTCGGCCACAACAACTCCGGGAGATGCTACAGGCTCGGGACAGTGTGGCTGGAGGCCTGCGTAGAGGAAATGGACCTGGGGGTATTGATTGATGCTCGGCTGAACATGAGCCCACAGTGTGCCCAGGTGGCCAAGAAGGCTTGAATCAGAAACAGTGTTGCCAGCAGGAGCAGAGAGGCGATTGTTCCCCTGTACTCAGCACTAGTGAGGCCGCACCTCGAGTACTGTGTCCAGGTTTGGGCCCCTCACTGCAAGAAAGACATTGAGGCCCTGGAACGTGTTCAAAGGAGAGCAACAAAACCGGTGAGGGGTCTGGAACACAGGCCATATGAGGAGAGGCTGAAGGAGCTGGGAATGTTCAGCCTGGAGAAGAGGAGGCTCAGGGGAGACCTTACTGCTCTCTATAACTTCCTGAAGGGAGGTTGTAGTGAGCTGGGGGTCGGCCTCTTCTCTCGTGTCATTAGTGATAGAACTAGAGGGAATGGTTTCAAGCTACGGCAGAGGAGATTCAAGCTGGACATTAGGAAGTATTACTTTTCAGAAAGGGTGGTCAGGCACTGGAATGGACTACCCAGGGAGGTGGTGGAGTCACCGACCCTGGGGGTGTTCAAGGAAAGACTGGATGTTGTGTTGAGGGACATAGTTTAGTGGGAGCTATTGGTAATAGGTGAACGGTTGGACTGGATGATCTTTTAGGTCTTTTCCAACCTTGGTGATTCTATGATTCTATGAGTCTATGTGTTTAGAGGCTGATGTTCCTTGATTTATTCAGCTTGAAGAGCTTTCTACAGCTTTCTCACAAAAGGAGCAGAGAAGCAGGTGCTGATCTCTGCTCTCTGGGGACAGCAATAGGATCTATGGAGCAGCAATGAGGGTGGGTGAGACTGGATATTAGGGAAAAGTTCTTCACCAGAGGGTGGTGGGCATGGCTCCCCAGGGCAGAGATAGTATCATAGAATTGCTCAGGTTGAAAAAGATCTTAAAGATCATAAAGTCCAACTGCAACCTAACCATACTACCCTAACTAACAACCCTCAGCTAAATCATGTCCCTGAGCACCACATCCAAAGGGTTTTTAAACACATCCAGGGATGCTGACTCAACCACCTCCCTGGGAATTCTATTCCAGTGCTTAACAACACTTTTTATAAAGAAATTTTTTCTGATATCCAACCTAAACTTACCCTGGCATAACCTGAAGCCATTTCCCCTTGTCACCAGTGAGAAGAGACCAACCCAACTCTCTCTGCAATCACCTTTCAGATATTGGAAGAAAGCAATAAGGTCTCCCCTCAGCCTCCTCTTCCACAGACTAAATAGCCTCAGTTTCTTCAGTTTCTCCTCATAAGACATATTCTCCAAGCTCTTCACCAGCCTTGTTGCCCTTCTTTGGATCTGCTCCGGACCTCAATGTCCTTTTGGTATTGAGGTGCCTAAAACTGAACACAGTACTGAGGGGGGGCCTCACCAATGCCGAGTACAGGGGCAGAATTGCTTTCCTAGTTCTGCTCACTACACCATTCCTGATACAAGCCAGGATACTATTGGCCTTCTTGGCCATGTGGGCACACTGCTGGCTCATATTCAGCCAACTGTCCATCAGTACACCAAGGTCCCTTTCTATTAGGCAGCTTTCCAGCCACTCCTCTCCAAACCTGTAGGGTTGCCTAGGGTTGTTGTGACCAAACTGCAGAACCCGACACTTGGTCCTACTGAAAATCATACAATTTACTTTAGACCATCAATCCAGTCTATCAGGTGTACCTTTCTCCCCTCTGGTAGATCAACACTCACTCCTAACTCGGTGTTGTCTACAAACTTACTGACGGTGCACTCAATTCCCCCTATCAAGATCATTAATAAGGATGTTAAACAGGAGTGGCCCCAGTAACAAGGCCTAGGGGACACCACCCATGACTGGCCGCCAACTGGATTTATCTGCACTGACCACAAGACTTTGGACTCAGCCATCCAGCCAATGTTACACCCGTCAGAGTATATGCCCATGCAAACTATGGGCAGCCAGTTTCTCCACAAGAATGTTGTGGGGGACAGTGTCAAAGACTTTACTGAAGTCCAGGTAGACTACATCAACAGCCTTATCATCATCCATTAAGTGGATCAGCTTGTCATAGAATGAAATCAGGCTTGTCAAGCAGCATCTACCATCAAGATCATCTTGAGTGAAATCACTTAAGACGTGTACAGGAAAATGAGAAGGATAAGGCCCAGAAAGTGTGGATTCATGAAAGGCAGGTCCTGCTTGACCTACCTGATCTCCTCTATGACCAGGTTACCTGCCTGGTGGATGAGGGAAAGGCTGTGAACATAGTCTATCTAGACCTCAGAAAAGCCTTAGATACTGTCTCTCACAGCATTCTCCTGGGCAAGTGGCAGGCTCTGGCTTGGAAAAGTGTTCTATTTGCTGGGTAAAAAACTGATTGACAGACAGTGAATCGAGTTAAATTCAACTGGCAAGCAGTCATGAGTGGTGTTCCACGGTGATCAGTATTTGGACTTGTCCTGTTTAAAATCTTTATTACTATTTGGTTGAGATAATTCAGTACACTCTCCGTTAGTTTTCAAATGACACCACGTTGAGGGGAAGTGTCAATAATCTGAGGATAAGTCCTAAAGGGGGACTTGGACAGGCTAGATCAATGGGCTGATACGACTGGAATGAAGTTCAGCAAGGTCAAGTATCAAGTCCTTCCCTTTAGTCACAATAACCCCACACAATTCTACAGGCTTGGGGCAGAGTGACTGGAAAGCCATGAGGAGGAAAACAATCTCAGTGGTCAACACTCAATTGAACATGAGCAAGCAGTGTGCCCAGGTAGACAAGAAAACCAAAAGAATCCTGGCTTGTATGAGAAATAATGTAGGTAGCAGAGCCAGGAAAGTGAATGTCCACCTTTACTCAGGCATAGTATATCTGCACCTTGAGTATTGCCTTCAATTTTTGTCCCCTCACTGTGAGAAAGACATTGAGGCTGTGGAGCATGTCCAGAAAACATCATTGAAACTGGTAAAGGTTCTGGAGTACAAGTCTTATGAGGAGTGGCTGAGGGAACTCTATCGTATAGTCTGGAGTTGTGGAAGCTCAGGGGAGACCATGTAGATCTCTACAAGTACCTGAAAGAGAGTTGTAGCAATATAGGAGGTGATCCCTTTTCTCTCCAAGGTAACTAGTGGTAGAAACAGAGCGAATGGCCTCAAATTACACCAGGAGAGGTTCAGATTGGATATTAAGATGAATTTCTTCTCTGAAATGTTCAGCGCTCAGGCAGTGGAACATTCTGCCCAAGGAGGTGGTAGAGTCACTATTCCCGGAGATGTTCAAGAAACATGTAGATGTGATACTGAGGGACACAGTTTAGTGGGCAATATTGGTAGTAGGTGCACAGTCGGATTAGATTATTTTAGAGGTCTTTTGCAATGTTAATGACTCTCTGATTCTACAAGTCTAAGAAAGAATACTAAATCAATTTAATGGTGTTAAGGAGCAAATGAATTAAACCAGTACTGAAGATTTCAGGAGTTTAGAGGGAGCAGTATCAAAGCCTCTTTTTCATCAATTATTTCTGTGGATAAATTGTTCAAATGTAACTATTCTTTTGTTCTTTGTTATTTTATATTGTAGTAAAATGAAGAGAAATGATTAAGTGCCTTATTATTTAATCAACTACAAGAGTCATTAATTTCTCTGCATACTATACTGCTGAAGAAATCATCACGTATTTAAAAAATATTGGAAAAGAAACCATTTCTACATGGAAGGAAATGAAAACTTCAAATGGCTATTGCCAAAAGTCCTAATTAAATTAACACAGATCAGCATAAAGGCCTAAGATGTTATTTATCTTCCAGTTCCTAAACCACATTGCAGTGTTCAAATTTAGGTGCTCGTGATTTTTGGAACATGATTTTTGAAAAATTAACAATGAATCTCAGTAATGCCAGTCCTCATCTAACCAAATTACTAACACAGTCCCTAACTCTTGATGTATGATGAAAGTATTAAAATTTCCCTGTACAACAGTGAGAAATATCTGATCATTTTTTAAATATTAGATTTTGAGGTAGATAAACAGACCCATAAAATAAAGAATGTTTTTTCCCATTTTCTCGATCTCTTTCTTGTTTTAGCCAAGTATTTGAATTCAAGGCTTACCATTACTAGATATAAAAATCACTACTTGTTCTGTGCCAGAGAGAAGCTCCTTGGAGAATTCTGCCTGAGAAACATCATTGACTGGAGAAGATTGATGTCTACCTAAACGTGAATAATCAACTCAATTCAAAGCAAATAGAGCATATTCTTTGTTTTTTTTTTTTTGTTGTTTGTTTGTTTATTAGAGGCAAAATAATACCCAATCTTAATCTTTTATTTTCTTCTATTTTGTTCTTCCTTGATTTCAGGCAAGATTAATATTCCTTAGCAATAGCTAGACTTTACTGAAAATTTTCTTTCTCTGACAGTAGAGAAACATCATGGAAAAGGAAGAAAAAAAAAAAAAAGAAAAAAAAGAAAGGAATGAGAACCAAAATGATAAATGAATAAAAAGATCATTCTAAAAACTAAGTGGGTATACAAAAGTGCAACAAGGGAGAAAGAAGATTGTTTAAATGGGAGAATGAGATTTGGGAATCTATATACATTGTTTTTTTCTTGTGAAGTAATTGAGCATAAATGTTGAATTCCATCAATCACTCTGATCTTGATGACTTACACAAAAAAAAAGTTTACAAATAGGATAATTACATCTTAAAATGCTGTTCTTTTTTTTCATTATTATTTTTTGAAATTGCTTTTGACACAGATAAAGATTTGTGGGAGAGGAAGAGATGTAATTCTGCTACCTCTTTGATTTCATGCTGTTTTTAATTTTAAGCAATACTAATGACTACTGTATCCAAAGTCCTGGATCATTACATTCAGTGTCTCGTTCCAAACTCTGTCACGTGAAGAGGTGCTGCCAGTTTGAAACTCAATGAATACTCACTGTAAGGAATTAGAATATCTGCTCTTTGACTTTATATGTATGAACACATTAGCTTTGTCTACCACTATCAGACATATATTTAATAAGTTTTCTGTGTGTCAGATTTGCATACATACAAGTACGTAGTAGACAACATTTTTAATGTGATTTACAACATTTTAATATCAGCAATGTGGAAAACTTAAGAAAAGGTGAATAAGTTATCATACAGTCAGCAATTAAGATATATATTACTGTGCAATTCAAGCATAAATAATCAATTTTTAATTATACTAGGGCATCTAGGATCATCAGATAAGGTCCGGATAAAGAAGATGGGGCCATACTTCAATACAATTCCTACATTTCACATTCTATTTTGATAAAACAGGTTTAGAGAACTCAGATATAAAATCATTTGACTTCCTGCACTCATGACACTGGCATTTTAACTGCTATCAAACATTACTCTTTCCTTGGAATCTGGAATTCAAAATTAAATTCCTTAGATGTCTTTGTGCACTGCCAACAGGCTATCAGAGTATAAGAACATTCACCTTCTCTCAGCATCCTCAGTTTAATAATTTTCTTTTAAAGAAACCAAACATAGCATATCAACATTTTAACAAACATATTTTATACATGGCTGTAAAGAGTGTAACTATCAAAGAATTTATTAGAAGCAAGGAAAGCTACATCCAAGCAAAAGTAAATTCCTGCGAATGGGATGTTGGAAGGGAACAGGAGAGAGAATGGACCTCAAAGTGATGCACCATAATTTCCATGTATCATTTCTTAATATCGGAGGCCATAACTTCTGACCTATTGATTTTATATAAATTGTGTGTAGAACCTTGTTTTTTTTTTTTGATTCTGACAAATATAAATGTTCTTATTTTGCCAAATGTATAGCCAAGGGCATAATAAAATCAGTGCAGTAGTCATTATGCTGGTGATTTCTCTGCAAAGTGGCTCATTTGGGCACAAAGCGGAGAAAGATCCCCAACCTGAACAGCAGGAGAGGGACCTCTCTCAGCCCAACATCACCATCTGCCTCCAGGTTTCTCCTAGTGCATACACTGCTGCAAGGAATCTTCTGTTGGTTGTTAAGTATCGTATCTTGAATAGAACCTCTTTCAGAAATTAAATGGTTTCACTCAGGCTGAATTTTAATTCTGTACTGGAAGGGAAGGACTTGCCTCTGACCAGTGATCTAAACGACCCATTCACTACTTCTCTTTGTCAAAATGTCCCCATTACTCCTGATAGAATTAAAATATACAAAATTAAATACTTTTCTGTGTTTGTATTGAAATACCAAAGTGCATAATAACAAGCTATATTCTGGTTCAGTGAACTAGAAAATGAAATTATTACATTAATGTGGCTTTTTATTTATGATAGGAATGCAGCGTCATAAAAACAATGACAACACACTGGCTTTATTTTTGTATCTGAAAATAAAACCAAGACAAAAGAAAATGTCTTCTAAAGTAAAGTTGTTTGAAATTTTCAAGAGTTCTGACAATTCATATTAAGACTATGGAAAACTTCTAGTTTACAGCTGATTACAACAGCCTTTCAGATGAGTCTCTGAAAAGAAACAATGAGTAGATCTTCTTAGAGCACTTGTTTAAACATGGTAAGACTCCTCCACCAGCTGCCCTGGCTTCCTGAGCCTGCCCACCTAGCCCTGAGTCTTTTGTGACATATGGTGAGTTCCCTACCAATTCTACACTACCCCTAGCATAGTTTTCCAGAAATATACATCATTTGAATTACTCTGCAACTTCTTTGCAAGATCCCTACAAACCCAGACTTCTGAAAAGTGTGAGGACACACTTTTGCTGGCATGAAGGCTGCTGTCAGGACACTGAAGGCATTCCCTGCTTGGCTTTCCCAGGACTTGTCCAGCTCTGCCAGGGCCCAGAATCCCACTTCAATTCCGGAAGGCATTATTTTGTCCCAGCAAAGCCACAGCAGAACTAGTATCCAGCTCCCCACATCCTCACTTTGCCCAGCCTTGAGGACCACTGATCCGAGCCCATGTACTGACCTGGACTCAGTCTTACCCCCACAGAACTGAACAGTGCTCAAAGTTGGGGTTACCCCAGTGGATGCCTCCTAGCTGCCCTGGTCCTGGCTGGGATGGTGAGACAGCCTTGGCTGTTAGGTCCTGCTCTGTTATCTCTGTCATGAGGAGACCTGCTGTTCCCACTTCTTGCCTGACACAACAGGACTTCATCCTGAAAATTATTTTTACCAATGTTATTATCAACCTATATCAGTGGAAGACAAATGTAACTAATATAATTTTATCTGTTATCTTACATAATCCCTCCAAAGGAATGAATTAAAAGTATTGGTACTGGCAGGAGAAGGGACTCTGATTTTTAATTTAAGTTTGGTAAATCATAATCTTGCCTCATGTAGGAGATTTTTGTTAATCTGAATTTAATTCTTATGAGAATTTTTTTTTAAATAAATGTCTCGGTTCCTCCATGTGTCCAATCTATATCTTTCCAATTTGGAGACCAGGATGTTACGGGGGTATGTTTCAAAGGCCTTACTGAAGTCCAGATAGATATCAGTGGCTCTTTCCTTGTCCACTGACACAGTTAAACCGCCACAAAAAGAAGCAAGGTTGATCAAGCAGGACCTACCCTCAATGACACCATGCTGATTATCAAACATCACCTCCCTGTCTTCCATGTGCCTTAGCATAGCTTCTGGGAGAACCTGCTCCGTGATCTTGCCTTGCACAGAGACGACCCTGAAAGACTGATAGTTCCCTGGCTCATCCTTTCTACCATTCTTGTGAACGTGACTTTTTTTCTAGTCCCCAGGAACTTCACCTGACTTCCATGACTTTTCAAATAACATCAAGAGTGTCTTGGTGATTATATTAGCCAGTTCTATCAGGACTCTGGGATGTATCTTATCAGAACAGACCTGGTTTTATCTATATTCCATGGCATGACATCATGCTGCAACTGTTAATGCTGGAGCACAGTGCTGGGGAGCTGTACTTCCAGGATCCTAACTCCTGGACATTTCAGCTATTCTCATGTGGATTCTGGTTTTCCAAGAGGAAGACATGCTGAGAAGAGATTGACTATGGTTCCCAGAATTTTCTAGTATCCCCATGCAATTTCCAATTCCAGGGGATGAAGAGCGATCTCCTTCTTTTCCAGGCAGTGCATATAGCAATATGGTTGGAAAATCTTTCCTCTTATATTTGTTTATTACATGTAACTCCTTCTTTATATCATTATCTTACATTCTTTTATTGCTGGCAGTACATTAGTTACCTCTCCTGTGTTGTTTTGTCTTCACTTTTCTTCTCCCTGAAAACAGGGAAAGAAAGTAAAAGGGCCCAGAAAGGTCCATCACTGTCACACATGTTAACACTATATAAACTGTGACAAAAACCCATAGACCTATGGATGTACAGGTTACGCAGGCATTCATAAATCTGATCTTCACTTACAGTGGGAGGGGCATTTCTCCCCCAGTTCCTGCCTTCAGAACCATTCATTTAAGGGTTGTGTGTAGAGCAGCTTCTAGTAAAGACTGAGGCAAAAAAATTGTTCTTGAGTACCTCAGCCTTCTCCTTGCTTGGTGTTACTAGTCTGACTGTATTGCTCATAAGGGTGGTCACAGAGCAGATCCTTTTGTGTGTACTCGCACAGCGTGCGAGGGACTATGAAAGGATCTGGTCTAGCCAGCAGTGGTTCATGAAAGGCAGATCCTGCTTGACCAATTTGGACTCCTTCTGTGACCAGCTGACCTGCATAAAGGATGAGGGAAAGGCTGTGAATGCAGTATACCTAGACTAGAACATCTATATACTCAGAATGTAGTAAAGTTTTTGACTCTGTCACCCACAAAATTCTCCTGGAGAAGCTGCAATCCAAGGCTTGGACAGGTGTACTCTTTGCGGAATAAAACACTTGTAGGCTGGCCAGTATTTAATGGAGTTAAAGTCACCTGACAATGAGTCACAAGTAGTATTTCTCAAGGTTCAGCATTATGGTCAGCCCTGTTGAATATGATAATCTGAAAGACAATACAGTCATTGGTCACAGACAAGATAGGCTCATTAGAAGGATGTCCTGCTTGTCTAACTTAATTTCTTTTCACGACAAGGTAACCCATCTAGTTGACTAAGAAAGTTAATTGTTATCTTTTTGGATTTCAGTAAAGCTTTTTATACTGTTTTTCACTGTATCCTTCTGGACAGTGTCCAGCATATGGATGGATGAAAACATAATGCAAAGGATGAGTAACTTGTTGATGGGTCAGGCTAAAGGGTTATAGTAACAGAGATTATATATCAGGCTCATGGGCAGTCAATAGTGAGGTTCTCAAAGGCTCCATTTAAGGGCCAGTTCTTTTTAACATCTCAGAAAATAACTTTGATTAGACTAGAAGCTGTTTTGAGCAAGTTTCCAGATGATACTAAATTGGAAGGAGCTGTTGATTCAGTCAAGGGTAAACAGGCCTTGCAGAGAAGATCGAGAGGGGATCTGATCAACATCTATAAATATCTGAGGGAAGCAAAGGGAAAAGCCCAGGCTCTTTTCAGTGGTGTGTGGTGACAGGACAAGGGGAAATGGCTGGAAACTGAAGCATAGGAAGTTCCACACAAATATGTGTAAGAACTTCTTCATGGTAAGGGTGACTGAACACTGGAACAGGCTGTCCAGACAGGTTGTGTAGTCTCTATCGCTGGGGATGTTCAAGACCCATCTGGATGCCTACTTGTGCAGCCTGCTGTAGAGAGCCTGCTCTGGCAGAGGGGTTGGACTTGATGATCCCTAGAGGTCCCTTCCAGCCCCTACAATTCTGTGATTCTGTGATTTTTATTATCAGTATTCCACATTATAACATCATGTAACACACTGGGTGTTAAAGAGTTAATGCTGTAGTTCGTGGATTGTTAACAGTTCCATCTACTTCTCTCAAAAGAGAAAAACTACAGTTCCCAGAAGACTTCACAGTTCTGTTTCTGTTTTCCATTCAGAGAGAGAGACAATATTGACTGGGAGTAACATGACTGCTATTCCTTTCTCTTTTCTTATCTCTTCAGTGTATGCTTCCCTAGATGTCTCACCTTCAGCATTAGAGCAGGCCTTTGGTTTTTGGATGCTCTCTCTCATTTTATTTGATTTCTTAGCTTCAACTCCAATTGTATTGTATCATATTGTGTTATCTTGCATTTCACTATCATACTTAGTATATTAGTTTTCTCCCTTAGCTTGACACCGCTGTTTTGTTTTTAGGCCCATCTCCCTACATTTTGCCTTTCCCCCTCCCCCTTTTCCCAGGTCCCTTCACTCATTAGTCATGGAACTGGGTCAAACCAGGCCAGAATTGTGACAATATGGGACTCTTCTTATGGCAATGCTTACTATTACTCACGGAAATGAAATCAGATGATCAAGGAGCCATCAAAGAAAAGTGCATAGATAGACTTGGAAAGAGTCAGTGGCTCATTGTCTGCAATGAGCATGAGAAGATAAAGTTTAGGTGAAAGGAGAAATTCAAGGTATGCAACCATATAGAGAACAGTGTTTCACAAGAGCTTGTTGATATTCAAAGATCATCTACTCAAAACTTAAGAACTTTTAAGTACCTTAAAACTTAGAAAAAAATCAAGGGATGCATAAATGAGCAAGGAACTCCCAAATAAACTCAAATATAATAAGGATCTACACAAGAGGTGGAAGTAGGAACAGATGATTCAAGAAGCATACAAACTTGTTACCCAGTCCTACGTGAATAAGGTTAGGAAAGCCAAGGCCCATTTGGAATTGAATCTGGCAATAGATGTGAAGAGTGACAAGAAAATATTCTACACGTACATGAACAGCAAAAGGAAGACTATGTACCAATGCAGAAAACTGGAGGAAAATGATATGGAAAAGACCAAGATAGTCAGTGCCTTGTCTTCCCCAGTAAAACTGGCCTTCAGAAATCCCAATTCCATAAACCGGGATTTAAGTCTGGAGCAAGGAAGACTTGCTCCAGACTTGCTCAGGTGATCAATCAGAGGTTCAGGCCATAACTCAGCAGTTCCCATACACTGGCAATAAACAAGACAGATACAGGGTCTTTTCAGTGATGTCCAGTGACCAGACACAAGACAATGGACAAAAACAAAAAGCAGAAAATTTTCTATCTGCTAAAGAAAACACTATAGAGTTCAAAGAGTTGGACTTAACAATAAATACTCATTTTTTTCCAATCATTCTATCATTCTACAGTGGGGTTGTCAAACAATGGAACATGTTTCCCACTGAGGTTATGAAGTCTCTGTCTCAGGAGATGCTCAAAATCTGACTTGACACAGTCCCATGTAACAGGCTTTAAGTGATGCTACTTGAGCAGGGGAATTAGATTAGATGTTCTCAATAGTTGTCCTCTATCCTGAATGATTCTGTGTTACACAAATCAAAAATATTAGCAGTAATATTTTTATTACTGGAATATTGGAAGAGAAAATCATCATCTCACCATGCTGATCTAAGTCTGTTCTAATTAGTTAAAACTGAACTAGCCCAGTCACTATGACCTGACTATTACAAATTGCAGTATAAATTTTAGAGAGGAGTGAAATCGAAGAATTCATCACTATTTATTTACTTTCATGGATACACTGTGTCTTTCACCTATATAATGAAATGCACACATAAACCTTTGTTTCATTTCTGACCCTATCTTGATGTACTGGATTTTTTCAATTATATATATATATAAATATATATAGTTTTTCAATTATCTTTCCCCACCCCAACTCCTCAAGAAAGATAGAAGCTGCACAAAATTATCTTTACTGTGGCTGTAACCATAGCAACCCAGTTTGTTTTCTGTCTCAAATAATGTGCACAAGTCTGTCTGACTATTGGACATTGATAAATGATCCCAGTATTCAGGCAGGCATTTAAAATATGCAGATATTTGTCTGAATTCTGATACGGCAAATGGATACTTGGATGATAAACTATGTGATTCTCAATTAAAGTGAGAGAAAACTTTTCCCTGAGGATGATTTTCATTCAGGGTTTCAAAACAGATATATTTTGAGTGATGAATATATTCAGTGAGACATATTCTTTCACAGAGATCACAGATATTTTGTTCTTAAGTTACAACTTCTTTGTTTTCTAGACTTTTTCTTTTCTTTAGCTAGTCAGAAAGGAAAGAAAAAGAAATAGCTCTCCTTTACTTCTCCCCAGAAATAAATGAATTTTCTGGAAAATAAGAGAATGACTTAAAAGGTTTTGCAGATCTTTTATCATGACAGACTGTTGTCCATCAATATCACCATTAATCTGATACAGAAGTAGCAGATGTTGGCCTCTGTGCACATAAAATCTTAGCCTTCCTGGTGAAAATTAATGTGTGACTCCCCGAGGAGAATTTACTTCACCCAGAAATGGAGTAGTTTCCACAGCGGTATCGGGTATACTTCAAAACAGATTTTCCAGAAAAACTGCAGAATTTCCATTGCTGGAGACACTTCACAAACCTTTGACTATATTACTAGTGTTATTTTAGTATTATTTTGTTATTTTCTCTGTCCTGGGAAGTATATGGACCAGATGTTCTCAAGAGATCCCTCTCAGCCTAAATTATTCTGTAATTTTGAAATTCTAAGTCCATAGCTCCATTTCCCAAGAGTTGTACAAAATAGTTCTCAAAGGAATAAGCTTTCAGCCTCTGTTCATATGAATTGAATTCTTAATAGAAAAACAAATGAGAAAAAGTGAAAAGTCTCTTATATCATAACTAATTTATCTCCAGAGTTGTCCCTGTCCTTGAGCTCAATATTTACTTTTAAAATCGCTTTGCACTTCAGAACACATTGCCTCCTTTACAATGCTTCCTACTCTCCTGACTGTTCATCTGTTGCAGGGAATGAAGAACACTGACAAACTTTTACACGTATAGCTACAATTCAACATCGGTCTCAATTGCAGGTGCAAGGTTGAAAGTATCATTTACTTTGTGGTGAACTTCTCCACTGTTAGAACCCAGCTGTCAGCTCCTCTTTCCCAACTCACACCTGGTTTGCTGTCAAAACTAACAGTGACGCTCACAAGGGATGAACTGTTCTTGTTTCCTTTCTTTTCTATTATCTCACTTTCAAAATAACATTTCCCATGCAAGTAGTATTTAAAAAGTGAGTTGCAGAACAAGATGTTCATAGGAACAGTGTTTTTATATTGATTTTTAAAAGGCAGTGCACAAGGTGCCCAACAAAATTACCAACATTAAACAAAGAATCCTCCTAGGCAAATATATAAATAAAGAAATAAACAAACAAAACAAAACAAATATTTTCTCCTAAAATGTCAAATATTACTCAAGTATTATTTGTCGCCTACTTGTTCTTGACTGCCTAGAAATGAAGACTTTTTATTTTTGTACTTCTAAAAGTCTATAGTGATGTACTTGATGGCAAAGTTAAAAACAAACAAACAAACAAAAAGTTCAAAAAGAATCCGCTTCAACAATTTGCACGACTATTTAGAAGTAAACCAAGGAGATAAATATAGATTAGTGTTCTTTTTTTAACATAAAGGAAGGAACATACTAAGTACAGTATGTACAGTAATTACAGTACTATGTACAGTAATACAGTTTAGTCTGGAGAAGAGGAATATAAGAGGAGACTTTATAGCTCTCTACAACTGCCTGAAGGGATACTGCAGTAATATGGGAGTCAACCTCTTTTCCCTCCCAGGTAATTAGTGGTAGAAAGAGAAGGTATGGCCTCAAGTTGTACCAAAAGAGGTTCAGTCTGGATATTAGGATAAATTTCCTCCCTGAAAGAGTAATCAGGCACTGGAACATTCTGCCCAGGGAGGTGGTACATTCACAATCCCTAGAGACATTCAAGAAACATGTAGATGTTGTGCTGAGGGACATGGTTTAATATGTGAGTGAGGACTCACTAAAAGCGGGGGACAAATGTCTCCTTCCAATGGTACTGCCCTTGCACTTGCACTTGCCTTTGCCTTTGGAGGTTTCTGAAGATATTTGTGAAAGTTTGTGTGTTTTTTAAGCTTGTTTACATTTATTTAGTTCAAAATAGGTAGATCTGTGTGGAGCTGTGTGTTGGAATCCAAACCCTTATGGGTCCCTCCCAGCTTAGAATATTTTATGATTCTGAATCTTGAGGAACGATCTCTTGCTTTGCTACTGTTTCCTAGTAGAAAGAGAAGAATATAAATGCTCTTGTTCCAAAAACACCAAGTATATCCAGAAAAAATTCACTTAGGAAGACTAAAGAAATTTGGAAATATAGGTAGACAGCTACATCAAGAAGTGATAGCAGATACAGCTTTTAAAAGTGCTTTTGTAAACCAATAAAGAGAGTGAAAATGAAACCAGACTATTGGAAAGGGCTCTGAATCCATCATTCAACAGTAACATCAAAGTAGATTGTTTCACATAAAAGAAGCTTCCCATTCCCACTCTAACAGGTTTCTCATTGCCGTTCACTACATTTTATTTTATTTTTGTTAATATGGAAGGCAGGATACTCATCACTAACTCAAGGGAAAAAAGACAAGAGGACACTCATTTCACTTTAAATTCCCATTTTGCTCAGAGAAGTATTTAATCTGATGGGACAATTAGAAATATTATTGATACAGAAGACATATTACAGGAAAGCAATTTTTGAATCACAAGCAAATTATTTGTAGGGAACATCTTCTCTGTACCTCTAAAGATAGGTTTCTATTAGTACAAGATTGGCTTTGAGATCATAAATATTTTTATAGAATCAGAAGAGGAATTTAAGGAGGAAAAAAAAAGAAAAATAAAAGCTTACTTTTTTGTAGAAATATGGGAAAAGAATTTGCAGAGTGCCAGACTGGTGCAGAACATAATTTACTTGCTGATAAAAATGTCTGGTAGAGCTGAGTTGACCTCTTACAGTAATAACAGTAGCAGGCTATAATGAGAAGGTGAAGAGAGGTAAAACTTCTTGGAAAATGATGTGTCTAAGGTTGGTTTTCTAAGTACCTAGCGTCTTACCAGGAGAAACTTACTTACATAAACAACACCTTGTCTGCCCACAAGTTCGTTGAGTATAATAAATGGCTAAATTACAGTGCATCTCCATCTCCTTTCACAGCCACCTAGTTTTCTGCAGAGAAGAGCCCAGCCCTGTCACAAATGTTTTAACCTTCCTGCAGGTTACATCCTGAGGAAGAAGGTCATGTTCTCTGAATATGCCATGCAGAGGCTGAACTCTCAGTAACCAGTTACTCAGGCTGAGCAATGATAGAATTAGGGTTCTTGGAAGAGAGTAGGAGAAAAATATATTTAAAGATAAGGGGAGTTGGAAGGAGGGGTTGACTTGGAAACATTTAGTTGTATGAACGTATGTAGGTGGGACAAGAGTAGGAATGCAAGCTGCTGGGCTTTTTGCTGTTGCTTATTGTCAAGTTATATTCAAAATACTCAGTAAACATAAGTTCTGGGAGAAGAAAAATGAATATAAGAGGAGAAAATAAATGCAAGATGAGTTAGGAGTTTCCTCTCCCTTCATCTAGATATTCATATTTTGTTCACTGTGTTGTAAGAGTGATGACACTACAGATAAGGAATGATTTTAGTTTGCTGTCTTTGAATAACCTTGCTCTTTGCAGTTACCTTTTCATAGTTTGCAGAATTTATGAGAGTAGGTATCCAAATGCAGTAAGGCAGGAAAGAGTTTAAGATTAGCAGTGCAGATAGTAGGCTGCAATCGAAATCAACCATCTAAGTAGAGGTAGAGAAGACTGGAGACAACTTTGAAAAGTAGAAAATTGAAACTGATGGTAGATATCTTAATTTTCTTCACCTCCCTAGAAAAACTCATGGAAAGCAGATGTTTATGGTCATCATGGGGACTGGGAGCCAAATACGCAGTTAAGTAGTAATAATTTAGTTTGGGTGTTATGCAAGAAATCCTACCTCTTAGAAAGGGAGTATAGTGAGACTGAATCAAGATTAATGGCTGTTAATATCTAGTAAATGTAGCAAATAAATGTTCTACAGTCTCAGAAAAGTGTAAACCAGTGTCTGGATAAAATGAAGTACTGAGTTTCAGATTACTTTTCTACTTTTAAAACTTATGAACAATGTTAAATTCTGTGAGTTCTCACAGTTATTGGTAATTTAAGTCATAGAGTAACTATCCAGATTATTGTCTCAGAAAGACTGTAGACAAAGCAGATAGCATTTTAAGTGTTACACTTACTAGTTATTGACTTTATTGATGTGGTGACAGCTCTATTACCATACTGTTCCATTTCAAGATACTTATTTCAGAACTTGCATTGCAGTGATAACTCAGCTCAGTTCAGGGAAGTCCAGTGCTTGAACAAGCTGCCAATCCTATACTTTAGTGTTGTTATATACCTAATTTTCCAAGCTCTTAAAAATCAAATCATATCAACTGCTGATTTCCATCAAGCCTGATTAGAGGATGTGCAAAGTCATATGTCTGCTGTTTGATGAGGAAAAATTGGTAGATAGGAATTTCAGTATCAGTTATGTACTTAATTGTAAATCCAGCTGACCACTGCAGTCATGTAAGTAGATGCAGCCTCATTTCTGGTCTGTGCCCAGATTTCAGCAACTTCTGTAAATATCTTTTCAGAGTCTTCAACATATATGCTTCTTCTGTAAGGTATTTTTCATTGGCTGTTTTTTGTTGTTCCTCTTATTATTATTTTTTAATATTATTTTTCTTAAAAGATACGGAGCAACACTGTCAAGGAATGAAGACATATATCTCATCTTCGCAGAAGTAGCAATTACACAAGTCACTCCAGTTACTCTGGCTCATCTAAGAGCATCTCAGAGACATGTAACACATTGAGCAGAGATTATGGTTCCCTCCCAGCTGATTTTTTTATTATTATTATTTATTACTGTTCTTTTTCAGTTATACTTATCTCTAGGTGTTAGGATTACACGTAGTTTTGTTGAAGCACTGGAATGTGTTGTCCAGAGAAAATGTGGATGCCCCCTGGAATCATTCCAGTCCAGGTTAGATGAGACATGAGTAGCCTGATCTAGTGGGTGGCAACCCTGTCCATTGCAAGGAGGTTGGAACTGGATTGTCTTTAAGGTCCTTATCAACCTAAGACATTCTGTGACCCTATGAGAGTTCTATATCTCAAAATTTCTAAGCATGCCAAGAGAAGATGTAGGCTCATATGCCTACATTGTTCTTGTGGTAAATTTATAGAATCATAGGAGTCCATTTTTTCAATAAAATATTGCTTTATGACTTAAAGTTATAGCTCTGATAAGTCACCTGAAATAGCTTTAGTGGTGAACATCACATATATTTATTGTCCCTATAAGGCAGCATATATTAGACTTCTTTTTTTTTTCAGCCAGATTTGCTATGAAAGATAGAAATCCTTTTCATGAATCTAGAATCATAGAATGACTTAGTTTGGAAGCAACCCTAGAGGTCACTGAGGTCTAACACCCCTTCCATGGACAAGATTGCCATTCACTAAATCAGGTTGTCCTGGGAACTATCCAACCTGCCCATGAATATCTCGAGGGATGAGATATCCCTGGCTTCTCTGAGAAACTTGTTCTAGTGCCTTACCACTCTCGGAACAAAAAATTTCTTCCTAACGTCTAAGCTATACTTTCCCTCTTTTCATTTAAAGTCATTTTCCCTTGTCCTAACACTATCAAACTATGTAAAAAGTAGGTTCCCCTCCTACATATAGTCTCGCTTCAAGTATTGGAACGCCACAATTAAGCCGAAAGATGTAGACTGTACACTGCAGTGCTCATGTGCATTTAATGAGTTTAGAGTAGTAAAAATATTGAGAATGTTATTCTACAGCTGATATCTCTGGAAAGTTCTTACATATTGTAAATAACTCCTAGGAGTACTGCTCTTAGAGCAAAGCAGGCTGCAATTCCTGGTATCAGAAAGAGAATAACACTTGTTTTTTAAAGATATACTTTATAATAATATAATAACAATAATAATAATGGTGATGATGAAGATCAAGAGAACTAATGACTGAAAACCTGACTCACTGAATCATGGAATAACTTGGACTGGAATTGACCTCAGAGATCATTTAGTTCCATCCTAATGAGGTTCAATAAGGTCAAATGCAAGGTGCTGCACTTGGACTGGTGCAATCCCAATTTATACAAACTGGGGGAAGATCTCCTTGAGAGCAGCCATGAGGAGGAGGACTTGGAGGTCTTGGTGGATGAGAAGCTGGACATGAGCCAGCAATGTGAGCTTGGAGCCAGAAAGGCCAACTATAGCCTAGGCTGCATTAAAAAAGGGGTAGTCAGCAGGGAGAGGGAGGTGATTGTCCCCCTCTACTCAGCTCTTGTGAGGCCCCATCTGGAGTACTGCGTCCAGGCCTAGGCCCCCAGCACAGGAAAGATGCAGAGCTCTTGGAATAGGTCCAGAGGAGGGCCACTAAGATCATCAGAGGGCTGGACCACTTCTCCTATGAGGAAAGATTGAGAGAACTGAGCTTGTTTAGCTTGGAGAAGAGAAGGCTCCAGAAGGACCTCACTGAGGTCTTCTAGTATTTGAAAGGAGTATATAAACAGAAGGAGCTACAGCTCTTACAGAGGTTGCTAGTGATAGAACAAGTGGGAATGGTTTTAAAGTAAGCCAGGGAAGGTTTGGGTTAGATGTTAGGAGGAAGTTTTTCACTCAGAGGGTGTTGACATGATGGAACATGTTGCTCAACAAGGTTGTGGATGCCCCATCCCTGGAGGCATTCAAGGCAAGGCTGGATGTGGCTCTGGGCAGCCAAGTCTGGTGGTTGGTGAACCTACACATAGCAGGGGAGTTAAAACTAGTTGATCATTGCAGTCTTTTTCAACCCATGCCATTCTATGATTCTATGATTCTATAATTCTGTGATTCTATGATTTTACGATGTCCACTTTCACAATGTCATTTGATCAAAGCATCATCTATTCCTGGAATTATAAACCTCCAGGGCTGGGGCTTCCACAATTTCTCTGGGCAGCCTTAACCTACGCCTCACCACCCTTGGAGTAAATAATATTTTCCTTGTATCTAATCAAAGTTTACCCTCTTTAGTTGAAAACAGTCCTGTTACTACAATCCCTGGTAAAATGTGTCTCCTCATCCTTTTTTGTATATCATAGTTAAGGCTGTAAATTTTCCATACATCTTACTGGAAGGCTACCATAGGGTCTTCCTGGAACATTCTCTCTCTTATCACCTCATCTTTCTGGAAGGTCTCCTTTAAGTACTGCAAGCACACTATAAGGTTTCTTTGGAGACTTCTCCAGTCTGAACCACAGCAACTATCTCATCATGCCTTCATAGAAGTGTTGCAACACACTGAACATTTTAATGACCCTCATCTGGACCTGCTCAAACACATCCGTGTCTTTCTTATGCTTAAGACCCCAAATCCGAACACAATACTCCAAAGAGGGCGGTCTCATGTGAGCAAAGTAGGAGGGGAGAATCACTTCAACCTACTAGCTATGCTTCTTTGATGCAGTTCAGGATATGGTTGGACTTCTGGGCACAAATTAGCTCATGTTCAGTGTTCCATTCACTCCTAGAACAAGTCCTTCTCCTTAGGGATGATCACTCTCCAGTAATTGCTCAGGCTGCATTCATGTTTCATATATACATACCTCCACCTAGTTGCTCGACCTTGCACTTGATGTTGCTTAACTGTGAAAAGTTTGCATGATTCTACTTCTCAAGCCTCTTGAAGTCTCTCTGGATGGCATCTGTTCTCTCTAACAGGTCAACCATATATTCAGCTAGATGTCATCCACAAAATTCTGAGGGTACGCTCAATTCAATTGTCCATGTCACCAAAAAAATGTTAAATTTTACCAGTCCGAGTACTGATCCTTGAGAGACACTACTCATCACTGCTCTCTACCTGGATGCTGAGACATTTACTGCAACTTTTTGTATGTAGCAATCCAGCTAATTCCAGTCACCAGAAGGTCCTCCCATCAGATACATATATATATATTAACAAGAAAATTGCTGTGCAGAATATCATTAAATGCTTTGCCCAAATCTTGGTGGGTGATGATAGTTGAAAGACAGTTCCAGCTGAAAACTGGAAACTAATGAGAAATGACTGAAGAAATGACTGAAAAAAATACCACCATATATGAAATGACTGCAAAACTATCTCCATATAAACTTCGGACAACCTGCTCTCTCGATCCATCTGGTCAGTCAACAGCTGTTGACTCCAGTGGCTGTATGTTGGTTTGTTGTTTAGGAAAATTGTATTAACTTCTATTTCACTACAATTCTAAACAGTAGGTTTGTTTAAGAAATCCAAGGATATGCACTGCTATACCTCAGTATTACCTAATATTGAGGCATATTTTCATTTGATATTCTGGCTTACACCCAAACACATGCTTGCAAATATTGATATTAAATATGTATGTTATTTCTTTAGTTTGGATGTGCTTAGGCATTTTGCTGAACTGAGCTGTGAATCACTTAATCTTCTTTCCACTTCTTCAATTATTACCTATGGAATTTGTTCTGAGACAGTAGATACTGTCTTGGCAAGGGCTAATTATACACTGGTACTAGGCAGAATGCTTTATTGATTGAGAGATCCTGAGATGTGGGGATATATTTTAGGATTGCAGAACTTTACTTCTGTACAATTAGTTTGATCTTAACTGTTGAATTCTGCTGCCAAATAAGTACCTTTTTCTTCTGGTGGGCACAGGTACTTCATCTCTTTCTCTCCATCTGTTAACTCTATTAACTGCTATTAATTCTATTTGTTTTGTTTTTGTTTTTATTGGAGAATTTCTCAGAATGGATTTCACTTTAAAATTTTATTGTTCTGAGGCATTCGGGCATGTTTAGGAATATCAATATTATTTGACAGTATAATCAAGAAATGAGGAATATAGAAATTCAAGGCATTTTTTTTTCCGTTAACCCAGTGAGCATCCCTAAGTTCCTCCATTAACTTTCTGCCATTCTTGGTGGTAGAAGATTTAACCTAATGATCTAATTTGTAGCCAGCTTAAATTAAAAAAATCAAATTATTTGAGTATCCCTCCAATATTTTCTATGATTCAGGTGTTAGAACAAGGTTTGATTTAGATGTAATGATTTAGCAAACTATAATAAGGAAAAGAGGAGACTGAGGGGAGACCTCATCCCTCTCTACAACTTCCTGAAAGGAGATTGTAGCAAGGTGGGTATTGATCTGTTCTTCCAGATAACCAGTGGTAGGATGAGAGGTAGTGGTCTCATAGAAGGTTCAGGTTGAATATTAGGAAAAATTTCTTCTCAGAAAGGGTGATGAGGCATTGGAAGAGACTGCCTTGGGTGGTGATGGAGTCACTGTCCCTGGAAGTTTTCAAGATAATATTAGTTATAGCACTAAGGGACATGGTTTAGTTGATGGTTGCAATAGATGCTCTTGGTTTTTTCCAACCTTAATTATTCTATTATTCTATGAACATAACACTATCTGCTTGACATAGTATTCAGAAGAGAGACTAAAATAGAGATTAACTTGTATTTCAGAACAAAGAATAGAAGATATGTATCTTGCTTTCGCTGCAAAAGTTCTGTGTGATTTCAGCCTTTCAAGTATAAACTTACAGAAAGTAAATTTATTGAAAGTGTAATCCTTATGGACTTTTATTTGCCCAAGGACCTACTCCCTAATTTCTTACAGTAGTAAAAGCCCAGGTGAAAAAATAATTTTGTATAATTTTATTCAAGACTTAATTAGAAAGCAATATTTACAATTAGATCATCATAAATGCTCTTCTACTAATCAGAATAAAAGAATAACAATTGAAAATTAATTCCCTATTGACTATTATAAGTGTAATCTGTTTTGTGGAAGTGTGCTGAATATAATAAATGCTCACAAAGGTAAAGAATGTGTCCTGTCCATTCATGAAAACACTCAGTTTACTGAGGCAGTTTTGCAGTCTTCATGAACAACAACATTTTGAAGGAGAATAGGAATGGAATATTGAATATCTCAACTACATACAATAAAATTATGCATCTCAAATTATTCTAGCTCTGTAGCAGATTCTAGTTCACAATATTCATCTTCATGAGCCTGAACTTTTACACTCTATCTAATTTAAACTAGACCTGAGGTACAAACCAAAATATCAGTTCAATATATCTCATTCTTCATAGGCTTTGGAAAAGGCTCTGGAAGTAGTACTTTTGAGTTACTTCCATAAAAGTTATAACAAACAGTACAATAACATTATTGGATAGTGAAAATTCTTGGCTACAGAAGACTATTTTTTAACATACTCACCACTATTAAATAAGCATTTTCACCAGTAATGAACAAGAACCTGCATGCCACACTTGTAAAAATTCACCCCAGTAGATATGACCCACTGTTTCTGTTACCACTGTTGAAAAACACCAAAACACC
Organism: Meleagris gallopavo; assembly: GCF_905368555.1. Classification (NCBI taxonomy): domain Eukaryota; kingdom Metazoa; phylum Chordata; class Aves; order Galliformes; family Phasianidae; genus Meleagris; species Meleagris gallopavo. Next base: position 28,920,173 of record NC_139435.1, on the reverse strand, counting down.
CCTCAGTGCCTCACTGTGCTGTCATCCACTGTTTGGTCTCCATAAACACACAGCAAAGATCAATGAATATGATTTTTGTTTTTCCATGGGGGAATTCAATGGCACATCTTTGCTTCATCCAAATTTCCATGTTAGATGCCATTTTGTCAGACTATCCCTCTGCTTCTATCTGTTACACAGCAATAAAATTAAATATTGTTGGGAAGGTTGAACTGCTCCACCACTAACATCCGCTTTTGACCTTCTGGGTCAATATAATAAAATAAGAAGCATTGCTTTTGGAGCAGCCCTAATGCATCATTTTGTATCATACTGTGAGGTTAAGTTTTCATGGTCAGACATTCAAATGCCAAGAAATATTATAACAAATATTATGCGGGATGCTTATTTTTTATTTCTTCAATATTTTTAAGAGAATTGTATATGATTAAATGCAGGTTTCAAACTTGCATTGCAAAACTTTGCATCTTATGTTGATGAAAAAAATCTCTAAAAATTTCTTGCTTGAAATTACAGATTAAAGAGTAATTAAATATGGTAAATATATAATTAATTTGAAAATTTTTGGTTTAATCTAATACTTGCTGTGTCACTTGAATAACTACAGTGTTGATACAAAAATAACGAGTGTGATACCAAGTGGATTAGATTTTTTTAGAATTAATTTTAAAAAAAATTTATTATTAATAATTAATTTTTTTTTTATGAATTTTATAGGTAGCAGAGAGCTTGCATGCCGTATTGCTGAAGGAATTAGTATTAGTTATCATAACAGACTAGATGTAACCAATATTTTAAGGAGTTTAACAAAAAGTAAGTGAATGTTAATGGAAATTTCTGATGATTAAATGTCTTAGGCCTTTAATCTCTAAAGGGCAATTAGATAAGACATGAGAAGAAGTGAGTGATCTCAAGAATATAAAGAAAAAGTGGGAGAAATCTTGCTGTTATTACGCTCACAATTTTAGGAATTAGAATCACAGAGTAATAGAACATCTTGGGAATAGGACAAGGAAGGGATCTATAACAACCGTCAATTCTAACTCCTGGTCCCACACAGGACAATCCGAAAATCAGGCGAAATATCTGAGAGCACTGTCCAGATAAATGTGACCACTGCAGTGGGGGTGATTTTACAGTGCCCAACAACCCTCTGTTGAAGAACATTTTTCTGATATCCAGCCCGACCTTTCCCTGTTACAGCTTCATGCTGTTCCCTTGGGATCTCTTGCTGTTCACCAGAGAGAGCAGATCAGCACCTGCCTTTCTGCTTCCCCTCATGAGGAAGCTGTATATCACAGTGAGTTCTCCCCTCAGTCTCCTCTTCTCTAGAATGAACAAACCGAAGGATCTCAGATGCTCTTCATACATCTTCCCCTCTAGAGCCTTCACCATATATTTAGCCCTCCTTCAGATACTCTGTATATGACAAGTACAGGAACAGTTTTCTGTTCTTTTTGCAATGTCGCACTCAAAACTGCACACAGTTCTCAATATAAGGCCAAATCAGTGCAGTATAGAGCAGGATAATCTCTTCCCTCAACCAGCTGCAATGCCATGCTTGATGTGCCCCTGGATATGGTTTTCCTTCCTGGCTTTCTGAACACACTGTTGACTCGTATTCAACTTGCTGTCCACCAAGACCCCTAAGAGTCTCCCAGCTATGCTGCTATCCAGCATTTCATCCCCTAGTTTGTACGTACACTTAGGGTTGTTCCTTCCCACCAAGTACAGAATCTGACATTTGCTCTTGTTAAATTTCATGTGATTGGTGATTGCCTAGTAACCATACTTATAACTTCAGATCACTGGCTGGAATTTGCAGAAGAGAAGAAAACTTTATTATTGTGTGGAAAACTGGCTATATATAAACATCTAGGATGATGTAAAAATGAAGATGTTCTGGGAGTATATTTACATTGGAGATTCTCAGAGGAAGAGAAGGATTAATAAAGAACGAAAATATGCATGAGACTTTTTATAACTTCAAACTTTAATGGGTATAGAGAAATAAACGACAATTAGAGAAAATATTCTCTGAAGGATGCTTCTATGTTAGGTTAGAAAAATGAAACTGGAGAGAAACTATATTGATGCTAATGAAAATAGAGGGATCAAGTCAGATAGGTGCAACTTTTTCCTCTTCCTATTATTGTCATACACACTGTGAAATAAATCAGAAGACTATGACACAAGTGCTTTATTATAAAAATCTCAGGTAGTTATCCCCTTTTATAAGATAAACACATGAGGAACTGTGAGACTCAGGTAAAAGATTAAAGTAAAAATTTCCTCTAGAAGACAGCAGAAAGTAAGATAGTGGAGAGAAACATCAGAAAAAGCATGAAGGAAATTCAGATATAGGTGAATCTGCACATATATAGATTTTGTTTAAAACATGCCTGTTTTAAAGCCAAGCTGCACAAGGTTATTATTCAGATTAGTTCACTGAATCTACTGGCATAATGTGACCTCACCTATGTTAAGTCCATCAGAGCACAACACGAATGTGTTGAGTGCCCATTGATGGAAAACACAGCTTGGGTGACAGGAGTCAGCCCAAAGACAACTATTTCATAAATAAAGAGGCAAACGCTAAAATAATAAAATGTATTGTCTCAAAGGAGGATTAAGTATTTATTCAGAGCATAATTTCTAACAGATGAAAATCTAATTTTGAACTCATATGAGAATGGTATCTGATGATAGCTGAAATGTAACAACCAAATGCACATGATTCAGCAAATCTATGTGAAGTTCATTTGTTAGTATTGCTTGATGCAGCAAAACCACAGACCAACATTTGATTCTAGTCTGTTCTGGAAATAAGTCCACCTTCTATTGAGCACTAATGATGTCATCTCTAGAAAAACGAAAACTCATGCTTCCAGATCTTTCATAAATATTAATTCCTCTGGAATCCATTGGTATTCATCCGAAATTCTGAATCATGGGACCAAATAACTTTAAGGTTGTGCATACAATATTTTCTCATCATAGAGTAACGGAACATAGGGGAGAACAGTTAGGACTAAACTACTAGATATTGGAAGAGAATGAGATAGAAAGGGAAGGTCTTAGGAAACACTTGGTCATGTTGACCTTCTATGTAACTATAGGATCTTTCTTGCTTCTTTGTACTAGGGTATATGTTAACTTAGGTTTACGAGTTCTTTTTCCTAATATTAATTCTGTACAGATGTTTACGTAAGTTCTGAATTTCTGATAAATCATAACGTATTAATTAATCTTCCTTTCTAACATGAAAGTAAACATCTGCAGAAGAAAGAATTTGACTTTTTTTATGAGTTGCTACCTTTCTTTTGTAGATAGATACTCCTGGTATAGGGCTGATTTCTAGAAATTACTCAAACACCTGTTTGAGTGAGATAGTGTTACTTCAAATACTCTTTAGACATGCTAGGGTTTATGTGGAGAAACTGCCAGATTATATCTTATAAGTTGTTTAAAGTTCATTAGAAAATCAAAATAAATCAAATGTCCATGAATGTCCACAGTTCAGAAAGACATAAATTTTGCTACAGACTTACATCTCCAGGCCTTCAAGTTTTCTACTACCTAGGAATAATCTGCATCAGCACAAGTTAATGAGAATCCAACACAAAATGACAAAATGAAAGCAGTGTTAATGCTTCAAGAATAAGGAGGTTTGCTATTATTTTTGAATAATATAAAATCAAAGTTATTTGCAGTTCTTCCTGTATGTTTACAAACGTTGATCAACATTATAAATCAAAGAAGAATGTGGTTCAACTTTAAATCCTAATTTTTGAACTTCATATGTTAAAGCCTCATTCATGAAGTATTGTTGTTTTAAGATGTCAGTGCTTGGCTATTGGAAAGAGAATACACAGATCAGATTGCTAATCTGCAATGCAAATGTATTGCAGTGACAGCTTGTGTTTCTACACATTTATTTCATTTGGGAATCATTGCTTGGAAATGTAAGTCTTCTGATTTGTCTAATTTACGTAAATACTGTGAGAATCCATTCTGTTCTCAGACATAAAATCATAAGTAAGAAATCTAAAGTATTCTGTTATGAGCTGAGATATTTTACTTCCTTGCTTTTAAGACATTATCATTAATTATGGCTAGGCTTTAGTTTATGGAATTCGATAACTGATATTCTGATACTTCTCAAGAGCATATGTCTCAATGAAACTCAGTGAATATAAAGCTGCTTTGTGATTTAGAATCTGATGGGTCAAAGAGCATAAAATTATTTGACTCCAGGAGGTTTAACAGCAAGAACACTATGCAGAGCTGAGCAAAACATGAATAAATAAACGTAACTGCACTGCAAATTAATCTTTAAAGTTATAATAACTAACTCTCCAGAAAGAGTCCTTTAAGAGTGACACACAACAACTGGTTTACAAACATCATTCAGCATACATCACTCATCATAAAACCACAACACAGCTTTACTCTATTTACTCTAGCTATTTCTTTTTTATTATTTTTGTAACACCAATAATATTCTCATATGCCATACGCTACTGGTATAAATATTTTGTTGTTTTAAAAAACATCTCTCCCAATAAAACATACAAAATAACAAATAAAAACAAACAAAAACCAACATCTGAATCTTTGGCTCAGATTTTTTTTATTTTTATGTTTTTTAAGGATTTATTCAAATGCACATGACTTCATATTTTTCCATTTAAAATTCATTACCTACTTAAGAATTCCCGGATTTTTTTGTAAAATAATGGCTAAACCTTAAGTAGAATGTGTCAACAGATTGTGAATTAGTTTCTGTTGTACCACCTGTGAATACTGAGAATTTTTTATTCACTTTCAATATGGAAAATAGAGGAGTGTCAGTTGATTTTTATTTGAATAACTCTTAAATTCGTCAGACAAAAGGCAAAATCCATTACATTTATGGTTCTAATTAACACAAAATTCAGGGTTGTAGAAATTAATATATACTTTATTTAAGTGAAATTTTCAGTTGAATGTAGATACTAAGTGCTTCATACTTTTCATTTGAATTTCATAGAATCATAGAATCATAAAATCACAGTATCACAGAATTGTTTAGGATGGAAGGCAACTCAAGGGCAGTCAGGGTAGTAGATTTCCCTCCTGTTTATAATCACCCTTTAAATATTGGAAGGCAGTAATGAGGTCTCCCAACAGCATTCTCTGAAGAAGACCAGTTCCTTCAGCCTGTCTTCTCAGGAGAGATATTCCAGTTCTCTGATCATCTCTGTGCCCCTCCTCTGGACACTCTCTCTTGAAAGTGGTGGCTTGACATCTTCCCTGTTTTGAGGGCCCTAGGCCTTGGTGCAGTACTCAAGATGGCCTTACAAGGACAGAGTGTAGGGAAACAATACCTACCTTGCTGGACACCCTCCTTTTTATGGAGCCCAGAATACAATTAGCCATCCAGGCTAAAAGTGCACACTGCTGGCTTGTTCTAAGTCAACCACCAAGTCATCTAAGTCTTTCTCAGCAGGAGTGCTCTGAAGGAGTTCTTTTCCCAGTCTGTGTGCATACCTGGGATTACTCCAACCTAAATGCAAAACCTTGCACTTTGCTTTGCTGAACTTCATTAAGTTTCTGTAAGACCACTTTTGAGTTTATCAGGGTCCCTCTCAGTGGTATCCCTTCCTTCTGCTGCGTCATTGGCAAACTTGCTGAGAGTGAACTCCATCCCACTGTCCATTATGTTGATAGAGATGTTGAAGAGAGCTATTCCCAAGGCAGACCCCTGGGGAACTCCACTCATGAATGGCCTCCACTTGGATGTAGAACCACTGATCACAACCAATTGCCTTTCCTTTGTCTACTGATGCTGTTGCTCCATCATAGGCCAATAGATTGGTCACGCATGATCTACCCTTGGTGAAGCTATGATGGCTGTCTCAAAATATCTCCTTGTCACTCCTGTGCTTTAACATCTCTTCCAGAAGGATTTGTTCTGTGATTTTCCCAGACACAGATGCAAGGCTCACCGCCCTGTAGTTTCCCAGGTGCTCCTTCTTCATTTTCTTACAAATGAGAGTAATGTTTCCCTTTTTCCAATTACCGGGGACTTCACTTGACAGCAACAAGTTTTCAAGTATGATGGGAGAATGGTTCAGCAACCACATCAGACAGTTCCCTTATGACCCTGGGATGTATGTCATCTGGCCCCATAGACTTGAACATATTCAGTATTCATGAGGCAGTTTCTGACTTACTCAACTGAAGACACACATATACTTCTGAGAAGCGTAAATGAAATGTAGATGTTCTTAAACAGGAGAGTGTCATTTCTAGTGTTAATCAGAAAGTGTTGTTGTAAAAAAATTCCCTTGCCTAAAAAAAGAGGGAAGAGAGAAAAGAGAAGAAGGATGAGGGAAAAGGAACGAGGGAAGAGGAAAGAGGGGAGAGGGAACAAAGTGGGGAGGAGGGAACAAAGAGAAGGGAAGGGCAAGAGGAAGAGGAAGAGGAAGGAATGGGAAAGGGGAAGGGAATGGGAAACGGGGAACAGAGAAGGGGAAGAGGAAGGGAAGGGGAGGGAATTTGTTTTTATAACTAAACTGCTACTCAGAAAATACTCTGAAAGGCTCCCATCTAAAATGACAGTAGAGTTTCACACTAGAATGCAATCATAAACAAATAATGCTATGTAATAAGAATGATTAATAATTGTAATTCTATTTTCCTTAATTCAGTGAGTACCTATACTGAGAATCTGGAAAAGGAAGACATTGTCCTTCAACTACTGTGGGATGAAATACACTAATTTTACCTTTTTATTATCTATTCACTCTTCAAGCCTACTTCTTTATTTGAAACCATTATACCTATATTGGTATGAGCATTCTTACTTCAGGGATACTTGGAAGACTAAACATTCTTTAACAGTCAGTAATCTATATAGACCACAATAATCGTATGTGCTACTGGAACACTTTTTTTTTCACACGAGGTAACAGAAAGTGAGTCTTTACTTTGCTGACCATATCTATTATCAAAACATTGACTCTGACCTCTGTTGTATAAGATAATTTATTTCATTGTCACAAGACTTACTAACTGGATATAACTTATTCACTTTATCTTTTGATTTTGAGTCTGGACAGGTTTCATGCTCTGCTTGTTTTCAGAAGGAGAGAAAAATAGGTACCTATTAGTTCTACTTGAAGTATCATTCAGGGAGAAAAGAACAGTTTCTGCTATGTGTATTTATACATGTACATATTACATGTAATTATATTGGTTTATATTTATCCTCTGTACTGACTGGGAGGAGACCACCTCTACATCCCATTTACTCATTTTGAATTGTCACACGAAGTAAATGTGATTAAAATCAAAACTTTAGATACATGTTTTAAGTCATGATGACTTAGTATTTTATTTCAAGTAATCTCTAGAGTTCCCTTTATTTTCTCATTATTCTTTGATTCTCTAATATTAAGGTATCACTGAAATCAATAAGAAAAAAATCTACAACACACAGAAATTAATTTGCTGAACTCTTCAGATAATAGAAAAAGTAATTGAAAGCAAGGTGGTCAAAAAGAATTCTAAGCCTTAATCCTCCTTATAGCTGTTTGTACAAAGGAATGGATGATACTGGCTGAAGAGAGAGCCATTCTTGAGCTGACACATTCCAAATACGCGGATCTCCAAGGCTCTATTAAACTTCAGAAATAACAAAAGATTTTCATCCACTGATCAAATAACACAAGGAGTGAAAGATGAAATCTACTCTGTTTCTGAGAGGGCAGAGTCTTTTAGGAACAACTTCAGATATTAAGATAATTTTTTGTTTTAAATAAATCATAATCTAGAGAGGATGTGTTATAAAGCATTACCTGTTTAAAAAAAAAAAAAAAAAAAAGTCTATTGTCAGATTGTTAAAAATAAACATAGTTTTACTCAAGTAGTCTTTTATCCTAACTGTAGATTGCCAGAGATCAACCCTTTGCTGGATTAAGAGCTCAGAACGAAGTATGTGGCATGAGAAGTACTACTTGTATTCTTTTAGTTCTTTGTAATGCTGCATTTCTCTTCTGAAAATCCAATATGATTATTTTCATCCTCTACTGCATGCATTTTACACCACAAAGAAACATTTACCAAGGTTCTTCAGGAACCTGTATCCACTCCAGAAATTAAACGTTTTTTGTATGTTTACACTTAGCATTGTCTGTAATATTCCAATTGTTAGCACAGTTTGAATATTTCAAAGATGTTTATTGAAGTTGCCAGTCAGAGATCAACATCAGCCATGCTTCGTTACTGTGCTATTGAAATGAAATAGTTTTTCTTTAGGAAATAAGCTCAAATTAGTGTCATCAGAAGTCATGTAAATTCCCACAGGCTGGCTCTAAGTACTGGCAATTCAACAATCAAGAGCCATCATGCATGCCTTGCTTCCAATTTATTTTTCTGCTATAGGTGGTTGTTCTAAACTGCTACTGCCTCAATGAAGAAAGAAAAGCACAAGTTTAATTTACTGTGCTATACTATGAGGTATAAAAAGTCTTGATTTGTGTTCAACAAATGTGGATAGGTTAGAGTATTTAACAAATTTCCAAAACATACTTTTATTTATATATTTCCTTATTCATAAAATAATAAAATATATATATATAATTTAATATAATTAATATAATATAATACTATAATTATTATATATTTTACATATTATATATATAAAATATATATTAAAATAGTATATATTATTAATTTAATATAATATATAATAATATAATATAAATTATAATTATATGCATATATATAATATAATATATAATTATATTCCAATATAACATATTGGAATATTATATAATAACATAATACAATATCATTATATTTTAATGTTTGTATTATTATGTTATTAAAATATAATTATGTAATTGTTATACTATTATATCTACTATTATTATAACTATTATATATAATTATAATTATTCAATCATTTTATATAATGTATTATTATATAACATATATGTAATGTTATATATAATATATAATATGTAATATTATATTATTTCCTTTTTCGCTCTGACAACTTTGTGAAGTCCATTGGCTGGAAGCACACCACTTTGCACTGTCCTTGTTTATAAGCCACTGAAGTATAGACTGCTTTCATCTAACAAGAAAGGCAGAAAAAGTCTCATAAACTTATGAGTAGAGCTGTCATGGTTTTATGATTTTTGGTTATTGGTATTCTACATCATAACATCATGTAGTGCACTGGGAGATAAAGAGTTAATGCTCCAGTTCTGGGCACTTGTCCAGAAGAGAACTACATTCTCCAGAAGACTGTTTGCTGTGCTGTTACCATTCCTGCTCAGGAGAACACATATAAGGCCTCAGTAGGTCACCTGACGTCAGTATTTTCAATCCTCAAGCTCTCTTGTTGCTGCTTGTCCTTAACGCATGCCATTAGTGTAAGGCCTTCAGCTTTTCCAGACACTTTCTCTCTTTATATTTGATTTATTAGCTTCAATTCTAATTATATTGTATTATAGTCTGTTATCTCAAATTCCAATTCCATATTTAGTAAATTAGTTTGTTTCTCCTCAGATCATTGCCACAGTTTTTAATTATTTGGGGTCCCCTGTTTCCCCTTTCCAGAGGGGTGGATCTGCAGATCCCTCTGCCCTGCTAGTCATGGAACTGGACTGATCCAGCCCATAAACCGCGGACAACAGCTTATAGCTTTTCTATGACTTCTGGACCACTGATTAGAACTGGAAGACATGTCTAAAGTTCACATGTGGCTGTTAGTCTGCAATGTCAATATTTCTTGCAGTTCCAATTGTAAGAAATGTTCACCATTTCTGTTCTCAGTATTCAGTGCTAATTTTTTATAAAACTTGCCAATATTAAATAATTTCAATGTTTAATGTCTGGAGTATATTATTTATGTCTCCCAAAACAAGTTAAGAAAAAAATAGATTATACTATTTTGTTCTTTTCTAAAGGTTTTTCTTTCTTTATCAAGTCTGTGAAAATCTTTCTGTGCCCAGGACAGTCTAATCTGTAATATCATCTAAATCAGTAACTTGTTTGTTATAGCTTTGCCTATGCGACATAAGTTTTTGTATACCTAGACTCTAACTATTGCGTTCAGGTTTTGCTGTACATTGTAATTCACTCGAAAGAAGAAATTTCATTTACTGGTCAACTTCTTTCCTTGAAATACAATGTTTCATATTATTTACAAATCACTAAGATTTCTTTTGTAAGAGTAGTCTTTAATGGTAGTTATTTTAAAAGCAGACATTTGAAGTAGTTAATTCTTTGAGATCTTCGCAACAACTTATTGTATGTGTTATGTTAGAGATTGCAAGGATTTAGGAGTGAAACATTCCTGATTTTTATTTATTTATTTATTTTTGGTATATTCTTTGTCTCTAAGTCAAAAAAATCTGTAAAACTGTGTCTCTGCAGTTGAGAAGTATTACCTTGAACAATTCTTTAAATATTGGACTTCTGGAAGAAAAGTGGAAGAAATCATTTCCAGTTTATTCTAAGTTTCAGCAGAAATATTGGACATGGAGTGGAAATTAATTTGAAATATCATATAACTTAGAAAGAAATACTTCTGCTTATTATAAACTTATAATTTTTCCACAATTGAAAATGAAATTTTGAGGTACATTATTTATGACAATTTTTATTCTTTTGGCACCACTTTTCCAAACTTCTGCTGTTTACTAGTGTTTCATACAAGACTTCAGATAAGCACACTTACCAGACAAATAAATGATATCTAAAATGACAAAAGGTCATGTCTACAACATATCTGCTTATTAGTCATTCCATTTTAGCACATAAACTATTTATCCTTATCACTAGTACTAGATGTAGACAGGCAACAGCTAAATGTGAAATTAGCAGTTTCTAATACCTTACTGCACTTGAAAATAAGGAAAATTAGCAGCAAATATCTGTAAGAATAAAAGCAAACAAAAGATTTCCACAGACTGGATTGCATATTTATCGTACTTACTTTCTTTCCCTCTTTTTTTTTTTTTTTTCATTTTTTTCATTTTTTTTTTTTTTCCATAATTCAGGTAACTTGGGAAGGGTCTTCAGGAAGTAAAAAATAAAAAATAAAAATAAAAAATAAAAAAAGATTGAGAAACAGTCGAAATGGTTTTGGTTTTGGTTTTGGTTTTGATTTCAAGCGAAAATTGAGCTTTTAGGTGTATTGAATTTATTATAGAAAGCTTGGAGGGCACACATTAAAAAAATTTAAAAGTAAAACTCTCAATTTTTAAATAAAAGTAGAGCAGCCCAAATGACGTCCCAGATTAAGAATTAGATTGGGAAAGATTGACAAGTGTGTATGAAATCATACAAATGTTCTCTGGATGAATGAAAACTTCTGAGGTCTTTTACTTCTATTTTTCAAGTATCCTGACATGAAGAATTTCAGATTTCTGTGTGAAAGTACTGACGGAGTTTTCTGTATGTTGCAGTATATTCACAAGTAATAACATTTCTCAATCCTCCTAGATTGTCTACTGCAGCAAAATTATTTAGCGTTCTTTAGCCTCTTAAAGTGCATTAGAAAACAGTAGAAATTGTGCATTTCTGTTCATCAGATTTTAGTAGTGGACTGGTGTTTCTAGAATAAATAAAGTACACACTCAACCACTATCACACAGAAACTGAGGTGCCATTGAACTAATGGGCATCTTCAGAAAATGACTGTCAGTTAAATATGTTATTTTAGGACAGCAATAGAAGTAATTATCTTTTATATCAGTAGGAAAAGATTTAGCACTGAGAGGCCATGATGAGTCCATAGAATCAGTCAACAAAAGAAATTTTTTACAGTTACTGGACCTGATTACAAAAGATGATGTTATAGAAAATGTTGTTTTATACCAGATTATAATACAAAATTAGCCAAGACCTTCAACAGGTTGTATCTCATTCAGAATAAAAAGGATGTTGACAACTATAAATAAATCAGTGGATTTGGGGTTAAGAATATAAAAAAACTACCACAGGATCGGTTTTCCAGTATATGAAGAAAACTGGCATTTATGGAAAAGCTTGATGTGGGAACTATTTGAGTGTGCTTAGAAGATAGGCTTAGAAGGGAAGATTAAGAAAGTTCAGATATAAGGGGTTTGGATATTCACTGTTCATCACTACCTTAAAGTGTCTTGCTCTAATCTTAACCAGTAAATAGATCATGTATCTTTCCTAACAAGAGAATTTCAATATGTATTCATTAACATACAGGTTGATATATAAACTTACATCTCTCAGTGATCAGGATTCTACATATCTGCTTTCTTGGTCTCATTAGAATTTTCTGGTGGGTGCTGGAAGATCTGTTGTTTCATTCCTGGGTGAATCAGAACTGTTAGTAAGCCAGGTAAACATAGAAATGCCATCTGTTTTACCACAGCTACATTTCACCTTACCAAACAGAAAATATAGTTTTCCATTTACACAGTCTTATAAACCGACCTCCTCAATTAACTAGAGATAAATAGGCTTGGAGTGGGGAAAGAAGATGGAAGAGTAAGTGAGAGAACATGATTATAATTTTTAAAGTGGGAAAAATAGTGGACAGAAGGGGTTTGTTGGGAAAAGGCAGATTGCAAACTTTGTTTTTCAGGAACGTAGAATCATAGACTCATTAAGGTTGGAAAGACCATCACCAAGTCCAACCATCAGTCCTAGTCTGTGACCACTCTAGCCCATGTTACTCAGTGTAACATCTGCATGTTTCTTGAAATCTCCAGAGATGGTGACTCCTTCACTTCCCTGGGCAGCCTGTCTCAATACCTAATCATTCTTTTGGAGAAGACTTTTTTCTTTATATCCAACCTGAACTTCCCCTTACACAAGTTGAGACCGTTATCTCTCATTTTCTTTATTAGTTTCCTGGGAGAAGAGGCCTAGACCCATCTTGTCACAACCTCCTTTCAGAAGGCAGAAAGTGATAAGGTCTCCTTGAGCCTCCTCTTCTCCAGACTAAGCAGTCCCAGTTCCCTCAGCCAATCCTCCTGAGATTTGTGTTCCAGGACCCTCACCAGCTTCTCTGTCCTTCTTCGGACTTGCCACATGGGCATATTGCTGGCTCAAGTTCAACTGGCTGTCAATTGACATCCCCAAATCCTTTTATTTCATGTAGTTTCCCAGTCACTCTGCCCCAAGCCTGTAGTGATGCATAGGGCTTTTTGTAACTAAGTTGCAGGACCTAGCAGGACCTAGCACTTGGTCTTGTTAAAATTAATAAAATTGGACTCAGGCCATTGATCCAACCTATCCAGATCCCACTATAGTGTCTTTCTACCCTCAGATAGATCAAAACTTTACCTGTAAAGGGTAAGGAAGAGTGAGTAGTGTGGCTGTGGAAGTGGAGACTGCATACACAGCAGGTGAAGAATGCCCTTTGGTTATCCTGTCACACCTTAGGTAAATGTTCGGAAGGGTGTTTTGAGTTGCTGTGAAGGGGTCATGACAAGTTCTGAGCAGAGTACATGGGATGTCAGAAAGAAGTATCAAGAAGGTTTTTATCAGAGGGAATGTTCATTCTGCTGCTTCTCTCTCTAGGGAGATGATTAAAACAACCAAGAGATACAGCAAATGTTGCATTGTTTATGTTATATTTCATTGCTTTAAGACATTCTAATTCATCAGTTGAAGACCACTGTAGTACGTTTGGGAATCTCTTTAGGAACTTCTGGGTACCTGCTGCTTCCAGGAGAGGTGGGACATGCAGTAAAGATCCATAGGTTCCTTGGATTGTCAGCGGCAACTTGAAGTGAAGTGAGAATGATGATGGAGCTCTGGGAATGATAGGTGCATGAGGTCCAGCAGATGTTCTTCTCAGTACCACAGATGAGGGGAAGTATATAAGGAGAAGAGCATGGATATTACAAATTATTGTAAAGCTGGCATTAGCAGCACAGTTTTAGTTTTATGACTGTGAAGCTTTTTTAAATATGAAAGGTGACTTGGAAGACATGTGATATACCTCAACATGCAGTGAAAAGGTACCTTTGCCAATAGAATGGCTATAATATTGGAGGAAGAGAGTTGACAACAACACTACAGCACTGGGGAGAGACGGAAAGAGTTACCCCAAAAAAGCACATGGTGCGATGTGAACAAAAAGAAGAAGAAAAAAAAAAAAACAAGAAAAATGGTCTTTAGCAGAATTACCTCCAGCATTTGCATGTAAACAAGGAAGTACCTACAAAATGCCATTATGGGGAAAAAAAATGAACTTTTCTAGGAAATACGCATACTGGCATGTCCCTTTGAAATAACTCTAAAGTATTACATTTAGTATTAAGAAGAAACTTGAGAAATTAGACATCTGTGATCTTACTGTAATAAAGAAGATGAGGAGGGATTTCTCATTTCATTGGAGAGCTGCAATAGAGAGATAAGGAAGGACACAGAAAGAAGATGAGTAGTTGAGATTGTCTTTTGTGGGACAGAGCAGCTGGAGTGCTTGGAGCTTTGCCTGATGATGGATGATCAGCCATCTGAAAAATTATGGAAATGATTTGAAGTGTAGACTAGCATCTGATGTCATTATAGTGAGTGTCTGCCATGGATCACCAGCCTAGGAAGAAATATATGAGGCTTTCTACAAGCAACTAGAAGTAACTTCATATAAGCAGATTTCTCATTGCAGAATTCAGCTACTGTTACATCGTCTTGTCAACAGTGTTGGGCCAGTTCAGCCCAGTTCTGTGACTAATGAGGCAGAGGGACCCACTGACCCATACCACAAGAGAGGTGGAATGGGGGAAAGGAAAAAGGTAGGGAGATAGGCCTAAAAACAAATGGATGCATACAAAAAGAGTAAGAAAGTTGTCTCCTACTGTTGTTACTATAGGAGTGCCCTCAATCAACTTTGAAATTCTAGGAATACTGGAGAAGTTTGAGAGAAATAAAAGAAAGCAAACTTCATGTTTTTCTTGAAGAATGTCAAGAAGGACCAAAGGAACTCAGTAGAACTCACCTCAATATCTGGGATGGTTATGAACTAAAAAACCCTGGAAATCACTCTAGAAATGAGAAGAGTAAAAAAGTGATTGGGAGGAGGAAGTGTAGATCCCTAAAGAGGAAGTGAATCTTAGTCAACTTGATAACACTCTGACCAGATGACTCTGTCCTGGCAAGTTTAGCCTGAATGTTGTGTCCAGGTCTGTCCTCCACAGTACAGGAGAGATGTAAACAAATAGGAACAAGTCCAGTGAAAGACTACAAAGCTGATGAAGGGAGTGAAGCATGTATAATATATTGAGATGAATAAGTGTGTCTGAGTGTTTAACGTAAAAAACTCCAGGAGGTTTTATCTATGTATAAATGTTTTGAGGCCTCACCTCAAGTGCTGTATTCAGTTTGGGCCCCTCAGAACAAGGAAGACATTCAGGCTCTGGAGTATGTCCAGAGAAGGACAGTGAAACTGGTGAGGGGTCTGGAACACAAGCCTTATGAGGAGCTGCTGAGGGAATAGAAAATATTTAGTCTGGAGAAAAGGATGCTTAGGGGAGATCTTGTAGCTGTCTATTGCTATCTGAAAGGAGGTTGTGATGAGGTACAAGTTGGCCTTTTCTCCTGTGTAATTAGAGAACTAGAAGGAATGGCCCTCTAGTTGACTAGAGAAGATTGTTAAGAAAAATTTCTTCTCTGAAAGAGTGGTCAAGTGCTGGAATGGGCTGCCCACTGAGGTTGCGTCACCATCCCTGGAGGTGATCAAGAAACATTTAGATGTTGTGTTAAGGGTCATGGTTTAGTGAGGAAATATTGAACGGTAAGTGAATGGTTGGACTGGATGATCTTAGAGGTCTTTTCCAAACTTGGTGATTCTATGATTTACATCTTACTGGTGGCAGTCAGATTTTTCTCAGTGGTACACATGAATGTGACAAAAGACAATGGGCGTAAACTGAAATATGGGGAATTCTACTTGAACATATGATGGTATGATATGAACTGTGAAGGTAGCATCAAACTCTGAAAGAAGCTGCCCAGAGACTCTGTAAAGTTCCCATTCTTGGGCACAATCAAACCCATCTTGACATAACCCTCTATAAGTAACCTACTGTATCTGTTCCTCTTCTGAGCAACGGTGGGATGAGGCCACCTCTAGAAGTGCAGCCTTGCCTCAGCAACAGTGTGTGTGCATGCACTTATATACCAATATTCATATGCACTTATATACCAATAATCAATAATATTGAGATATTTGTTCTCAAAAAAAAAATTCAGTCTTACTGGAAAAGTGGTTTTAAACAGAGGTAACTCAGTATTTCTTAAGAGTGAAACAGATTCTGGTTGAAGTGATATATAACAAAATTTCCTTGGGACTGGCCAGAACATGGTCTGGAACTGGCAACAGAGTAAGAAGATATTTTTAAGTTTAGCTGAAAAGAGTGATAAAAGCAAAATGCTGCAGCATAAAAGGTTAAGGGCAACTGCCTTTGATGAGTTTAGTGCACTGCCTGCTGGAGTGGTTTAAGAAAATCAAAAGTAAAGGTGTTTTTCCTTATCTGTAATGTTAATGAAGAAGAAGCTGAGCTTTTTGTGAAGTAAAATTGCATCCTGCATGGTAATTTGTCCGCCTCCGACAAGTTGTTATACTGCTTAAAAAGATAGTGTAGTATGCTCTGTACCCCCATGTGATAAATAAGCAGGAAGGACTGGCTTCAACTGACATGGAGAAGGCTGAGTTACTCAGTAAGTTCCTTGCTTCAGTCTTTGTTACTAGTCAGTCTCTTCACATCTCTCACATCCCTGAACCTTTGGCGGGATTCTGGGAAAGTAAAATTCCTCCTACTGTTAAAGAAAAGCAAATCAGAGACTGTCTCATTAGGTTGAATGTGTACAAGTCTATGAGGCCAGATGACACGCACTCCTGAGTTCTGAAGGAACTGGCTGATGTTGCTTCCAAACTCTTCTCCATCAGATTTGAAAATTCATGGCTATAAAGTGAAGTCCCCAGTGACTGGAAAAAAGGAAAAAATTATTTCTCTTATTTTTAAGACAGAGAGAAAGGAAGCTCTAGAGAACTATAGGCTGTAACTTCATGTCTGTACCTGGGAAGATCAAGAAACAAGTCCTCCTGGAAGAGATGTTAAGGCATATATAAGACAAGAAGCTGTTCTGAGACAGCCAGTATGGCATCCCCAAGGGCAGATCATGCCTGACAAATATAGTGGCCTTCTATGAAGGAGTGACAGCATTATCAGACAAAGGAAAGGCAATTAGTGTCATCTACCTGGATTTCTGCAAAGTCTTTGACACGGCCCCATCAAATCTTTATTTCAAAGTTGGAGAAATATGGGTTTGAAGGCTGCACTATTCTGTGAGAAAAGAATTGGTAGGATGGACATAGTCAGAAGGTTGAGATCAATGGTTCTGTGTCCAGGTGGAGACCAGTCATTAGTGGTGTTCCCCATGTCTTAGGGCTGGCACTCTTCAACATCTTTATCAATATCATAGACAGTGGGATAGAATGTACCCTCAGCAAGTTTGCCAATGACACCAAGCTGAGTGGTGCAGTTTGATAGAACAGAAGGAAGGAATGCTATCCAGAGGTAGCAAAACAGGCTGGAAAAGTGGGGCCATAAAAGCCTAATAAGATTCAAAAAGTGCGACGTACATTTGAGTTGGGGCAATCCAGATATGTCAATAGACTAAAAGAATAAATCCTTGAGAGCAAGGAGCCTACCAAGGAGGACTTCATGGTTTTGGTGGACAAAAATCTGGATGTGAGCCAGTAGTGTGCAGCCTGAAAGGCCAGCAGCATCCTGGCATCAAAGGAGGGTTGTCCAGTAAGGAGAGGAAGGTGATGATCCCCCTCCACTCTGTCCTTGTGAGGTCAAATCTTGAATACTGTATCCAGACATGGAGCCCCCAACACAAGAAACACACTGAAGCATGTCCAGAGAAGGAGAATAAAGATTACCAAATTTCTGGAGTACATCCCCATCGAAGAAAAGCTGAGAGAGCATGTTAAGTCTGGAGAAGGCTCTGCTGTGACCTTATTGTGACCTTTCAGTGCTTAAGGGGAGCTTATAGACAGGCAAGGGACCAACTTTTTTTACATGGGAAGACATTTATATGATGGGGGAAATGATTTTAAACTAAAAGTGGAAATTTAGGTTAAATGTTAGGAAGAAGTTCTTCAGTCAGAGAGTGACAATGCACTGGAAGAAGTTGCCCAGAGAAGCTGTGTATGTCCCATCCTTGGAGGTGACAAAACAAGTCTGGATATCGCCCAGGGCAGCATGATCTAATGGCTGGCAACCCTGCCTATAGCAGAGGGGTTGGAATGAGATGTGTTAGAAAGTCCCTTGCAACCCAAGGCAGTCTATAATTCTATGATTCCATGATTCTTTGATCCTCAAAATTACATGAGGATGACAATTCAGCCACTGGGAAAGCCAGTGAATTTTCACCTGACTTTAAAAAGTCATAAGGCAACTTCAAATCTGTAAGATTGTCATGGTTTCCTGATTTTTTGTTATCAGTATTCCACATCAAAATCATGTATTGCACTGGATGTTAAAGATTACTGCTCCAGTTCCATGGACTGCTAATATTTCTGGGTACCTAGTCCTCAGAAGAGAAGAAGATCTACATAATCATACTCCAGAGGACTTTGAGTTGTTTTTCTGCTTCTGTTTTCTATTCAGAGGGAAAGATAAAATCATTCATAGATCACAAGACATCCACCTCTTTTGCTTTTCTGTTTGTCCCAGCTAGACACCTCTCTTTCAGCATTAGAGAAAGGTCTTCGGTTTTTGGACACTTTCTCATTTTATTTGCTCTATTAGCTTCAGTTGTATTACATCGAATTATACTTGTATTGTATCTTGTATTCCAATATCTTGTTTAGTAAATTAGCTTTCCTCCCCAGATCATTGACACTGTTTTTTTTTGGTTTTTTTTAGGCCCATCTTCCTGCCCTTTTCCCCTTCCCTTTTCCCAGGGCATATGTTTGTGGGTGCCTCCTCCCCATTACTGATGGAACCAGGCCAAACATGCCTGTAAGCCATGGATAAACAAGTGTATAACAGTCATAACTTTTTTTTTTTTCAGTCTTCTTTATTAATTATCTTATTTATAGACATTGGCAATAGTGTATGAGATTTGAATGAGTGGAACATAAACCTTATTGTATAGACCTTTTGAAGAGTTTATCAATTTTTTTTCCTATGAAAGGACAGGCAGAAAAATATTCTAACTCTTCTATCATATTTGGCTTTCCTATAGCATACAATTACTTCTGGTACAGCTGGTGAACAGAAAATAGCTGCTCGTGGATGTAAATAAAATTTGTATTTTGCTTAAATTCTTCTTTGTTATCTTTGTTCTTTGTAATAGCCTTCAGTTTACAAGCATCCCTCTGGTCTATCTGATATAGTTGCCAGCTACCCTATTTTCCAACATGTAGCACATTCATGCCCAAGTCAACTTTCAAATTAGAATGGAAATTTTAAGAAAATATCATAGATGCTAGTGTCTTGAGATATTCTTATCTCCAGTTTGGAAGATCTTTTTTTCAAGAGTTCAGTTTTGAAGGTACTGGCGACTGTACACTTACTCCTCCTTCATCTGATCATATAAAACAGGATTATACTCAGCACATGTGAGTGAAACATGCAGTGAAAAAGGATTTGACTCCCTCTAGTCTAAAAATATCTTTGCTGGTTAGAAAAATCATAGGAGAGAAAGGCATTGAGTGTGATGGATGTTTGTTTCCTGAAGTTAGTGAATGTCACTTAAGTCAGTCAAAATGGCGTCAATCAAGCACTGAGAATATGAAAATTTAATTAAAATTGAGTGGGTAGTGTATATTTTGTTATAGTCAGTGTTTAATCAGTAAAACTAAGAAAGTAACAGAGTTCTTCCAAAATGATCATGAACAGCCTAATGGCAGCAGGCAGCACTAAATATATGCATAAGAGGATTAGTCTGATTTTGAATATTCTAATCTTTCCATATCCAAACTGCAAACAAAAAGCAGGAAAGAGAATTTTCATTTTGTTTGTATAGCAAAAAATTAAAGTGCTTATATGCATAACCTCTGTTTGTCCTGACTTGTCAGATTAGATAGGTTTGGAAAGGAGAGGGTGCAATGCCAAATACACGCAATGCATCAAATTAAATTTTCTGGGGGGAGAGTTGGCAAAGTAAAAACTATTACAGAACAGTGTGAAATGAACAGAACCTAATGGAAATTCAACAATGTATACATGATTTCTTCTCTTTTCCTACCTTTGTACCACAATAATGATATTACTCATGCACTTGTACCTCCTTTCTCCATAGAAAAAGAAGGAAGGAAGGGAGGAAGGAAGGGGAGGAAACAAAATACAGCAATAAGCTATTTACCTGTTCTTGACTTTAACAAAGAAAAATTGTAGCATCAGCAAAGCTTTCCTATTTAACATGAAAGGATAGACAGAGATGCACAACGTCTGAATGCAAAATAAAAGCTGGTATTAGCAATGGGATCAGTATTTTATACATTTTTTATAATCACAGTTCTTTCAATTCCTCATCTTATGATCATCTTAGCAACTTATTTTTTCCTGTATGAACTAAATTAGGCAGAGATTTATGTACAACAATTCTAATCCTCAGTATCTGGAAGACAGATTACCACTTTTAGCAGAATATTCAGTCCTTCAGGAACCACTTAAAATCTTGCAACTGTAGCTGAGACCACTAGCACTCTCCATGCTTTTAAGCCTGTGCTGTCACAGGAATTAGGACTGGTATTATTAAAACCTTTGTCAGTGACATGGACAGTGGAACTGAGTGCACCCTCTGCAAGTTTGTGGATGACACCAGTCTGAATACTGTAGTTCATATTCTGGAGGGAAAGGATGATATCCAGAGTAACCTTGACAGGCTTGAGAAATAGGCCACTGAGAATCTAATGAGGTTCAACAAGATCAAGTTGAAGGTCCTGAACCCGAATTGAGGTACAGACTGCATGATGAGTGAATAGAGAAACAAAATCATGAGTGATTTAGGTTGGAAGGGATCTCAAGGATCATCAAGTTCCAACACCCCTGTCACAGGCAGGGGAACAAACCTCCAGATCTGGTATTAGACCACATCTGAGGGCCCCATCCAACTTGGTCTTGAACACCTCCAGGTGCAGAGCATCCACAATCTCTCTGGGCAGCCTGTTTCAGCACCTCACCACACTCTCTGTGAAGAACTTCCCACTGATATCTAATCTAAACCTTCTCTCCTTGAGCTTAAAATTATTCCCCCTTGTCCTTTCACTATCTTCCCAAGAGTTGATTTCCCTCCTGTTTATAATCCCTGTTTAAATACTAGAAGTCTGCAATGAGGTCTCGCTGAAGCCTTCTCTTCTCCAGGCTGAACAAGCCCAGTTCCCTCAGCCTGCCTTTGCAGAGGAGGTGCTCCAACTCTTTGATCATTTTTTGTTGTCCTCTCTGGACCCTCTTCAACAGCTCCACATCTTTCCCATATTGGGCACCACAGACCTGGATGCAGTAGTCCACCTGGGGCCTCACTAGGGCAGAGTAGAGGGACAATCACCTCCCTCTCTCTGCTGGCCTCCTCTCGTCTGATTGAGCCCAGGATACCATTGGCCTTCCAAGCTGCAAGAGCACACTGCTGGCTCATGTTCAGTTTTTCATCCACCAGAACCCCTAGGTCCTTCTCAGCTGGGCCACTCTCAAGAACTTCTCCCAGTCTGTAAACATACTAGGGATTACTCCAACCCAAGCACAAAACCTTGCAGTTTGCTATGCTGAACCTCATTAGGCTCACACAGGTCCAAGTTCAAGTTTGTCAAGGTCCTCCTGGATGGCATCCCTTTCTTCTAATGCATCAACTGAACCACTCAGCTTGGTGATATCAACAAACTTGTTGAGGGTGCACTCAAGCCTATTATCAGTATCACTGATTATGCTGAAGAACACCGATTCCAAGACAGACCTCTTGGGGACACTGCTTGTCACCAGCCTCCATCTGGACATAGAGCTATTCACCACTAACCTCTATCTGTCTATGGACCTCCAACCAAATCCTTACCCACTGAATAGCCCATCCCTCCTTATCTCTCCAATTTAGAGAAAAAAATGTGGAGGACTGTGTCAAAGGCCTTGCTCAATTCCAGGTAGATGACATCGGTTGCCTTTCCTTTGTCCACCAGTGCTGTCTTTCCATCACAACAAGGTCACCAGATGGGAAGGTCATGCCTAACCATTGATAAAGCCACACTGGCTGTGTCAGATCACCCACTCACCCTCATGTGCTTTAACGTCCCTGTGTCCCCAGGCACAGAAATGAAGATCACTGGCCTGTAGTAGCCTGGGTCCTCTTTCCTCCCTTTCTTGTGAATGGGAGTGAGATTTCCTTTTCCCAACAGCCACAACTTTTCAAATACGATGGACAGTAGCTCAGCAACCACATCAGCCAGCTCCTTTAGGACCCTAGGATGCATGTCATCCAGCCCCATAAACTTGTATACATTCTGCCTCATGAGGAGGTCTCAAACTAGCTCTGCCCTAACAGCAGAGGGGATGTCTTGCTCCAATTTACAGGAGGGAGAGGAGGTTCTTTTTTAATATGTATACCCGGTGTGAGATTAAGAAATAATGGTTCAAATATTGATCTGACCAGTTTATTATAAATCCTAATCAGGGAGAGGGGGAAGGGAAGGACAGCAACTATTATGAATTAGGGTGATGGGGAAGGGAAGGAGGGTGATAGAAAAGATAGGAAAGAAGCAAGAATCGCGTAAAGCGGGGATAGTCACCAGCAGGATCCAGCAGTCCCGCTGCATGCCATTTCAAAGGTCTGAGGCAAAAGCATAGGCGGAGAGCAGCAGCAATGTGGCCAGCCTTGGGCAGCAAGCAGGTAGCAGGAAGAAGTTGCAGAGCCAGTCTGGGAGGAAGCAGCAGGACTCAGGTAGCAGGCTCAGGAGAGTCAGTGAGCATGCAGGAATTCCGTAGTGAGGAATCTGATGGCAGACACCTTTGTTCTTCTTCAGCATGCTGGCAGAGTGCAGAGCAAGTCCAGGAGGGACAGAAGCAGGTCGTGAGGCTGCCCATGTCAGAAACCTCTTCTTCTTCATGAGGAATCTGTTGCCAGAAAACCTAAACCTCATGGTCGTAGGTCCCCTTTTTATCCTCCTTCTTCTGCCAGCGTCACATTCCTGGGTGCTTGGATAAGAACCACGTGAAGCACCTCCTGAGATGGCCATCTTCCTCAAGATAAGCCCACACAAAAGACTGCTTCCTGGCCATTAATCTGCAGCTTCTCTCTCTCTTTGCCCCTGGCCTTGTCCATCTGTGTCCCTCCGACAAAGGATTTTGCAACTCTTGGCCAGGACTTGTCCATCACTTTTCTCTAGACAAAGGATTTCTTAACCCTTGCCCAGGGCTTGCTTGAACTTGTTCATATGTGTCCCCAGCAAGCTTTGAGACAGTGACGTAAAAGAGTAATCTCTTGCAGGGGGAGAGATTTACTCCCCCGTTTCCCACTTATAGGCTCAAGGATGTAGGCCTGAGGGACGTGAGAAATACCCTGAGGAGAAGAGTTTGAGTCTATTGGTGAATTAAAAATAAAACATAAGTTGGCAATGTGTGCTTGGAGACCAGAAAACCAACCATATCCTGAGATGCATTGAAAAAAATATATCTGGTAGACTGAGAGGCAATTCTCCCAAAAATATTCTGCTCTTACAAGACTCTACTTAGAGTACAGTGTTCACAATAAGTCCAAAGGAGGGCAACAAGAACGATCAGAGAGCTGGAGCATCTCTCTTATGGAAAAACACTCATACAAGTAACTTCACATAGCTTCGAGAAGAGAAGGTTCCAGGGAGACCTTATGGCAGCTCTCCATTACTTAAAGTGGACCTATGAGAAAAATGGCAAGAGACATTTTACCGGAGTGTGGTGATAGGACTTTTTACAACTAAAGATGGTAAAATTAGATTAGATATTTGGAAGAAATTCCTTACTCTGAGTGTGGTGAGGCACTGGAATATGTTGCCCAGAGAATCTGTTTGTGCACCAACTCTGGAGGTTTCCAAAGACATGTTGGATGGTGATCTGGGCTTCCTGATCTAGTGAGTGGCAGCCCTGCCAAAGTCAGTAGGATTGCAACTAGATGGTCATCACTGTATTTTCCAACCTAAACCATTCTATGATATGCAAGCAATTCTAGAAATAAATACCTGAATCTTTGCTTTCTATTTCAGATTTTATCCCTCTCATTATGAATCTGAGCATTCAAAAGATTTGTACAGCCCCAAAATACATTTATGGGAATACATATACTGTATACAGTACAGTTTGGTTAACTTCATTTTCTCATTATGGAAAAGCTCCCTCCATAACTTGCTAACTCTTAGAGATCAATAGAACTTGCTCTTTTGTTCTTTGAAAGATTTCTAAGAAATCATCAATGCTTAGTTCACTAAAATTCATTTTGTATTTTACAATCTGACTAAGGTACATACAAAGTAAATGAAGCCACCACTCTGCATGTGGATATTTATAACTACATCTTATTAGTACTTAATACTGTGGAGGAAAGGCCAGGTTGAGGATCTGTGCAGGACACTTCTGCAGAGATCATGGAATGATTAGTCTTACTTATCCAGTAGCTGAAACAAACAAACAAACAAACAAAGTTAGCCAACAGATTTCCTTGTATGGATTTGTACAATAGTATTGGTCATTAGAAAACAGTATGTTCTGGCAAATACAATGTTAATTACCATCTTGCTATGTATATATGTGTGTATTTTCTTTTCTTTAGGGTACTAGAGAAAACTCTTTTGTTAATCTGATGGACACTATTCAAAATTACTTCTAAATGGGTAGACCAGGTTAGGATATTTTGTTTTACTGTTGTGAACATCCTTCCGTAGTCACACTTGATTCACTACTGATGAAAAAAATTCATGTTCATTTTTCATTAGTAAAATCCATTTTAAGGTCTCCAGGAGGTAATTGTTTTTAAAATTAGTTTTTATTTTATTAGTGAGGGTGTATGGTGTTAAAACCATGCTGGAGCCACTGGCACTTCAATCAAGTTTATTAATACTGCTACAATCACTCTATGTCTCTGTTCAGTATGACACCATTAACCTTCTGAGACTAAGAAATACTTTTAAAGAGACAACATAATTTTTAACTAATTACTCCAGAACACATTTTAAAGCTTTCTTGTTTGTTTGTTTTCACTAGTTTAATTCTCTAAAAAAAGAAACATGGGTAGCTATCAGCTGAGAATCAGAGGAGAAACATCAGCTGTCTGAAAGTACTATTTGTATCCTTCCCGAAATTTTGGACAATGCATTTGACTCTTAGATACACGAAAAGAAAATAGATGGAGAGCAAGCTTGCATAGAGCAGTCCTCGCTGTTCTGACATATGTAAATAATATGACAAGAAGGAACTCTTTTAAAGATACCTACACTGTTTACAAAGTGATTAGTCTCCCATGTCAGATACTCACTCTTCAAATTCTACCCTTTCTCTACTGCAGTTTTCCTACTGAAATTGTCAACCACGTTGATTTGTAACACAAAATAGTGGAGATAAAGGAAGAGAACAGCTCTTCATTCCTTCTTGATAGCCCTAGTATCCTTTAGCAAACCTGACATTTTTCTCTGCAGTAGGATCAGTTTGAAGGAGAAAGTGATAATGACAGATAAATCAATTCTCATTTCTGTTCTACACACTAACTAATAAATACATTAGTGAGGCCATTAATATCATTACTGCAGACATTTTGTCCCTCACCTTTGCTAAAACTTCTGCATTCTTGCATATCAGTCCAATCATATTGTTGCCGAACTGCTGACTTATGGTAGGTAAAACTCAGAGGTAAAATGTAAGGTGATATTACAAAGCTGAATAGGCTTGGAAGATGGCACCTGAACCTAGTAATCAGATATTATTTCAATGGCATGACAGCAGAGCTAAGTTGATGGCAAAAGAAAGTAATGAATGTTTATTGAAAACTCTGTATACAATGAGGTTCACACTGAAATCATCTCTGCATTAAAGAACAGAGATTTGGTCACTGTTTTGTTTAATGTTATATCCCCAGCCTTTATGAAGCAAATCAATGAAACAATAGAGAGGTTATTTATGTTACAGCCTTTGTTGTGGGCCAACACATATGGAGAAAGCTGAAGTGCTCAGTGACCTCTTTGTCTTCACCTGTGAGAGCTCTAACCACACCACCAAAGTTGCAGAAGTAAAAGGTAAGAACCGGGAGAAGAAAGAACTGCCTGCTGTAAGTGAAGATCAGGTTCAAGGTCATCTAAAGAACTTGAAGGAGCACAAGTCCATGGGGCCCAATAAAACCCAACTACAGCTTCTGGTGGAGCTTGCAGATGAAGTTGCCAAGCCACTATCAATTGTATTTGAAAGGTCATGTCAGTTTGGTGAAGTTCCCACTGACTGGAAAAGGGGAAACATAACCCCCATTTTCAAGAGGAAGAAAAAAGATGATCCAGGGAACTACATGACAGTCAATGTCACCTCTGTGCCTGGTGAGATCACCGAGCAGATCCTTCTGAATTCCATACTAAGACAAGTAGAAAATAAAGATGTGATTGGTAGTAACCAACTTGGATTCATCAAGGGCAAGTCATACCTGACTTTTATGGTGGAGTTACAGCATCAATGAATAAAGAGCTACAGATGTCATTGGATTTGTGCAAAACGTGTGACACTGTCCCACACAACATCCTGATCACTAAATTGGAGAAAAATTGGTTTGATGGATGAAACATTCACTAGATAAGGAATCAGCTGGATGGTCACACTCAAAAAGTTACAACATCTCAGAGTCCAAGTGAAGACTGGTGATGATCAGCATTCCACAGGAATCAATGCTGTAGACCAGCAGGTGAAATGAGGTGATTCTGCCCCTCTACTCTGCCCTCCAGAGTCCCATTCTGGAGTACTGCAATCAGTTCTGGGGCCTTCAGCAAAAGAAGGACACCGAGCTCTTGGAATGGTTCCAGAGAAGAACCACAAAGATGATCAGAGGGCTAGAGTATCTCCCCTATAGTGACATGCTGATGTTCTTCAGCCTGAAGAGGAAAAGACTCTGGGGGGAGATTGTACTGGCCTTCCAGCACATGAAGGGGGCCTAACAGAAAGGAGGAGAGGGACTTTTTATGAGGGTATGTAGCAATAGGATGAGGCGTAATGGCTTTAAGATGGAAAAGGGTGGATGTGAACTAGATTTATTTATTTTTTTTATTTTTATTTTTTTAAACTGTCAGGGTGGTGAGAGAATGGAACTGACTGCCATGTGAGGTTGTGAATGTCTCTTCCCTGGAGTCACTGAAGATCAGGTTGGACGGGGCTCTTAGCAACCTGGTCTAGTGGGAGGTGTCCCTGCCTGCAGCAGAGGTTTGGAACTAGATTATTTTAAAGATCTCTTTTATCCAAAACATTTTAGGATTCTATGAACACAGAATACAGTTTTACCAAGTCTTAATATACTTGCTATTCATTTTTTACAGCATGACAGAGATAATAGTGGCATAAAGTTTTTTACTCAATTACAGTAGCTCAGAAATGAAACCTAGGTCATCATTATTGTTGAGGGGATAAGTGTGGAGAGGTTTTACAGAACAGCAGCAAACAGTGAATAAGGATGTCTGCTCCTCTCTTGAGACAAGTAAATGCCTCTTACTTGCTAACTGTTTATGCTTTCTGCAAAGTTTATGAAGACAGTTTAATGCCATCTATAAAAGTTACAGATGTGTACTCACTGGACAAAGTCTCTATGATGGTGTAAGATATTATTCTGTTAACATCAGTGTCTCAAAGCTTGCTGGGGACACAGATGGACTTGTCTGAGTTCAGGCAAGTCCAGGGCAAAGGCTGTGAAATCCTTTGTCTGGAGAACTTTGATGGACAAGGCCAGGGGCAAGGAGAGAGAGATAAGCTGTAGATTAATAGCTGTGAAGCGGTCTTTTGTGTAGACTTATCTCAGGATGATGGCCATTTCAGTGGATACTCACATGACTCTTGCTCAAGCGCCCAGGGAAGTCACGTAGGCAGGAGGAAAAGGAGGATAAAAAGAGGAATCGAAAACCATGAGGTTAAGTGTCTACCATCAGATCCCTCACAATGGAATTCCTGCGTGCTGGCGGACTCTCCTGGGCCTACTACCTGGGTCCTGCTGCTTCCTCCTGGATCGACTCCGCGACTTCCTTCTGCCACCTGCTTGCTGCCCAAGGCCGGCCACACTGCTGCTCTCTCCCCCCCCTCCTCCCCGCTGCTTCTACCTCGGACCATCAAAACATCGTGCAACGGGACGGCTGCTGGATCCTGCTGGTGACTATCCCCGCTTTATGCAATTCTTGCTTCTTTCCTATCGCCCTCCTTCCCTTCCCCATCTCCCTGATTAGGATTATAATAAACTAGTTAGACTAACATATGAACCATTGTTTCTTAATCTCACGCCGGGTATACAGATATTACAAGAACTGCATCTCCCTCCTATAAATTGGAGCGAGACAGATGGTGAGCTGGAAGATCTGTTCTTTGCATTGTCTTGTATACTTCTTACTGTTATGAAATCCTAGTAAAGCAACTGAGAGTTTCAGGCTCTGCAACAATTTAATATTTGTCACTGAAGCACTTAGGACCTATACCCATTCTCCATCACAGTGGTATATATTAAGGGGAATGAAGGCCACTGTACAAATAACGAATGTACAGATGTTATGGTATAGCAGAGATTGGCTAAGTAGCTGTTACACCAAAGCAGGAAACAGAAATGATAGGCACACTCACCCATATTCTGGACATGACAGGAAAACTCCAGTGGAGCAGATCTCCAGAAAGAGATCCTTCCCCACTGGCAGTCAGCTCTTAAATGGGTCTAGGAGAGGTGGGGCCAGGCTGCACCCATTCCAACAGCACAGGTGAATTGCCTTCACCTGTGCTCCCGTGGCTGACTCATTGCTCACCTCAGGTGATCAGAGGTTCAGGCTGTGATTCAGCAGTTCCCAGACAGTCCTATATGAATCTTGATGCCACAGCTTATAACATGATGAGCCCCACCTGTTTAGACATACTTTCTCTTAAGACCTGAATTCTATGCTTGTGTCTTCTCCGTAAGGTAATTATTCTCTGAGAAAGATACTTGCTTTAAAATGCTCTCCAATTTTTATTTGATATTTCAGTGACAGAAACTTTTTTCTCTATATTGCTGATAAAGAACTGTTGCAAGCATTTCTAAAAGCAGTCCTAGGTGAGTTGTTACTCATTTGTTTATTCACTTTTTTCTCATAGTCATACTGATGAAGTTGACTTGAGCCAAAGAAAACAGTATGCTATTTTCCTTTCTTTTCTAAGACTATGTTGCTGGGCAACAAATGTTACATATATATTGTGGGAAATTTATGAAGTACTGAGAAAAAGGTCTTAAGAAAAACATTTACATAAAGTACTACTGAAGATACGCTTTACGCTATTAGAATGTTTGGCTGAAATTTTTTGTTCTATGAAATGTAAGTATATTCTAAAAGAAAAAATACAAAACAAAAAAAAAAAAAACTTAGCGTTCATCTACTTAAAAGTAAGGAAGTATTAGTTTTTCCTGTGTTTTCTTCTATACTAATATCTTGATAAACTTCTAAACGTAGATTGCTTCAAAAATAATGCCTCCAATTTATTTCTATGGAAACTACAACAGATTAAAATAGCACAATGTTTGATAGAGAAAATTCTCAGCTAAAAAACGGTTGTTTTTTTTTTTTTTAACATACTCACTATTATTAGATATTATTTTCACCAGTGATGAACAAGAGCCTGCATACAATGCTTGTAAATATCTGCACCATTGGAGGTGATCCGTCACTTCAGCACTGCTGAAACACATCACCCTCACCTCACTATTCACATCCACTGTTTTATCTCCACAGATGTTCAGCAAGCATCAACGAATATCAGTGGGTACCATTTTTTCTGCATGGAGGTGCTCAGTGACAGACATTTTCTTTATCCACACTTCCATGCCATTTTGTCAGACTAACCTTCTGCTGCCAACTGTCACGCAGCAAATGAATGTAAAGGAATATTGGCAAGAAGGTTCAGCTTCTACTGTCATCCCAACAACATCCACCTCTGATGTTCTGGGCCAACTAATAAAATAGGAGGCAGTGCTTTTGGAGCAGTCCATCTAGTTGTCTCCAGAAATCTTGGGATGGTGTCACGGCAGTATAGCATTTAATTCTAACATTTCTCCAAATTATTAACCATTGCAAAAAATCTTTGCAAATGTGTATTACTTGCTTAAATCATTTTGATAACTCTTTATACTGGTAGCATCTGATTGTAATCTTTGCCTTGTCAAAATGTGATTAGGAAGTTTAATGATTTGAACTTTTTTTCCTATATTGTCTCTCTTGATTTAATACAACCTAATATAATATTCTTCAAAGTTTTTCTGCTTTACACTAGGGCACGCATCAGTTTCCTTACAGCAAACAGGTGTGTGGCAAAGGATGCTTTCTAAAAAGTTAAGAGTTTACAGTTACAAATTCCTTTTTCATTTTGCAAATTTTTGGCTAAGATAATTATCAAAACCACTTCTCATTAATATATTTGTTAATAATTTTCCAATTTCTACTGTTTATTTGTTCAGTAATTTGCAGTCATGCCTGCTTTTACTTTGTACCCCGGGATGACTTCAAGGGGCACTAAGGGGCATCTTGAAGAGATACTTGCTCTTTTCTCAGTCCATACAGATGTATCAGCAATCACTATCAAGTCTCTGCAATCTAAATGTTCTCACTCTTTCTCCCTGACTTACTGTTCTCTGATAAACATGAGCTTTTTTTTTTTTTTTAACCTTACTTTGTAATGTCACAATTATTTCCCCACTTCTTTCAAAGAGGTATAACATTCAAGTTCACTTTATGTTTTTTTTTTCCTGGAAGACACCCAAGTCTTTCTCAATCTGGTATGCTGTAAACATGTCAGTATTCACTTCTTCTTGCTTTACAATATTGACTCTACATTTATGCTAGTTACTACCAGCAAATCCAGAATTACTTATGAGCCAAACTCCAAAATATGAAAATAAGTGTTTGCTTTTAGAAAGTACAGTTCCAGTTAAACTTCCCAGATGCTTGCCGTTCCTGATTCTGAGCAGGAATGTGCAGCAGTGATTCTTGGCATATTATCAGCCCTCCTTTGAAGTGTCACAGACAAGTACATTCATAATTGCCACATTGTCTTCTGCACATTTTTGCTAAACAGTTGTACTGGCTACTTTTCCAGGTATTATATTCAAAAACAAAACTGTGTGAAGAGGGGTTTTGTCCTTCATCTGCAAAACCCTTCTGTCTCACATGTCTGATGCCCATTATTAATGCGCTTAACACTTTGTCTGATAGGTAGGTGGAGTACACCAGTGATGTGGTTCTGCCAATCTCTGTGACTCTCTCCCAGTCTAAGACACATTAGCATCTGTTATCAAAGTTTCTGTCATCTGCTGATCTGCAGTGATATCTGAAGGAAACATGAAGCTCGCTATGGCTTTGAGAGTTTGTTTATTGTTATAGAATAGAATACAACAAAACAGAACAGAGCAGGAGTTCAGATGGAAAAGATCTTCAAAGATAATCCAGTCCAACTGCCTGATTACTTCATAGCTGATCAAAAATTAAAGCGTATTTCTGAGGTCATTATCCAAATGCCTTTTGAAAACTAAGAGGCATGGGGCTTCAACCATCTCCCTAGAAAGACCATTTCAGGGTTTGACCACCCTGACAGTGAAGAATTTTTTCCAAATATCCAATCTTAATCTCCCCTGACACAGTTTTGTTCCATTCCCAAGCACACTTTTCATTAATAGACAGGGAGATCAGCCCCTCTGTTTTCTCTGTTTTCAGGAGTTTTAGAAAGCAGTTTATTATCTTTCTTTTCTCAAGACTAGACAACACAAATGTTTCAGCCTCCCCACACAACAAATGCCTTCCATCCCTTTTTCCAGCTTTGCTGACCTCCTCTGGAAACTTCAAATATCTTAACATCCTGTTTATAATGCAGAGACCAGAACTGTAAATAATATTCAAAGCAAGTCCACACCAGTGCTAAATATAGTGATAGAATTGCCTCTTTTGACCAACTGACTATACTATGTTCAGTGTATCCCAAAACATGGTTCGTCCTTGGATTCCAGGGCACTCTGCTGACACATGCTGACCTGTCTCTGCAGGGCTGCCACTTTTCTCCCAGTCTGTACATGTCCAGCATTACTCTACTGCAGATGCAGAAAGCCACTTTTACCTTTATTGAACTTCATGCCATTGATGATTGTATAATGTTCAAATGTATCTAGATCCTGTTTCAAGGCTTTGTGTCCACTGAGGAAGTCAACAGCACCTCCAAGTTTATTGTTACCAACAAATTTGTTGATTATGTATTTCATTCTTA
Organism: Meleagris gallopavo; assembly: GCF_905368555.1. Classification (NCBI taxonomy): domain Eukaryota; kingdom Metazoa; phylum Chordata; class Aves; order Galliformes; family Phasianidae; genus Meleagris; species Meleagris gallopavo. The sequence goes on along the minus strand of NC_139435.1, from coordinate 28,887,714 downwards.
CATTCAAATCATTGATAAAAGTGTTGAATAGGGTTGGCACTAAAACTGAGTTCTGGGAAAAATCACTAGTGACTAACAACCAACAAGAACTAGTTCAATTGACTATCATCTTTTGACCTCATTGAGACAGTTCACTACCCAGCACAGTTCTGTTTATCTCATAGTTGGACAATTTGTACAAATAATTTCTTAACTAAATGTATAGAAGCTCTCATTAAACTCTTGACTGTGAAGTGTTTCACTTATCACCCTTTTAAAAAATATCGGATCCGCAAGCACATACTTTTTCTTCTTTAAGCAGCAACAGATTACTTACAGTCTTATTCAGTGCTATAATTGGTTATGATTTATTTAGTGATTTAATGATTTACTACTGAATACCACCAAATAACTGAATGTGGTTACTCTTAGTAAATAAGTAATGAAAATCTGAGGTTTTGTGGCGTGGAAGGGTAGAATATTTAAAGTATACTTTACTTCATATACAATATATCACAAGTGAACTCCTGAACACCAAAGATTGTTGACTTCGCTTCTGCTTTATTAATCTTTATAATTTGAGTAACCCTACAAATGTTTCACAGTTCTTGAAATACATATTCATTAAGTAATAAATGATTGAAGCTCACTAACTTTTTTTCTTAAGCATAAATTAAAATTTGTCTTGGCAAATTAGTTTCTGGAATCTGCTGCCTCTGCAGAGTTCATAAGGACCAATGGAAAGGAAAAATAAACATAGAAATGTAATCATTTCTTCAGGAAAAAAAAAAAAATAGACATATATATAACTTACTGGTTGGACATAATAGGTACATTGATAAAAGACTCAAAATATTGTGACAGACATACCACACAACAGTTTCTTAAATATCACTGTCAACATGAGTCTTTCTTCATTTCTTCTACAAGTATATAGTACATTTCACTTGAAAGTCTGATTGACATTTACAGCAGGAGCAAATGGGTGGTTAATGGTGAATGCAAATGAAACTCATAATCAAAGTGATCCATGCTGCAGTGAAAAAGATATATACTTTTGACGAGTAGATTTTTTATTGAACAACTTGTATAAGAAGGGAACAGAAATGAAGGGTAAGTAAGTAAAGTAAAAAAAAAAAAAAGTGAGGGTAAGTACATAAATAAAAACAAAATAAAGCAGTTTTGGAAACCAAAATGGAACATTTAATGTAGTATTCATTGAAAACATTTTGATTGGAAGAATTCTATATGGCATTTATTTTAACCCTTGAGAAATATGCAAAGCAGACTAAGGAACCAATTCTCACTGTACTTGGCTAAAGGCAATGTTAGGAAATGCTAGGCTGACTTTCACATATTATGCAATATTTCTGCATGCTCAGGAGCAGTTTTGACCAAAGCTGTGTGCTTTTAAGCTCACTTACTGTCATGGTTTTATGATTATTAATTATCAATAATCCACATTATAACATCATGTAGTGCACTGGGAGTTTAACTGTTAATGCTCAAGTTCTGGATACTTGTCCGGAAGAGAAGAAGAACTACATTCCCCAGGGGGCTTCACGGTCAGAGAGGAAATATAACTCCTGGCAAGGTCACCTGATGCGCTCTTTTTCATCCAGTCTTCTTCGTTGGCTCTTCTCCCGTCTCCCTGCTGCTCAGCTGGACTGCGCATCTCACCTCAGCGTTGTGGTGAGGCCTATCCACCTTTCAAACATTTTCTCTCTCATTATATTTGATTTATTAGCTTCAATTTTAATTATGTTGTATTATAGTGTGTTATATCACATTCCGATATCGTATTTAGTAAATTAGTTTGTTTCTCCTCAGATTGTTGCCGCTGTTTTTAATTATTTTGGGGCCCCCTGTTCTCTTTTTCCGGAGGCACGAATTTTGTGAAATCCCTCCACCCTGCTAGTCATGGAACTGGGCCAAATCAGCCCGTAAACTGTTGACATTTACAAAGTTGATTACTATACAGTGCTTGAGATCTGGACTTTGGGTACATGTGAGTATGAGAATACTTTTTTGTTGTTTTTGTTGTTGTTGTTGTTATTGTTGTTTTGTTTGTTTGTTTGTTTTTTGCTCAAAGCCTGCTTCCTGAGGTATTTCTTGTGATAAGACTGACTTGTCTAGGAGAAGAGTGATGGGTGTTGTTGTGTGGCAATCAATATCACTGTGTGCACAATTTTAGGTGTTTGCCTTCAGAAGATAGTGCTCAGGACTGTTTACTGGCGGAAGACCTAGCCTGTGATCAAATAATTCCAGCTTGCTATGGGAGACTGGGGAATTATGCCAGTGTATACTCTGAAGGCAAAATACAAGTTGGAGCCTCCCTGCCCCCTCTTATCTGCTGGCAAGGCCAGGAAGATAGGAACAAAGGAGTTTCCACTGAGAGCCAGAAGCTGCCACTCCAAAAAAGAACTGACTCAACCACTTTGGATTTATAAATAATTTTGTACTATCACTGAAAGGTGGCCATCATTGTCATCGTCAACAGAACAACAATGTCCGACAACCCGGAACTACTGAAGGTCAATGACTGAACTACGAACCACACTGGATCCATGGTCATGACTATTTCCCTCTTGCTTCCTATAAAGACTCCTTATTTCTTCTTTCCTATCTTTTCTATCACCTCCTTCCCTTCTCCATTACTCTAAATCATAATTTTGTCTGTCCTCCCGTTCCCCATCTCCCTGATTAAGATCTGTAATAAACTGGATGAACCAACATTTGAACTGTTGTTTCTTAATCTCATGCCGGGTATACAGATATTAAAAGAACCTCCTCTCCCTCCTGTAAATTGGAGCAAAACAGTGAGCAATAGCTTACCAGATAACATTTTATCAGATGCCATTCACAACCAAGAAAGATGCAATTAGTCTTCATATTCTCAAGGCCAAATTTTTTTACTAATCTTACTATGTGGAGATATTCCCAGATCAGTGACAGCTTCTTAACGAATCATCTTAACTTTTTGTCTGAATATTAAACAGCTGTCCTTAAAGAACAGCAATTACCACACCACTTCCTTCTGTGCATCATGGATGAGAAGATCAGGAGGTGTATGCACTTGAGTTTTGCTGACATTCTTTCAGCTATCCAAATACCACATAAGCGTGTACAACTTCATTTTGAAAAGCATTGTCTGTATGCTCACTAAGGAAACATTAAATGCATTTATTATTCTGAAAAGAATTCAGTGTTTACTTTTCCTCATTCTTAATCTATATGATAATTTGTGGTTTGTACATTCTTAACTAATCCATTTTATGCAGAAGAAAACTAGCAATTGTACTTGGCATGTAATAAAAATGTTAAGAAATGCTTTTTAATCTAAAAAGTTTTTTTTTTTTCCTCTTGCATAGTATGTTAAGTTCTTACATGTGTTGATGTTAAACAGATAATGGAAAAAAATAATTTTTTTGTTATAGTAACTGAATTTTTATGCCTGAAACTATGTCAATGTGGAAAGAATCATAGAATCTTAGAATCATGAATGAGCTGGGTTGAAAAGGACCATAATGATCAACTCCCTTGCAGAGTCACCAATCACTAGGCTAGGCTACCCAGAGCCACATCCAGCCTTGCCTTGAATGCCTCCAGGGATGGGACATCCACAACCTCCTTGGTCAACCAGTGTGTCACCACCCTCTGAGTGAAAAACTTCCTAATATCTAACCTAAATCTCCCCTTACTTTAAACCATTCCCCCTTGTCCTATCACTATCCACCCTCATAAACAGCCATCCTCCCTCCTGTTTGTAAGCCCCCTTAAAGTATTGAAAAGCTACAAGGTCTCCCCAGATCCCTGGAATGAATGTGATCCTAAGTAATTTTTGAAGGAAAAGCAACTAAATACTTTATAATAATCCTAATGCATATAGTTACCTAAGGGCTCATACAGGATTTTTTAAACATTTTCATATTTATTACTCAGCTATCTTGGGACTGTATTATAATATATCCCAATTTTTTACCTTATCTTGACCCAAATGATAATGTCTAGATTGCCATTTTCCTTGCAGAAAGACAATATATTTCAGTACTGTAGTAGTTCTATTAAGTAAAAGACTATTCATCTATCTGTATGTCAATCTACCTGTCTGTCTGCCTGTGGAAAAGATCTCATCCAGAAGGGCTTGGAAGGTATCTTCACAATGACAGTTAAGCCAGAGGAAAGATGTCAGTTCTGGGAAACTTGATTGGAAAGAGAAGTCTTTTCCATTCCTTTCTTTCACAATGTGTGACAAGAAGGAGGTTTTTCCCCTGTTCAGAAGAACCTGCACCAAAAAACCTCCTGTAGTTGGAGGGATAGGCAGAAACAAAACACCATCAGGAACAGAAATGACTGAGTGACTCATACAGAAGAAAGAAAAAAAAAAAAAAGACATGAGAATTAAAAAAAAAGATATATAAGTGAGAGCAAAACTAAATAAAAGCACATTGTTTAATGTGTTTTCCTCTCTAAGGTTTCCCTTTCAGTTTCCCTGAGAGGGTTGAGCAGAGAAGGCATAGTTGCTCTTTTGCTGCAAGAGAAAGATGAGCAGAAAAAAAGAAGAGATAGTTGACTAAGGTCTCAGAAAGTATTACAAAGTCTTTGGGGAAAGAAGACAGAAGCAGTGGCTACTCCTAGAGCTTTCCTGCACTCTTATTTTTCCAATCTAAGCAACCAAAGGACAACATAATTCTTCAGCTTTCAAAGCTCCTTAAAATGTTATTTTAGGATTAAATTCTTTGATTCCCAGCTTTTCACATAACAGCACATTTCATAATGCGAACTGCTGCAAGAAAGTTCATGACATCTATTATATGAAACCTACAATCTATGCAGATACTTGATTAGACGACAACCGATCACAGAAGGAAGCATTAAAAAACTTCCCAGTTGAAAAAGATACTCTATTGGGCCAGCTTCAATCTTATGTTCCTATCAGTCCTGATTATAGCCAGCTAATTCCATTAGCTTCTTAAATACATTTTAAGCTATAGTACTTACTTTCAAGCTCAGAGCAAGTACAGTTCTATAATAAAGTTTTACAACAATCTTTTCGTTCTTCCAAGCTAAGAATTTTGCCATTGTGGAAGTTAATTTCATTTTTCTTTAATTAGAGTATTTTACACACACACACACACACGCACAAAACAAGCAAAATTTGCAATGTATCACCAGACCAAAGAGAAGTATGAAGAAAAGCTAGTTGAAATGGAATAAAATGCTTGATTTTTCAATTCTTGATAAAGTACGAATGTTAACAGAGCAAGATACTGCGATTGCTCCAGCACACCAAATGTTAGACAAGCTGCATCTGTAGGCTGCTTTTCAAATGTTAGGGTGCTATTCAGAGAACTGACATTCTTTTTGCAGTCCGGAACTTGGCAAGATGTAATTAAATTCAGTATTTTTTCCATTGTTTAGAAAGAGAAATAAAAAAAAAAAAACAAAAGTGGAAATTAGGCTGAACGATAAAACTTCATATCTAAACAATCTCACTCTTTAGGTGAGTTTGAAAACTTTTTTACTTTAAAAGAAAATGAACACTGCTTTAGCTGTAATACTGGTCATAGAGGTGTTTGACAATTATACACTATGATTAAACTGTCAGGCAAGAATGGCACTTAAAAAAATAATGGCATTGTACTTCTGCAATATCCTAAGTGGCACATCTTGATACATTAAATCAATATACTACACTATCATCATTTTTTTCCCCTGAAGTCAACATGAGTTCTAAGAAAATGTCTTTTCTTCATAGAGGTATATCTGTTTGTACATGAACTTTAAAAGTATGCATATATTTACATTTGTACCACTCAGATACATGTCCAAGAACTGCACTTCCTCTGCTATGTAGAGGCTAGAGGCTAGAATTAGAAGAAAGGAAATGCAAGGGCTATTTCTGATAAATGTGTGCACATATGTATGTAGGTCATTCCAAAAGTAATGCCTGCTAGTTATTTACTTGGAAACTACAACAAATTCAAATAGCACAATAATGTTATTTGATAGATAAAATTATCAGATAAAGAACACTGTTTTTCAACATAGTCACCATCATTAGCTATGCATTTTCACCAGCAATAAACAAGAATCTGCATACCATGCTCATAACACTGTTGTTGTCACCACTGCTGAAACACCCACTCAACATCTCACTGTGTTCACATTCAGTGGCTGATCTCCATAAACTTTCAGCAAACATCAATAAATGTTGCGGCTGCATTTTTTTCACCTGGACATGTTCAATGACACACCTTTGCTTCGTTTGCATTTCCATTCCAGATGTAATTTTGTCAGATTGTCCGTTTGCTTCATCTGATGGACAACTACTTGTAATGGAATTTGGCAGGAAGGTTCAATGTCTCCTGCTTTACTACCATTTGCCTCTGATGTTCCGGACCAATTTAATAAAACAAGAGGTAATACTTTCAGAGCAGTCCTTGTCCTACTATTAGCAACTGAGGGCAAAAGTTTATTGCAGCAAGTATATTTTTGATATTTGCTATCTACTCTCATGTGCTGATGAAACAAATATTTAGAAGCTGAGGCAAATGGTACTTTTGGGCTTTAACACTGTTCTATAACAGTGTTTTTTCTTCTGCATTATCACATCTTTCTGCACACTATTCTATTTTACTTTAGCTTTCTGTACAACTGTTCTCTGTTTTCCTAAAGACCTTTGAATTTTTTAAGTCTGCCTATCTAATTACAGATGTCACTAAGTTTTCTCAATTTAGCTATAACATCTGGCTATTGACTGGAAGACAAGATGACACTTTTCAAAATAAACCCTACACAGATATCTTCAGGAATCATTTTAAACAAATAGGCAGACCTATACAAAGACCATTTACATAGTTTCTTCATGGGCCTGTCTTGTCAGCTTAAATTAGAACTTCTAAGGAGCTCCTTGAAACTGTTCCTAAAACTGTTTTCATGCAAGTTGGGATAAAATTTAAACGGCTTTAATAACACCAAAGATAAAGGAATAGACAGAATCACTTTTGAAAAATCTCTAATGTTAATGTCTCTAAAGTCTGACTTGGGCTACCCAGAAGCTGCCTACTCGACCTAGCATACTTTGGCAAAGGATGAAAGGAAAGGTACATTTGCAGTTGCAGTACAGGTAATAAGGGAAATATATGTGCTACTGACATTGTTTTGTGATTTTTGGTTATTGGTATTCCACATCATAACATCATGTAGTGCACTGGGAGTTAAACAGTTAATGCTCCAGTTCTGGACTGGGAGGGAGCAACCTCTGCTCTGATGATAGTCTTCTCTCAGGGCAGTAGCAGTACCATTGTGGTTTGCTCTCCTAGCTCACGCCATTGTTAAGGATGGTAAGTGCTGTGTAGCACTTAGTGGCCGAGAACCAATGATGATTTGTCTTACCATAACAAAGGAGAATTGGGAGTGAGCCTTGACCTTATCCTCCGCTGTACACTTGTCCCTAGCTGATTTTTCAGGGGATATTCAAACATCCTTGAGGAGCCCTGTGGAGGAGTTGGACTCCACTACTGAAATACTGCCGGAGCTTCCTCTATTCTCGTATCCGTTATTTGGGCTTACTGTCTGGACAGACACCTCTGGTCGCTCCAGAAAGTTGGCTGTAGTCTGGTGGGATGGCAGGTACTGGCTGTCCCTTGTGCAAACAGTTAACACAGCCACTTCCGTTCAGATCCTGGAAGCCGAAGCGGTGGCTTGGGTGTTGCGACAATGGGCCAGGGTCCCTCTCAATCTCATCTATGATAGTATATTTTGTGTAAAAACACTTTATGCATGTCAGTCAGCGGTTACAGCATCCACAGCTTTACCTACTCTTCTGTATCAGGCATTGCAAGCAGGCATTGTAAGAACGCACTGCTCCAGTTTACATAGCCCACATTTGCAATCACTTGAATTTGCCAGGATGGGTGGCTGAAAGGAATTGTAGGGCTGATGCTTTGTGCGTGGCCTTAACCCAAATACTGGCACCCGTCACGGCCATGCAATCACGTAGAACTTTCCATCACGGTGCAAAGACATTGTCCCGTATGTTCGCAATCTCTCTTAGCCAGGCTAGGGGAATCGTAGCAGCCTGTCCAGTCTACCATAGTACAGCTCAATCTCCATTAGACTTGGGAGTCAATCTGCGAGGTTTGGATCCCAACACACTATGCCAAATGGATGTTATAGACTACAGGCCATTTGGCCGTTGGCGTAACCTGCATGTTACCATTGACACCTGCAGTGGGATCATTTATGCCACTGCCCTAGGTCAAAAAGCCCTTCATGTTGTTTGATACATACACCAAGCGTTCCAAACTTTGGGAATTCCGGGTGAGGTAAAAATAGATAATGACCCAGATTACTGCAGTCTAAAGTTCTGTAGATTCATGCAAGGGTGGGGCGTTTGTCATACCTTTGGCATCCCTGGCAATAGTACCGGACAGGCGACAGGTGAGAGGGCACACCATGTCCTGAAATCCCAGCTCACTCGTCTTAGAGAGGGGGGGAGACAGTGGCACTCATGGTGTGTTGTTGGCAAAAGCATTGGTGGCAATTAATCATATGGAGGGGAGAATGACTGATCACTTTGCTGGTCTGCAACAACCCATGGGCCAGTTGATGGTACATGATAACTGTACTGGGGAATGGCTGGGGCCTTGGACTCTACTTTGGCTGGGTCAGGGTTATGCCTGTGTGCAGACGCCTCAAGGCCCTCGATGGTTCACGGCGAGAAATATACGACCGGTCATTATGGGGCGAGAACCAGTGACCGATGATCAGGAGCAGGAGAATGGGTGATTTATAGCAGTCAAGCCGTTGGTTACATGACTGAGGAATTTCCTTTTTCCAGCAGAGCTGTTTGTGTGTGGGCTTATGTCTGCCAGCTTTGGTCCTGGGGATGGGATCCTCCAATTTCTGGCAGCAGCTGACGAATCTCACATCGCACTTCAATGAGAGCACCCTTTGCCTGGCCTTATCAGCAGTTGACAGTCCATTTAGTCTGTGTCTCTTTGGCATCCCTCATTGGTCTGCAAACCAGAGCTACACCCTGAACGACACCAGCTCCTTGCCTTTTAACATTTCAGTGGTAACAATACAGCATGACTCTTTAAGGAGGCAGATTCCTGGCAGGTGACTTCCACTAACTACAGCGTCAATAGTTCCTGTAGGTATAACAGCTGCTCTAGTGAGGAGTGTGCTGATGTTTGGGGCGGGGGGTTTGGGGAAAATTGGGGTTTCAGTTTGTCCACAGCCATAATGTAGGCTACTGAAGGGAATGTCACTCCCCTAGCACTCCCTCCTTGGCTGACATTGGGCACGGTGCTTCATAATGACACTCGGAAAAGTGGATTCATATGGTTCAACTCAACTGGGGAGAATTGGGTTTTTCTACCGTCTTGTTGGTGACCAAATGCTGACATGGCGAATACATTCCCTCCCTGGTCCTCAGTGTCTAATAGTGGCAACAAGCGATACACCATTTTGGTTGTTATAAGCTCACTAGACAGGCCACTCCTGAGGGAGATTTTTGCTGTGCAGCAGGCGGCTGGCCTACCTCATAATTCCAGATAATGCATGTGGTGGGCCATGTTCTATTGGTACCCTAGCGATCAACCCCCTCACATCAGAAGACAAATGTAACGCTACTGGAGAAAGCGAGCAGTTGGCCTGGAGAACCCTATGTTGGATCCAGATTGCAATGACAATTGGTACTTAAATACCTGTCCGCAAACCATTGTTCAAACTCTCTTCATCTGGACACAAATTGCTCAGAATAACAAAACGATTGAATGGTTGGCATGCTGGGTACTGAAGAATGCAAACCGCACAGGCGAGGCATTAACGTGATTGATTGACATGATGGACATATTGTCAGGAGCTGTCTACCACCAAGTTGGCACTGGACTACATGCTAGCCCACCTAAACATTGGGTGTACTGAACGAGAAGAGGGGGGGATCCCAGGTTTCTGTTGCCTTGATTAGGATCACAATGTAACGACATCAATTGAGCATGCTAAGGAAGTGGTGGGACATATGTTGGAAAGCACCACAAAGAACCATCTTAGTGAACAGTGGTGGGGTAGTGGACGGTTGGACTGGTTGAAACTCCTGACCTCTTGGTTTCAAGGGATACTTGGGGGTGTAATAGGGTGGATGCTTGGAATTTTTATCCTATTCTGTGCAGTCCCGCTTTTATTGTGCTTGCTCTGTGATTTGTTAAGTAAGCTTACACGCTCCACCTTTGTGATATATCAGCCACTGCATGGCCAGGATGAGAGATACGAAGGAATTGAGCATTTTTATAACCACTAGCATAGAGAGGGGAGAAAGGTGGACTGTGGTCGGATGTAACAGGGCAAGGCAGGAATATCTGGCTTAAGCATGAGGATTAGCAATGGGGGTGGGATAGATGTTTGGGGAGGTCATGGGGCAGTGGGGCGGGTGTGTGTAGGTATAAAACACCTTGTTGTGCAGCATTAAATTGGCACTCACTCTTGACAATGTGTGTGTTCCCTGATCAGGGAGATCAGACGGGCGGGGGTCAGTTTAGCCTGCAGGGTATTGTAGGCTGCTGCTACAGCAGCTTGGAAGACCAATTGTGTTCTGGGCTGCATTAGAAGAGGAGTGGCCAGCAGGGAGAGGGAGGTGATTGTCCCCCTCTACTCCGTTCTTGTGAGGCTCCATCTGGAGTACTGTGTCCAGGTCTGGGGCTGCCAGCACAAGAAAGACATGGAGCTCTTGAAACAGGTCCAGAGGAGGGGCACTAAGATGATCAGAGGGCTGGAGAACCTCTCTTGTGAGGAAAACTTGAGGGAACTGGGCTTGTTTAGCTTGGAGAAGAGAAGGCTCTAGGGAGACCTTATTGTGGCCTTACAGCATTTGAAGGGAGCATATAAACAGGAGGGGGGATGGCTGTTCACAGGGGTTGCTAGTGATAGGACAAGGGGGAATGGTTTAAAGTAAGACAGGGGAGATTTAGGTCATATATTAGAAGAAGTTTTTCACTCAGAGGGTGGTGATGCACGGGAACAGATTGCCCAGAAAGGTTGTGGCTGACCCATCCCTGGGGCATTCAAGGCAAGGCTGGATGTGGCTCTGGGCAGCCTGGTCTAGCAGTCCTGTCCACAGCAGGGCATTTGAAACTAGATGATCTTTAAGGTCCTTTTCAACCCAGGCCATTCTGTGATTTTATGGTATTCTCATTAGAAAGCATAATGATTGTCTTGCTCCAATTTATAGGAGGGAGATGAGGTTCTTTTAATATCTGTATACCTGGCGTGAGATTAAGAAACAACGGTTCATATGTTAGTCCAACCATTTTATTATAAATCCTAATCAGGGAGACAGGGGAGGGAAGGAATATAGGAAAGAAGCAAGAATTGTGTAAAGCGGATAGTCACCACTAGGATCCAACAGCGGTCCCGTTGCACGACGTTTCGAAGGTCCGAGGCAAAAGCAGCAGTGAGGAGAGAGCCTTAGGCAGCAAGCAGGTGGCAGGAGGAAGTCACGGAGCTAATCCGAGAGAAAGCAGCAGGACTCAGGTAGCAGGCCCAGGAGAGTGTCTGTCAGCATGCAGGATTTCCATAGCGAGGAATCTGATGGCAGACACCTCTGTTCTTCTTCAGCATCGTGGCAGAGCGCAGAGCAAGTCCAGGAGGGAGAGAGCAGAGCAAGACCAGGAGGGAGAGAGGCAGGTTGTGAGGCTTCTCATGGCAGAAACCTCTTCTTCTTCATGAGAAATCTGTTGCCAGAAAATCTAAACCTCATGATTGTAGGTCCCCATTTTATCCTCCTTCTTTTTTTGCCTATGTGACATCCCTGGGCTCTTGAGCAAGAGTCATGTGAGTACGCCCTGAGATGGCTATCATCCTGAGATAAGTCCACATAAAAGACCGCTTCACAGCTATTAATCTGCAGCTTATCTCTCTCTTGTTGCTCCTGGTCTTGTCCATCTGTGTCCCTCAGACAAAGGATTTCACAACCCTTGCCCAGGACTTGTCCATCAAAGTTCTCCAGAGAAAGGATTTCTCAACCCCTGCCTGGACTTGTTCATTTGTGTCCCCAGCAAGCTTTGAGACAATTATGTAAACAGAATAATATCTTACAATGATAGAATGCAGTCAATATTCACTATTCACATTCACATGAAAATTACCTTTTCATGACTCTCATCGTGCTTGAAACTGTTGGAAGAAATCTATCATGTTGAAGAAAATGATCGAGTCCATCATTCAGTTTTCCTCTCCTAACATGTGACTTAATGCCATCGGTACCTACCACCATAACTTTGCATCTTCCATACAAAACAGTAGATGAGGAAGAAAAATACAGCTTTTCATTGCAAGTGTACAATTGACAGAGGAATGACAGCTGACAAAGTCACTCTTGTTCAGTATATCATCTCCAACACCAGAGCTTTTAAGAAAAAAGGGTTGACCAGATTTTCTTTCTGAAATTGAAACAACACGCGAAAATGGGAAAGGTATTATTATATAAAGTACCTAGTGACTGACATTCCTGGAAAGTATATTAAATTGGAAGATACTATTAGTGATTTGGTAAAAAGTCAAAATCAAATTTCATGAACACAATGACTAAAGCAAAAATGTGTCTGTTTAATATTGCATTCATAAATGTGTGTTATCTTTGCAGTTTGCAAAGAAAGATATTTGTCATTTGCTTTACCCTAATTTCCTTGTCATATTTGTTCTGTCATGAATATAGCTCTGATATACTTTGAATGACTATTGTTTTCTCCCCATAGGAAGCATACTGCTACTACTTTGAGAACAGTTCTTAAATAAAGCTGAAAGGTGTATATACACAGTGAGGAATATAAATGCCAAGTAAGATGAACAGACAGTTTTCCACTAAGAAAGCTATGTGTATGTGTTTAATAACTTGTTCTTTCATTAGGTATCATCTGCACTGAAACTCTGTGTACAAGGATATTTACTGGAAGCAAGCTTTGTCCGGGAACATTACTTAATCTTGGTAGCCCTGCAGAAACCTAGTCTAGGATGGTGATTTCTAGGACTTGTTCCATTGCTGAAAAAAAGCACACTTGTATAAAATCTGCTGTCTTTGTTAATAAGAATCTTCTACTTCAAGGAGTCATTGAAATCCTAACCAATATGTAGCAACAGGAGATTCCCTGACAAGGCCCTGTTTGAAAGAGCGGGAAGTCAATAAAAGTAAAATGTAAGTGTACTGTTAATGGCAGGTTCTTGTAGGCATTTTTCCCCAAATTATACCATTCCTATTCAAATACCATCTCAAGAGTCTCAGACAGTGTCAAGTGCAATCATTGTTATTGCAGTTGCCAAGGTAATCAATTGAAATCATAATGAAGGGAACAGAAGGAAATCAATAGAGTCTGAAATTACAAATAAAGAGAAGCTGTCGTTTAAAAGCATTTGGCTGAAATCTTCCATATTAATGGAGTCAGAAATGGCTGTGTCATTCAGAAGCAGTGTGGTGCATAATTCACTTGAGTGCATTAGAACACCTAAAAGCTATTGCAGCAATTAGATTTGCCTACCAAGATAGTGTCCACCTTTGAAGAAGTATCACTGAATTGTTTTTGTTCCAACACATTTTCATGTCAAAAATTACAATTTTTTTCCCAGTCAGAGTGATGCAATTTCAGTAATTTTTTTATTTTTTTTTTTTTTTTTAATATTGGAGGACCTTATTTAATGTTCAGTTGCTCTTCTGGAGTTTTCCTTCAGTCAAAAGCCCTGCTTAGATACAGCTCTATTGCAAAGGATTTTATATCTCTTTAGTTTCTCTGAGGCTGGTAACTAATAACTATGCTGAGCATTTAAACTCATATTTTATACGTAGAAACATAGAATCATAGAATGATAGAATATTCTGAGTTGGAAGGGACCATGTGAGGACCATCGAGTCTTTGCTCCACACATGAGCAGCACTGGTGTCTTCACTTTTGCTACTTAAGTCAAATTTTTGTAAAGTATATCCTTGTTCTTAGTCAAATTCTAGGTGAGGTCAGAACGTCATTGTGCATTTCCTTTAATTCAGCACTTACCTACACTTGGGTAAGTAAGACAAAATGGTCCTTTATTTCGTTTCAGAGAGGAGAGCAGAAAGAAAAGGAAGAGTTAAACACATTCTTCTGCTGTGAGTGCTGGACTACCCCAGTGTTACTGTTCCACCTTACAAGGCTCAGTAAATAATTACTCAAGAGGAGGAGCTAAGCACAGTTTGCTGCTGCATTCACTTGGGAGGGAAGAGACACAAGTCCCAGCTCCTGAACCAACTGGAGCAGGGAATTGAAGTATCTAGTGGAGCAAGAAATCCAGGTCTCATAGAGTAAGCCATTACGTTATGCAGTCATGTTCCCTGCCTCTATCTGTCTGATGTGCAGGATACTGAATATTTAATAGTTGCATGCAAGAAGGGCTTGAGAAAACCTATTACTCCCTACAGCTCTGCTCTTAGGCGTTTTCTGTTCAAGGTAAACTACTATCATGTGAAAAAGTTAGATGAATCTAAGTAGGTCCTTCCTGGAAATAAGTATTTAGATTATTGTTTCAACTGCACTATTCAGCTTGGTGTCATCTGCAACCTTGCTGAAAGTGCAGTCTATCTATCTAAGTAATTAATAAAGACGTTGAAGAGCTCCAGTCCTGTGACAAGACCCCCGGGTCACACCACTTGTCACCGGCTTCATCCTGAACACAGACCCATTGACCACACCCTCTGGCCACGACGATCCAAACAGTTCCTTATCCACTAAACATTCCACCCTTCAAATCTACAGCTTTCTGACTTAGAGATAAGAATATAATGAGGAAACGTGTCAAAGACCTTGAAGTGGGCTAGTGTCCATATTATGGTTCTTTTCAGTTGTATTTAGTGGGTTTGTCTCAGGATGGGCTTTTTTAGCTTTTAAGCAGCTGCATTTGCATCATTTTCATGTGACTTGGTTTTAAGGAAGTTGTTTTTAAAATTTAGAAAGAAGGGATTAAAACACAGAAGAGGATATCCCCATGCTGCCTGAAATACTGCTGGAATATCCAAGCATTTTGTAACTAAGAGCCTTCTTGTTGCAAAACACAATTGGCTTTTGAATGACATTTAATAAAATCATTCCATTACCAATTGCATAACCACAATTAAAATCCTCATCAAATCTATCTTAACTGCTTATAGTCTTCCACTAGGGAGCATTTTCCTCAGCAAACATCTGCAGTAAAAGCTATTTAATCTTCATACGTGAAACAGCCAGTTATGCTAATTAATCTCTTTTATTATCAGTTTAAGTCAAATCTTATACAGATCTGTTCTGCAGGTGCATATATGTGCATTTTGGCTAGTTCTCAAGCCAAAACTAATTTTTTTTTTTTCTCCAAAAAAGTAGCAAAACCTTTGTATTTTTTCTTCCACACTAAATGAAGTTAGACTATGTATAGAGACATACTTGGTTAGTGGAGGACATGACTAAGTGAGCATAGGCTAAGGCCTACATGCTGTGGTGTATGTTATACTGATAATGGTCAGATACAGTCCTTGACAGGGTCAGCAAGGCTAGGGAGATGCATAAGCAGTAAAAGAGCTGCATTAGCAAAAGAGCAAAAACTTATAATTTAGGGTGAGGTAAGAAGTTTCTTATTGTCAACGAATCAGAGTAGAAACTTAGGTGTGTGATTGCCTCGTGCCATCAACATACTAACCAATTGATTATGGAGGCATTACACGTGATTCATGCCTGCATCCAATCAGAAGTGCGCTTTGTATTATTTAAGAGTTGTATTTTTTCCAATAAACTGTCTTTGTTATCACTTTCATAAAGTGCCAGAGAGTGTTCTTTTTCTCCTGACAACTATATGATACTGTGAAACTGTTTAAAATACTTTTCTCTGCAATCTATATTCCATTATTTCGAACAGTTAAAAAAAAATCAGTGATTAACTTCTTATTTGAGGCCAGTCAAGCAATATATAACCAGGTAAAACAAGGATAAACATAAAAGCATACAAACCAGTAAAACGATTGCTAAAAACACTTTCTGCTTTTTTATATGTACAAGTTAATTAATAACAACATTAGATGACATATATTGAAAGGAACCAAATCTCCTCCTTTTTTTCCTGGGATTGCACAAATCTTGATATAAGAAGAATACCCTTTCATAAAATCATGATTTCCCAGGTATGTTGAGTTTAACCCATGTTTCAATCCCAATCCCTGATATTCCTTCTACTGCCACTGTTTGAGGTTTGTTATCTCTTGGTTGTCTTTTTAAGAGTTTCCAGACAAATTCTGTCAAAAGCAAACGTGTAGCAGACTTGATGATAAGAAGTGTGCCTTCTAGTATATCTAGTTTTGCCTTCTGGCATCTGGCTCCAAGTTTGAAGCTGTGAATCTTTTCTCACTTCCTCTTCTTGATGTTCAGTTCTCAGTTTCATCACTTACAGCATCAAATCTCTCCCCTCCTACTTAATTTTTTTTCACTGCTCAAGAGGATTTCAGCTTTTACTGATGAAAACCGGAACAAAACCTCTCTGTAGAACACCATTTGTATTTTTAAAGAAAGCTTTGCAAAGGAGGGAAAAGACATCTTTTAAATGTTTGGATAAAAGCCAAAAATAAATCAAATAGCTATTTACACTATAAATAAAATGATTAATTTTTCTGTACTGTAAACCTCTCATAGCAGATCAATACCATTTCCACTCTTCACTTCAGCAAGCAGTAGAAGCCTTTCAGTTTGTTTCCAGCCATTTAGCATTGTTAAAAAGACAGTTAAAACATCAAGGAGGCATTTTCTTCTCAACTAAAATGGATCAATTAGTTTTCATGACACTTACTGTGGAGATGCAGGATTAAGTAAGTGGTAATAAAGGAGAAAGAATGGAAAGAAGTCAGTGAATCTCATTTAAGTTAATGAAGTAAGTTGCATATTTCTGCTCAGCAAGAGTAAATCTTCTTGAAGGAATTGACTTTGTTATAATGCTGTGTTAATAACTTGTTCTTTACACATGTAGTATGGATTGGTTTGTAAATTGATTCTGCTGTACCTGTGCAAAAGCAATACCTTTGAGAGTCTAGTCTGAGACATTTGTCATGTTGAATCAGTTAAGCAACAGTATAAATTTGTGATCAATGCATCTTCATTGGGAATAGGTATTCATTATTAGTAAACACTGTAAGGGCTGTTCCTGGTAATTAAACAGAAATGAATTTTTCTGTTTTTATTTTGGAATAAAAATTAATGATTACTTAGTATGGCTAATGAATGCTGTTTCATGATCCCAGATTAACAAATAATCATTAACAGAAAAATGAAAATGATTACTTAGCAAGATTTTAGCACTTACAGTGCAAAAGGAAAGAAGAAAGAAGGTTTGTAGGGAATAAAAAGAGAGAGACAGCTGCACTAAGTATTTTATATATTCAGACTGTTCTTTCTCTCTGATTGTCTTGTTTTTGTTTGTTTTTGTTGTCACTTTTTTCTTTTTTAATTACCCCATTGTTTAATAATTCTGGTGTAATTTAGGAAGAAAAAAATATGTTCCGCTTGTTCTTTAATTTTTCTTTTTTGTAAAAATGAGCAGTGAAATATGTATGGTTTACATCAACTGAATACAAACCTAAATCAGAAAGGAAGTAAAGAGAATAGCTATTCCAAGGGAGTTCACAGAATCTCAGAATGGCTTATTTTGTAAGGGAAATTAAAAATCTTCTAAATCCCACTCTCATTGTCCAGAACATATTTCATTAGACCATCCCCATCCAACCTGGCCATGAACATGCCCAGGGGTATGGCATTCACAGCTTCTCTGAATGACCTATTTCATTTCCTCACCATCCTATTATCTAATCTAAGTCTACTCTCTTTTAGCTTAAAACTATTACCCCATATATCACTATAGTATCCAATAAATAGACCCTCTCCAGCTGTCTTGAGGACCCTTTAAGTACTAGAAGGCTGCTGTGAGGTCTTCCCACAACCTTCTCTTCTCCAGGCTAAACAATCCCAACTCTTTCTGTTTTCACAGAAGTGCTCCTCATGGCCTCTTTCACAACATTCGATTGGTCTGTGTCCTTCTAATTTGTGGCTACCAGAGCTGAACATGGTACATCTGACTGTGTCTCAAAAGTGCGGAAAGGGAGAATCATCTCCCTCAACCTGCACCTCCTCTCAGCCACGCACCTGACAGAATATTTTTGCTTTGAACTCCACCATGGCTTCCGGCTATACTTGCTGTTGAGCAGAGTAGACAGACAACTGATAGCTGACAGAATATGCTGCTTTTATTGTGTGCCCTTCTACATGAAATGCCAGAAAACTATAGAAATCCAGAGAATGAATGATATTTTTGATATCTTATGTCCCATAATAGACCTTCATACTTTTTGGAAGAATTTCATTGGGAGTGAATGATACTACCATTGACTACAAACACAAGGTTTCTTTCACCTCTTTCTGTGCTGGAAAGTATTCAGATATTAAAATCGTTGATTACATACAAATATTTCTAAGTAAGTTTCCAAACCACTCTCTTGATTCTTGGTGGTATAAGATGGAAACAAGCCTGCTATGAGGAAAACGGCATTGAATATTTTTATCTAATTTTAGTTTCAATAAGATGAAGATTTTATGGATTTGGGTCAATAGAGATCATATTAAAAATATTCACTGCTTCATTCTAATGAGTTTAAAGGAGAACTGCTATATTTTTCCTTCAGGGTTATTTTTGTTTTGTTTTTTTTGTGTGTTTTTTTTAATTTTATTTTTATTTTTATTTTATTTTTATTTATTTATTTATTTATTGGTACTGTTAGTATGTAAGTATGTATGGTGTA
The DNA here is from genome assembly GCF_905368555.1 of Meleagris gallopavo. NCBI lineage: Eukaryota > Metazoa > Chordata > Aves > Galliformes > Phasianidae > Meleagris > Meleagris gallopavo. The sequence goes on along the minus strand of NC_139435.1, from coordinate 28,868,903 downwards.
TTGGTGTGGAATATTAAAAAAATGTCCTTCTTAAAAATACCCAAATGTGGGAAGTTTCTCTGAAGTTTTGTTCTGGACTGAAGTCTTCTCCAACAGTTAATACCTGAGAATTGAGAAAATGTCTCTTCTGAATGTAATCCTCATGTTTTAGCAAACATGTACAATGTAACCAAGATTTCTGCCAGCAAAGATACCACATTTTTTTTCTGTAGTTAGAGAAAACTATTTCTCTGGAGAAATGAAAGTTTTAGTCTTGTCAGGCATTAGGGATAATTTTGCATACCCCTTCTACACTGAGCGTTCTTGTAATAAGAGCTTGAAGAAAAGGTACCAACATCCACTAAAAAGATGAAGACTTTGCCATGTGTGTACTTCTCCGTGAATTTAATAGGGTTGATTCTCAAAGTGTATGCTTTTACTATTTGTTCACATACACCTGCCTCCTGAATGATCTAGTTCAATTACCCTGACCTTTTGTTAATGGGAAAATGAGAGCAGATATTTCAGAGAAACGTCAGCAGTGTGTCTCACCCAAATACAGTTGAGACAGAAGAGTAGAGTGTTTACTTTGTCAAATGATTTTCTTTTTTTCAGAAGGATATAACAATAATCTGAAAACTGCCTTCTTAATCAGCTCAGGATGAAGTCAAAAGGAGGCAGGATTCTATCCCTTCATATCCCTAAGTAGTGCTCAGACTCACAGTTTATATTGTGGTTTGCACTGCAATGGATACCTTAATGAACCTAATGGTTTGAATGTCCATTTTTCATTCAATTTTAATGAAGAAACATGTTTAAGTAGTCAAGCTGCATCTTTGCCCTGTTCTGCTACTGATTTCTAAAGTGACACTGGAATCTGTTCATTGAATTGTTTTAAACATTGGGCAGAATAGAGATCTCAAAAGTCTTATGCACTGCACTTTTGTCATGGTTTTGTGATTTTTGGTTTTCGGTATTCCACATCATAACATCATGTAGTGCTATGTGAGTTAAAATGTCAATGCTCCAATTTCAGGTACCTGTTCCTGTACATCACGGAAGTCACGGGATCTGATCCTTCCTGTTTGGGCGGTTTCTTACTGCCTTGCAGTGGGTGCTGGAAGGTGCTTTCCTAACCATACCAAGCTTTTCAGATTTGACTTGGTCTCAGGAACTCTCTCTCTCACCTATTTTATTTGATTTATTAATCTCAATCTCAAGTAGATTGTATTATATTGTGTTACCTTGCATTCCGTTATCACAGTTAGTATAATAAGTTTTCCTCTATAGATTGTTGCCGCTGTTTTTTTTCCCTTCCCTGAGCCCAGGTCCCTTTTCCTTCCCATTTTGTGGGGCCAGGGTGGGGGGGCAGAGGCCTACTCCCCTCCTGTCATGGGCATAGATTGATCTAGTTAACTCCATGATGAGTTTTCATACGCAGATGCAGAAAGTGACATGAAAGAGATCCCTTTAGTGTCTCTAGAAAAGTTGTAGCATAAATCCTAAATTTATTAGGTACTGGGAAAATTACACAAGAGAATTTATGAACAATTTATCTCCATGGAGAGTTTTCAAACTTTTAGACAGAAGAGTATCTGTGTATGAGAAGCGAAACACAATCCAATGGAAAATGAGATTTCAAGTTCTGCTTCTCAGAGAGGCTTTTAGGATCTCAGTTGTTCAACTGGCCATGATTCAAAAGCATCCTTATTTAAATATTTCCTTGGCAGAGACAGGCAACTAAAAATTTGACTGCAGGTATTCTTTATAGGTTTCATCTCCTAATTTTTCTTGTGAAGCTACTAGGATCATGTCTTGTACTTACTCTTTAACCAGAATCAGTGCAGAGCAGTTGGATATATCTGATATTGCATCAAAAGAATAAAAATAAGAAAATATATATATATATCTACAAATACCATGTAAAATAACAATTAATTCAAACCTCAGAACTCTTGCATTACTATTAGTTGGCAAGATTTATATTAACATGAAAGAGAGAAAACATCTTTAAGAAAATATGCTATTTGTTAGCCGTGTCCATATCATGCTTTTTTTGCATGAAGAATTTTCTTTATGTATGAAGTAACTACATTCATATTCTTAATATGGCCAATACCTGCACTTTGAAAATATAATTTGGGCAAAAGGACATTTTTGTGGTTTTACTTCATATTCAAATTACTAAAAATGCCAACTTGCTTGTCCTCAGATGGCCTTTTAAAATGTAGTCTATAAAATCAAAACACGTCCCATGTGTGAACTTCAGCTACCTGCCAACAACTCTGCAGTGGGTTAGTCTGTGGTTTTGTTGCCATTCACAAAGGAAATTATTGGAATCAAGTAGAAACAGGATTCTAATGTTTTTTGTTTTTGTTTTTTTTTTTTAATCTTAGGATTTTTTCTGTATTTAAGCCAAGTTCATTCTGGAGAAATTACCCTCTGGCTCCTTCACTCCTTGTTCCGAAGGAGTGGTTGAGAATTTCTTTAGTCATTATAGAGGTTATGTGTTCATATTGGTACAAAGAACCATTTCTGGAGAAATCTTTCCTTTGTGCATGTTGTTCAGCTATCTTAAAACTCTTCTGAGTGTAAAATGTAAACATAAATATATTCTTCAGCTTACATTTAATAAAAAAGAGCAGTTATAAAAAGTTAGGATGTCAGAATGGTATTGTTAAAAATAAAAGAATTCTTCTTTGATTTGGCAAAACAAGACTAAGAAATCAAAATAACGTATTTAGTCAAATCAGGAGGTGCAGTTGAAAAAATAGACATTAAGAAATTACCTGATGGAAAATTCCAGGTTTGTACATTAATTGCTGTATTCAGTTATCAGATATTCCATCCTTTTTAGTTTGAGGAGTTAATTTTTCCAAGGTGGAACTCGTGGAGTGTGTTGTTCTGATGTTTTCTCAGTAGAACCTTTAAAAGGCACCAACGTGCCTACAGCTGCAGAGATGCATTGTCCAGAAAGTTACCCCAAGGCTACCTACAATATTTTGTAAAGGTATGACTGCAGTAGAAGTAAGGCAGAAATCTCCTAGAAGGAGAGCAGCGGAGAGCAACAAAGATGATTAAAGGCCTGGAGCATCTCATGCATGAAGAAAGGCTGAGTAACATGCATCTCTTCAGCCTGGGGAAAAGAAGATTGAGGGGGATCTGATTAATATAAATGGAGGTGGGAGGCAAATTGATGAGGCCTGGCTTTTCTCAGTGGTACATAGCAAGAGGACGAGGAACAATAGCCTAAAACTTGAACAGGAAATTCCATACAGACATGGAAAAAAATTCTTTACAGTGAGGGTGATGGAGCACTGAAACAGGTTGCCCAGAGAGGTTGTAAAGTCTCCTTCCCTGGAGATATTCAATACTCATCTGGATGCCTGCCTGTGTGGCCTATTGTGAGGAACCTGCATTAGCAGGGGGTTGGACTTGATTTCTTGAGGTCCATTCAGACCCCTGCAATTCAGTGGCTCAGTGATTTTGTGAATTATATCTAAACTATCATTTTTTAACAGTGATGAGTCTATCCAAGCAATAAAAATCTAGCAGGATAGCTGTGTACATGTATGGTGTGTATTCTCTTTTAGGACACACAGATACTTTTATGCTTCTGTCACTATTTTTAATCTGTTATTATTTCTCATATGTCAGTTAATTTTCAATTTAGGAAGTGACTGAACATTTAATAAATTGACAAATAATCCTTACATTATCTTGAATGTTATTCACCTGTGCTACTGTGTTTGACACCTTAAGTCATCTATAGGATCCCCAAATACAGTGCAGTCAGAATTAAATCCCACTGCTGAAAACAAGAATGGGCTTTCTACAGAACAGCACTGGATATGAAGTCTCATGTATTCCTCAGGTCTGTTGTTATTATCTAAGTGCGTAGGCAGTGATGGTTTCACCCTGATGGGCAGATATACTCCACCACAGTTCTTTTTCACTGTGCATCCTTCAAAGGAAGAGGGGGAACAATGGAAAAGGCTTAAGGGCTGAAATAAGGACAGAGAGATTACTCACTAGTTACTGTTAGAGAAGCAGACTCAGCATAGGGACATTCATATAATTCATTGCCTGTTATTAGCAGAGTAGAGCAGTGAGAACCAAGAGCAGACTAAAAACACCTGCCCTCCAACAGGGAATGGGGGCTTCTGCCAATCCATGACACTTCATCTCTGCCACTCCTCTATGGTTACTCTCTGTTGCTGCTCACATTAAGTCCCTCCTATAGAATGCTGTTCTTCCTGCAATTATCCATCTACGTGGGCTTCCCACAGGCTGCAGCTCTCCCAGCACAGCTTCAGTACAGCTCTGTACCACAGGGTCCACCTTTCAGGCATTGCTCCACATGGTTCCCCAAGAACTGCAGGTCCCCAGCCCTCCTGCCCCACTGCAGGCTGCTCCGCTTGGGTTGCAGCTCCAGCCTGGGGTGCTCCTGCAGGGGATCCTCCTTGGCTGCACATAGAGATTTGCTTCGCTCAGAGCCTATGAGCTGTAGGGAGAGACCATGGGCCTCTCCTGGGCTGCAGAGAACTTCTCTTCTATGCCTGGAACACCTCTTGCATTCCTGCAGCACTGATCTTGGGGGCTGGAGGGCAGTTTCTCTGTTTCTCACTCTCTCTCTTCATCTGTTTTTGTGCAGATTTTTCCCTTTCTTAAATCTCACTGGCTCAGGTTTGGTGTTTGGATTGTTTGGAGTTGGCTCTGATCTGATATGGAGAAGTTTCTGGACTCCTCTTGTAGAAGGAGTTACCTCTGCAGCCTCCTTTTTACGTAAACCTTGTGTCTCGCTCCGATTTATAGGAGGGAGATGAGGTTCTTTTAATATTACATACCCGGCGTGAGATTAAGAAACAACGGTTCAAATGTTGGTTCGACCAGTTTATTATAATCCTAATCAGGGAGACGGGGAAGGGAAGGAGGGCGATAGAAAAGAGAGGAAAGAAAGCAAGAGTTGCGTAAAGCGGGGATAGTCACCACCAGGATCCCGCAGCAGTCCCGTTGCACGACGTTTCGATGGTCCGAGGTAGATGCAGCAGGGGGGGGAGAGAGAAGCAGCGTGGCCGGCCTTGGGCAGCAAGCAGGTGGCAGAAGGAGGTCGCGGAGCCGATCCAGGAGGAAGCGGCAGGACTCAGGTAGCAGGCCCAGGAGAGTCCGCCAGCACGCAGGAATTCCGTGGTGAGGGATCTGATGGCAGACACCTTTCTCATGGTTTTCGGTTCCTCCTTTTATCCTCCTTTTTCTCCTGCCTACGTGACATCCCTGGGCGCTTGAGCAAGAGTCATGTGCTATCCCCCCGAGATGGCCATCATCCTGAGATAAGTCTACACAAAAGACCGCTTCACAGCTATTTAGCTGCAGCTTATCTTCCTCTCCTTGCCACTGGCCTTGTCCATCAAAGTTCTCCAGACAAAGGATTTCACAACCTTTGCCCAGGACTTGCATGGACTTGTTCATCTATGTCCTTCAGACAAAGGATTTCACCACCTTCGCCCAGGACTTGTCTGGGCTTGTATAAGTCCATCTGTGTCCCCAGCAAGCTTTGAGACACTGATGTTAGCAGAATAATATCTTACACCTTGCCAGATAAATGAAGTGGCATGGCTCAGTGAGCAAATGACAGCAGTGACAGGAACTTCCAAATTCCCACTTCAACAGAAAATTATTTAATGATACCCTGTTCAAAAGAGGTTGATTCATATTTTACAATCTGGTAGAAATAGTCACCTGTGCTGAGAGACAGCATATACTTTAACAGGAGATTCAGAGGGTGTGTATTTTTTATTAAATATGAGCATTTACCAAACATTTGCATGCAGATCCTGCAATTAAGTTTTTTCCAAAAACTTCATTCTCCCATAATTCCCCCTGTATTGCAAAATATATGTTAGTGCTCAGAACAGGATCAGGGCTTTGCATGCCTGACTTTTACTGGATACGAAATTGTAATTATAACACATAATTAGCCATCTTGTAATGGAGTTGTGAAGATCAGTTGGTTAATGTTTGCACAGCACTTCTAATGTGTGCTGTGCTATAATTGTTATTGTACCAGCATCTTCTGTGCAGTTTTTTGTATCTTAATTCTGTGTAGCGCAGAGGGAATCTTTGTGCATGTCAGTCCATGTGAGTGTATGTGTACTATGCAAAAGAAAGTGCAGTACAAAAAGGAGATCAAATATTTTCAAAATGGTCATGTCAATGCTATCACTGGCATATTCAGCCATACTAAATGGAGCTTCAAAGAATGATGGTAGCCCTGGAGATTTCGCAGTTAATCACAGATGATTAATTGGAGTTGAGGAAGTTGCTTTGAAAAAAGCTACTACCTTTCCTTTTTGATTGCTAATTATTCATGTAAGACTATGAACAAGAGTACACTGCAGCAGGACAACACATTTTTAAGCATTAAAATAAAAGAAAATTGATCACCTAGTTAGCATGCAAACTGCTAAGTACAGCAGGGTCAGCTGTGCTAATTCAAGAGTCAGTTGGGAGCTTAGAAAAGCCTCTTAGTGCCAACTGGCTTATTAAAGAGTTTCAGTTAAAGATGAACTGAACATAACCATGTATGTCTGAATTGGGATGTTTACTCACTGTCGTTGCTATGAAAGTGAAAACAGCACTGGCATTTTCCGGCAACAACAACACCAAATTTTACTTAGTTTTTAGGATATGGATGGATGTTTTCCAGCTCTGTGAAGAAATTTAATTTCCTGATTTGTTTGCATTTAACTGCTATAGTGTAAAGAAGAAGCTTTTTAATGATTTGCCCTTTCCTAGTTCACATTCTTTTAAGAACATAGTAGTTGGTAAGGCAGAAAATCATCATAATCATAATAAAGATTAGGGAAGTATTTAACCAAGGATGAAGTACAACTAATAAAATCTTTCCCATACTTGCCTTTTCAAAGTATAATTTCTTGAGGCCTTGTATTCAATTTTTCACAGCTGACTAGTACATCTGGGTTCTTTCTTTCTAAGCCACTGTCTATACATTTTATTTTTTTCCACATAGATATTCTTATACCATGAAATCCTTTTTTTCTTTTTTGTGTGAATGATTTAACTTATTACATAAATACTCCCTGGACTGACAAGGAAGAAGCAAAGAGATGCGGTGGCTTCCTTGTGGAATTCATGGTCCTGTATTTATCACAATATAAGCAAGAGTCATATCTATAAAGGTAGACAAAAGAAATAAGAAAAAAGTTGCACTGTAAGGAATGTATTCCCGGTTGTCCTACTTGGATAGGAAAAAAAGTAGTTTTTATTGATATATACGGTAAATATCAACCATACTGCTGTATCCAAATTGCAATTCTTTCTGGCAAAATCATTTTATTTGATTGTTTAAAGAATGCCTACCTATTTTTCTGAAAGCAACAGGGTTTTTATAAATACTCCTTGCATCTTTATTGAAGAATTGAAATATGAGGAGGGATCTGACATTACAGATCTTTAGTTTAGTAGGAAGTATTTTGTGGTGTATCTTTCTCTTCTTCTAGAAGTATGGAAATGAGAATGAGTTGACAGAAGAAGTTAAAATGCATTTCCACTTTTCAGATGTCTCTCTAAGGGAGAACGTAGTGGAGCTGAGGAGAAACTCTTTAAGTGATGCTGATTTAGTCAATGCAAAAGCAGAATCTTAGTGACATGCTTCTCCAGCAAAATAAAAAGCACTCAGCTCATTCTAACTCCCAGAGAAGACAGATGAGATCTCAAAAAAAGCTGGTTTTTGGACTTCACACAGCAATAGTATGTCCCATCTATCACATCATATTCACTTGGGAAGAATATAGGAATGTAGTCAGGGCCTGCAGGGATGCGACGAGGAAGGCTAAAGCCCGCCTGGAATTGAATCTAGCTAAAGTGATAAAGGATAATAAAAAAGGCTTCTTCAAGTATGTTAATAGCAAAAGGAAAACTAGAGAGAATGTGGGCCCCTTACTAAGTGAGGGGGGGGGGTTCTGGTAACGGGGGATGCTGAGAAGGCAGAGATACTGAATGCCTTCTTTACTTCCGTCTTCAGTCAAAAGGCTCTCCCCCAGGTTTCCCACACCGTGGAGGTTAGTGAGAGGGTCTGGGGAATGGGAGACTTCCCTTTAGTCAGGAAAGAGGACGTGCGTGAGCGTCTAGGCAGTACTAAGGTCCACAAGTCCATGGGACCTGATGGGGTGCATCCACGTGTGCTGAGAGAGCTGGCGGAGGTCATTGCCGAACCGCTCTCCATCATTTTTGAGAGGTCTTGGATAACAGGGGAGGTCCCTGAAGACTGGAGGATAGCCAATGTCACTCCGGTCTTCAAAAGGGCAAGAAGGAAGATCCAGGTAATTATAGGCCTGTCAGCCTCACCTCTGTCCCTGGAAAGGTGATGAAACAGCTTGTGCTGGATACCATCTCCAGACAACTGGGAGAAAAGGAGGTTATCAGGAGTAGTCAGCATGGGTTCACCAAGGGGAGGTTGTGCTCAACCAACTTGGTGGCCTTCTATGATGCTGTCACATGCTGGGTGGATGGGGGAAGAGCGGTAGATGTAATCTACCTTGATTTTAGAAAGGCATTTGATACTGTCTCCCACAACATCCTTATAACAAAGCTGAGGAAGTGTGGGATAGATGAGTGGACAGTAAGGTGGGTTGAGAACTGGCTGACTGGCAGAGCGCAGAGTGTCGTCGTTGGTGGTGCAGAGTCTGGCTGGAGAGCTGTAACCAGTGGTGTCCCCCAGGGCTATGTGCTGGGTCCGGTCTTGTTCAACATCATCATCAATGACCTTGATGAGGGGATAGTGGCCACCCTCAGCAAGTTTGCTGATGATACGAAGTTGGGAGGATTGGCTGACACGCCTGAAGGCTGTGCTGCCATTCAGCGACACCTGGACAGGCTGGAGAGCTGGGCAGTAAGAAACCGGATGAGGTTCAACAAAAGCAAGTGTAGGGTCTTACACCTAGGGAGGAATAATTGCATGCACCAATACAGGCTGGGGGATGAGCTGCTGGAGAGGAGCTCTGCAGAGAGGGACCTGGGCGTCCTGGTGGACGACCGGTTGGCCATGAGCCAGCAGTGTGCCCTTGTGGCCAAAAAGGCCAATGGCATTCTGGGGTGCATTAAAAAGAGCGTGGCCAGCAGGTCGAGGGAGGTGATCCTCCTCCTCTACTCTGTCCTGGTAATCATCTGGAGCAGTGTGTCCAGTTCTGGGCTCCCCAGTACAAAAAAGACAGGGATCTCTTGGAAAGAGTCCAGTGGAGGGCCACAAAGATGAAGGGCCTGGAGCATCTCCCCTGTGAAGAAAGTCTAAGTGAACTGGGTCTGTTTAGTCTTGAGAAAAGACGACTGAGAGGGGACCTGATCCAGGTTTATAAATATCTGAGGTGTGGCGGCCATAGTGGTGAGGCCAGTCTCTTTTCAGTGGTACGTGGAGACAGGACGAGGGCAAACGGACATAAGCTGCAGCACAGGAAGTTTCGCACGAATGTGCGTAAGAACTTCTTCACGGTGAGGGTGACGGAGCACTGGAACAGGCTGCCCAGGGAGGTTGTGGAGTCTCCTTCTCTGGAGATATTCAAGTCTCACCTGGACGCCTACCTGTGCGACCTGGTGTAGGGAACCTGCTTTGGCAGGGGGTTGGTCTCGATGATCTCTAGAGGTCCCTTCCAACCCCTACAATTCTGTGATTCTGTGATTCTGTGATCACCACAAAGCTGTGGAGTCCAGATGAGACAAATGGGGTTACGGTTTGAAAACACAGCTGAGATCATTGTCTGCTCATTTTCAGTCCTCACTTTCTGAATGGAGAACACCAAGCCTGTAAACTAGCACAAAACAGATGAGAAAGAAAGAATTTCTAGCAATCCTTTTCTCCCAATTGCAGATGAAGCACTCTGCCTCTTAGCTGAGCAAATGGGCATCAAAATTAGTGTTAACTGTGACAAAGATTTGGAGGGAAAGGTGACTTAAGCAATTGAGTCCATTGGAAATGTGACCATAGCGAATGCACATGAGTAAATATTTCTACCTCTATAATTGTTAATGTGAATGCAATGCAGTGCAATGCTGTTAGACCCTGTGGTAACTACAAGAAGATATATGCAGTGAAATTTAGCTATGGAATAGAACATTGCAGTTCATCTGACAATTTAGAGACATCAGAGCTTCTTCTGCATTAAGAAAATACAAAAAAGACACTTCTAATGGAAAAGCATAGTCGTAATTCTGAATGATGCAAATCAGAAGCAATTGTTATCATGCTGCTATAAAAACACAATGGTGGGAATTCAAGGAAACAAAAATCCATGCTTTAATTTTTCCATTTGCAATCTCCCTTTCTGCTGTATGTGGTACAATCTACTGAGGAAAGAGCACTGATCTAGTTCATAAACAAACCTCTCCCCTACACTTATCATTTCCACTTTCACTGAATACTTAGGTCAAACTCTCGTTAATGTGATTTGCCACTATTTATGAGCAGACAACCACAAGAAGAATGTACAAATGATGACCACTCCTCAATCATATATTTAACAGGAGATAAATTTGACAAAAACAAACAAAAAATCAACATTACCAACAACAAAAAAATTCTTATTTGTCAATCTAATCTGATAAATCACACTGTGAGGAAGTCTGAATATTTATCACACTGAATTGCTCACTTTCTACCAAAAAAATAGAGAGAGGCTGTTAAAGCCAGTAAATTGAAAAGTTGTTATGTGTTCTCAAAGCACAGCAAATTTTGCCATTGCATTCCTTTGGTAAAAGATTTTTTTCTTGAAATATTTCAAAGCTTCAAGGAAGCTTCATAGATGAGATATCTTCATGCATTTAGGAGAGAATAAATGAAAAAAACGTGTTGAATATGTTAGGAGACAGCTTTTTGTTGTTGTTGTTGTTGTTATTATTTGTTTTATTTTGTTATTTACTTACCTACCAAAACCACAAAATTATAAAACTAAAAGTGAAACACATATAATTTGATTAAATTAAGTGAAATCTCATCTTGAGGAAAAGTACAAGAATGCAGTAGAAAGATGTGTAAGGAAATACAGATATCCAGTCACCCTGTACATTAATGCTATATTTTAATGCCTTGGATTTCAAACAAATTCTGGTTTTGTTTTCATTTTGTTCATTGTATCTTTGTATCATTAGCTTACACCTGTGGTTACAGAGTTGAAAATTTCTCATACAGATAAAGGTGTTACAGCTTCCTTCATAGAGCCTTTTTTTTCTGTAATTATTTGAATGAGTTGCTTTATGGTAGAAGACTAATCAGAAGTGACAAATATTATTGTTCCTCCAATATACCATGGATCATAAAATCATACAGTGGTGAAAAGAATTTCATTTATACTAAAATAAATATTATTTTTAATAGCAAAAAGTACATCTACCTTTATGTGCATTAAATATATTTTTACTGACTAACCCTATTTTTAGGTTACAGGGGGCTCAGAGAAAGAAAATCAACATGGAGAGATGAAAGATTCAGCACATCAAGACAGTTATTTCCATTATATTACTATGCTTCTTTTGCTTCTTTATCCTTTGCTTGAGCATTGTAACTAACATAAAGATGTGGAACAGTAGATAATTAGATACCCAGACAGTTTAAATAATATTTACCTCTGAAAACTTTTAAGTAGATGCTTCTGTGAGAACTTTCTATGGCATGAAGAGATAATGTAGACAATGTGCTGACTGTTCATGACTCAGTGTAACTCAGGATTACAAGCTGCTTTTTACCATTCATACCTGATCATATAGTAGCCCAGTTTTGACTACTTAGTTATCTGATTAATCTTAGAAGATTTTGGAATTAAAATTACTATTTTCTGTATTCACAGACAAACTGCACTATTGCCCAACACTTTTGCACTTTACACAGTGCAAAATATATTTTGTAACCCTCTCATTCTTACCCTCCGCTCTTCTGAAGCCAAATAAACAACTTAGTCTGCAATGGAATATTGAAGCATCCTTCCTTATCAACCTCCATCTCCATATATCTGAGCTTATCTATTGTTTGTATAGTAACTTCTTCCTCTCCTCCAATCTGAGAATTAAAAATATTGGAGTCAGTTGGGCAGCTACCTAGTGAATGAGTGTTGATTCTTTTTAACTTGTTTCCATCATGCCATGGTACCAAAATATTAACCAACAATTTAACTGCAGTTCATGTATAAATAATCATGGCAGTAATTCACTTAATACGACTTAGCGGACACGGTCATGCTTCAGTGACTGCACAAAGGTGCACAAAACTTCAGCAATGACAGCTGAAGGGTTTGCTTTCTTTTTTTATAAGTTAAAGAGGATTGTTTTCACTGCAAGTATTATCTTTGGTCAAATCAGAGTAAATTAGCCATGTGGAGGGATGGGATTAATTCACGTTCATGCTCAATGTTCATGAATCCCCGTTTTTAAAAACAATATAAGGAAATGAAAACTATACAGCAGATCTGAAAACAAAGTCATTTGTATATTTCAGACATTTTAATATAGACACCAAAATAGATCTTTCTGCTGCCTTTGGGCTGGGCACTGAAAACAGTACTTAAGTGGACAGTTACATGGATTAAAAATAAAACTGAGGATTTACACAAGAAAATAACAATGGGTTTTGTGAATCATACTACATTTCTTCCCACTTTTCATTTAAAAATGAAATTTACATTTATATTCATGCTTGCAAGACTCCTATTTGATCTTGGCCAACTGGCTACATTTTTCATTCCCTGTTTCCCTGTGTCTGACTATCATATGGATGTTCTTACATTTCTGTAACAAGACATATATGCTACTTTTGAGTACCATTAACAAAACGTGCAAGTTACGTACAACTCAGTCTCAGTATTGAATTAAAGGAAAAAAAGAAAAAGTACTTTATGAAGGACTGCAACCCTTTTTTTTTTTTTTTTTTTTTTTTTTTTTTTCCAGAGCATTCTGCTAGGCTTCTCCTTTTATTCTCTCTTTTCATGCCTCTGGCTGGACTCAAGATTTCTGAATGAAACACAAGATACAAGCTACAGAAGTAGTGTAGCTATTTCCATTTTTATTCTATTATTCTTGTTTTCTTGTTTTTAGTTTAATAATAAAAGAAGATATTTTAATCACAGCCTCAAAAGCAAATCTGATAGCATGCATTTCATATGGATAATCTGTGTTGTGTTGGAACATGATGAATGTAGTAGGATGTTTCTCATGAGAATGGCCTTCATAATTTGACCTTAAGTATCTCTTTGATATGGATGCTATACACTACAGAAAATAGCTGCATAAAATAGATAATTGAAAATTATTAACTAACTTTATTTCATCAGATTTAAATCAATATTAAGTTCATGCAGTGATTTTTCACTCTTGAACTGGAAAGATATAATGTTAACAAGTATGCTCAGCAGTGAGGTAGTTAAAACTAATTGGAATTCCTTTAGCTAACATTACACAGAATTTTAATAAATATAACAGTACAAGGGGAGGAGAGTATATTTAGACTAGATATTAGGAAGAAATTATTTACTGTGAGAAGAGTGAGACACTGAAACAGATATTGTTTACTGTGAGAACAGTAAGACACTGAAACAGATGGTCCAGTGAGGTTGTGGGTACTCCTCTCTGGAAGCATTCAAGACTGGGCTGGATAGGGCTTTGAGCAGCCTGGTCTAGTGGGAGGTGTCCTTGCCTGTAGCAGGGGATTGGAACTAGTTGATCTTCAAGATCCCTTTCAACCCAAACCATTATATGATTTCATGACTCTATGATATGACTGAGAAGATAATTCTAAGAAAGATCAGTTTGTTCTGTGGATTAACCTGTGCCAGACCCTTGTGCCTCACTCCAGTTTATAGGAGAGAGATGAGGTTCTTTTAATATGTGTATACCTAGTGTGAGATTAAGAAACAACGGTTCAAATACTGGTCCAACCAGTTTATTATAAATCCTAATCAGGGCAACAGGGAAGGGAAGGAAGGTGATAGAAAAGATAGGAAAGAAGCAAGAATCACGTAAGGAGGGGATAGTCACCACCAGGATCCAGCAGTGGTCCCATTGCACAACATTTCGAAGGTCTGAGGTAGAAGCAGCAGTGGGGAAAGAACAGCAGCAGCAGCGTGGCCAGCTTTGGGCAGCAAGCAGGTAGCAGGAGGCAGTCGCAGAGCCAATCTGAGAGAAAGCAGCAGGACTCAGATAGCAGGCCCAGGAGAGTCCGTCAGCATGAAGAATTCCGTAGTGAGCAATCTGATGGCAGACAACTTTGCTCTTCTTCAGCATTGTGGTGGAGCGCAGAGCAAGTCCAGGAGAGAGAGAGGCAGATTGTGAGGCTTGTCATGGCAGAAACCTCTTCTTCTTCATGAGAAATCTGTTGCCAGAAAACCTAAACCTCATGATTGTAGGTCCCCATTTTATCCTTCTTCTTTTTTTGCCTATGTGACATCCCTGGGCTCTTGAGCAAGAGTCATGTGAGTACGCCCTGAGATGGCCATCTTCCTTGAGATAAGCCCACACAAAAGACCGCTTCACAGCCATTAATCTGCAGCTTATCTCTCTCTTGTTGCCTCTGGCCTTGTCCATCTGTGTCCCTCAGACAAAGGATTTCTCAACCTTTGCCCAGGACTTGCCTGGACTTGTTCATCTGTGTCCCCAGCAAGCTTTGAGACAATGATGTAAAATAATGTCTTACACCTTGTTTGAACATAATACATCTTCACAGGCATAAATACCTGTCATGGTTTTATGATTTTTAGTTATCTGTATTCCACATCATAACATCATGTAGTGCACTAGGAGTTTAACTGTTAATGCTCAAGTTCCAGGTAGCTGTCCCGAAGAGAAGAAGAACTACATTCCCCAGGGGGCTTTGCAGTCAGAGAGGATGCATAACTCCTGGCAAGGGTCACCTGATCCACTTTTCTTCGTTGGCTCTTCTTCATCTCCATGCTGCTCAACCAGATTACACATCTCACCTCAGCATTGTGGTGAGGCCTATCCACCTCTCGGACATTCTCTCTCATTATATTTGATTTATTATCTTCAATTCTATTTATATTTTATGATAGTGTATTATCTTGCATTCCGATACCATATTTAGAAAATTAGTTTGTTTCTCCTCAGATTGTAGCTGCTGTTTTTAATTATTTCGGGGTCTCCTGTTCCCTTTTTCTGGAGGCGTGGATTTTGCGAAATCCCTCCACCCCGCTAGTCACAGAACTGGACCGAACCAGCCCATCTGTAAACCGTTGACAATACCTTATTTAAGATATTGACTGTGGATGCAGCTTTACACAAGAAGTAAACCTTTATATTTAAGCCGTAGCTATAAGATGCTCAGAGATATTTATGTTCAAGAGCACTACAGAAAAGAACAATAATAGTTTGGTTTTTGCTATTCAGTGCCGCAGAGAGTGATTTTACTAGTAAGAGTCTGCTTGTTTAGTGTCCTTCACCACATAAGTTCATATAATAAGAATAACATAGTCACAATGCAGATCGAATAAAAGAAGAGTTACATGCAGTCTCCCTTGCACAACAAAAATGAACCAGCTCTATAACAGTATAATTGTACTACGGAATGTCACTCATTCACTGGAATCTACTTCCTACTTCCAGCTTTCTGATCTTCTCATTCTCTCACACTCACCTACAGAACCATAGAATCATAAAATGGCATGGGTGACCATAGAGATCACCTAGTTTCAGGCCACCAACATGAGTGGTAATACTTTCCACTAGATCAGTTTGACCAAAATCTCAGCCAACATGGCCTGGAACACTTCTGGCCACACCTTAGTCTGTCATTACATCCCTTGAGAAATAGCCCCTTCTCAGGTTTCTTGTAGGCTCATTTTAGATACTGAAGGGCCACTACAAGATTATCTTCTCCCATATGTAGAGCTTCTCCTTCCATGTGCCCATGCTCTTGCATGTACTCCTAGGCAACTATCCACCATATATTGATCTTCATTTTGCTGCTTAAAACAGCCATTTTCCTTCAGTTTCCACTTATAACAGAAAATATTCCTTCTTTTTGTCTAATTTTTATTTTTCTGTTCTTAACAGCTTTTGTAGTCTAAATATGTCTTTCTCAAATTGGGTTGAACAAAATCATATCCTACGTAAGTTATCAGTAATAGCAAACATGATTTCATTAATGCTTTCCTATCTGTACAGGAAATACTTCTTCTACTATATACTAACATCATCCACACTGACTGCCTAAGGATCAGCTTTTTCATTTTGATTGCTTTCCTGTTCTCCATTTCCAGCTAATGAATTTCTTTCCTTTCTTTGGAGCAGAGGCAAGCTAAGGACTAAATATGTGTTTTTATTCATTGCACCATTGCATTTAGTTCCACTTCTGTTACTTGAGTTCTCAGGAGTATTCAGTTTCTTCCATTAGATATTCTGCCATTTCTCTTTATTGAAATGCCTGCTCATTTTGTGTCATCAGAAAACTCTAATAGCATGCTCTTACTCTTTGATTATCCTGCTGAAATATTAGTCACTTTATTTATAAAGTGGAAGAAGAATCCAGGAATTACAATATATTTAAGGAGAAGTTTTGGGAATGTGATGAGTTGTTATGGAAATCTCATCTGCAGAGCCAAAGCTTCACTGTAGCCAAAGGTTTCCTTTTTCTTTTACAGAATGCTTGCCTAAGGACTATGTCTAAATGTGACAGGTATATTTATTTATTTCTCCACTTTGTTTATTGACTTTTTCAACGATAGTTATTGCTAGTATTGGTGACAATCAATACCCCCAAAATTCCAATTGTTTATTTAATATTGAAAGTGTTACACACAGAGAACAGCAAACAGAGATGTGTGCAAGATAAAAATACGGTGTTTTTATGCCATCAGTTGACATACACTCATTTGTGCTTTCTTAGGATTTGATTTTTCAGGTCTTGCTCATATTAATCGTTATTCATATGGTTTGATAATGTTGACTCCCTTTGTTGAGCTCTTACACACATGAATAATCCCATGGCAAAATGAATACACAGCAAGCTCATGACATGGTAAGTATAGTGTAGAAGTAAATATATATATATAATTAATCCTGAATCTGTGCTAGTCTTGAGATTTGATTATAATGGTTAAGCAGCTTTTATGTGGAACAGAGGGTCTTCTGCCTTTGTATGATTTTCATTTTTTAAAGCAGATATTATTTTTCCTTTAATATGCTGTGGATAAGTGAGAATATATTAATACGGTTCATAAGGCAGCTAGAATTATCATAACATATTAAGTCAAATAATATTTAGATAATGTTTAGGGCTCAGTGCAAAGTTTGGGCAGTCTACCTATTATATCTAATAGATATCAGATAAGATCTTGATGAATAAATGATCCTATTGAATTTTCAGTCACATCTATACCTTGTAAAGAATCATTTATTTCACTGTTTTTCAGTGTGTCAGCAATGATTAAGACACAAATAGTGGATCTGATAGTTTAGCTTTCTTTTCTCCCTTTGGCTTCTCCTCAGAATTATGTAGTTTTCTGTCATTATTGTTTATTACACTGAGAATGATTAAATTAGCCAAAGGGATGCCACTGTCATTTCTTCATGTGCTCTAACAGTGTGCCATAAAGAACGGGACTGGAGGAAGAGCATTTGTAAGTGGCCATTCAAAAGAAAAGGTAAAATTGAATGAATGTGAGAAGAGCCTTAAAAAAGAAAATCCCTGAAGTCCATTTCATTTAGATGGAAAAATTATGATAATTTAAATACTATGTAGAAAGAAGAGGATTTCAATAATATTTGGAAGAAAATTCCACCAAGAAAACTGAAAATATGATATGCCCATTGATCTAATCATGGCAGCATGAAGTCAAGAAGTCACTGCATGCTTCACCTCTTTCAAAAAATCCACTCTATGTTCATGTTGTAAACTTTTCTATCAACTGATAACAAATTCAAATGCCTGAATTGTGCTTTGCTTTGAGTGGTTATCTTCAGGAATGCCCACTCACAGCTTGCGTAAATAAGGAACAAAGCAATGAGTGTTTTCCCAGTAATGAAAAATTGACTGGCTACAAATAAAAACAAGACATATTGAATTTTCAGATTGTTTTATGAGCATTAACAATTTTGCTGTCAATAAAATCTGAAAGATAATTCTGTTTTCCTTCCTAATCTGCATTCACTAAATAATGAGACCTGCCTGTAGGAACTAAAGCTCAAAATCATTACTTTAACTCTTTAAAATGTGTCTATGGATTTATTCATATTTCCTTGATAATTAAGTGCTAAACTTACTACAGTGTTATAAAGCTGTGTACCAAAATTCTGGACTAGTTAGGAAATATTCATGCTATACTGAGTTCACAGGAATCTCAACTGTTTCTAAAGGAATGGGTAAAGGATGTTAAAGACAGATTCTCCTTGCTAACACATGTTAGCTAGCAGTAAAGATCTGGTGAGGCAGAAGCTCCTTATCTGCTGCTTCTACCTCAGGTTTCTTTGTCAGCAAGTCTTGTTTCTTGAGGTAGAGGTGTGCGAGAATTTTTCACTGCAGAAGAAGAGTTTTCCTTGTACATTTTGGGAATGTAAGCAAACAGTTACAATGTTGGAAGTACTCTGATAACATTTTGAGTCAGGTACTGTTGGATTGCTAAACTTCATTTCACCCAAAAGACCTTTATACTTACTTTAAGGAAGTAGTGTTCAAGTTACCATATTGGAAATGCAATTATTTATTATCTAATGACACAGACTGTGGAATCAAGTCCACCCTTAGCGAGCCCGCAGATGACATTAAGCTGAGTGGCATAGCTGACATGATAGAAGGAAGGAACGCCATCCAGAGTGATCTGGACAGGCTTCATATTAACCTCATGAAGGTCAGCATGTCCAAATTCAAGGTGCTTAACGTGGGTCATGTCAATCCCAAACATCCATATCAGAATAGGAAATTAATACATGAAGAGCAGACTTGTGGAGAATGACCTAGGTGTAGAAGTGGATGAAAAGCTGAGCATGTGACAGGGATGCATTCCTGCATCCCAGAAAGCAAGTGGCATCCTGAACTATATAAAAAATATGGCCAGAAGGTCAAAGGACATGACTATCCCCCTCTACTCTGCTCTCATAAAATCCTATCTGGAGTATTATATTCAGATTTGGCACCCCAGCGTAAGACACATGTGGCCTGCTAAAGTGGGTTGAGAGGAGGGCCACAAAGATAATGAGAGAGCTGGAATACCTTGTCTACAAAGAGAGGCTGAGAGTTGTGGTTTTTAGCTTAGAAAAGAGGAGGCTTCAGTGAGATCTTACTGAAGACTTTCAGTGCTTAGTGGGGGTTTATAAGAAACATGGAGGGAGACTTTTTACAAAGGTGTTCAGTGTTGAGGCAAGGTGTAACAGTTTTAATTGAAATCGAATAGATTTAGATTAGATTTTAAGAGGAAATTGCTTACTCTGAGAATGATGAGGCACTTCAACAAACTGCCCAGGAAAGTTGTGGGTGACTCTTTTCTTGAAGTGTGCAAATTTGAGCAGATAGATATGATGAGAGATGTCCCTGCCCATGGTGGGGGAGTTGTTCTAAATGATCTTTAGAAGTGTCTTCCAACATAAATAATTTTTTGATTATATGATTTTGAGCTTTTTGGGTAACTCATCATGGCCTGACACCCATCTGCTTTGTCAGTGTAATCCTTCTTAGATTCTATATCAAGCAAGGTAAGAAGTGTTACTTTATTACTCATAGGCATTGCTTATAGCAATCCACATTTTTGAAAACCCTAATAGAAAACTTAGCATAAGTTCTTTGATCTAATAAGATCAAAGTAGAATAAAACTTTTCAAAATAAAAGTTGCCCACATATCTGTTCTGTGCTAGTCTTCAGGTACTCTGGAAAACGTATTTTGTTACGTTTTTCTTTTCTTAGAATGCATTTCTATACATCTCTTGGTTAAATGTGTTGCTTTTATATGCATTACTATACATATAAATGTAATCTACTAGGTTCAATTAACAAATTTCTTAATTTATGATGTCTGCTTCTTAAGGTTTTGCAGAACTTAAATCTGAAATGAATAATGTAAACACAAAATTAAATATTTTGCTTGGAACTGGAAAGTGTTTAAATGATCACTGAAGAGTTTCTGTGTTTTGTAGAACAATTAAAAATGTCATAGATGTATAAGCAGTGGAACTGAGGACCAATAGTCTACACTACTGAAGAAGGATTATTAGAAAGTAAAACAGAATGAAGATAATGTTCTCTTCTTCAAGCTTTAAAGTTTCAGAAAGAGTTGAGAAGCTTTTAACGTATCAAACTGCCAGTTCAAGAACCCATTTCCTATTACAGTTGCTACTGATGATTGTCCATTGCAGAGTCAGTACTGCTGGTTATGGTGTACTGAATTACTCTCTTTTTCATACTGCAGAGTGATTTTCATTCATATTTTAAGTTTTACCATTTTTCCAGGTTCAGTATTAATATGCTAGGCAGGCAACTAGAGATAAGCTGGAGGCCATTTTTCATTTCCTCCGTTAGGTCAAGCATGTTGGAGAGAAAGTCTTTTTAGCCTCAATGTGTGGGATCATAAAAATTGTTTCTGTACTGGTCTAAATGCATATTTAAAAGAGTAGGAAAAGTGTTATTTTTTGTACTCTTGTGGCATGAAATATGACATTGCCGTGATTTACCTCTTTCCTCAAATGGTGAAATAAGAATCTCATAAGAACAAATTCCAGTATGTTATTTAAAAAAAAAAAAAAAAAAGAGGGAGAGAGAGGTTACCCCCCTATTACTTACTGTCAGTGAAGAACTTTCTACTCTTCCTTTGCTTTTCATTTTTATCTTGTTTTAGAATTTAGTTCTGAGCTAAATAAAACTTTACTAAGACTTATTTTGCACTCATGCATAAGCCTGCAAAGTTTCTTGTTCCTCTATAATGCTGTGTGATAAGCACTTATATTAGTGCCTGTCAGTATATACTTGTTAATTCTGCTAATATGCGATTCTCCTACTTGCAAATTTTCAACATCCTGTCATTTATTCCTTCTCAGAATTTGCTAGTTAGAATTCTTTACAGAACAAAATTTTGAATGTTGTTCATCAAAGGGTTTGAAATTAGGGAAGCATTTTTGCCTCAGCTATGTAAAATAATTTTATTTCCATTAACCCTTTCTACTATGGAACATAGCAATAAATATTATGAGTGACTAAAATAAATGTTAAATCTGTGTCACAGGTACAGCAAGGCAGATGATTCTTCAAAAGACAGGATGCTTCAGTGAAGCCAAAGACTGGTTTCTATGACATTTTTAGATATGTAGGACATTTTTGACCGAATCCACACATTCACCAAAAGATCACCATATTTATAAAAGAACAACAACAGGAAAAAAAAAAAAAAAAAGAAGACAAACAGGTCTTTGTAAAATGAGAACAAAATAATTTCAAATAATAATATTCCTTGTATTTTCTGTTATTCTTTATAGCATGCAACAAAAATTTTGAAACTCAATGATCCTATACCAATAGAAAAACACAAATGTGATGAAATGTGGTATGTGGTATAAAACCACAGTAATTTGTTTTAGTTTTCTAGAGAGATTTTAATATTTTTATACTGTTAAGTAAACAGAAGACAAAACAGTATATTTACATTTTACTTTAAAATTTGAATTTAACATTTTTCTAAAAAAAAAAATAAATCATTTTTAATATTTTTATATTCAGCAGAAAGTAATTCTCTTCAAGTTTCTTCAGCAAGAACTGAAGATTTTATACAGTATACCATTTTTGCATAGCAGTGCTCACCATGTAGGTTTAGTATGATATTTAATAGGCAGTAGAAGCGCAAATTGATTATACTTTCCACAATACCTTTAGGAAATGACATTTTTAGTCCATTCTGTATCAAATACTCCCTAGTAATTTCTACAACTGGTAATGCAAAAACCTTAACAAGAAGAGCTTCTGCGGGAAAAGAAAATCTTTAATTTATTGAGATATTTTACACAGGACAAGAGCTGGAATCTCTCAGATTGGTTAGTCACAGGATGGAAGGTTACAGGAATCTCCACGGTAGGGATGCTTACAATAACATCTTCAGCTGGGTAGGAGGAGATTCTCTGCCTACTTTTTGCTCAAATGATTACTGCACAACTCATCTCTCATATTACGTGGATACATCAGCAAATGTACAATCCATTTCTATCAATTACTTAAAATTATTTACAAAGCATCTGTCATCTCAAGCATCTGTAGAAAAAGTTTCCA
This sequence comes from Meleagris gallopavo, assembly GCF_905368555.1. NCBI lineage: Eukaryota > Metazoa > Chordata > Aves > Galliformes > Phasianidae > Meleagris > Meleagris gallopavo. The sequence continues at coordinate 28,846,671 of NC_139435.1, read as the reverse complement.
GTACTTATTTTAAATGTTCTAAACAACTTATTTACTTGTGCAGCAACATCTACAATCTGAGATGTCCTCATTCTTCTCTAGTAGTTACCAACAAAACTCAAGTCCACAAAAAGTGCTGATCACCTGGATTAGTGACAGCAATGAGTCCTTGAGTAAATGTCTAGGACAATCCAAAATGTTATTCATGAGGATATCCTGCACCAGAAATAAAAATACGTTAACATAAAATTTAGGAATTCAGTCAATTGTAGGGTCTCAAGCTGGTCCATTGATGCAAATCCATCCTTTGCCTTTCTTTTGCAGAATCTAAAAGGACACTTCATGATTTAGTCCACCAGATATGCACACAGGCAGTGTCTTGATACCCAACTACAGGACTTGCATTGTTGATCTCATAGCACAACAGTCACTTAAAATCCACAGCACTTGCACTAGGCTTCAACAGGGCTAGACAACACAGCTTATACTGCATGGAAAGAGTTTAGATAGAGCTCAGAAATGTTATTAGTGTCCTTACTGAGGAAAAGTCTATTTACTCATTTTATGGAGAATTTAACTAGACAAGATTCACCAATCTTTATGCTTCTCTGAGTTCAGACGGGATTTCTGATTGCAATAAGAGTTGTTGGAGAGAAGCTAGCAGTTATGAACTCTTTCAAAGCCAAGATAAACATTATTTTCAGAATAGCAGCTAACTTTGATGCCTCTGATTTTTTATTTGTGAAAATACGGGGGTGATAAAGGAGGGGTGAAAGAGAAAACACATGGTGACTATTTCTCTTGAAACATTTTGCCTGTTCAGAAGGAGTACAAAAACTTTGAGGTACAAGCACAAATGTATAATTATTTTCTTTATTTGCATGGTCTGAAAGAAAGAACGATATTTTGGAGGAACACAAATAAAGTATCACTTGGCACTGATTAATAGTCACAAAACATAGCAGAGAATGGGACAGTGGTTAACCTGATTATGTATAAAAACATGCATTTAAACACTGTCATATACTAACAGATCTGTACGTCGTATTTTAATAAGAGATTTACTTTTAAATAATCAGTTTTGATTGATCTAGCAATGTACATAACCTTTTAGTATTCTTTTTCCAGTGAAAAATGAAGTCTTTTGATTTTCTCCTCTATTCATCCACCCACAATTTAATTTTGTTTTTTAATGGATGCTGCTACTTCCAAGTTTGAGGCAAATGCCAATTGACCTGTCATTCCTCTCTGAGTGACTAATGGAGATAGGGACATAGTACACAATAAATGTGTATAAACATGAAGAATAGTAGGGAAATTATTACAGAAAGTCAGTTGAAAAATACATGGAAAAGCTTACATGTAGAGCCAAATACCAAGGAGAAATACTTCTTGCTCTGTGACAGAGAGGGAACTGACAGTCTTTCTTTAGTAGAGTATCAACAATGTCAGAATCTGGAGTGAAAACGAAATCAGCAGTTGCATGTATAAGCTTAAATTATGACAGGGCTCTCTGGTGAGAGTGCAAGTTTGACATACCTGAAAGTAAAGATTTGACTTTAGGAACTTCATTACTTGCCTCTAGTACAATACAAAAGGTATCTGAGCAGTGAAAATATCAGCTCCAATCTGTCCTTCACAGACATCTGCAGTAGTACTGAAAATCATATCATGAGGGACATGAAATGAAAAAGAACAATGCACCAGACAGACTGCTTTACTGTAGTCATCCTATTTGACTATGGATTAATAAAGTACAGCATTATATCTGTTTTACCCGCATGACTGCAGTAAAGCCTTTTGACTTTTGTTTATGAGCGAAATTACACACTACGCTGGGAAAGCTCTGTATAGTTACTTACAAACTAACAGAAATACAATGTTTTTACCAACCTCAATGCTCAAGAGTGACCTGTGCAGTTCACAAAAACAATTAAATCAACAGCACTTCTTGTCCCTTTTGTTCCCCAGAGAAGTGTGGAAGCTAGTTCTAGTGAAGAGCGACCCTCTGCATCTATGAGTGAGAGAGAGAGGAGACTCTGTTACCGTGGTGTGCAAGTGCTTTTTCATAAATGTTTCAGTAAGGTCATGCCCTGCTTGATTAATTCCAAGAGTTCACATACATCTACTGCCACACAGAAAGCTTACAGCAGATGTTCACTGAAGTCATTTCATGCTGACTTATAACCCTTCTCTTTCTTTGGTATCTAATATATCAGGATGGTTGTGTTCTGGACTCAGAAATAACTGGTATAACTACTGAAAACCAGACTCCTTTATGCCCACCTCTGTGCTTCCATCCCAGTAGCCTTGGTCCACAAGTAAAAGGTAGGAAATTTTGCCTACTGGGACTAACTGCACTCTGTGCCTGTTACAGACAGGACAGAGTACACAGACCTACTACATTATTTTCTATGTAACCTCATAGAATGGCCAGCAGCTCGTGCACAGATAGCAATGGCATTGTTTCTGTGGAATCTTGTATATACAGTCCAAAGACAGGGAATATCGGCTCATGGGCAACAAACAGCAGGAATTTTGTTACATCTTACATCCTGATCCTCTTTCCCTTTCTCAGCAAGAAAATATTGTCAATAATAAAGTTAAAAGGAAGGACAAGGAGGGAGTGGTTTTGGTAGACCATTACTTATCATGTAATGAGAGTAAGAAAAACCTGCAAAGCAAAAATTTCTGCTGCAGCACAGAGGGCAGCAGAGGTGGTCATAAGTGGCAAAATTTACTCTTTGATATCTCGTAACTTGGGAAACTCCATGCTTCTGCTTAAACTATGCAGATGATTTTATTTGGGAGATATTTTACTTGCATAGTTTTTTGATTTTTTCCACCAAAATTCAAGGACAAATTCTTGGGACATGAATCCACCTAAATTAAACTAAACCAGTGTTCACTCAGTTGTCACTGAGGTGATGAAATAATTTTAATGTGACTGTATCTAGTAATTACAGCGGGTTAATAGTACCCTTGGGAATTTTGATTTGACTTTGAATATTGTGAGATAAAGTAACATTAGACAGAAAAAATAAAATGATCATTTCAGTTTGTTCTTACTCTGGTAATTTTTTGAAAACCTGCTATATTTATATGCTACTAAAAAAAAAAAAAAAAAAAAACAGATTTCTGGAAATCATATTACTTTAATTACAGATCATTTTGTCCCTCAGTTGAATTCTCTCTCTACATACATGCTGACCTTAATTTCTTTTTTTCTCTCTTTTTTTTTTTTTTTTTAAAATTGTCTTGCACTCCCAACTCAGGGCTTGATTGCCATTTGCCTTTTGCCAGGAGCAGAGAGTGTCTAAGGAGCCAACTTTTCATTCTCATTTCATCATTCATGTAAGTGAAGGTGTGCTCCAGACATGTTGGAACTAAGCTGTGGACACCCCCTCCTCTTTCAGGAGCAACCAGCTTTTCTGTTCCTGTTTGTGTTTGCCACCAGTCAAAAAGGCAAAGGAAAAGGTAGTAGAGCTGTCATGCAGCAGTCCACAGGACAGTGCAGGAGGTTGGAAGAAGATTACTAGAACCACACTGGTTTCAGTTATAGGTATTACCTACCTCAAGCTACACTGAACACAAAACATGCCACACAGGCTGAGACAGAGGACCATGGAAATACGTTCCACTGACTACACTGAAATCTTTGTCCCTTAGTCTGTGTTCATCACTGACAGCTTTATTGCCCTCAGGAACATAACTCCAGAGGAAAGTCAAGAATGGCTGTTACCTGAAGGGCATAAACTCTTTAAATAAGTAATTATTCTTTAAGAATCTTTCTGAAATTTCTTGTAATTTGAAGGAAGAGAATCAGACTACTCCATCACATGCTGAGCTTGTTTTTGTCAGCGTGTGCTCCTAATCACTTACCAATTACTTATGCAAATTGGAGGAGCAGATGCTGAAAGTTGTTTTCAAGGCTGCCTTGCAGGGGCCCCATACAGCCAACAGTTGTGGATATTCGTGGGATTTGATTTTTTGTTTTGATTGGGTACATTAGAGCTTTATAAAAAGATTCTTCATTTCATCTAAGTTCTCCCAGATAGCAGCGTCTTAGTACTTCTGTACAGGGTTTTCTTCAGCTCTTGGAAGATAGCAGCTGATGTCTATGTTATAGAAAATCATGAAGTGAATGTATTCTTTTTCAAAAAGAAAGACAGAGAAAAGTTGGGAAAATACTAGTCCTAAAGGCCTTTTAATTTCAAACGAGGCTTTGTTGATACACTAGAATTCTCATCCAGCAGTTCTTGAGTGTTTTGGATTATTTTTAGAGCTAAGAGCATCTTCTTCCCTGTGCTTCCATTTTGTGATCATCTTTGCTGTGTGCAATCATATCATAGCTGTTATTTATTATACAAACAGTGTGAAGTGATGTGCATAACTGTAGAAAAGTAAAGTGTTGATTGAAGCACAATCCTTTAAGTGTGCTTCTTAACTTGGATAATTACAATTAATTAAATCAACAGAATATAAGATATATTTTGGTATGCTGTAGTGACCGGCAAAAAGTGAAGGGGCCTTTGCAAATTCTCTGAGATCCTACAGAGAAATCAATGAAATTTTAATCTGAATTAGACATAGTTCCTGCAGAGACAAATCTAAGCAACCCTCAAATATGCTGATTCTTTTAGGAAATAAGACAGCTTCCTTCTTTGACATCTTAGCACTGTGAAGATTTTCTAAAGGAAATTTTCAAAGTAATTGTTTAATATATATTTGTATATTTTTAGGAAAAAAAAAAAAAAGTTTAAATTTGTGTCAGGTTAAATACAAGCAATAGAAGGATTATATTTTTTATGTCTGATCTTTTGAAGATTAAAAACAATCCACACATAATCCCTTCCCACTAGCCAGAATGCATTTTTTAAAATATTCCTTTAATTACCTAAACACCAGGTCTTGCACATTGTATAACATCTTATGATCACTTCCAGAATATAACAGATTATTGTGTTAAAAATATAGGAAAATCTCTCTTTGTAATTTTCCTTTGTACTTAGTTTCATTTCTTTTCAATATATTTGACATCTTGCATTGCATGTCTATAAAAAAAAAAACATAAAGGAATGCTTTGCCTGGTCAGTCCAAGCACCTCAATGATCCTAATAGCCAAACTCTCACAAGCGGAACTTGCTGGGGATTTTCTGATTTCAAAACTCTTTTTGAGGTGTATAGAAATTGTATTGTTGAAACTGAAATGCTTTCAGAGCGATGTAATTTATTTTGACAAAATTATCATTTCCATTACCTTCTTGCATTTCTTTAGGTGATCTGATAGGAGTTAAGCTTTCAGGTTACTTTTATTAGTGCTGTGTCTGTGTCAAGAAACCCAGACATTCATGTTCCCAAGTTCTGGACAACTACAGCAATTATGCACAAAAGTACTATATACTGCTTTCTAATGTCTCTGACTCTGGAATAGTCCTGCTCTGCATTTCTTGCTTGGTATTTCTGACACTCATTATGAGGAGTTTTGCAGCAACATGAAAATGGGGAACATTAAGGACACTAGAAATGTCCCTCTGCCTCCATGAACTATGGCTTGTTTCCCAGGCTGTCACCTGGGAACTGTGCGAAGAGTGGATGTTAGCACAGAGAGGCAATGTTTGTTGTGTTTCAATGGTGGCAACAGCACATGAAAGATAAGCTGTGTTCCAGACATCTGTGCAGATTTTCACAAGTGCAACATGCAGGCTTTTCTTCATCGATGGTGAAAATGCATAACTAATGGTGGTGACTGTGCTGAAAAAAAATAATAGTGTTTTGTAGCTGAGAAATTGCTTATTCAGATAGAATCATTGTGCTCACTGTATCTGCTATAGTTTCCATGGAAATAAACAGGAGGCATTACTTTTGGAATGACCTGTGTACATATAGTAATCCAGTATGTACATACAGTATTCCAGTATTCCAGCAAAATCCTAATGTATGAATGTACAAAATGATCATTGCTTTTTGGACAAAACTCATCAGTTTGTAAATTCTTTCAGTACAGAAAGATAGTACAAAATACAGGGAAATTCAGCTGGTTTCTACCATTGGCTGGTGACTCGTTTTTTTTCACATTCCAGCTTTATGAATTCATTTTAACGCTTGGAGAAATCAAGCACAATTTATAATGGGGACCTAACCCAATGTTTTAATTACTTTCCATCCATAAGATATCTAGAATAATATCACCAATATTACTGTTGTGTTTTATGTGTATTTTTGTGTGTACTTTTTAAAATCCTTGGCTTTAACAATATTGCCTTAGCAGGATAAGTGAAATTTTGAAACCTCCATGGGAAAATAATTTTTTTCAAATGTTTTGAAAAGCAAATAACAGATGCTACTTCAAGACTCCCTCCACCTACTATTAAACACATCCAATTTTCTACACCTATATGCACTTTTTTTTTGTTGGACATCCTTATTCTTTTTTAGGTAATCCAACTTCTGCCTTGCTAGTGTCATTAACTGCCTAGTATCTGTGCCAGTGTTGTTTGTCAGGAGTTAGGCTTCCTAACAATGTGTTACATCTTTTCAGGATGAAAGAGCATTGAATGTAAACAAATATAAGCATTAGAGTCAGAGATAAATGTTTACATGTTCTATTTAGAAAGAGAGAGTAAACAGTATGGTATGATTAACCTATTTAAACAAATCAAAGATTGGAATTCATTCAGTGTTAATGTATGGTTTACAGATGCATTGATAGGAGTGCCCAGAGATGCATTCTATACTGTTGATAAGTGCTGTTGTAAGCACAAAATCTCAGTCCCAAGGAACATGGAATGTAATGTGAAACGAAAAGACTGTAAGTGATTATTTCAAACTGAAGATATGAAGGAAATGTGAATCTGTATATGTCTATACAATTTGAATCAGTTTATTTTTCTTAAATAAATATCATCACTATCAGACTGCAATTCACCTAAGTAAGATTGGTGACTGATCCTTGCAGGATGTCACGTGTTATGCTTTCCTCAGGAACTACTACTGAGAGGAGACTATTATTTGCAGAAGCACAGGAAGTATTTTGTTATCCTGAATATTCACTTACTTTAAAGTAGACCTCTACATAGTTCAAGGAAAAAGAAAAAAAAAAAAAAGAAAAGAAAAAAAAGAATTAACTTAACAGAAAGGTTATAGTTGTGAAGGGCATTGAAGGTGGGCATAAGAAATTTGCATATGATGCTATGGAAAATGAGGAGATAATAAAGACGTTCAGTTAGGAATAATATGGAGTGACAAGCAAAAAGGATGCTTTTAGATGATGCATTTTGAAGGGATTGAAAAGTTCCCAACTTGCATAATAACATGTCAGAGTTGAGCACTTTGAAGGTCAAAGCAATGTTTTTATCTGTGAACCTTCTGGTACCCATGAATTATCCTTAAACCAACAAATTCACCAGGGTTAAAATAAATTTCCTTAAGGTCAGCACATTCTACAAATAGAATATCATGCATGCTTCTTTGGCTAACATGATCTCAAATTAGCACAGTATCCAATCTATAAGTGACTGCCTGTTTAGTGCACTGGACGGAAAAAAAGTTTACATGAGTAAAATAAAAATAAAACTGCTTTAAAGAGTAAATAGATGAGTTGTTACTTTGTGTCAGATATTTGTCAAAAGGCCAGGGAGATAATGACTTGGATTTTCCTGCAATGCTTTTGGCATCTATCATGTTCAGAGCTCATCTTGCTTTGATGGTTAGATATGATGGCTGTATTTATGTGCAGTGCACCCTGTAGGTGTGGATTTAAAGAGTAAAGCAGCAGCTGTGAAGATTTCAATTGCCATGCAATAAGTATATCAGGAGAGTTTACTTCACATGCCTTTCAAACTCCAAGGTATCATGGAGCCAGTATTCACCAGCAGCTTGTGGAAGTTGGATGTGGTTGTATTCTTAGAGAACAAGTGTTCTGATTTAGCTTCGTCTGAAAGGAAATCAGTTCATGAACTTTGTGATGCTCAGTGATGTGAACAGAGATCCAGAGATCTGAGTCAAAAGTGCACACATGATCTGAACCAAAATAATGTACGCACCATACTTGGTAACGTAGCATGTAGATTCACGGATGTGGATCTGGCTCTCACAGTCTGATGAAAACTACTTTCTCCCTATAGCTCATACAGCTTGCAAAATCCGCAGAGCATTGCAGATCCACTATTAAACAGCCTCAGGGCATAAACTGTAAGCAGATCTCCTTGTTCCTTTGGAACACATTATTGTAAATTCTAATTTCACCATATCTGTATAAGCTTGATGAAACAATTAAGTGAATTTCCTATGAAATTAGCCAGGAAACACTAATTTTGCAAATTGTATAGACTCTCTAGAGATAAGATGAAGCATGAGAGAGAGCATTATGTTACCAGAGCTGGAAACCTCAGGAAGAGAGATTAAGGGGCAAATACTCAAACAGGCAGGGGATAAATGAAGGGAAAAACCAGGAGAGAATGTTGGTTCATTCTGAGTTCCATCAGAAGAGGTGTGGCCAGCAGGGACAGGGAGGTGATTGTTCATCTCTACTCTGCCCTTGTGAGGCCCCATCTGGAGTACTGTGTCCAGGTCTGGAGTCCCCAGTACAAGAAAGGTAGAAAGCTGTTAGAGAGGGTCCAGAGGAGGAACACAAAGATGATTAGAGGGCTGGAGCACCTCCCCTATGAAGACAGGCTGAGGGAGCTGGGCTTGTTCAGCCTGGAGAAAAGAAGGGGTGACTTCATTGCAGCTTTTCAGTACCTAAAGGGAACCTGTAAACAGGAGGGGCATCAACTCTTTGAAAGGATAGATAACTGCAGGACAAGGGGAAATGGTTTTAAGGTGAGGGAGGGAAGATTTAGGTTGGATGTCAGAAGGAAGTTCTTTGCAAAGAGTGGTGAGGTGCTGGAAAGGCTGCCCAGAGAGGTTGTGAATGCCCCGTCCCTGGAGGTGTTCAAGGCCAGGTTGGATGGGTCCCTGGGCAGCCTGATCTAGTATCAAATGTGGAGCTTGGTGGCCCTGCCTGTGGTGTGAGGGTTGGGATTAATGATCCTTGAGGTCCCTTCCAACCCGGGCCTTCTGTGATTCTGTGATTCATTCTCTGGCAGGACAAAGTTGTAGAAGCACTTCTCAGTGGTCTCTTCTCCTTTTCCATACTTGACACACTCAGTCACTCCTCCTTTACACGAAGCTGGCACATTAAGTCTCAAAATTCTGCTGGTGACTACAATGTTGTTCAAATGTCCATGGCCCATGACTCAGATGAATGGATGCTGAGAGAATTCATGGGACAGTATGGAATTTATTGCCATGTGGCTTAGTAGGAGCCATAGATATTTTGGTAGGAGAATCCACCAGACTGTGAATGTGGAATATCAGACTGTGTGGCCAGTTTTGTGCTTTTTATGTCTTGTTTCTGCTCATCATAGAATTCAAAGCCATCTCTTATCAAATAACAATTTTATTCTGTCCAATTTGAAATTAAAGTAAATTCTATTTCTGAGATTATGTTACTTAAACTTTATATTTGTCATATACATTTTCATTTAAAGTATTGGGCTAGTATAATTTGATGAATTTATGGAAGAAAACTCCTTGTTATTTTTCCCCTGAAAACATTTAGTTTTCCCTAGGCACAATATCATACAATTGCTTTTCTGCACAACTTGTGATCAGCACTGAAAACTCAAATAAAAAACAGGACAGACAGAAAGGAGAATGTACTTTATTATTCAACTTTCCTACCCTCTCTGCACTTTCCACCTTCCATTTCGTCTTCTCTTCACTATTCAGCCCTTCTGATTCTGTTGTTCTTTCAACAGTATAAACAACCTTAGTTTAGTCTGGCTCTCCTTTATACAGAATTGCTTTTTATCTCCTTAGTATTGCCTGATTCCACCATTGTAATAAACCTCATACAGGCTGATGAATTAAAGCATTAGCACATCTGAACGATGTTTACTCTGAAATAAAGTTCTCTCTCCTTTTTGCCCTTGCCACTATACCCTCTGCTTTTCCTCTTAAATGATGATTAGAATGTGGTATCGTTCTGCCCTTTCTTTGCACATGTAAATTGATATTTTAAGGATATTTGCAGCCCCAGAGTTTTAAGAAAGTTTCAATTTAGCTTTTATTAGGTGCTGGGCAGCATCGTGCCAGACCGTGTACATAGTTAAACAAGACCTCTCCCAGGGGTGTATATTGTTGCAAGCTTTGGCATCTATATGCAAATTAGACTTTCCGTATTTGCTATCAGTTACAACAGAAATTTTCCACCCAGGCAAGACAATTTTTTCAGTAGCTATGTAAAATACTGACAAGCCATGAAGAAAATAGTCTGCTTTCAGTGGCTGTGCAAGTTAGAAAACCTCTATTGGTTTCAGCAATTTTTTGAAGAGGTAGGTTATATTAAAGCATGGTTTTAATAGTGCTGCATAATATACTATAATAAATAAGGGTGAAAAATGAAGTCTGCTCGTGAAAAGAGAAATAGAGTAATATCATGAGGCTTTTGCTGTTTGACATGGAGAGAAAGACTCATGAGGAGAACAAAGAATGTTTTCATGAAATTTCTTTCAGGGATCACTAAATTCTGAAAGCTGTCCTAAGAAGATTTTCTGTTGAAGATACGGGTTTGTGAAGCTGAACCCCATAAAAAGAAATGTGAACATAATGCTTGGCCAGTAGCGTTTGGAGGTTGAGCAAGTAAACTGCATTGCAGAGCATGATGATGGAAGATGCGCACCCCCCCCAGCCCTTTGCCCCGAAAAACAGTAGTTTCTGAATTCTGGAAGGATAAACATGCATCTATTTCCATGTTACACCTGAACTGTTAAAACTGACACCTGGAACTTCCATGAAAGATATATATGTTATCCAGATGGGCGCTATAAGATGCAATGGGCATGAACGTGGCACACTGTGAATCTGGAGCTAGCTTTTTGTTTGTTTGTTTTTTCTCTATCCAATTTATGCAACAGAATAGACACATCTGGCTATAAAATACATTTGCTTTTTTTCATGTGAGGCACTGATGCACAAAAATAATTTTAGTGATAAATAAATACCAATTATGAGCGATGAGTCACCAACTGTTCGAGAAGAAAGTTACTCTAGTGCTTGGACTCATAAAGAAACAGCGCCTTTAAATACTTAATACCTTGCAGCTGCACTGACATTCATCTTTTTGTCTCATGCAGCATTAGCATTTTCCCTTTACTTGAAAAACGACATATTTCTATCTTACCTACCTACTCCTTTCCTTCACGTCCCTGCAGTTTTTGCATCCCCAGCAATGTGTGCTTCAGAGTATATTCTGAGTAGAGCAGTTTCCTGATATCAGCTATGAAAAAACAAGACACAGGAAAAGAAAGCAAACAGGGATTACCACCTCAAAAGTTTGAGGTCATCTGCAGGCTGGGCCAAGGAATGAATACAAATGTGACTACTTCACCAAACCAGAAGCTCTGCATACATAGAGTCCAGTAGTTTAGTAATGACGGCCATGCTCATCAAGAGCAGCCATGGCACTGGCTACCTATACAACAGCTTGTCTGGTTGATTTTAGTTACATAAGGATGCTATAGGACAGATGCATGTAGACCACAGCAACATTTCCACATGACAAGGATGTAATGTTCCCTGTTGGATGAGCTAGTTAGCACACACAAGAGTTGCATTTGGCTTATAGTCTGGGCTGAGACACACATCCAAAATTAAATACAGACCCACTATGTTGTTTAAAAAGGGGCAACACTGAACTGCTCTGGCTCTGTTATGGAATATTTACATCCATATTAGAAGATAAAGGAGTTACTGTATTATTGAGGAGAAAGAAATAACTAGAATTTAGATATAAAAGGAAAGATTAATCTGAAGAAGCAGACTTCTGAGCATCAGGACAAGGATGTTGTTCACAAACAGCAAGGGCTGGCTCATGAACAAGGAAAAGAGGGCCTTCTTTACCTGTAGAGGGAATCTTTTCAACTGTTGAAACCATGTATGAAGCAGAGAATCATACTTGACAGTTTGTGTAAAAATCATACCTGAATGACACAAAGAATAGGGTGCAATGTGCTTGAGGCAAAGAATGGTAGGAATACACACAAACTTTTTAACTCCATGTATTCTATGTTAATATCTATGTATTACATGCTTTTTTTGTGGAAATTTAATAGAGGGTTTGCATAGATATGAGGCTGTAGAAGAGTCCAGGACTTCTAAGTGCTAATAAAGTAGATCAGAATTGTCTTACTGGGCATCTAAGGAAGTGTACTCAGTAAGTCAAAGAGAGAATGTTCAGTGCAAAATATGTTTTTCTTTTGTTCACACATATAGAAGAATGAAACACAAAAATGGGAGCAGAAAAATTTTAGCTCAAAGATCTTAGGCAGTGTTGGCAAGGGTTCTTTGAAATAGGCTGAACAACCATGATGCTCTAATCTCAGCTTTGCAAAATACGGATAATGGATAATGGATAACATGAAAGGCAGCTGGAAACTGCCAGAAAATCATGGATTACACAACTTCTACAATATTTATTCCAAGACTAGCATCTGGAAAATGAGTGCCCATACAATAGGGTAGGTAGAATGCGTGAATGTAATGCCTCATTTGGAAAATGCTGTTGCTGTTATACTGTTTAAATTTAAAAGCAAACTCAAAACTTAAATCCTAAAGATAGAAACAAAATAAAGCATCTCTTTGACAGAGCTGGGAGACTTTTATTCTTGTCTTCAGAGAAATCAGGGCAACTTTTTTTCACTGTTCTTATTGCTAGCTTTTTTTTCCTTCTGGTCTTTGTGAGATTATTTGATTTTTTGCTCTTGTAATAATAGGCATCAAGCATTTACGCAGCTGGAGATCCTCTCCCCTGCATCACCTTTAGGCTGATTCTAGCTGGCAAAAATAAATAAATAAATAAATAAATAAATAAATAAATAAGCAGGAGGAACTTTCTGTACATATGTTCAAGGCAGAACTATCCTTTCCTCGAGTCTTTCAGATAGGTAACTGCATCATGGCAGGAGGTAATCTGGCAGAAAAGCAAATGCATGCTGTTGTCTGCTGAGGTAGATTGCTCGCTGAGTGCACACAAGTGAACATTGAGAGGGAAATAGAAGACTTTCCATGGTGATTTTCTCCTTTAAGACAGTTGGGCCTGATTCAAATGTTCTGCTACGCTTCTGGAGATGTCAATCCACAGCATGGAGGTGGGGAAGGGGCACCCCAGGAAATCAAAGCAAACTCAATTATCTATCTGCTGACAATGACAAAACCATTTCATTCCTCAGCTCTTCACAGAATGTAAGGGGGGGGAAATTAAAAGCGTGAACATTTTTAATGAGTGCAATTATTGAATCATCAGTCACACAGTCCATCTGCTTCAGAGTGTTTCAGTGACTAGAGAAAGACTAAAATATCGCTTTGCCTTTTTGCATTCGTATAATCATATAAATATTCTTTAAGGAAAAGCTAATGATATTCATATATCATACCCACCAGTTCCAATAACTTGCATTTCCCTTTCACTTACTTCACTTTATTAATCACAAATTTTGAATCTGACACAAGGTTGGTGAAAACATCTTGGCAGATGCATGGATAACAGCTAACCCCACGACATTAAGTACAGAATCATGTAATAGTAAATTGGAGAGATAAATTAATGCGAAATCTATCTCAAAGGCCTCGCTTAGCCCCGAGTTTAGTAAGCAAGAGAAACTTTACACTGCAATAAAAAAGGGGGGTGAAGGCAGATGGGATTTAAAAATCCTTTGCCCCAGTGCTATCAATTCACTTGATACACATATCTGAGTGTGACAGCATATCAAGAAAGAGCCAAAACTTACTCAATAGGGTTTTAAAATCTTTGCAGATATTCAGGAGACAGATAGAAGAGGGAAGGTTTGGATAAATGCCTGCACCTGAGGAATCGTGGCAGAACTATAAATCTGTTTTGATTGTGGCATCCTAAAATTCATCCCAGAAAGGCAGAGAAGGTAGAGATTTGGATCCCAAATCAGTAACAGGCTTTGCTATATGTTAACTTATTATGTTGGGATTTGTGCTACAAGCATGTGGCTGAATGAAAAGAAGGATCATTTTGTACAAGCAAGGTTTTCTGGAATTTTAAATAAATTCAGCATTCTGTAGAAATGTCCTTTGCTTAGACCTTTTTGGGCTTCCTCTGCAATACACAGCTGAGAGTCATTCTAATCCAGTAACATGCACAACTCTGAGATATATTTTTTGAGAAATCTTTGACTTTTCTCCTGGAATCAACATCCGAAGATTCAAAACCTACATTCAGGATTCCAAAAAAATATGCAGTGTTTTCTCTGTACGTAGCAGAACAAAACAATGTAGCATCTTATCCTCTTTTTATATCTGAAAATTCTGTTTATTTAACTTGTTTTGTTTATTTCTTTATTTTATAAAGTAATGGTCTTAAAACAAAGTTTCATATTAGAGCATGAAATTCAAACCGTTTCCAATTAACAGCCCCAAATAAATAAGAAATGTTGAGTTATGCAACATTAATCTTGGTACTTAAGTTAAATCCAGGAGAACTGCATGAATGATGGTGAAATCTCTTTGCCTGTTGTGTGGGATAATAAACTGAACTAGTGTTTTTACTGTTACATTATTCTATCCACTTTGTGAAAAAATTTTCAATCACATTTTCAGATTATAAATTTTGTCAATGTAACAAAGATCAAATAAACAACTAGTTGTAATATTATCATGGCAGCCAGGCTGTGTCTAATCTATATGCTACTAACTTTTTCCTTTTCTCCAAGTTAATTTCTAGCTAGAGCTACAGAAACAATTTTTGCTATTGGGTAAAGAAGCATTAAATAAATAATTAAGGCCTGAATTGCCAATTTGTTCTCTTTGTAGGAATTAATTAGATACTGGATTAGTTTTCTTTTTAGTTTTAAATGTGGAAATGCACTGAACCAAATCTCTGTGAAGAAATATGGCCCCATTTTCACAGATCTATGCTTTAGTAATTTAAAAGTAATCAGTAATCTCTTGCGTCTCTGAGAAAGTAATCAGTGACATGTAGGAGATTATTGTTAGAATCCAGTGACTGGTGTTAGATTGATTTTTTTTTTTCTCCTTCTCACTAGTTTTGACAGCCTTGCTTAATGACTGACAGTAAATGAGTTTTGCGCTGTGTCAGGTGTTCTGGAAAGGGCTCTGGCAGGAAAGATTTGGCTTATCACATTGCAAACTAAGGTCCTGATCCAGCAGACATTCAGAGCACTAAACAACATTCCATTAGGGACTTATCCCTTTCATTTCAATGAGAGCATTTACTTGTAAGTATTTTTAGTTTCTCTTATGCAGATCCCAGTCCTATATTTTCCTGAGAGCCTCCTGGGCAGACATGTTCTCAGTAAGCAGAGGCAGACAGCATTTAATGCCTCTTTGGGTATTACTAAATCCATCATTAGGACAATAATTATTATTTGATATTTGCACACTGCCCACAGATTAGCTAAGTGTCTCACAATATGAATATACAGATTTTAGCTTCAGTAAGCTTAAAGTCTAGACACAACAAAAGAAGGGGAAAAAAAGTATAGACAAAAAATGTGACATAGCAATGCATAATATTCTGTGGCAAGACAGAAAAAAATGGCAAAGCTTGATTTAATTGTTACACTTTTTGTAGTCTTCAGAGCAGGCTACTGAGACTTATCAGGATGGATGAATTTGAATGAAATGAAAGTGGTGCCTTGGCAAATTGGTTTGGGGACACAATTCAGGGAAATTTTTAAAAAGAGGGAAAAAAAGCAAAGGGAGAATTTTATGAGGGGATGAGCTGAATGTCCGTGTGATTAGAGAGAGGAGTATTGCAGAAGAAAAAGTAGCACGAGGGTTAAGTGCTGCGGCACCTAACAGCATGGACAAAAATTTGAACTAAGGTTCTGCAAAAATCATCTCCAACTGAGAAAAGAGAAGAAATTCTTTTTTTTTTCTTTTTCATGCAAATCAGACTGTTTTTAAGCAAGGAGCCTGCTGAAAAGAGCAAAAAGTGTGGAGAACATGAATAGATGATTGTGGTTGTCAAGGCAAACCAAGCAAACTTGCCCTGTGGAGATACAGGCATCTGCAACACAGGTGCAGGGAAAAACTGTAGCAGGATACCATTGCTGTGATTTAGCACAAGGAGAGAGGACAGGCTCAGATGTGATTCCTAGGCTGGAAGACTGTATAGCAGAAGGGGGTTTGCAGAAGAAAACATTAGAATCTAAGTTTCAGCCATTCTGATTTTGAGATTTCAGAGAGACATAAAAATAAGCGGTCCACTGATGCGAGAAGAAGGCTGCATCACATTCATGGGATGAATAAACAAAGATGAGAGTTACGTAATGGAAGCACAGGAACCCTGAAATCCGTGGAGCAGCTGAAGTGAGACTTAGCTTTGGTAGCAAAGGGAGGGTGCTATTGCTAGTTCTTTATTATAACTATGAGTCAGCGTATCAAATTACATTTAGAAATAGCGGTTGAATTTTGTGCTGAAACAGTGATAACTGCTACTTGATATGCTTATATCTCACTATTTTGCCACATTGGGCCAAATATTGTTCGGTGTTTACAAAAATGTACTTACTCTAGACCTGGTCCAAAGAGTTGGAAGACTGAAAGGGCAGACATAATGTGTATACAGTGAAAGCAATCTATCTTCAAGTTGTACAGAAGGCCGGTAAAATGACAAGATGCATCCTGGCCGTTTCGAATGCATTGGCAAACTTCCTATTGATGAACACAGTTTGCAAATATATATTGGTAATCACAGGAATCACAGCTAGTCTCCTGCCTCACCGCAATCACAGGCATTCCTCTATGAGTTGTGTGGCAAATGCAAGCTGAAATAACCCGGTGTTATCCTGGTCTCTTTAATGTGACTTCCAAAATGGATTACATTTGGCCCTGACAGGAGAGCATCTCCCACTGATGCTGGATGAAGTGCAGCTGACTGGTTTCTTATCAAAATGAGTTTTCATTAAAAAATAAATAAAAACTCATAAAAAACCTCTTGTTATCCAAAGTTAACTGCTAGGAACAGATTGTGGTAAAATATGTTACAGAGTACAGTGGCAATCAACTCAGAGGGCTTACTGCTACAGTAAATTTTAATGTCAGCAATATTTCCCACAGATGTTAACATCAGAAAATCATTTTGCATAGCCATCAGTGCAAAACTGTCAAAAGAACACATCTAAAATTTCTTGGGATCACACACACTTTTATGTGTTTTTAATTTGTGACTTTACCTTTGAATTACTAATTTTTGTTTGCCTTTTGCTTAAGAAGAAAGTTGTATTATGTAATCGATAGGTCACATCTACATTACCAGTGAATCTGATGACACAGTGACATTACTAGAAGTGGTGGAGAGGAAAAGGAGAGATGGGAAGTAAGGGAAAAAAAAATAAAGTAATGGGTTCTTTTTACTGTAACGGAAGGAGTAGAGAACGTTAACAAAGAATGTAATTTAATACCTAATCAATCTACTGATTGGATTTTCCATGAGATTAACTTTGAGTCCAAAATGAATTGCACTGAACCTGGAAAATGCTATAATGACCAGCAAGCAGTGATATGAGGCTGTAGCGATATAAAAATAATAATGTCAGAGACTTCAAACAGCTACAGTAGTTAATTAAATGTGTTCAGATAACATTATGGTTGGACATAAACCCACAAAAGCAGGGAAATTTTGAGGTAAGCCTGCCAGAGCACTGACTGACAATTTTCCTGTGCTAAAGCGATGCTGAACATACAGACTCTTCTCTGAGGTACTCATGGGGGCAGATTCCGCCCTCCAACAAGCATAAACAGCTTCGTTCAATTTCCATGGCTTTTTTTTTTTTTTTTCATGAGTATCTAAGGCTATTGGTATATATGCCTGGGAATTTCAAGCTCTTAAAAAAAGATACTGTGGCTGTGGGCCAGAACTGAACTGTGCTTGGCTCAGGAAGGCGACAGGCAAAACTGGCTCTTGGGATGCGTCTGCACTTTGATCTGGGGCAACAAAGCACATCATGGAAACAGAGCCAAGTACATGCAGCTGTGCTATGGCCACTCCTCCTCTTTGAATGATGCCTGATGTTATTGACACAGGGAGCACAGGACCTGGCTCAAACTCCACAGCCATCATGCTGGATTTGTTATGACTGTACGTGTACATGACTTTTTAACAGACTCCAGCATTTGTTCTTTCTTCTCTCCTATTTAATTTGCTGCATTTCAACTAAGGAAAGCACTGCATTTTGTATTTGGGGAAACATAACTTACACCAGCAAGGAATCAGTAATGTTATTTTTATGCAACAGAAGGAGAAAGTTCCCAGAAGGTGTTTTTTTAATATCATTTTCAGAAAAAAATTTTGACCCTCCAGAGGCTGCCATAGCATTTCCTACAGGATATGCTTGCACTGTTAGGCCAGGAGGACATTATGCCTTGAGAGGCCTTGTAATGCTTCAGAGAGAGGGTTCTTCCTGTTCCACCTCTCCCTGTTCCACTTCTGAGCCTTCAGCCACTTCACAAGCATGGGAAAATATCCTCAAATTAGCTGTGTAAGAGTTACAAAATTAAGCACTATTTCACCTAGCACTGACTGTAAATTCTGAAGGCAGTCCCTCTTGCAACCCTTATTTGCTCCTAGAAACTGAAAGCACTGCATCAATTCACAGTCTAATGAATCAGTCTAAAATGCAGAGGTGGGGCCAAGTTAACCTACGAACATTTATCCGTGCTAGTTTAACACTGGTGGAGGTGGGTTAAGGCTTAGTCACAGTACTGAGCAATGAGAGCACCCCTCTAAACCCTGAAGCTACGCTGAGGAGAAATGTCCCTCGAGGTATCCAATGGCCAATAAGAACAAGCTTAAATAAATATTTTTCATAAGAAATCACAAGAGGAGATCTAATAATAATGGGCCAAAGAGGGAGGAGACAAGTTATCTTGCACTTAAATCTAAGTCTATAGAAACAGAAGGAGGACAGGGTGACCTAAAGAGCACTGAACTCTTCCCTGGTGTGGCTTGAGATATTTTGTGTGATTTTTATTATGTCATTAACCTCTAGTGTAAATCGTTAGATGATTCAGCATACTGTAAAAAAAAAAAAAAAAAAAAATAGTTCTTCAGTTTCTTATAATATGGTGAGAAGACAAGAAAAATGACAAAGAAATCTGCTCTTGATGATATTTGAAAAGTTATGGCAGTCAGGAGAATCCCCGGTGCCCAGAAAAAATACATTGCCACAAACACATTTTAAAAAGGAAGCACTTGGGAGTACTGGTAAATGGCAAACTGGACTTGAGCCATCAGTGTGTGTGTCTTTACAGCCCAGAAAGCCAACCATATCCTGGGCTGCATCAGAAGTGTGGTCACCAGGATGAAGCAGGTGATCCTGCCCTTCCATTTACTAGTGTTACCTGAAGTACTGTGTCCAGATGCGGAGTCCTCAATACAGGAGAGATGTTGGACCTGTTGGAGCATTTCCCGAGAAGAGCCACAAAAATAATTCAAAGAATGAAATACTTCTCCTTTGAGGACAGGCTGAGGGAGCTGGGTCTGTTCAGCCTGGAGAGAGGAAGGGTCCAGGTAACCAGATAACAACCTTTCATTATCTAAACTTAGATAAGAAAGAAGAGTACAGACTCTTTAGCAGAGTCTATCCCGACAGGACAAGGGGAAATAGTTTCAAACAAAAAGAGGGGAAATTAGATTGACATAAGGAAAAAGTTTTTCATGATAAAGGTGTAGAGGTGCACAGGCAGGTTACCCAGAGATGTCTCATCCTTAGAGACATTCAAAATCAAGAATGTTTGGATTTTGTGTTGAGGGACATGGTTTAGTGAGTACTATTGGTGATAGATAGGTGGTTGGACTGGATGATCTTGAAAGTGTTTCCCACTTTTTGATTCTGTGATTCTGTGAAAATCAGGCTGGATGGAGCTCTGAGTAACCTGATCTAGCTGTAGATGTCCCTGTTTATTGCAAGGGTGTTGAACAAAGTGACCGTTAAGACTCCCTTCCAACTCAATTCTGTGATTCTACAATTCTGCGATTCTATGATAGCTGTCAAGTTTTTTACTAGAAAGAAGGAAAGGATAGTTTCAGGATGCCTGAGTCTGTCACAAAGACAAGGTCTCACAGGCCCAAAATGACTTGGTAATGCATCTCTCTATTTAAAGAGAAATGAATAAATACATTTATAAATTTTAGGAAGTCAACACGGAGCTGATTTATAAAAAGAACATAGCAAGAACCATAAAAACAAAAGGGAATAAGCTCATTTGAAAGCAATAAAAAATGTTTATCACTTTTAGGTTGTTCACTGAAATGTTATTATTTTATTCATGCATAGTTCACAAGGTTAATATGCATTAGCTAGGACCCTCAAGCTCCTTACAAGTCCTTAATAATGACTTCAGTGTCACAGAAAAGATGTGCTTCTGACTTCAGAAATAATAATTCAGTGAAATAGTATTTGCCTTGTAAGTGAAAAGCAGGTTGTATCAATAGATGTTAGCTAGTTAAAGCTGAATTCTCCAAGGAACATATTCAGAATATGTTATACTTAGTCACATTATTCTATTAATAAGTACTAGGGAGATGCACTCAAACCTAATGCATTTAAACAGGATGGCAAGAAAGACCAACTTCCAAATAAGAGGGCTGCTCTGAAAGCGATGCCATCTACTTTATTCTGCTGTCCCACGACCTTAGAGGTGGAAGTTGTTGGTATGGCTGGCAGTAGAGGTTGAACCTTCCCACCAAATTCCATTACACTTTGTTGCTTTGTGTCAGATGCCAGCAAAAGGGCAGTCTAACAGGATGGTGTCTGACATGGAGGTGTGCGTGAAGAAAAGGTGTGTCACTGAGTTCCTCCAGGTGGAAAAAATTGTACCCATTGACATTCTTCAATGCTTGCTGAACATTTGTGGATACTGAAGTGATGTGAGCACAGTGAGGGGTGGGTGGTATTTTTCAGCAGTAGCAAATGCAACGGTGAGCCTCCTCTGTCAGTGGCAATTTTCACAAGAGCAGCATGCAGGCTGTTGTTAATCGCTGGCTAAAATACACAGCTAAAGGTGGTGACTATGTTGTAACTGAGAATTTGCTCTATCAAATAGTGTCACTGTGCTCTTTGTATCTGTTTTAGCATCCGTAAGTAAGAGGGCATTACTTTTGGCGTGACTTACATATTTTATGCAAAAATGTGACTGCAAATTACATTGCAAGAATTACCTATCTCAAATATTATACCAATCGTAAATAGGAACTAGAACAAAAATAGTACCAGAGACAAATAAAGTTTTGCTAGCGATGTAATTCTAGGTCATCAATATTTAAATTTTATTCCAAGTGATAATACGAAATTTTGCACTATTCTGCATTTTTGAATTTAAGATATGAATATTTTATAAATTTGACACTGGAAATTGCTGCATTTTCTCTGATACATATATTTTCACATCTTTGCATGATCTCTACACTTTTTTAAGTGCCAATTTTCCATCCTAACCTATGTCTGCTGGAGTGTTGTAATTTAAAAGCTTTGCTACCAGGGTAAGTATAATTGCAATAAGCAGTCTGTTTTTAAATTCTCACAAAGTTACCCTATTTTCCAGAAGAGAGAATCTTTTAACACATTCTTAATCTTGGCATTATAAAAAATATAAAAATATAATTATTATTTTCCCTCAAAAATATAAAGAGAAGACTCCTTTGATATGATTTGGGAAAACATATCTATATTTAATTGCAATTTATCTATAACACTGTCTTAGGAGTTCTTTCTTCTTTAGTCTTCAGTTTTACCTAAGTTTTTTCTGTCATATGTCTCATTTTCTTATTCCAGTGCAAGTACTGTTAATATCCTACTTTTAATAGCTATTTCTTCTCCCAGAACCTAATCCTAAGAAGTGATAAATATTTCATCTCGCAGTGAACAAACAAAAACTCCAGAAAGGTCTCACAGCCTACATGTGTTTTCTAATTCTGTATTGACACTATCACTTCAGTCTTTGAAAGAGGCTGACATATTCAACCAGTGTAATACTCTGATTCATTCAACTTACAGTATTATTGGTATTTTGCTTGAAATCGTGCTGTTTTTGTCCTCACAGTTGTAGAGTTTGCTGTGTTTTATTGATTCTCTCTCTGGACATTCAGCACCTTGTTGGATTAAGTCCTATACTGCTACAGATTATCAAAGTTCATGGGAGTATGTGGAGGTCACTGTTGACTGGAAACCAGAGTGTGGTGTACGAATCTACAAAAAGAGCATGAGAGAAATCCCAGGACAATCCAGACCTGTTAGTTCAAATTCAGTCCCTGGAAAACCTATGGAGAAGATTAGCCTGGGAGATATTGAAAGGCTCTTCTTAAAAAACAAAGCAACTACTAGGCAGAGTCAACATGGATTAATCAAGGGAAAGTTCTGTCTTAGTAATTTGCTATTCTTCAATTTCACGGATAAATCACCTAATGGTTTGGGTTGGAAGGGGCATTAGAGATCACCTTGTTCCAATCCCCCTGTCACGGACAAGGACACCTCCCACTAGACCAGACTGCTCAAAGCCCCATCCAGCCTGGCCTTGAATGCTTCCAGGCAGGAAGCATCCATAACTTCTCTGAGCAACATGTTCCAGTGTCTCACCACCCCCACAGTGAAGCATTTTTTCCTATGATTAGTCTAAATCTGCCCTCTTCCTGTTTAGAGACAGTACCCCTCATCCTATCTCTACATGCCCTTGAAAAAGTCCCTCCTAGATTTCGTGTGTGCCCCCTTCAGGTACTGGAGGGACACATTATGTTTTAACGTTTGATTAACTTGGAAGCAATCAAGTACTTGGACTTGATGACTTTGAAGATCCTTTCCAACTGATTTTTTTCTATTTCTTTCCAATATTTCTGAAAAGGAAGCACTTATTTTGTTAGTTTGTGCAGGCTGCTCTCCATCCTGCCATAGGCTGCACAAACAGAAGTGAAAAAAGCAAACCTTTCTAAGATATACTTAGAGATGCATACAATATGAATTACATATAAGTGTTATAGTCTTATACATGGCCTCATGTATAAGAATATATAAGATAATATATATATATAAGAAGAATGGTAGAGAACCAACCAAGATCATAGAATCATAGAATCATAGAATCACTCAGGATGGAAAAGACTTTAAAATCATCAAGTCCAACCACAACTTAAACATACATACTAACTAACAACCCTCTGCTAAATCATGTCCCTGATCACCACATCCAAATGGTTTTTAAACATATCCAGGGATGGTGACTCAACCACCTCCCTTGGGGAGTCTATTCCAATGCTTAATAACCCTTTCTGTAAAGAAATTTTTCCTGATATCCAACCTAAACTTACCCTGGCTCAGCTTAAGGCCATTTCCCCTCGTCCTGTCACCTGTGACCAGTGAGAAGAGATCAACTCTGCACTTGCTATAAGCAGCTTAAGATGAGAATCAGATTCAGTTATTAATGAAAGACAGAACAGAGGGCAGTCCATATAAACACCACTGCTCAGTATAAGGGAAATAATAAGGTGGATTTTAATTTTTAAATGCATTCTGTATGGAAAGTATGTTAATCATTGGTATTCATGGTGCAGTTTTAGCATGTCTTAGTAACCCTGGAGAAGACAAGAATCAATAACATCAGAGTCACTGATTTACAGTAATGCAAAAACAGTGAAGTCTTGCAATCAGCCTATTTCAGGCTTATTAACTGGTGCCTTGCTTGACAACTGTTTCCCAGTTGTTATTGTGAATCCAGATGTAGAACTCTGAATAACTAAAACTGGAAAATTGGAGACTGGAAACAACGACCTATCCATTTTTGTCTTCTAGTGCAAGATGGAAAAAATGTACCAAAATCCTCCCTGGAATGGCACCAAATAGTGTCTATTAGTTTCCCTAATTATTAAATTCTGTCTGCATCAGAAAATGCTGTTTGCATCCTTTCTGCATTGCTGTTTCCACAGTCCTCAACACCAGCACCTTGCAGATTATCTATACTTTAATTGATAAGCACTGGATGTATCATGGAATCATAAAATCTGATGACTCATAGAATAGCTTGTTTTCTGAATTGCAGTGTGTGACTTGGTCTGCTATTACAGTGGAGGGATATTTCTTCCCTGACCCTTGCCTAGAAGTTCAGGGACATGAGAGATGTGGAAAGCCTGACTGCCAGCAAAGGCTAAGGCAAAGAACATCTTCAATACCTCAGCCTTCTCCATGTCTGCTGAAGTCAGTTCTTCCTTCTCAGTTATCAGAGGGGATTCATTCTCCTTTGCCTGTCTCTTCTGATCAGTGTATCTGTAGAATCCCTTTTTACCTTTCACATCTCTCACCAAATTGAGTTCCATCTTTGCACATTGGCTTTCTTGGCTTTTTTGATCTCATTTCCGTGTACCTGGATGGCATCTTTGTATTATTCCCCAGCCACATATCCCTGCTTCCATTGCCTGTAAATGTCTTTCTATTCCCTCAGTCTGAGCAGGTTCTTGCTCAGCCAAGTCAGCCTCCTCCATCCCTGCTTAATTTCTTATACTGGAGGATGAAGAGCTTTTACTCTTTCACAGAATTACAGCAACACACTTACTTATTTGACTTTGTTGGTGTACAAGTTAAGGTACAAGGTGATACTGGTAAATTCAGTGGCTGACCACAGCTCAGCAGTATGCCTGCTTTTTCTACATAAATACATATCCATGTATTATGTTCATGTGCCATTTGCTCTAGTGGAGCCATGGGCTGTGACAAGTTCCTACACAGAGAGATAACACAGGGACACCTATCAGTATCTGTGCCTTCATCAGTGTGACTAGACAAAGGCAGTTCTTCTCTTTGAACCCACCAATTTTTTCCAGACATCACAAAGAGAAATGTAACTCTCTGCAGGCTGCCAGCCAGCCATGGGATTTGAAAGCAGCTATGGGAGAGCAACTTGCAGTAACATTTTTTAACCAGGCTTCCAGCCTGTATGAACAATATCAGCAACAGCACTATGGAAAGAAAAGCCAGCCATGATACCAACTGCATGAAATGGAACAGAAGAGGGTAGCATGGAGTGTGCTCCCATTCTTGTCCCTAGTGGTATGCAACAGATCTCTTCATAGCCAGAGATTTGAGGTACAGGCTAACTCAAGAACAATACCTTGGGCCTTGAGGAAGGCTTGTTTATCTTGTTTTTCTTTGTGTTCCTTTTGTGAAAGCGAGCAAAACACATTAAACTCAGCTAACCCAGCCTGGGGAAGATGACTAGACAAACTGACCACTCGCATGCGGATGCAACCTACCGGTATGATCCTTAATCCTTCAAGATATAAGAATAGTTCAACTCCTGTTCTGACCTGGGGGCTTTTCCTTAACACATCCAGTATGCTTTTTGAAAAGGAAGAGTACTTTACACTATTTTCTTCATGCCTTGCACCTACTCATTACAAGTAACTGTTCTATATGTTAAGAAGGATAAAAACTGCTCCTACAGGGAAGGATAAAAAAAATCCTGAACCTTTTCCAGATTCTGAAAATGATTCTTTCCATTATGTGCTCTCCTCTGAATTTAGATAAGTTTCTACTGTCTTATTTTGATCTCTTTTGTGTCTGATTTTGATAATGATAGGAAATCTAATCTAACTCAACTAGAATCTGTAGATCCAAGTTCTTACATTTTCCTTGATAAAATTATAAATATTTTAATATTTTGTATTTCTCTCCTTGATTTCTTCTTTATTTTTCCATGGAAAAATATGTTTTCCTACTTTTTACTACTTTCAGAATGTAATGATAGCAAGTGGTTTCAGATAGAGAAATAAGTGGTATAAGTGTAAAACACAGTTACGAATGTGCAACGCTGCTTCAAATATTACTTAAGGAAACCAGATGTTTTCCATCATCTTTCGTTACAACAATATAGAAGACACTACTAAAACAAAAATGTATAGCTTAAGAAAGTTTTTCCTGTTCAGCAGATGAAGAAATGGAAGGAAATACACTAGTTCACTCTTTGACTCCTAAGACTAGCAAATGGCACTAAAAATTAAATGTTTCTTGCTACATAATGGCTTACTATTGATCAATCATTAAGTAAATAATTAAATTAAAAAAAAAAAAACAAGCAAAAAACTTGATTTCAAGCTCCAATGAAGTATTGAAAATAAATTAATTTTCGATTAAAATATGTTATGGTTGTTAATACTATGTATATTGATAATAAACATCTCACCACCATTAATCTTAAAATTTCTACTGTTCAGGATGATTGTTATAACTAGAAACATTAGATATTTAAAACA
Source organism: Meleagris gallopavo (assembly GCF_905368555.1). NCBI lineage: Eukaryota > Metazoa > Chordata > Aves > Galliformes > Phasianidae > Meleagris > Meleagris gallopavo. The sequence continues at coordinate 28,820,363 of NC_139435.1, read as the reverse complement.
GTTGTTCTAATGCTTACCAATGATATCTAGCTTGTTTAATATTTAATATCCATTGGAGTTGAATAATGGCCTCAAGTTGTGTTAGAGGAGGTTCAGGCTGTATATGAGTAAAAAATCTTCCCTGGGAGAGTAAACAGGCACTGGAACAGGCTGCTCAGGGATATGGTGGAGTTACCATCCCTATAGGTGTTCAAGAAATGTGAAGATGTGATACTTAGGGACATGCCTTAATGGGAAGTATTGGTGATAGGAGAATAGTTGCACTAGATGATCATAGAGGTCTTTTCCAGGATTAGTAATTATATGATTCTAATGATTGTATGATTCTAATGAGACACCTCCAAATAAGAGTAACTGCATATTTTTCACTTCTGTAATTTTAAACAATAAAATAACAAAGCTTATGTCTTTATTTTTAAATAAAAAAGACTTTTTGATTTAAAGAGGTCAAAAAGGGCTGTATTAATCAATATTTAATTAACTTATAACTACTCACAGTATATGACTCTTACATATGAACTGTGTCCAGTTCTGGAGCTCCCAGCACAAGAAGGACGTTTTGCTGTTGGAGCAGATCCGGAGAAGGACCATGAAGATGATCAGAGGGTTGGAGCACCTCCATGTGAGGACAGGCTGAGATAGTTGGTGTTGTTCAGCCTGGAGAAGAGAAGGCCACTTAAAACAGCCTTCCAGTACATTAAGGGGGCCTGCAGAAAAGCTGGGAAGGGACATGTAGTGACAGGACAAGGAGAAGTGGTTTAAACTGTGATAAGACTCTGATTGATTTATTGAGGAGGCAAGTGATAGGTGCTACCGAGTGACAATCAACATTACTTTGGGGACATTTGAAAGCATCTACCTCCAGAGCTGCTTGCATCCAGAAGACAGTGCTTAGGAGTGTTTATTGGTGGAAGATCTGGCCTGTGACTAAATAGCTCCAGCTTGGTATGGAAAAACTGAGGAATGATGTCATTGTGTCCTGTGAAAAACAGTATGCAGATGGGCATCCCTGCTCCCTCTTATTTGCTGGCAAGGCCTGGTAGATGGGAACAAAGAAGTTTCTGCTGAGATTCCAGAGCCAGAAACTGCCAGTCCAAAGACAGCTGACTCAACCACTTTGGATTTGAGCTGTCACTCCAAAGAGAGCTGGCTTGACCACTTTGACTTATAAATAAGTTTGTACTACCATTGAAAAGTCATCCTCAATGGAACAACAATGCCCAATGACCCACCACTACTGAAGATCAATGACTGAACTGCAAACCATATTGGATCCATGGTGGTGACTGTGGGCGGTACTCCAAGTGGGTGGTACTTGGGATAGAGTGGGTGGTAGATCCAGGGGGTGGTTCTGGGTGGTGCTTAACGGGTCACGGGTTCATGGGGTGGTTGCGTGTCACGATATATAGGCAGTTGTTGCACAGCAATAAATTGTCACTTGAGCTACACGCTATGCTGTGTGTCTTCATGTCCCTGTGCTGGGTGAGTGCAGACAGTAAGGGCACTGATGCGGTGTTGCTAACCAGGCTGGATTGCGAGGAGGTTGGCAACAGTGTCTTTCACCCTCTTGCTTCCTATAAAGACTCCGTGCTTCTTTCCTATCTTTTCTATTTCCCTCCTTCCCTTCTGCATTACCCTAATTCATAATAGTGTCTGTTCTACCCTTCACCATCTTTCTGATTAAGATTTGTAATAAACTAGTCGGACCAACATTTGAACACTGTTTCTTAATCTCATGCTGGGTGTACATGTATCAAAGAACATCCTTTCCCTCCTTTGAAGGGAAATTGAAGGGGACAGTTGCCCAGTGAGGCTGTGGATGCCCCATACCTAGAAGCATTCAAGGCCAGGCCGGATAGGGTTTGAGCAACCTGGACTAAAGGCAGGTGTCCCTGCCTACAGCACAGAGGTTGGAAGTGCATGATCTTAAAGGTCCCTTTCAACACAAACCATTTTATGATTCTATTATTTTATAATTCTATGAAATGAAAACAGCTTTGAAACATTTTAAGCATTACTAATGCCTATGGTTATGGCAGTTTCAGTAGTAATTTTTTTTTTTTCTTGTTGTTGTTGTTGATTTGAATTTTTAAGTTTAATATTCCTAACATATATTTGCAATGTTATCCAGGACACATCAAGCTTTGAGCCTGTCCATTAATAGAAAAGGGGAGCTTTTTTATTTTTTCCACAAAATCTATAATGAACCTGATTAACGATTGCAGTCATAGTTGTACAAAAGTTCTAAAAGGGAATGTGGTGCCAAATGGCCTCAAATGTTTGATGGCAACAAAGAACAGTTGAAAATTGACAAATGAGGACACGGTCCTACATTTAGCAAGAACATTTGTGCAGATGGAGACAAAGACGGTGATGAGTCAGAGCAAAACCCAATTCCAAAATGTTAGAGGAAATGCTCTGAGAAGGCATGTGGTAAGGCGTCAGAAACCAGGTAATTTAATCCTGGCTTACAATGTATAGAAATTTCAGACTTACACAAAAAATGTCCCTAATACTGCAGTGTCATTGTCTTGTAGAAAAATGAAGAAAGAGTTATCAAGTGACCTTCGCGGAGAATAAAAAGGTGATAGCAATGGTTTTAAAATGGGTTCTGATAAGAAGAAGCCAATGTAAAACCATAGGTGAAAATAATGTGCTTTGCTTCCCAATATTTCAGATCATTCTAGACTTAAAATTTAGAGGTAAGATTCAGGATGATCATAAAAATGAAATTGCTGTCAATGAAAGGAATAATATTTATGCAATTAAGCTTCAGTAAACCACAGGAAAATTCTGAAAGAAATTCTGCTTTGTAATTGGTTTCAGGAAAAACTAAATAAATAACAGGCTTAAGCTCTTACAATCAGGTACCTAATATTAGAAAAGTGTTGCTATATTCCACATGATGAAAACTTCTCCAACTATCTTGCTGGAAAAAGTACGGGCACTAGGCTTACATATGCCCATTTGTGGCAATGATTGAAATCAGTTGAGATTTTTTGTTTGATTGATGATGGAAGAGCCAGATGCCATTTCATCACCTATCATGGTGCACAGGAATACTTTTCTACAGGTTCACCTGTATTTTCACACTGGACAAACATAGCTTTGGCTGTAAGAACAGAACTTAAATAAATCTTTCCTAAGATCATAAGTAAGCCTTGAAATGAACACAAGGAAACAGCAGAGGTATCCATGTGTGTACTGGCCCAAATGGCTTAATAACAGGTGATACTCTTCTGAGAGTCTCCCAAGCTTACCCTGAAGAATGTAAAATAATGTAAACCATGCTTAAAATTCCTCAGATGGTTTAAGCGTAAGGATTTTTTTGCAACTTTCATTCAAAATCTATATAAAATCTTTGTAAAAGAACAGTTTACATCCATCACAGACTTCATAAAGAGACAGTGATAGAGAGCTAATGGGGAATAATTAACAAGCAGAAAGACAAAAAAAAAAAAAAAATCAAAGTTATCAAGAGACATCATGGACACAAAGTAACTGAATAATAAAGAGTAAATCATTATTTTCTAGCAGGGAAAATCCAATTAACTTCAAATATATACCTTCATTCTAAATGTACAAAATACTTAGAAAGCAGTGCCCTGAGGATTTTAAAGTAAAAGAGACCTAATAATCTTTCCTGACACTCTTATCCTGTGCAACAGCGGCAGAATCAGCATACTTGGCAGTTACGCATTAATGGAAGTACCTGAATGACATTCACAATAAATGATTAGCTGAAAAGCATGTTTCCTGCTGGGTCAGAAGGGGTTTTTTTGCTCTGCTGACTACAGTGTTTAAAACCTGTAACTACTGAAATATACCCATAGCCTGTTCAGAATTAGCAATTAAAAAAAAAAAAAAAAAGGGAAAAAGAGAAGGTGAAAAGGCAAAAGAGGAGGAGAAATGTGAAAGAGGAAAAAAAGAAAAGAAGAGAAAATAAGGAAGAAAAGGTGAGAGAAATAAAGGAAATAAGGGGGAAAAAAAAGAGAAAGAAAGAAGGGAAGATGTGAGCTCTGGAGGCTCTATTTTTCTAATAAGCAAAGTAAGAAGGACTTTCCTGAGAATTATTGTTAACAGATTTACTAAAGGAAACTGGTCTATTAGCTGTTTGGAAACAAAAAATGTAAGTGACAGATGTTGTGCAAAAAGATAGATAGGCCACCTCTTTCTTTCTATAGTGTATTACAGAGAGGTCTGTGTGAACTGGAGTTCAAAAATCAATTAACTGCATCTTTCACAAGATTGTCCAAGTTAATTATGTAAAAAGCACACATAGGTACATAAGGGAAAAAAAGAAAAAGAAAAAAATAAAATACAATAAAAAATAAAGAAAGAAAAAGGAGAGCCTACTTAGGCTATCGAGCCTACTTAGAGCAAAGACCACAAAATTCCAGAGAAGTACAACCTTCAAATGAATATTTCCCCTCCCTCTTCCCCCACTCATCTGCTGCTACACTGGAAAATTTTAATATCTCATCAAGTATATAGCAGTCATAAAGTACTGTCCCTTTTTATGTAGTTTCAGATGCAAGAAGAAACACATTCTTTATAATGACCAAAACCTATCAAATGAAATAACACTTTGGGATGATGAACTCTAAATTATGAGCGATTATTTCTAAATTCATTACAGCTAAGTCTGGCATTTTTATTACCTTCTTAATTTGTTCCATCCAAGCCGCAGAAATTATTACTCATGATATAAACAGTGCACCAATTAGGTTAAAGAGCTTTCCGGGTTTACACTCTTACTGTTTGGCTTCCAAAGTTAGATGACAGAGCCAGTTATGGGAATGTCATTGAAACAAACATCAGCATCAAAAGCATAAAAATAAAATAAATTTTGTCATATGCCTTGCACTCCAGAAAGTAAATGTATTTTTCAGACATTAAGCAATTAAAATGCACAACAAGCTGTTGATGGAGGTATTATTAGCTCCATTTTACAGATGGAGGAAGAATGTCAGGAACTGAGTCGTGTCACAGAACAGACAGCCCTTTCATATATCAACAAGGAATCAGTTTGTAGTGATAGCGATCCAGTATGTTGAGATTTAACTCAGCAGGCAGTTAAGCAACACTCAGGCACTCACTCATTTTCCCCTAGTGGAATGGGGTAAAAAGATGGGGAAAAGGTAAATGTCATAAAGATAGTACAATACAACAGAAAAGAAAAAGAAAATAATAATGTTGTTATCAGCAGCAGCAGCAGCAGCACTGCAGTGACTTCTCCAGCCAACTCCCTTGTTTTATTGTTCTGCAGGATGCCATACAGCATGGAGTATCGTTGGAGGGCCAGTTGTCCTGGATCTATTCCCTGACAGCTTCTTGTGCAACCCCAGCAACACAGGGCAATGTGAGAAGCTGAAAAGTCCTTGACTGTGTAAGAACTCCTTAGAAACTTTGAATACATTGGTGTGTTGTCAGCATTACTCTTTTCGTAAATCTAAAATATGGCATTATACCAGTAACTAGGAAGAAAATTTACTCTTTGCCATTCAGAATAAGGACATACACATATTCAACAGTGATCAGATTTGGAGAGATCGATGTGAAGTATGGTCCACTGTGGTTTGTGCAAATGTGTACAATTCTGCAAAAATAAATAATGATTTAGGTGAGGAGCTGAAGGGGAGAGAGTGCTGTGTCTCCTTGACTGAGGGCACAGTTGCAACAGCAGACTGATCTCCATGCCTCAATGGAGTTTTACTTGGCTCAGTAATGACAGCAGAACACATCTGTCTTCATTTGCTGAAAGAGAAATCTTGCTCTTCTGCGCTTCTGCTCTGACATTTGGATCAGGTCCTAAGGTAGGATGAAGTCTGAGTTTCACACTTTCCACTTATCTACACATAAATGGATGACATGAGAGTGCAGGGGTGTGATAACATTTGTAGTACTTAGAGTTAGGTTCAAAGCATCAGTCTGTTGGGATCTCCTACATGACTGACTAAATATGTTTTCAGGCTTTTGGGCCTTCCATTGACAAATCAGGTATTAACCATTCTGTGAGGCAGAACATTCATCACGTATGGCAAAACCTGCATTTCTCTGATCTCTCTCTCTAGAGGGATTTGTAATTTAGAAGTTACAAACTTCAGTCAGAAGCCAAGAAAAAAATCAAGAATATGATGAATGCTGAAAGAGATAAGAGACTAATTTTGCTGAAAAAGGCATTACTGTAAATGTAATCAGAGCAGCTAGAAAAGCTGGTAAAACACAAGTGACTAGTGTACATGCACTCTTTGGCAAATGCTGCCTTTTCATCCAGTATATACAACAGAGAGTTTTAGTTTCTTTATCAAAAATGAGAATGTTGGTGTTGGACTCACAACATCATTAATTGCAGACCTTTTTCTTTAAAAACAGCACTGGTCTTTTATGGGATTGGTGGCAATACTAACACTGAATAGTGTAGGTTCAGCTGGTTTATTCAGTAGTAGAGGTCTGAGCTGCTGCTTGTCTGGCTAACAGACTTTTTCACAGGAGCATAGCATCCCACCCTTGCTATGAAGCACAGAAAGGACAGCCTTGGCTATGCCAGGCATGCATTTATACACCCACTCTTGTAGGGGCAGATGGTGCATGACCAACTTATCTGAATCATTGTGACCCTTTCAAGGTTTGTTGTTTGTTTGTTTGTTTGTTTTCAAGTGAAAGCATCTCTAATAATAGCTTTGCCTGGGCACTCTGCCTGGAAAGTTTGAGCCACTGCCTGATATCCTCACACAGTTACATACCTCATCTCATGTGCCAGGATGTGCCTCAGAAGAAATTTTCCCCAAAGTGTTCTCCAGTCCCATTTCACTCTCCCAGAAACCCAAAAGCTTGACAGAATAAGTGAGTGGCTGCATGAAATTTTGTCTGGCAACTCTTTACCAGCACCATGACAGTAGGTAATGCCAAGCAGAGAGTTACTTGTACACTGAAATTCCCTTTTTGTCTTTTGACACAAATTCATCTGGTTTAGAAGAACTAAACAGAAGGCAAAAAGAAATTTTACCTGTCAACTCTGTAATTTCTGTGGGGAAAATGCAGGTATATGAGTTAACATTCCTTCCCTTTCAAAAGTATCTGGTTCTCGCTGTGTATCCTGAGTGCTTCATTTTATTGCTTCTTAATTTGCATATGGCCTACTTTTATTAATGTTTGTTAGTTGATTTACCCATGAAAGATCAATGCTCCAGCTGCACTGCAACTTGAGAAAATGTTTTTTTTAAAGAAACATTAAGGATCTGATATATCCTAGAGAAATCATAGATTTGTGCAGCGAAACACTCTCCTGCGTATGCTATTTCTGATGATATTATTTTCTGAGAATACAAGCACTGTGAGTCAGTCTCTTTCTGCCCTCTCCTTTCCGTTTCCTCACAGTTCCTTTATGACTGTTCTGCATAATCACAAGGACAAGTTTTACCTTAGGAGAGCAAAGAATGTCTCCATTGAATGACCTATACTTAGCCAGGCAGTCAGAAATGTATTCATGTCGCTAAATACTGATCTAGAAAATCAAACATCTGGGAGTGTTATTCGTATTAAACAATTATTCTCTATCGTTGTTTTAGCTTTAATTTTGTTTTGTTTTGTTTTTGTTGGACTTTTTTGTCCATCATTAAGCAAAAACCTTTTGCATTCAGGTTATATTTTATACTTTCCCTGAGCACTGTATTTGTGGTGGGAATTTGCAGTTATTAATATTGTATTACCAGTTTCCTTAATCAAATGCTGTTTTATTTATTCCCTGCTCAGGATAAGATTAACTGTGATGGAGTACTGACTGTAACTGAGTTCCAAGGGTCTTTGAGTCTTTCAGGAGGAGGAAAGAAGTCATTCATAAGGCTATAAATATCTAAACATGGAGTACTAGCAAATTTTTAGGATCTAGTAAATCTCTTTTACTTGAAGTGGACATTGCTTGATGTGATACATCACTGCTAGACTTTTTCTCTTCTCAATGCTAAGCAGCTGTGTAAAGCTTTGCATGATCCTGTTGCAAAATCCACAGCCAGATCTCTATCTGACAAATGTACAATGACCCCTCTTGTAGGACCTGACCCGGCAAAGTGATTGTAAGCCCAGGACCAGCAGCAATGCAGTTATCAGACAGCTTTATACCTGTCTTTCTCTGCAGGGCAATTTTTCAAGATGGTGGCATAGAAACATTCAGCAGCTGGGTCATGTGTGGTCTCTTGGAGAGAACAAAGCTTTGACCTGATTACAGATCTCTGAACATACCAAGTCTGATGGTGACAAACTGTCCATAACTTTTGGGATCATCTTAGTATAAATACTTTGTAATAAGATTTCAGAAAACAAAACAGACAACTTCTCAAGGCTTTTCTGGTAACAAAAGTCCACCCCATCCCACCAGATAGGACTGGCTTTGAATTCATAAAGCATAAACACTGGATTTAAATGTACTGGGAAAATTAATCAGTTCTAAAAGCACTTGGATGCAAACTACAAAACCTGCAGAGTCATTTAACCATAGCTTACATAATTTACTGACATAATCATTGTAATAATGAGTACAAAAACTGTAATTATATTCCTGGTCTTATAACATTTTAGAAGAATTTATATCAGAATTTTATTATGATATCTTTTGTTAGATCATTAACAAATCTAATTAAATTTGGAAACTCACTGACAAACATTGAACTTTGTTTCTGTGATGAGTCAAATATTTGAGCAAGTAAATATTAAAAAGCTAAGGGAGAAACAGTCCTTTATTTTTTAACCTCTCTTCCTTTACTAACCCATTCAGAGACTCAAATTTAGAAATCTTTACTGCAGTGTTATAAGTTTGCATCTATTCTCAGACAAAAATATCTTCAAGACAGGAGCAGTCTGGATATTAATATTTGGTGCAGTAACTGTTCATTTGCTACCTGTGTTCCATCCATAAATATGAATTAGCAAGTTCTCAAGTTTTCAGACCAAATAAAAATATGTGTACTGTGCATCCACGTAGAACTGTAAGTCTTAATATATCTAAACAAATTGGATGTATTCAAATACATGCACTCATCTTTTCACGAATGCTTTAAAAACTCCTCCCTTTTAATACAGAAAATAAGAACCAGGCTGCTTAATATTTGAGAAAGACTAGAAAGAGGGTTTTTTTCATTCTTGTTGCTTGTCTTTCACTTCATAAGTACACCATAATTTCTTCTGTATTTTCAGCTTCTGTATTTCAGATGCTTACTATTTTACGTGACAGCAAACACAAATGTTCTCCTTGCAAGGGAAATCTCAGCTTGCTGTACATGAAAATTTCTAAACCACTATATATAATGAACAAAATTTACAGGACATTCAGTTTATTTTGGGTTGAAAATAATCCAAAGTAAAAGGCAGTAGAAGAAAACAGGATTGGAGATGGGAATTCCCTAGACAAATTCCTCCTAACTTGCATGAAACTGTTATTTCATTAAATTAAAATGATTTCACCCTGGCTGCATTGCTTGTAAAAGGTAAATAGCCAGCTGTGTTTCCTCCCCTCTGAGGAGCGACTTCGCATTCTTCAGCAAGGATTCAGCTCTAGTAGTAGTGATTAGGCAGCACTATTACTCAGGCAGACTGTGGCTGACAACAGCATGTACTAGTGCAAAAGCAGAAGCAAAAACCACATCATTTCACTGAGGAAGGAAGGCTGGTGTTGGCAGATAAGTGACAGAAAGCTTTACTTTTTCTTAAATGCTTTGAATGAAAAGACCAAAGAAAGAGCAAGACTGTAAATATGGAGTTTTAGGACAGTATTAGTGAAATAAAAATACATAACTCATATGTGCTAATGTATTTCTTCTCACAATTGGTGAGAAGAGGGCCCACAGACCTATTCCATTCAAGCTGCAGTAAATAAGCTAGCATCCAGAGACATATCTACAGTGTGAGTTTATGAAACTTTTACATACTTCCTCCTGTGGTCTCCATACTCTGGGAGAAGACCAGTGGGACTGAGCAATACATCATTTGTTATACAAGCTATGCAGGGTATCTTTGCTTTGGCCAAACCTCCAAGAACTACTGCATGGGATAAGAATTGCTTGATCCTCTACTTCACAGATTTAATATATTATCCTCTACTTCACAGCTTTAAGATATTGGCAAACTGATAAAACATGGATGGACAATTTTCTTTTTGGAGGATATACTGAGGTGGCAAAATACAGTTTGTTAAAAAAGGAAAAATGTCACAAAACTGTCATAATAATTTCATATCTACCTGGTATCCACAGAATGGATGGCCATGGTTTCTGCTGTTCTGCAGAACAGTGAAAACAGCAAAAAGAACCTGTTTATATCTACATTATAACAGATGGGACAAAACCAGTACATAGGGTTTATGTGTCCATACTTTAGAAGCTGTCACTTGTCTTTTGCTAAGTATTACATTTCACATCTCTGCTTTCAGTAATCAAACAATTCCCTAGAATATTTATCTGCTGCTCAGAGAGGCTGTAGAATCATCATCTCTGGAGGTGTTCAAGGACTGCTTAAATGTGATATTAAGGGTATTTAGAGGAAAACATCAGTGATGGGTAGATGGCTGGAGAAGGTACCTTAGAGATCTTTTCCAATCTTGGTGATTCTGTGAATCCATGATCTTTTGGAGAAGGAGGAAAGAGAAAAGAGTGAATAGAATTCTGAATAGGGGAAAAAAGGCTATTTTCTTTATTGGATTAACCATGCTGGTTAATGCAATATCTTACACAAGAAAGTATATAAAAGCTAAAATTAGATATACACTATTTACACTGTACAAAAGAGTTCTCTATATGCTTATTTTACTCAAAATGCTGTTTATTCATTTATCATTTCCTAACAAATTCTTTTATTTTCTAATATATTTGGTTGTACTTTGATTTCATCTCTTTCTACACATGTCCAGCATATCTCATGTCCTAGATATATATATATATATCTAAGAAATTGTGAGAATCCTTCTTTGTTTTTTGGCTCAAAGCTTGCTTCCTGAGGTATTTCTTGTGATAAGACTCTGATTGATTTGTTGAGGAGCCAAATGATGGGTGTTACCGTGTGACAATCGACATCACTTTGGGAACATTTGAAAGCCCCTTCCTTCAGAGCTGCTTGCCTCGGGAAGAGAGTGCTCTAGGAGTGTTTATTGGCGGAAGATCTGGCCTGTGACTAAATAGCTTGGTATGGGAAAACTGAGGAATGATACCATCGTGTCCTGTGAAAAACAGTATGCAGATGGGCATCCCTGCTCCCTCTTATCTGCTGGCAAGGCCTGGTAGATGGGAACAAAGGAGTTTCTGCTGAGATCCCAGAGCCAAAAACTGCCACTCCAAAGACAGCTGACTCAACCACTTTGAAAGCATTGAAAAGATGCCATCATCGATATCTTTGTCGCCGTCATCGTTGTCGTTGTCAACAGAACAACAATGCCCGACGACCCACCACTACTGAAGATCAATGACTGAACTACAAACCACACTGGATCAATGGTGGTGACTGTCTACCTCTTGCTGCCTGCAAAGATTCCTTGCTTCTTCTTTCCTATCTTTTCTATTGCCCTTTTTCCCTTCCCCATTACCCTAATTCATAATAATGTCCGTCCTCCCTTTCCCCATTTCCCTAATTAAGATTTATAATAAACTGATCGGACCAGCATTTGAACCGTTGTTTCTTAATCTCACGCTGGGTATACAGATATTAAAAGAACCTCCTCTCCCTTCTATAAATCAGAGCGAGACAGAAATGTTATAGTATTAGTAAAGTATTGCATACTGTTGCCAGAAGACAAATATTTGTTGTCCATAAAGGAACTGTATCTGGCTTTGAAACAAAACATGCAAAACATATTTTGTTGGGACATCTTCAAATTTGGTCTTAATGGCACTTTAGTTTTCCACTGTAATTGTTCAAGTCAAAAGAATACTGAATTAATTAAGTTTAAAAAAACCCTTTTAGACTTCAGATAGGCAATCCTGCAGATAAACACATTTCTTTCTATGTCGTATTTGCTGAGTATCTTGAAGCATTCCTCTATCTACATAAAACAAAACATACATCATTTACATACGTAATATTAATGAAGAGTTTTGTTTTTTAATTCATGTGAAGAATTGAATGCTTTCAATTTGTTAGGTTTATTTGCAAGTGTGAATATTTTTACAGTGCAGTCTGTAATTCCAAGCAACAACAAAAAACACTCATTTTCTCTAGTTAAAAAAAAAAAAAAAAAACAGTTTTACTTTTGAAATTCAGTTTTTCCACGTGCATTTTATTCCTTCCTTGGGAAAGAATAATGGCGGAGAATTGAGATTGAGCCTATAAAAACAGTTGAGGTGTTCTGGACTGCATTTGTTTGAATGGAAGTATGTAAGAATGGAAGGTATGAGCATGGATTAAAAATGTAATATTAGGGCTTTTTATCTTACAAGCAGAATAGTTCAAAAAACATTCAAGTGTAAAGCTTCCAAGAAATTTTGCACAGGTTTCAGACTCCGCATTAGTCATGACTGTGAATGCTGCTATAATGTCTGGTAGAAGTCAAAAAGAAATGACTCATTATACACATACAATAATTAACTTCTACCTTAACTTAGCTCATCTTGAAGTCTTGCTCATCTTTGTACCTCAGATGCCTAACAATTCATAGACAGAAGTACATAGCAAAGACAATTACAGTTGCTGGATCCATAAGTTTTGCGTTCCTTTCAGTAAAGCTGTCTCTTTTGAAATGTTCTAAGGTAACTAACCCTAATTCAGGTACTCAGCAAACTGCAGCATCTGTCAGTGCAGGAATACGTCATTGACCAAAAGACACATGCACCCATCACCTTCCTTTCAGATTTGATGCCAAGTGAATATGTAAGAAACAAAAGCCTGAAGGAGGAAAAGTGGGGGAGTGGCACCATGCACTTTTTGATGAACGTTCGTTTTCATTTGGTGTTCAGAGATATTTTGAAAGCACCTGATCACAGTGGCCCCATCTTTATTATTCATGAGATATCTGGTGGAAAATAGAAATATCTGCATCTGCAACAGAGAAATTACGATTTCTATCTTATGTGAGGCAAAAATCAGGTTATGATTGTATGCCCTCAGAGCAGCCAAAAGCACAATTACTGTACTCTAGATTAAGAAAGGATGTTGTGAACAATTATTCACCAAGCTGGAAAACAACCTAGTGATAAACACTGCTTTTTAAAAATTCATTGCTGGGGTAAAAGCCACAGCTCTGAAAGTAACTTGTAAGCAGAAGAATCATAGTGAAAAGTGAGTAAAACAGGAAATGATCTGTACAAGCCCGAATGCATCCAAACTCAGGATCAAAAAGGATACATCTGCATCTGTATTATATATAATCCTTTGGCTATTATGATCTTAAGTGCATAAAACAGTATAACGTAGGACTTGTTGGCAAAGGTTCTTCCCTTAAATTATGGGCATGATACCAACACATGCAGAAACCCCATATAACAAAGATGGTTACGAATTACATTGTCTGGACCAGCATGGTTCTTAGAATTTATGCTCTTTAACAAGATCCTTTAAGCTACCAAACTCTTGTAAAGAGGCCTTTGCATAAATGAAAAATGAATGTTTCATTTTATCCAAAACATGCAAGCAGTGTTTCAGATAGGCAAATACTAAAAATACAGGGCAGTAGTCGGTAAATTACCACCTTTCTCAATCCTGGTATCTCTGGGAGACCTCTCTCAGAAGAAACTGCATATCTTGAATCTCTATTTAAGGATCCCTAACACGTTGTATATTCCCTCCCATTGCTCAGAAACAGATATTGAGCAGTCAGTGGGGGCTTTACTATTCCCAGATAGATATGAGTCTTGATCTCCCTGTAGGAATGGGGCTGTCATTCCCAGAACTACTGAGGTGGTTGCCTTGTTCCTCCTTATCTCCACTTGTAATTACTCACACTGGTAAGCAGTGTGCCTTCAGAAATTAAGTTAGGGGATAGTTTTCAGTTAAGTCTTCCAGCTCCTCTGAATGTTTTAAGACAAATGAATTGTGGGGAAAATCCCACTGCAACACTGTCAGTAAGAAAATCCTTTTTAATATTCTTCTTTACTTGATTGAAGACTGCAGAAACCCATGAATTTTGCTTTAAGACATCTATACTCCCATTTCCAGTTTTTTCTGGGTCTGGAGTCAAGATGCTATTTGTGTACCATGTTGTGTATAAGTAGGCTGACTGTTTTTTGCAGACTTCTGAACCATTTTAACCCTTTCTGAGCCTTTTAAGGCACGAAACTAATATTAATAAAAATGGTAACAAGCATGAATGTCACCCATGTTTCCTCTTTTTCAGAACTTCTTTTTATCTAATTAATGCACATTTTTCTGCTCTTATGCACTGTGATCTAAATGTATATATGTAGTGAGAAAAACTATGCACACCTCAGCTGAGATAGAGACTGCCAGAGTGCAAGCTTCTCATGGATTTTTGTTACTTACCCATTTGAGTTGCTGTTCATTCAATCCAGACTCCCCTATGCTGTATACATCAAAAGAGAACTAAAGGTAGAAAGTTGTCATTGTTAGAGTAAGGCCAATCTGAATATAAAAGTCCTTCTGCTGTTCATCAGTCTGAGGGACTGGTAACATTCCCACAGCCTGCCCCCTCTTAACTCCCTTCTGTGCTCTTTGTGGACACACTGACACATATATCTTCAGTATAACTCCTGGTGCTGCGGTAAAACACCCTTCAGGTTAATTTCTCTAATCCATTTAAGTAGCAGGAGGCTTAACAGCTGGAGCTCATCATGTCCTCCTTTTATGCTGATTCAGTGGTCAGCAGAAAATATGATGATTCCCAGATGTTCACACTTGATGGACTCAACAGGCTCGAGAGGAATACAAAAGAAATTGGAGACAGGTGTTTTTCTTCCTGCCATCGTAAGGGACACAGAGGAAAAGGACAACATCATTTTTAAGGAAATTGGTATTTTGAAGGCTTCCAAATACTAGGAGAATCTTTGTTCTCTGATGCTGAGATGCAGAGATAGGGAAATATGGCAATGCATGTATTTAACACATAGCTCCTCACATTTATATGCGTGTATTTTTATTTGGATTCATTAATAAAATCCAAGCCCTCTTTTCAGTAATACTGGCATCACACTATTCTGGTCTCAGAAGGAAATAAATTTATTCAAATTGAAGTTTGAATAATTCTACTGTAAACTGACAGCTCTCACAGAACTGTACACTGAAGATTGATGACAACCAAATGAATCAGAAGACACGGAAAGTAAACAGATTGTCTAAATACAGGCGTGGTGTTATACTTGCTTGGGTCACTAGCACTTATTAAAAATTAAAGGATGCAGCACCTGTGTAGCTAAGAACACATTCATATATTCATGGTATTTCCATGCTCTGTGCTTAAGTCATTAAGGAAAAAGTTAAGGATTTCCTGTTCTAAAGTTAGCAAATTTTTGATATGAAGAAGAACAGTTGAACCAAGAAAGATTCCATGATCCTGGTAACATCACCCATCTAATAGCTATTTGGCAGGGATATTGAAGAGTGCTCTGAGAACCAGGCTTAAATAAGGACATATATCTGAGTCAAGCAATTTAACTGAAGGGAAAGAGGCTGTTTGTCACCATATTCTCTCTTTTGAAAACACTTATTTTACACTGGCTCTCTCTTGGCTGGTCAGATAGCATATGTGGTTGTGAATTCCTAGGAAGATACTAGTCTTTTACTTAACTACTGATACAGATATCAGATATCTGATCAAGCAAAGTGCTTGAAGGAGCCCTACTCACTCCAGTGAGCACTAGATACGTGTCCCAACACCTTGTCAATGAACAGTTTTTAATACACAGTAAATGAGTAAGCACAAAAAGGCAACTTGTGATTTAAATATTTACTCAATAAAAGTTGGGATAATAAATCAAGCTATGATTAGCAATCCTATTCCAAGAAAAATAACTAAGCCCATAATGTTCCATGTTATCAGCTGAACTGAAATCATCAGTATATCCTGTTGTGAGTTTTTTTTTTACAGGGAAATGCCAGTCCTGCAGTAGTCATTGTATCATAGCCATTGAACTACAAGTGTCTTTTTCTCTCTCCCTTGCAAAGTATTAGTCACATAAAGTTGTTGTGGTGGTGAGTCCTTCACAGCAGAAGATGTTGTCATGGTGTGGGTGGATGAGTCAAGCTTGGTGGGTAAGCAGATGATTGTTAATTCACATGGAGTAGGAACTCTCTTCACAGAGAGAACAAGAAAAACACACGGACTTATAACAGAATGGAGGCTAAGTTACATAGCACTGTTTTTTCTAATTTCAACAAAGCACTTAAAACCCATCTTCTCCACTAATCTGGAACATACTGTGTGCCTGTCTTCCTCGCTCCCTTACTTTGAGTTTATAGATTTCTCCTTGTTCAGAGTAAGAAGAGGAAGAGATAAACAGCTTAGTCAGTATTTGGGGGACACACCTGAAAGAGCTGTTTTCTTTTGTTCAAGCTAATGCTGGATTCCCGAGATTCATTTCCTACTGAAAATAATACTTTACGTGCGCAGAACAAACTAGGCAGGCATCATGCACAGCTGTAATATCCTGATAAGTGATAACTGGAAGAACAGAGTCTTTTTCAACTTAAGTACTGAAAGTTGCTTTCAAGTAGATTATATACTTACAATCAATTAGCTGTAGTCCAAATGAAGGCCACAAAGATAATCAGAGGGCTGGAGCACCTCTGCTATGAAGACAGACAGAAGGAACTGGGTTTGTCTAGCCTGGGAAAGAGAATGCTGTGGGGAGATCACATTGCGACTTTCCAATATTTAAAGGGAGTATATAAGCAGGAGCGAAATCAGTGCTTTACATGGGTAGAAGATAATGATAGCACAAGGGAGAATGGTTTTAAAATGAAGGAAGGGAGATTCAGATTGGATGTCAGAGGGAAGATTTTTACTGAGTTGAGAGGTGCTGGAACAGGTGAGAGTGTGGATGCTGCATCCCTGGAGGTATTTAAGGCCAGGTTGGATGGGACTGGCCCTTAGTATTTTGATCTAGTGTCTGTGGCAGGTGGAGTGGAACTTGAGGATCCTTGCGGTTCCTTCCAACCCAAGCCGTTCTATGATTCTATGCTACTGTAAAACTCTGCTTCTGTTTCCAAGATCCAGTATGGAATAGTCAGGCTTACATGCACTGAGTTTTCTTTAAGATCAAGAAAATGCCCTCTCTGAAATCCTTTTCTTTAGCAATACAAGCAATAAATCTGTGCACCATTTCAAATGAAGAAACCCTATTAACAAAAGAGAACACAGGCAGGCTGTGTAATAGAGAGTGGCCATCAAAAGCAAACTGACAAAATTTCATAATGCAGCATGACCTACTGCATTCATAGTATCTGGCAGTAGAAGAATGGTCCTTTTCATCTTGCTATTCTGAAGGGCAACATCTATGGTTCAAATGACCTAAATTTACCCTTGAGATTCCAGCCCTTCTCTTTCTAGCTTCTACCTTTTTTCCTTTTCTTTCTTTTTTTTTTTTTTTTTAATTTGCCCAAGGCTAGGCATACACTAATCTTTTCAAACGTTCTGACCTGCTTTTTATTAAAATGTTTTTAGGAGAGTTAATCTTCATTTCAAACTAAGATTATTTTCAAAGCTTGTGTTTCAAATGTGCTTCAATTCCCTTGGTTGTTTTTTTCTGTTTGGTTGGATTTTTATTTTTATTTTTTTATTATTTTTGTGTGTGTGTGAGTGTGTGCGTGTTTCACAGTGTAGTGATAACTTTTAAACAAAGTGTGTTTCTGCTCTCTATTTTGTCCTTTGAAGAGAATTACTTATGTGGCTATTATACATTCCTTGGCATCTATTCATTTGAACTCTGCTATGCTGTACATCCTTTTGTGCAGCTGTCACTGTGACACTACCTCTCTGGGCTGTTTCCAGCAACTGGTTAGCATTACCTTTTTCCTTTCAAGAGCTAAGTGGATATGCTGTATTTTGCTCTGACAGCTGGGCCATTTTATTTGAGCCTTATTGGTCTTGATAGTTACCCTTAGGGAATGTCTTTTTTAATTGTTTATTTCCAAAATCTTCTGTCAGTTCAGACAGTGAAACACAAAGCAGAATACTGAAATTGTTGGTAGTAATGCATCCACATAGGATAACAAATGTTTGAGGCACCACTGTTCTTTGGACATTGCAAAAGATTATTGGTAGCCTATTAGTGTTCTAAATAAGAGAGAGAAAAGCTGGTTTTATTTTTTCTTCCAGATACACATCTTTTAAAAATATTTTACTTTCACTGATACTACTATGATCTTATTAGCATTCTTCTTTGGTGTCATTCGGGTGTTTAGGACTTTACCAGGCACAGTGGAAGTAATGGCACCATTTAAAACAGATTTTTGACCCAGTAATGGCATTAATTGAATCGTAGAATCATTAAGGTTGGAAAGACCACCAAGATCATCTAGTTCAACCACCAGCCTAGGCCTGGGACCATTATATACCATGGCACTCAGTTTGACATCTACACATCTCTTCAAACCTCCAGGAACAATGCCTCTATCACCTCTCTGGACAGCCTGTTCCAGTATCTTATCGCTATTTCAGAGAAGACATATATCCTACTATCCAACCTGAATTTCTCCCTGGAACAACTTAAGACTATTACCTTTAGTCCTATCATTAGTTACCCAAGAGAAAAGGCCAAAACTCACCTCGCTACAACCTCCTTTCATGTAGTTGTGAAGAACAATAAGGTGTCCCCTGAATCTCCTCCTCTCCACACTGAAAAATCCCATCTCCCTCAGTTGCTCCTCATAAGACTTGTGCTCCAAACCAGCTTCACTACTATTCTCTGGACATGCTCCATGGCCTCAAAGTCTTTCTTGTAGTGAGGGGCTCAAAACTGAATACAGTACTCAAGGTGCAGCCTCACCAGTGTCAAATACAGAGGGATAATCATTTCCCTGATCCTGCTGACTACACTATTTCTGACACAAGTCAGGATGTCATTGGCCTTCTTGGCCAATTGGGCACACTGCTGACTCATGTTCAGCCATCTGAGAAGTAATACCCTTAGATTCTTTTCTTCTGCGCAACTTTCCAGCCACTCTTCCCGAAGCCTATAGTATTGCATGGGATTGTTGTGACTGAAAAGCAGGACTTGACATAATCTTGTTAAAGGTTTTTCAATTGAGCTCAGCCCATCGATCCAGACTGCTCATATCCCTCTGTAGATCCTTCCTTCCCTCAGCACTTCCTCCCATCTTGATGTCATCCCCAAATTTCCTGTGGGCACACTTTGTCTCCTTGTCCAGATAGTCAAAAAAGACACTAAACAGAATGGGCTCAAATACTGATCTCTGGAGAGCACCACTTGTGACCAGTCACCAGCTAGATGTAACTCTATTCACTATCTCTCTCTGAGTCTGGCCATCCAGCCAGTTCTTTACCCAGCAAAGAGTGTATCTGTCCAAGACACAGGCTGCAAGCTTCTCCAGGAGAGTATCTTGGGAGACAGAGTTAAAAGCTTTATTAAAGTCTAGGTAAACTATGTCAACAGCCCTTCCCTCATACACTAGGTGAGTCATCTGGTCATAGGAAAACATTAGATTGGTCAAGCAAGACCTATATTTTATAGCCATACTGGCTAGGTCTGATTACCTGCTCATCCCTCCCATGCTCTATGTTTGCTGGAATGATGAGACACTCTCCTGTATAAGAAATGCTCCATATATGCTATGTTCTTGCAGTTATGCCAATTACTAGCACAGCAAACTTTGAATCAGTCAGTTATATCCTATACCATTTGCCTGTTATCATCTCTTTTGTATATCCTTTGGGATGGGTGCACCTCAAGAAACATGTTATACATCTAACTCCATAAGAAAGCTTCACAGAGGAATAGCGGCTATAATAAGCCCGTATGTGAAGAATGATTTGTCACTGGAAGATATCCAATCACAAACACATACAAATCTTATTTAAAATATTTTGGACATTTCTAAACATGACATGCTTAACAAGCCTGTATAAAATTTTAAGATAGTTCTATAAGTAAAAATAACAGGTTGGTAACTCTATCCTCAATTACACAGCTGTGAATTAACCTAAATGTATTAGTTTGGGTTTGTATGAGAGTATTTTTTAAAAGCTCACAATGTCATCACCTACTGAGGGATTGAAACAGTCATTTCATTTTCAGGACAATTCCTGTAATATTCAGTCAAAATAGGCAGTAAAAATGCATCTTAAGGGGTAGACAAAAATGGCTTTTGTTTCTAAAATTTGGCAAACAGAGAAAGCTGGTTTCAAATTAATAACAAAATAAATTGACTTATCACATGGATTTTCCGAAGGTTATTTATAAGTAATGCACACAATACATTCCGGAGAAAGAACGGACTTACAAAACTAAGTTTTTGATTCTATGATTTTATTGTTTGCCTGTGTGATTTCCTAGGAAATGTCAAGACAAAGGAGAGTGACATTTTTTTTTTTACCTCAAGGAGAAAAATGTTTTAATGCAACATATAAAAAAAAGAATAAGTATTTTGATAATGAGTCCAAACAAAAACATCAGTTAAAACAATTCTTCTTTTCCTTTTTCCAGGCGTTTTATGGTCCTCACAGAAATGAACTTTGTATCCTGTGGTTTACAGAAAATTTTTGTGCCCACGGCAAGCTAACTGAGTGGAAGGAGAGCCACTGTTATTGTCTGTGGAAGCATTCACTTGGAATCAGATAAGACATTTTTTATTTCAAAATAACTTGATAAAACTGATGTAAAAACGATACAAAGTATTGTAAAGTGGTATTCTTGTCAGCCTGACAGGTAAACAAGAAGGTTTCTCAATGATTCCTTATTCATTGTTCAGTATTATTGCTGCAACTCTTTGAATTGATTTAAACTTTTCTTAAATGTATTATTTTTCATCATTTTTTTTTCTTCTCTTGAATACATAGTCTTGAGAAAATTCAAATTCTTAACTGTATCATCAAAATGCATCTATATGTGCATTATATCTGGAGGAGAACATCCACAGGCACTAATGCATGGTGGGGGCCACATAGCTAAAGCACAGAAAAGGCAGAAAAGGACCTTTGTGTCCTGGTATATACCCAACTGAACAACAGTGTGCTTTTGCCACTAGAAGGGCTAACAATATTCTTGAGTATATTAGGCAAAGTATTACCAGCAGGTTAAGGGAGATAGTCCTGCTCTACTGAGCACTAACAACTCTACACTTAGAGTTTTGTGTGCAGTTCTTGGCTTTTCAGAATAAGAGAACAAGATATATTGGAAAGAGAATAACAACTCCTTTCAAGAGGCTACTAAGACAACAAAGGGAGTGGAGCATTTCTTCCGTAAGGTAGGACTGAGTTGGGACTGTTCAGTCTGGTGAAGACTCAGTGTCAATCTTATCAAAGTAATATCTGAAGAGAAGGTGCAGAGAGGACAGATTTAGGCTCTTTTAAATGGTGTACAGAGGCAGGCAGCTGACACAAACTGAAACACAGGATGTCACATCTGAATATCAGGAAGCACTTCTTTGATGTATGGTGATTGAGCATTGGCACAGATTTCACAGGGAGATTTTGAAGCCCATATCTTTGGAGATCTTCAAAAGCTGGTCACAGTCTTACGTGACATATTCTAGGTTCCCATTCATGAGAGAAGGGAGAGTGGACCAGATGGTTTCTGGAGACCTCTTCCAATTTCAGGTATTCTATTATTCTCCTTGTCTGTGAAATTGTTTGACCGCCATTATATGGGCCCTGAGCATGCTTGTTGGCTCTTTTTGCCCTGACTATCTACATGAACAACCCAAAGTGACCCCAAGTACACCCACAGCCAGTTGTCCCTGCGCCCATTGAACTTAACTCTAAACATCCAAATGTTGTCCTAGTTATGCTTTAGATAATTTGTCTGCAGACTTGTATTCTGGACTAATGCTATACTTTAACTTTGTCTCTGGTACTATACCCTTCAGTTCTCTTTTGATGGCCCCTGGACCTCTTCCTTCCTTTACATGGGATTACCAAGAGGCTCATCATCCCCACCAGCCCACTTGTTTTGTCCAAACCAGTGCATTGCAGGGCTGTGTCCCACACAGGGTAGGTTCTGCCAGCAGGGAGATCCTCAGTCCTGAAGAGCCTGGTGATCTTCAGAAGAGTTAGTCTCATTATGTCAGTTTGAAAAAGTCTTTAAAGGGATAATAATCTGCATCTCATATTTTTATGTGGAATTTAGATTCAGTCTTAAACGGATATTGTAGCTCTTTAGGAATTAAAACTACTACCCTAAACAGTCTGGACAATTAAATTAATGTGTATTATTAATATCAAATAATTAAAAATTTTATTAATAATAATTAAAGAGATTCTTTATCAGCAGAAAATGACTTTCTTTATATTGTGCTTCCATAGTCATAGTAGAAGAGAGCTTTCAAGTACTACTGAAAGATACAGCAGAAACCCTCAGATCTAGAAAGAGTTTACTTCCCAGGATGATACAGCACTGATTTATGAACCAAAAGGAAAAACAACAATGTGTGACAATCTGTTGCAGTGACTGAGGTTTTTTCATAAGTGTACTTAAGTGTAGACAAGAAGTTTCATGTCTAGAAACTGGCCTATTTTTTTACAATTCAGGTACTTAAAAATTTAATAATCTCTTTTCCTTCCTTCCTTCCTTCCTTCCTTCCTTCCTTCCTTCCTTCCTTCCTTCCTTCCTTCCTTCCTTCCTTCCTTCCTTCCTTCCTTCCTTCCTTCCTTCCTTCCTTCCTTCCTTCCTTCCTTCCTTCCTTCCCTGTCTCCTTCACTCCTTCCTTCACTCCCTCCCTCCTTCTTTCCATTCTTCCTTCATTTACTCCCACAGTCTCAGCCTGTTTGAAGGACTATATATTGCATATATATATATACACATATGTATACATCAGTATGTACTTCCAACTTCTTTCATGTTTTGTTTCTAAATAAATATAATCCACTAGAATAACCCCAACAGCAAAGTTGTATTACTCAAAACAAGTTGTGGAAAACAAGTGAACAATTATAATATAGTTCAGTTATATATAATCCATTACAGTAATATTTAATAAAGTGGAGATTATGAAACAAAAGGGCAAAACCGGGCAGTCAACAGATGGAGGGAGCAGCAGAAGAGGCAACGTTAGCATACTGCAAGTCAACTTGGCAACACTAAGTTCATGCCAATAAGTCAATGGATCAACAGGCAACAGAAGGGCATTCAGGCTTTCAACAATACCTGACTGTATATTCAATTATTGCAATTTAGATCTTTACTTCTCCCTTTCATATCTCCATTAGTAAACAGATTTTTTTTTCTATCTATCTATCTATCTATCTATCTATCTATCTATCTATCTATCTATCTATTTTTAGGAATAATTATATTTCTCTCAAGCTAGCAGGCCTATGGATAAGTGTTTGAAATACTACCACAGAGAACCTTGTCAGTACATCCCAATCATAACTGAAAATGTATAAAATCAAAACAGTCAAATCATTTGTAGAATTACAAGGGGGTAGACATTCTATGGTGTAGCTGTTTAACAACCTATCCGAAACAAACCTAAAATAGCCCCAGTTCTGTTGTAAATTCTCTTAAACCACATCATATGTCCGATTATATTAGCCAGGTGCTCAGGAAATTTATTGTTCAGCTGGTGTGTTTAAACACTGATAGATGACTAATTTGCACCAAGGCACTCTCATTTCTCCTCCTCAGCAGGACAGGAAGAGTAGAAAATGACAAAAAATACTTTTGGGTTTAAAAAAGGAGTAATTCAATGAAAGAGAAAAACATGGTCACATGAAGGCAAAAGGTGAAAAAAAAAGTTCTCTATTTCCATCAACAAACAATGTTCAGATGCTTCGTGGGAAGCAAAACCTCAGTACATAGAGTGGTTGATTGGGAAGAAAAATGCTTTCATAATGCAAGTTTACTCCTTTCCGTCTTCCCCTCTGAACTTTTGTCACTGAGCATGACACCATAAAACATGCGTTATTGCTTTAATCATCTGGGGTTGGCTGCTCCTCACCTCTTGCCCATCTCTGCCTGCTGGCCTTTGTGAGGACTGGAGAGGTGGCCTGGATGCCACATCAGCACTGCTCAGCAACAGTCAAAACATAGAGTAATATCAACACCAATACTGACAGTGCAAAGCACAATATTATATAGTCTGCTGTGAGGAAAATTATCTCCATCCCAACCATGCTAGGTACATCAGCTTTTTCAATACCTATGCATATGAAAAAAATATATAAAATATGATAGAATGATTTGGGTTAGAAAAGACTTTAAAGATCATCTAGTTTCAATTCCTCTGCTGTGGGCACACTTGACACAATCAGGTTGTCCCCAGGTATGGGACATCCACAGCTTCTCTGTTCAACCTGTTCCAGTACCTAGCCATATTCTTAAGTAAAAATTTCTTCCTAACATCTAACATAACTCTCTCACCTTTTAGATTAAACCCATTCCACCCTGTCCTTTCATTATCAGACCATGGAAAAAAGTCAGCATCCCCTCCTGCTAACAAGTTTCTTTTCAGTTTAGAAAGGCCATAATGAGGTCTCCATGGAGCTCTCAATTCTCCAGTCTGAATCAACCCAGCTCCCTCAATCTTCCTTCATAGGAAAGTGCTTCAAGTGATGATCCTCGTGGCCTTCCACTGGTTCCATGTCTTTCTTGTGTTGAGCGCTCCAGACTTGGATGCAGTACTCCAGATGGGGCCTCACAGGAACAGAACAGAGAGAGATAATTATCTCCCTTACCATGCTGTCTGCCCCTCTTGTGATGCAGCTCAGGATACAGTTGGCCCTCTGGGCCACAAGTACACATTGTTGGCTTGCACTGATCTTTTCCCCAGGATTCCCAAGTCCTTCACAGGGCTGCTCTCAATGATTTTTCCCAGTCTGCACACATATCTGGAATTGTCCCAAAACAACTGCAACACTTTGCACTTGGCCTTGTTGAATTTCATCATGTTCATGCAGACACAATTTTTAGTCTTGTCCAGGCCCATGTATGGCAATGGGATTATAAGTGAGGGCTGCAAGAACAAAAAGAACTCCAGTAAATCTGAAGCAGTGCACAGTTTTTGATGCAAAACATGTAAATCATCACTCACAGACAATTGATAGCAATCTGGTGGGGAGGAGAGAAGTAGGAACAAAGTTAAACACATTGTAAGTCACATCTGGGATCTGAAAACTGTGAAGAAATCTGGAAATTACTGATAACATAGAATCTTAGAATGGCCTGGGTTGAAAGGGACCACAATGATCATCTAGTTTCAAACTCCCTGCTACATGCAGAGTCGCCAACCACCAGACCAGGCTTTCCAGAGCCACACCCAGCCTGGCCTTGAATGCCTCCAGGGATGGGGCATCCACAACCTCCTTTGCCAACCTGTTTCAAAGCATCACCACCCTCTGTGTGAAAAACTTCTCCTAGTATCTAACCGAAACCTCCCTGCCTCAGTTTAAAACCATTCTCCCTTGTCCTATCACTATCCACCCTTGTAAACAGCTGTTCCCCTTTCTGTTCATATGATCCTTTTAAGTACTGGAAGGCCACAATGAAGTCTCCCTAGAGCCTTCTACTTTCCAAGCTGAACAAGTCCAGTTCTCTCAACACAGGAGAGGTACTCCAGCCCTCTGATGATCTTAGTGGCCCTCCTCCGAGCCTACTCCAAGAGCTTCACATCCTTCCTGTACTGGAGGCCCCAGGCTTGGACACAGTACTCCAAATGGGGCCTCACAAGAGCCAAGTAGAGGGGGACAATCACCTCCCTCTCCTGCTGGCCACCCCTTTTTTAATTCAGCCCAGAACACAGTTGGCCTTCCGGGCTGCAAGCACACACTGCTGGCTCATGTCCAGCTTCTTGTCTACCAGGATTCACAAGTCCTTCTCTTCAGGGCTGCTCTTAAGGAGTTCTTCCCTCAACCTGTTTAAATACCTGGGATTGCCCCAGACCAAGTGCAACGCCTTGCACTTGGCCTTATTGAACCTCATTAGGTTTTCATGGGCCCACTTCTCCAGCCTGTCCAGATCCCTCTGGATGGCTTCCCTTCCTTCCAATGTGTTGACTGCACTGCTCAGCTTGGTGTCATCTGCAAACTTGCTGAGGATGCACTCAACGCCATCATCTGTGTCTCTGATGAAGATGTTGAAGAGCACTGGTACCAAGATGGACCCCCGAGGGACTTGTGACTGACCTCCACCCTGACACAGAACCATTGATTACAACCCTTTGGCTGCGTCCAGCCAGCCAGTTCCTGATCCATCAAACAGTCAATCCTTCAAATCCACATCTCTCCAATTTAGAGAGAAGGATGTGTGAGGAACAATGTCAAAGGCCTTGCAGAAGTCCAGATAGATGTCATCCATTGCCCTTCCCACATCCATCGAAGCTGTCACTCCATCATAGAAGGCCACCAGATTGGTCAGGCACAATCTGCCCTTGGTGAAGCCATGCTGGCTGTCTTGAATCTTTTATATGTACCAGTGATATAAAAGAAATGCTAGCGTTCACTTTTAAATCCTTTGAACCTTACTTTTTAGTGATAATTGGAAGAGATCTGTGCACACACTCCAGACACAAATAATTACATTCTAAAACTACAAAAGAAAAATTGTAAACTGAAAAGGAATATCTTCTTTATTATGTGAACTTTACCATGCTTTTTAACAGTACTGATTTCCTTCACTACAAAAATAATAATAAACTACCGATTTTTCTTCTCATCTACATACTTACTAATAGACAATTCTGTTCTGTGTATATGAATACGTATAGCATAAAGTCATGGAATCACGGAATGTCTTGGATTGGAAAGAACCCTAAAGATCATCTACTCCCAACCCCTTCGCTATGGGCAGAGATACCTTCCACTGTATCAGATCTCCTACAACTTGGCTTTGGACATTTCCAGGAACGGGGAAATCCACAGAATATCTATGGCTTTTCTGGGCAACTTCTATTGTCTCAGTACCTTTGCGTAAGGAATTTTTTCCTAATATCTAATCTAAATCTATCCTCTTATAGTTTAAAACCATTGCCCTCATCCTACCACTACACTAGCTGATAATAAACAGTCGTTCTCCATCTTTCCTGTAGGCCTCTTTTAAATACTGGTAGGATGCTACATCATATCCCTGACGCTTTCTCTTCTTCAGGCTGAACAATCCCAACTCTGTCAGCTTGTCTTCAAAGGGAGAAATGCTCCAGCCATCTGATTATTCTCATGGCCTATATCTGGACTTTCTCCAACAGTACCATGTCTTTCTTATGCTGGGTGACACAGTTCTAGATGCTAGTACTCTCAATGAAGCATCATGAGAATTGAGTAGAGGGAAAGAATACCTGATTCATGTTCAGCTCTTCATCCATCAACACCTCCAAGTCCTCATCTGCAGTACTACTCTTTATTTACTCATCACCCAGCCTGTAGTCATGTTTGTGTTTGCCCCAACTCAAGTGCAGAACCTTGCATTTGATCTTGTGGAAGTTCACAAGGTTTGCATGGGCTCACCTCTCTAATCTTACAAGATACCTCTGGATAGCATCACTTTCCTTCAGCAAGTGAACTGCACTAATCAGTTTTTCATCAGTAAATTTGCTGAGGGTACATTCAGTCCAGGTCACTGACCAAGATTTTAAACAGCACTCGTCCCAATACAGATCCCTGAAGGACATCACTCATCATTGGTCTCTACTTGAACATCATGGCCTTGACCACAGCTTTTTGAGTGTGTCAATTCAGCCAATTCCTTACCCACTCAGTGGTCCATCTGTCAAAACATGACTCTCCTTTTTGGAGATATTTATCTCCATTTTAGAGACATATATATGCATGTATACATATTCTTATCTACATACATAAACATAACCACAGCATGGCAGAGTTGTGTTTATATATAGATGTATGTGAACAAGTATGAAGAAGCGTACATGAAATATTGCCTTTCCTATCAACTAGCACATCAAAATGTAGTGATACATTCTGAAACCATTCCCGTGTTTACTTTAGCAAATAGTCATAGTGAGAAGAAACAGCACAGGGAAAATAAATATTTTGTTGATGTAATACTTTTTCACTTATTTAAACAGGGGAGAAGAAGGTGTTATAATGAAATGTTAAAGTCATTGAATCATAGAATCATAGAATTGCTCAGGTTGAAAAAGAACTTAAAGATCGAGTCATATTACAACCTAACCGTACTATCTAACTCTAACAACTCTCTACTAAATCATGTCCCTGAGCACCATATCCGAACACATCCAGGGTTTTTAAACACATCCAGGGATGCTGACTCAACCACCTCCTTGGGGTGCTTATTCCAGTGTTTAACAACCCTTTCTGTAAAGAAGTTCTTCCTGATATCCAGCCTAAACCTCCCCTGGTGCAATTTGAGGCCATTTCTCCTCGTTCCGTCACCTGTCACCAGTGAGAAGAGACCAGCCCCACTCTCTGCAATCACCTTTCAGATACTGGAAGAGGGCAATAAGTCTCTCCTCAGCCTCCTCTTCCCCTAAACAGACTCAGTTCCTTTAGTCACTCCTCATGAGGCATGTTCTCCAAGCTCTTCACAAGCCTTGTTGCCCTTCTTTGGACCTGCTCCAGCACCTCAATGTCCTTTCTGTACTGAGGTGCCCAAAACTGAACACAGTACTCAAGGTGCGTTCTCACCAGTGCCAAGTACAGGCATAGGATTACTTCCCTAGTCCTACTCACCACACCATTTCTGATACAAGCCAGGATGACATTGCATGAGTAATTGGAAAACTGGGATGTGACCATGTGGCCATGAAGGGTCATGAAAAAATATATTAATGTACTTCAGCCTCCTACAAGGAAGATTACTTGTCAGTCAATATATCTAAATGTCCATTATTTCCAGTTTCTGTTTTAGTTAATTTCAGTGCATAGTTGTCTTATTATTACAAGCTATAGCAACATTTAAGTTAAACGTAGTGTATGGAATAGCATAAAAATCTTAAAAAGAAATACCATATGAGACAGCATAATGCAAATGAAACAGTCATGCAAAACACATTCTGTAAGTGGGGAAATATGATAGTTTCATCCTCTTCACAGCATATGGTATCTACATATGTGCATGTTAAGTGCCATACACAGTAAAATGTACTACAAAACTTTGGTCCAAAATTTACAGACACTCTCATCTCTATATAATACTCTTAAGGCATTCACAATTTCATAGGTCCTAGTTACTTGTGTAACACTTAATAGCATGCAATTTTTACTGTACTAGTAGAAAGAAATAAGTTGGTTTTTGAAACTCAAGAATTGAATGTACTTCACTATCTCCATTTGAGACACTTTTTAATTTAACTTTAGAAAATTCATTTGAGTAAGGCAAAGTTATATTCCAAACTAAAACATAAAGTTAATTTGATTGATTTCAACTCTATTCTTAAGTGATATTGGGATAAAAAGAAAAATGAATCTGTTTTTTATAACTGCGTGTAAGTGATATAATATCATACAGTGTGCATTAGTTTTCTAGGGAAGAAAATGTGTCTTCATTTATTGAGTAAAAGAAATTGCATATTTTCTTGACACTCAAAATTTTACTGCTGTGAAAGATGAATGTTAAGTGCTCGTCAAAATTATGAAAAGGATGAGAAAATTTTAAGAGTGTTGTCTACAGCAGCCACATCAGGCTTCAGTGTCTTTTGCAGCAAGATACCATTAAAGGTTTTCCACATGAAACAGATTCACATTACAACATGATGTCAACTGGATAGCTTTCAAATACAGCCTCTATTCACTGTTATAAACTATGTTCTTCTGCTATTATCATAATTTCATATACATACCAAAACTTAAACACATGTCATGGCTTGCTTGGGACTTTGCAAATTCCAATTGGGTGTAGTCCTTTCTTTTAGCTGTGTGTGGGCTGTCAGATATTGTGACACTACTCTTGCTAAATTTGTGGGATTTTTTATACTATACATTCATAAATCATTCTTTAATGAAACATTAATTTAAAAAACAGCAAATAGAAAATAACAGAGAGAGAAGGGATAATTTGGTTTCTTGAGCCTTGCCATGAGGTTACAGAATGCATTTGTTTTGCCAGCAAAATTGGTCAAAAAATATCTTCCCTTTTTTGACCATGGATGAAAGTTCTTAATCTATCAGCCATGCCAATGCATTTGCTTATTAGACTATGATATTTGCCAGAACAATAAAATGATTCTGGTTAACAATAACTCCCCTTTTGGCAGGCACATCTGAATGAGTTTTCTTGCCAATTCTGATGCATCATATACCTACACATGTAGAAGAACAAACCAGATATAGTCCCTTATTTTTTTCCATTTTGCAAACCGCAATTAGGCATTCAATTACCATTTAGGCATTCTAAAAATTGTTCCATAGTCTTTTTCCCTGTTTAAAAGTTGGGAAATATGGAAATTCACTTCTTTCACCCACTTGTTTGTCTTGTATATTTGGTCACACTAGCCGTTACATTTGACATGTTCTGATGTTTTTCAAAGGTACCTAAATATTCTGTGTCTGTAGTCTGGTCTGGAAGGATCACACTATGCTGTAATCAGGTCTTTATACTGGTCCTTTTGATATGATGAGCATGTTCTTTCTTAGTCAGCATTTAGCATTATTTTTCTCTTAATGTCTCTTTGAGGTTTTTGTTTTGTTTTGTTTTGCTTTGTCTTGTTTTGCTTACCACTTGCAGACACTGATGAGAAGATGAGAGAAACTGAAAAAAGGTTGGAAAATGTGTTTTTGTAACTCCAGGTGTGTTGTCACTTGCTGCTCAGCTCCTTTCACTGCTGTTTCTGTTTTTCATTAGCCTTTTATCAAGAAAATGTAACTGAAAAAATACACAAAGCAAAAATTAACAACTACTTTGGAGGGAAAATAATAGAACATTTTATTTTATGATGGCTTTGGATCTGGCAGCTTAAATCACCAGCTGCCAGTTTGTTTTATTATTATTTGGTTTAGATTTATACATGGATGGGTGGGAGGGAAGACAACTTATAATATTTGCTTCTGTTATGCTCATTATTTTATAACCTTGAGCTCGGTCCAAGTAGAGTTGCTAGCAGAAAAGAAAAGAATCACTGTTCTCCACATCACAAGAAGGAGAAGGCTGTTCTGTGTCTGTTTCTATTTCTTGTCTGGTAGCTGTAAAGTATTTCCTTCAGTGGTGAAAAGTTCAGTCTCTCACAGAAAGATTTTTATTTCTGTTACTGTTTGGCAGATTTAATCTGCTCTCAAGAGCTGCCAAAAGCCCATACTTCATTCTCTTAGTCATTTTTCCCCAGGTAACACCTTTTTGTAGGTTCTTCCGTCAAGCTTATTTATTTTTGAGTCCTGGGCCTCAATGACATCAAAACCAGAACAAAACTTTTTAAGAATAGTCTAATCCAGGAAAAAAGAAATTTAAGATAGAAACATATTTCATACACCTAGCCCAAGTAGGACTCTGCTGATTTCCTACTGTCTTTATACTGACCTCAACATCTCACTCCATCTCAGACCTCTTACAAATTTCTCTTCTTGCCCTGAGATTCAAATACCTTGGAATTTTGACCAACAAAATTGATGCTTTAAACATGTTGTCTAAATAAATTCATTTATTATAAATCCATGTAATTTCTGCTTGAACTTCTTTGCATCCCATCACATATTTTGGCTAATCTTGAATCGGAAACTTCCTTAAGAAACAACAGTCAGCTGTATATTCAGTGTACTTCATACTAGATGTGCTCAACAGATGCTTTTTAGTTACAAAAGATGTTCTCTGCAGGTTTTGAGCCAAATCCTTACACTTTTTTTTCTATTATATGTTTTAACCTTAGTTGTATGGTAGCATCATAAAACCTATACCACATCGTTTTACAGATTAAAAATAAAATAAAATAAAATAAAATAAAATAAAATAAAGTGGTAAAGAATGAGAATATGATAGTTGGGAACATCCCAGTGAAATGCACATATTTTTACTGAATCATTTTTGAACTGCTGGTCACCAAGAAATACGTCTGAAAAAAAATGCAGAAAAAAAGGAAATACAGGAAAATTTAGATTTAGTATTATCTGAATATTTAAAAAAAAAAAAAAAAAAAAGACTTAGAAAAGAGCTTCCAGTTAGTGGTGACAGTACCTAACTAAAGCAGCAGCAATTGGAGCACACCCATGTAGATTCCATGCTGTCTCTCTTTCTGGAGCACCTACCAATAGGAAAACCTCGTATTACAGGAGATCAGCTGGCATGACATTCTGTTCCTTCTGCCCTCTAAGTCCCCAGGAAAAGCTTCAGCAGCTAAAATCTCCTTGACCATGAGTGAGAACAAGAGAAATGAGAAGGGGCAGAAAGCTAGGGAAACTCTCATTCTCCTGTAGCAGTGTCAGTACCTCCACTGCACAATCACACTGAGGAAAAGCTCATAAATTCTCTGCAAACTATGAATTCCAGAGAATATAGCATACAAAAAGCTAACATTTTGTGCTGCTCTGCTACCTCAGTTCCAAACATAAAATGTCATACTGAATGCAATCTGAAAAAAATGAAGATGTGGATCTCTCGGAGACTGGCAGAGTTGTCAATAAAATCTGCTTTACAAACTCAGACATTCGGCATTTTATTAGATCATTTCAGTGTATGACATTACTACATGTCTCCATGTATGAATTTCAGCTAATGACTGAAAAAAAAAAAAAAAAAAAAAGAGAGGAAAAAATCATATTCTAATATCTCTTTGAATTCTAGATATTCTTCTTTAATTCCATCTTTAAAAGGTAAGAAGTACAAAGTAAAACTGGAATTGTTCTGTTCAAATAAATGTTTTAAATACAGCTAGGTATCTTTTTTACACACCTTTACAAGGTTGTATATTACATTCTTCAGAAGCAGCTGGAAAACTAAGATTAAGTCTAAATCACTTCAGGATTAGAAAATACCTTACTGGTATTGATAATTCTAGCCTTTGAAAGAAAAGCAATCTGGTTGTCATTTCCAATGGAAGGGAAATGACTTCCAAACATCTAACTGTATCCTGTATTTTGGCTGCTTTTTGACAACACGCAACATAAATCCAGCTCAGGGAGTGATTCCTTGGATGTATGCCAAATTACCAGGCCATTTAAATGGAAGCTTTATTCAGTTTCACACTTTAAATTATTTAAGCTACTTTCATAATAATTTCTTCAATCTGTTCTCTAACACTAACACAGTTGATAATCGTTTACTCTAGCACATCAGTTTATTTCTTTTTTGCAGAGAAAATATTATCAGGCATCAGTGAGGTTTCAGAGGATGTTTCATTTACAATGCAAGCAGCTTGATTCCTTTTGTTTTGAACATTATATTTGTTCCTGTTAATTCCCTCGCCTTTCGTTTTTCTCTTTTGACTTCTACCCATGCAGCTTTGTAAGTAGCTTTCCAAGCTTCCAAGCCCTGAGTGTTTACTAGTTCACATCTGTGAGCTGTGAACGGTCAGTTTTGCTGGTTGAAGTACATAATGTACATAAGCTACATAGCAGTACTCACAATTTTGACTGATCGAAATTTACAGGTTCACAAGCCTCAGTAAATGTCAATCAGAATTGCTTTGGTCACTTTAATATCAGTTAAGACTGTAGACAGATAAATGGAAATAATTTTATACTCATTAGTTTTGCATGGGAGACGCAAGGGGAATGGCTTGAGGAAGTACCCTGAGAGGTTAAATGTGGAATCTAGCCGCTTTTACTATGATGCCTATTTGCCTAGTTTCATGCC
Organism: Meleagris gallopavo; assembly: GCF_905368555.1. Taxonomy (NCBI): domain Eukaryota; kingdom Metazoa; phylum Chordata; class Aves; order Galliformes; family Phasianidae; genus Meleagris; species Meleagris gallopavo. The sequence goes on along the minus strand of NC_139435.1, from coordinate 28,786,566 downwards.
ATCTGTTCCTTTTCCTCTGTCCAGGCAAAAGGGCATTATAGTAGAACCAGAAGTAGGAAAAGGAAGAAATGGAATCCTATACAAACAGTAAATAGCAAGAAAAGCAACTGCAAATGTCAGCAACTGAACAAAAATCTGTCTGACACTGTAAGTAGAGATTTGCTTTTCTAAGTCTCACATCCTTTTTCTTCTAGGTGAAATGCACAGGGGTGATACTGCAGCCATAAGTTCAGACTGTAGCAGCTTCAAGGAAGTTTTGATATTTCAAAGTCAATGGTAAATCTTACACTGACTTCAAAAGAATACAGAATCTACTCCTCAAGTTCATATTTGTCTCTGCTGAACAGTTCTCATAGGACCTTGAAGTGGTCATTCAAGTCCTCTGAAACTCCTTATCATCTTATCACTGAAGAAAAAATGTGCTTGAGTGCTTTAGAGCTTTCTTAGCCTGAGTGTTTATTGGCAGTTCTGTTTGGTGTTTGCAAGTGCCTGAGTCCTTTACATGGACCTTTCTGAATAGTCTTTTTCCCAGATTCGTTAGTCATATCAGCTTCTCATTTCTTTCTCCTTGCCTTCTCTGTTTCTGCCCCCATCCTTAGTCTTCCAGAGACCATGAAGAAATGACTGCATCAGTAAATGTCTTTTCTCTCTGGTTAGCCTTCAAGGGAAAAACATGCTTGAAATACATGAAAAGAAGTTACCATTCGCTTTCACAGAAGGATATATATATATATCTACACGCTGATTTATCCATAAATATATATGTTCTAATTTATATTTCTACTTATGCACAATATGAAAAGCCTAGTCAAGACAGAAAAAAAAAAAAATCATAACTGGGAGGGTATATTTTTATAAGCAGTTTGTGTAATCCACCTAAAGGTAAAAAAAGTGCTACAAATCCTATGTCCAGACAAATTGATAAGCCCTGGAGATTCAGATTATTTGGCTAAATCTCATATTTAAAATAAAATTCTCATATTTTCTCTTTCTCATCATGTTTCACGGGTTATTAGCTTCCTCTCATCCTCCATAGAAACGTCCTATGTTTCTAAGATCATAGAATCATAGAAACATAGAATGGCTTGGGTTGGAAGGGACACCAAGAATCATCAATTTCCAACCCCATTCCATAGGCAGGGCTGCCAACCTCTAAATCTGGTACTAGACCAGGTTATCCAGGGCTCCATCCAACCTGTTCTTGAACACCCCCAGGGAAGGGGCATCCACAGCCTCTCTGGGCAGCCTGTTCCAGCACCTCACCACTCTCTCTGTGAAGAACTTCCTCCTGACATCTAATCTAAAATTCCCTCCTTGAGCTTAAAATCATTCTCCCTTGTCCTATCACTATCTACCCTTGTAAATAGTTGATTTCCCTCCCGTTTATAATCCCCTTTTAAACAATGGAAAGCTGCAATGAGATCTTCTTGCAGCCTTCTATTCTCTAGATTGAACAAGCCCAGCTCCCTCAGCCTGTCTTAAATGGGGGAGGTGCTCCAGACTTCTGATCATCTTTGTTGTCCTCCACTGGACCCTCTCCAACAACTCCACACTTTTCTTGTACTGGGGGCCCCAGACCTGGATGAAGTAGTCTGGTTCTCCCTGCCTCTGCTGGTCTCCTCTCTCCTGATGGAGTCTAGGATACCATTGGTTTTTCAAGCTGCAAGAGCACTCTGCTGGTTCATGTTCAGTTTTTCACCCACCAGGACCCCCAGATCCTTCTCAGCTGGGTTACTTTCAAGGAGTTCCTCTCCCAGCATGTGCACATACCTGTGGTTACCCTTGCAATTTGCTATGTTGAACCTCATTATGTTCACAGATGCCTTTGGAGTTCTCCCTGTTCCACCACTGCAGCTGGGAAGCTGGTAGGATGTTACTACATCCTTGTGTGTTCACAGGAGACTCAGAGTTGAATTGTTTCAGTGCCTTCACTGTCAGTGATATAATCTGCTTAGTTTTGCCACTGTATTTTTCCTCTGTGATTTACAGTAAGGGTACAAAACAGTGAGGAATAAAAGTACCACATAACATAGGCTGATGTGAACACCATAGGAAGAACTCTTAGGGTGGTGCTGACATTTCAGTTATGAGACAATCTGGATCTAGACAGTTTACCAACTTCCTTTGACTACTGACAAAGAGAAAACAAAATGAAGACAGTCACGCTATTGGTTTCTAAGGGTTTGCCATAACGGAATTATCTTGTATTAGTACAATACAAAGATATATGAGCAGTCAACACTATCATTTTGTTGGCATTGCATACTCTTGTAGTCCTCCAGAGTCATGTATTGGTTAACGATATGAACTCTGGAGATCATTTAGGCCAATCCCTGTCCAAACATGTCAACCTAGAACATATTGCACAAGGACAGCTTTTGAATGTCTGTGAAGACAAAGATCTTCCATCTCTCTAAGCAACTTCTGATACTTGGAACCTTCTGTGTTCCAGTTTGTGTTCATATCTCTACTATTTGGGCTAGCTTTAAAGTATCTCTACTAAGGCAGACTATGGGTACCATAGTCTACTATGAAGCACATTATAACACCTCAGAAGGCTTATGGTATGCCTTCTGAAAGTCTTTGAAATCATTATGAGTGTACGACTTTGTTCATCCTCCTTCATTTGGAGGTGGGTAACAGCCTTAGTTTACCCATCAGTTCTCCTTAGCTCATTGACTTTGTTTCTTTTCTGCTTCATTACACTACCTGTGTAAAATTTACACAGAATTTCAAGCATCCTTTTAACCCTTGAGTCTTTTGAGCTATGAACTAAACAGTTTTAGAATTCAGACTGCTGGCAAGCAAATGTTCATTGAAGTTAATGGACTGCCTCACAATTCTTCTTCCCTCCATCCCTCCTCCCCTTTTGCTCGGTCCACTGGATGGCCTTTCTATGCAGCAAGAGCCTAGTTTTCACAGACACATCTACAGTACTAGGAAATCTGAAGAGCCATCTTAGTTGCTTTCCTCTACTATTACTTCAAAATAAGTAGCTGAAAATGACTACATGTATTCTAGGAACATTGATAGAGCAACTGTCATGGTTTCATGATTTTTCATTATCGGTATTCCACATCATAACATCATGCAATGCACTGGGGGTTTGACTGCTGATGCTCAAGTTCCGGGTGCCTGTCCAGAGGAGAAGAGCAGCTACGTTTCCCCAGGGGGCTTTGCGGTCAGCGAGGAGATATAACTCCCGGCAAGGTCACCTGATGCTCTCTTCTTTGCCTGCGCTGCTTCGCTTGCGCTTCTCTGCCTGCGCTTCTCTGCCTGCGCTTCTCATCTCAGCGTTGTGGTAAGGCCGATCCACCATCAATTTCACATTCTCTCTCCTTATAAAATTCTGTTGATACCATATTTAGTAAATTACTTTGTTTTACCTCAGATTGTTGCCACTGTTTTCAATTATTTCGGGGTCCCTTATTTTCTTTTTTTTTCCGGGGGCGCGGATCCGCGGATCCCTCCGCCCTTCTAGTCACGGAACCGGGCCGAACCAGCCCGTAAACCGTTGACATTCTTGGTGGAGAATGCGGGCAACAGTTGCTTTTTAGCTTTTTGAACAAATCTCTCTCTCCGCTCTCAGACAGCTTCATTGGGAAAGTTTATCTGTTTCACCAGTACTGTCTGAAAGCGTGACCTTGAAAAGTCCAGGCGGACGGCCAATACTCTAGGATATTTGTAAACTTTGAGCCTTGCTATCTTGTTTCTGTAAAAGAAAAAAAAAAAAAAAGAGAAAAAAATGCTTTCTCTACTGAAACTGCCTTTTAAGGGGCTGCATGCCACTGTCTCTTCTTTCTTAATGCTAAAAACATACTGGGCCTTAATTAAGTTCACCACTTTGCTCTATGGAGCAATAGGTATATATAGCCAATTGAAAACATGGATGGAAATAACTATGTGGCATCTGCATATTATGTGGCATACCATTCCAGAGGGAGCTGCTAATTTTACAGGGTTGGGGATTTTTAAGCAGGTTTCCAGCCTCTCCTTTGAATTCTTTATGCGGATTTTCAATGCTCACCTGATCACGTTATTAATCTCCGTGAATGTACTGCTCACCATTTCACTTACTATTAGTATTTATTATATTTTGAGGAAGTCTGCCCCAAAACCAGTAAATACTGAGTGGCAGGGAATGTGGAGAGGCCTGGGTGAGACTTTAGAGAGATGGAAATCTTCGGTGTCATGGAACTTTACTCCAGAACACCTGAAAGACCCTGAAAATTTAAACAGATATTTGAGACAGGAATGTCGCGGCTCGGGAAGATCTGAGGAGGCCCAAATTATTTGGGGCCTGGCTAATGCTTACCGGGCCTTATTCAATACTATCCTGGAGAGGGAGAGAGTTTGTGAAATTGAAAAGGAGAGTCTCAGGGAAACAGTGCAAAATGAGCGAGAGAGTATCCTGGTCGAGAGAAACAGCCTCCAATCTGAGAGAGATGCCCTCCGAATTGAGAGAGACTCCCTGCAATCCAAACTCAACAGTCTTCAATCTCAACAAGACACCCTCCAATCTGAGCTAGATACTCTCATAATCGAACGAGACAGGCTCCGAGCTGAACTGGAGGATGAGAGCATTGGAACTGACCAACCTGATCAACTACAGGAAGCACCACAATTGATGTCACTTGCCCCTGTAAGAGGACGGAAAATGAAACGAATCTCGACTCAGTTAGAAGAGAAGAAAGAAAGGGAGAGAGGTCCAGAGGAGTGGCTCCAAGATCCACAAGAAGCACCCCTAAGTCCAGGGGAGGGGCCCTCAGTAAGACCACGGTCACCGGCGCCAATGAGGGCAACAAGAAGTCCCGAAAGAGTAAGAGGTGAGCAAGATATCGTTACTATTGTTGATCGATCTCTGAAAATGAATGAAATTCGAAGTCTGAGAAAAGACTTTTCACGTCACCCAAATGAGCCTATTGCCACTTGGTTACTTCGATGTTGGGACAATGGGGCCAACAGTGTGTGGCTGGATAGTAGAGAAGCTCGCCAACTGGGTGGCATTGCTAGGGACTCAGCCATTGACAGAGGTATTAGTACATGCCAGAACCAGGCCTTTACCCTCTGGAAGCGGATGTTGTTAGCTGTAAAAGAAAGATACCCCTTCAAAGATGATCTGATGCCTGAGAAAAAGAAATGGGCTGATATGGAAGAAGGCATCTGTTATTTAAGAGAATATGCTGTGGTGGAAATGCTACATAGCCCCGATTTCATTCCTGACGAGCCAGACCAAGAGCATGATCCCGAGAGAGTCAGGTGTACACCAAACATGTGGCGTACATTCACAAAGACCGCACCAGAAAGGTACGCCAGCACATTTGCAGCAATGTATGGCAGAGGGGAAAGAAGACCCCTTATAAGTGAATTGGTTAATAAACTTCAAGACTTTGAGTTACATTTAAGCCCTCTGCGAGCTTGTGTTTCAGCCATTACAAAGGTAGCTGAAAAGCTGGACAGAATGGAGAACAAACAAGAAGATATAATAGACAAACTATCAACCGTGCCTGAAGCTGATAAATCCATGGAGGTAACGGATACATCAAATGGGGACCAGAATCCCCAAAACAGCCTATTGGAGGGGCTGATCAACTTGATTTCCTCCCAGCCAGTGGCATCTAATGTCTCAGCTATCAAAAGAAGACGTTCTCCTGCTCGAGCAAGTGACAACAGTAAGACCACATCACGTTTTGCCTTGTGGCATTACCTACGTGACCATGGAGAAGATATGAAGGAGTGGCATAAACAACCTACTCCTGTACTTCAAGCACGGGTAAGAGAGTTACAAGACAAATCAGCCACCAAGGTGAACTTCTCTAAAAAGATTGCTCCAGTTGCTGCAGACAATGAAGGTAACAAATAGAGGGGCCCTGCCCCCAGCCAGGGGGGGGAAAGGGATAATAGAGTTTATTGGACTGTGTGGATTAGATGGCCTGGCACATCAGAATCACGAAAATATAAGGCCCTGGTGGATACTGGTGCACAGTGCACTCTAATGCCCTCGAGTCACCAAGGGACAAAATCAATTTATATTCATGGGGTGACTGGAGGTTCCCAAGAGCTGACTATGTTGGAGGCCGAAATCAGCCTCACTGGTAAAGACTGGCAAAAGCACCCTATTGTGACTGGCCCAGGGGCTCCATGCATACTTGGTATTGATTACCTCAGAAGGGGATATTTTAAGGATCCCAAAGGGTATCGATGGGCCTTTGGAATAGCTGCTGTAGACACAGAAGGTGTTAAGCAGTTGTCTATTTTGCCTGGCCTGTCAGAAGATCCATCTGCCGTGGGGTTGCTACGAGTGAAAGAGCAACAAGTACCGATTGCTACAAAAACAGTGCACAGACGGCAGTACCGCACCAACAGGGATTCCTTGCTCCCCATTCAGAAGCTGATTCACCAACTAGAGAATCAGGGAGTGATTAGCAAGACTCACTCACCTTTTAACAGCCCCATATGGCCAGTGCGTAAAGCCAGTGGAGAATGGAGGCTGACGGTGGACTACCGTGGCCTGAATGAAGTCACACCCCCATTGAGTGCTGCTGTGCCAGATATGTTAGAACTCCAATATGAATTGGAGTCAAAGGCAGCCAAATGGTACGCCACCATTGATATTGCTAACGCCTTTTTCTCCATTCCTTTGACCAAAGAATCTAGGCCACAGTTTGCTTTCACCTGGAGGGGCATTCAGTATACCTGGAATCGTTTGCCCCAGGGGTGGAAACATAGCCCAACCATTTGCCATGGGTTGATCCAAGCTGCACTGGAACAGGGAGGTGCTCCTGAGCACTTACAGTATATTGATGACATCATCGTGTGGGGCAACACAGCAAAGGAAGTTTTTGAGAAAGGAGAGCAAATAATCCAGATCCTTCTGCGTGCTGGTTTCGCTATTAAGCGAAGCAAAGTGAAAGGGCCTGCCCAGGAAATTCAGTTCCTAGGTATAAAGTGGCAAGATGGCCGTCGTCACATCCCAACAGATGTGATCAACAAAATCAGTGCCATGTCTCCACCCACTAATAAGAAAGAGACACAATCGTTCCTGGGTGTAGTGGGTTTTTGGAGAATGCGTGTTCCAAACTACAGCCTCATTGTAAGCCCCCTTTATCAGGTGACACGGAAGAAGAATGATTTTATGTGGGGTCCTGAGCAGCAGCAGGCTTTTGAGCAGATTAAACAAGAGATAGCCCGTGCCGTGGCCCTGGGGCCAGTACGGATGGAACAGGATGCGAAGAACATCCTCTACACTGCTGCTGGAGAGAAAGGTCCCACTTGGAGTTTGTGGCAAAGAGCCTCAGGAGAGACCCGAGGCAGACCCCTGGGATTCTGGAGTCGGGCGTACAGAGGGTCTGAAGAGTGCTACACTCCAACTGAGAAGGAGATCTTAGCCGCGTATGAGGGGGTTCGGGCTGCTTCCGAAGTAATCGGTACAGAAACACAGCTCCTTCTGGCACCTCGACTGCCAGTGCTGAACTGGATGTTCAAGGGAAAGGGTCCCTCCACCCATCATGCTACTGATGCCACTTGGAGTAAGTGGATTGCGCTGATTACGCAGCGAGCGCGGATGGGGAATCTCAACCGTCCAGGAATCCTAGAGGTGATCATGGACTGGCCTGAAGGCAAAAAGTTTGGAACACCGCCAGCAGAAGAGATATCACGTGCTAAAGAGGCCCCACCATATAATGAACTACCCGAAAATGAGAAGACATATGCCCTATTCACAGATGGATCGTGTTGTATTGTGGGGAAACACCGCAGATGGAAAGCCGCTGTGTGGAGCCCCACACGACAAGTTGCAGAGGCCACTGAAGGAAAAGGAGAATCGAGCCAATTTGCAGAGGTAAAGGCTGTCCAACTGGCCTTGGATGTTGCTGAACGGGAGAGGTGGCCAATGCTTTATGTTTACACTGACTCGTGGATGGTGGCAAATGCTCTATGGGGATGGTTACAGCAGTGGGAGCAAAACAACTGGCAAAGAAAGGGTAAACCTATTTGGGCTGCTGACCTGTGGAAAGATATTGCTGCCCGAATAAAGAATATGGTTATAAAGGTGCGTCACGTAGATGCCCATGTGCCCAAGAATAGGGCTACTGAAGAGCAGCAAAATAACCATCAGGTAGACAGAGCTGCCAGAATTGAGGTGGCCCAAATAGATCTGGACTGGCAGAACAAGGGTGAATTATTTCTAGCCCGATGGGCCCATGAGACCTCAGGCCATCAAGGGAGAGATGCGACATATAAGTGGGCTAGAGACCGAGGGGTGGATTTAACTATGGATGCTATTGCGCAAATCATTCACGACTGTGACACGTGTGCCACAATTAAACAAGCCAAGAGAATGAAACCTCTCTGGGAGGAAGGGCGATGGCAAAAGTACAAATATGGGAAGGCATGGCAGGTTGATTATATCACCTTGCCACGATCTCGTAATGGTAAGCGTTATGTGCTCACCATGGTGGAGGCAACAACTGGGTGGCTTGAAACCTATGCAGTACCCCACGCTACCACCCGAAATACCATACTAGGTCTTGAGACACAAGTCCTGTGGCGACATGGTACCCCAGAAAGAATTGAGTCAGATAATGGGACTCATTTTAAAAATTCTCTTGTAGATACCTGGGCTAAAGGTCATGGTATTGAGTGGATTTACCATATTCCCTACCATGCACCAGCCTCAGGTAAGATTGAACGATACAATGGGTTGTTAAAAACTATGCTGAAAGCAATGGGAAGCGGTACATTTAAGCACTGGGAGAAGCATTTGGCAGAAGCCACCTGGTTAGTCAATACCAGAGGATCTATCAATCGTGGTGGTCCAACCCAGTCCAGCTCCCTACACACTGTAGAGGGAGATAAAGTCCCTGTTGTACATGTAAAGAATATGTTGGGAAAGGCAGTTTGGGTTATTCCAGCCTCTGAGAAGGACAAATCTCTTCGTGGAACTGTTTTTGCCCAGGGACCTGGGTCCACTTGGTGGGTGATGCAGGAAAACGGGGATGTTCAATGTGTACCGCAAGGGAACTTGATGTTGAGGGAGTGCAGTCAGTAATTCCTAGTGCGTGTGTTTATATTTTGTTTGTATATATTAAGCATGATGTAGTGATGTGGAATAAGGGGTGGAATGTCATGGTTTCATGATTTTTCATTATCGGTATTCCACATCATAACATCATGCAATGCACTGGGGGTTTGACTGCTGATGCTCAAGTTCCGGGTGCCTGTCCAGAGGAGAAGAGCAGCTACGTTTCCCCAGGGGGCTTTGCGGTCAGCGAGGAGATATAACTCCCGGCAAGGTCACCTGATGCTCTCTTCTTTGCCTGCGCTGCTTCGCTTGCGCTTCTCTGCCTGCGCTTCTCTGCCTGCGCTTCTCGCCTGCGCTTCTCTGCCTGCGCTTCTCATCTCAGCGTTGTGGTAAGGCCGATCCACCATCAATTTCACATTCTCTCTCCTTATAAAATTCTGTTGATACCATATTTAGTAAATTACTTTGTTTTACCTCAGATTGTTGCCACTGTTTTCAATTATTTCGGGGTCCCTTATTTTCTTTTTTTTTCCGGGGGCGCGGATCCGCGGATCCCTCCGCCCTTCTAGTCACGGAACCGGGCCGAACCAGCCCGTAAACCGTTGACAGCAACTTTCTAAATATACCATATTGGTATGACATTAGCTATAAAATTAACGATGCGATTTCAAAACTGCTCTGTCAGGGAACACGAGTAGAGATTTTTCCTTGCTTCTCACATTTAAAAAAGGAATAGTTTTCTCCTCCATTCTGGTGTCTTTTATGTTCTCCATTTACAGATTCTGACTCAGTGATCCACAGATTAAACAGGAAATTACTTCTAAGTATGAGTTAAAGTGTCCAAGGGTAGGCTTCATCTCATCTAGCTGGATATGTCCATAACATAGACATATGTGTCTAAGCTACTCTACTGATCTCTCTTTTCAATTAGCAAAGTTCTCTTCACTCTGAAGTGTGCTCATAGGCAGTTTTCAAGTTTGATTGATCTGGCCTATTTCAGAGTTCTACTTTTGCATGAGATTAATCATGTCCTGGACACCACCTGTTTTGATTATTTTGTCATAGATTAGACAGGAAATCCACAGTGACTAACTCAGATTTGATATCTCCATTAGTAAGATGATTCATATTCCAAGAGATTATTACCTTCATAAATAAGCTGTTTGGATGTTTTTGTCTATTTCTTGTTTCTTAAATAAGATCCCTGTTACAAATACCTTTCCTCTTTCATATCTATTCCATGTTAGAAATTATTTTCTAAATATGTTTGATGAAGTTGATCGCTTAAACGTTGGAAGTAATTGAATCCATCATAGTTTTTTACCTTTCTGACTTATGTAGATAATAGTTAGATTGTACTGTCCAAATGAATGTTTATTTCAATATATTTCCCGTGTCTCTTTTGCAAATTCTCTGAAATTGCCAATAGGTCTAAATGTATTTTTCTATATTTTTTTGACAATGTTAATGTAAGTAACTTCTCAAAGGCATTAGAGGGCAGACAAAATAGATGCTAGTTTTAAAAAAGAAAATGAAGAAAATTTGTTTTTAGAGAAATTGCTAAGATAAACCCTAGAAATATTTGAGGAAATAGTAGTTCATCTGTTTTTACTATTATCTTGCTTTAACAAAGGTGTGGATTTCCTATATGCCTGTATGAAAACATGAGCTTAACATTATGTATAAGTTAAAAGTCTGATGAATGTCAAATCTACACATATAGAGAATGCAGGGAAATACTTCTGATACAGAGAGACTTGGAAAAGATTAACAAATGGGAATCTCATGAAGTTCAAAAGCAAATGCAAAACCTGTCCATTGGGTCAGGCAAAGCTCTACTGCAGAACAATCAGAGGCTGACTGGTCAGGAGAAGCTTTGCAGAACGTGTCTCAGGGCCTCAAGGACACTGCGTTGGTCATGAGTCAGCAATGTGTCTGTACAGCAGGGAAATACTCTCTCCATCTTGGGGTGCACAAGGCAGGGTGCAGCCAGCAGATTGGTGGAGATAGTATGCCCTGCTGTCCAGGATCCTTGCTGTGCATTAGGAGTGTGTCTGCCCAGTCTGGGAAGAAACAGAGTAAAGGAGGAAGGCTTAATGATAATTGATACTCTACATAGCAGCTGACTGAGAGACAATGAGCACACATTTCATCCCAGGAAATTCTGAAAGGATACTATATAGTTTTGATTTGGATTCTGGTTTAGGTTGGGTTGGGTTTTGTTTTCTTTTGTTTTCATTTGGTATGTTTTGTTTTTGTCTGCTTTTGTTTGGTTTAGTTTGGCTGGAGGGTGGCCATATACTGGAACACATATCCACCAAATCTGTGAGGTATCCATTCTTACAGTTACTCATGATCCCACTGGATAAATTTGGTCAGATTTAGACCTATTTTGGGCAGGGAGTTGAATGCTCTCTACATGTTCTTACCAATCTCTGTTATTCCCTGAATAAGTGATTTTAAAATTATTTCTTTTCCTGCTTTTTTAGTAATGCTTGAGTGAATTTTTATCTTTTTGAAGAGCAAAATAAAATAAAATAAAATAAAATGTCCACATATTTGACACACTGACTTTACCTTGAAAAAAGGGACGCAGTTTTTATTCAATATGCAGGTTTAAAGATTTGTGAGACCCATTTTCTTTTTTCTCCTTATAACATACTAAATATGAACTATATTAAATGCTTCAAGCAAAACAGAAGCTCAGCAAGTGCAAAAAGATAAAATAACAAGACATTTTACTATATTACCACTAGTTGCCAAAAGAATAATTTAAGAACATCTATATTATTCAGCTGGAAGACTAGAATGAATATATGTACACATATACACTGGTTTTGTACTCTTTGAAGAGTAAAGACATAATCAGGAACTATCGTCTATCTCATACCACTGAAAGTAGCTGCCACAATTTCAAGGAGATATGATTCTAACTCAATTTTCCTGATTTTCTGAATGATGCTCTGTCTAAAATAGTAATTTTTAGGCAGAAATCCAAATGCACAGATGAGATCTCAGAACTCTACTGGTTGTAAAACTGACAGTAATACCAGTTCAGATGCTGTCATTATACATATTTATTTGTTTGCCTACAATACATTACTCATTGGATTTTTAAGACATATTTTAATTTATTTTACTGCTCACCTAGACTTTTAATAAAGTGGTATAAATGCCCATTACTAATTTCTGCTTGAAAAATTGCTCTGATTTCTTGCACAGTTTCAAGTCTCAAAAATGCACAGTTGTAGAAACTTGCTCTACTGTAACTAGAATCAAAATAGTGCTTACTCCATTTGAAGCCTCTGGGAATCCAAACTTCAGTTTTGTTGCATCCTGCCTACAGAAGCCTATCTTGATATTTTAAATAGGTAGGGTGGGATCAGGTTTCCCACATTGTTTCACCCTGCTGGTTTAATACGATAACAGTAACTAAATCTGATAACTGCAGATTTACATATTCCTGGGCCAAATCCTGATGCCAGAAATTAATGTAAATTGGGCTGAATAATGATTGGACTAGGTGGAGCAGGTGGCTGAACTGATCATTCAGAAGTTAAGAGTTTTTGTTTGGTTGTTTTTTTCACATATATTGAATATACATATATATTAACACACTGCTTTTCTGTATGTTCTGTTTGTTTCTGTGCTGTTATGAAGATTGATGTTACACAAAAACCCTTTGCCCTTGCACTAGTCTGACAAAATACCTAACTATTTATCATGAGTTAAACAAGTAATAACTCTTTGAAGTACTCGGGCTGCTTCTCAGTTTTAAATATGTAAGGAGAAACCACAGCAGAATATATCTTCTCTCCCTCCTCGTCACACAAAGTTTTCTTTAAATACCATGCATTATTCCTCAGAAAGATATTAGAGTACATCTGAAATTATTCCATTAGTGTCAGAATGAATTACTATTCAATATTCAGATTTCTATCATCTGGAACTTATGCACAAAATTGTGAAAATAAGTAACGATACCATTACACGCCTTCTTCCCCAAACTCTTTCTTTTCATTACCTATTAGGTTCAGTTCTTTTTTAGTTATCCTATTTCTTTGGAGTTTCTCACATGGATTGTAAGTCATTCCTTAATTTTGCACCTGATGAGAGGGACCATTTGAGAAGATCCTGAGGGGCAAATATATACTGCCACTGCAAATCTTAGGCAAACTTCCTCATGTTGGCTCTGTACACTGAACATAATGAAAAAGGAGGGGTCACTGGAAAATCAGAAGATGTCTGCAGCAGAAATGCTAAATCACAGCTTGAAACAGTGACTGAGCACCTGGTGGGAAGGCAGGGCCAACCCATAGGAGCTCAGGTGCATGCAGTATACCTGAGTGACTGCCAAGGGTTGAGTCAGGATCAACCCCTTTCCCAGACCTCAACTAAATATTGGCAGTGGAGGAAATGATATCGTTCTGAAGATCCCAGCATACCTGAGGTTTTCTGAAGGTAAGCAGATTCTTTTCCTTATTTCTGTGCCCACAGCAGTTGCATCTGAATGAATCCTCATTTGCAGCAGCCTGGGATCTTGTTGCTCTGCTGCCATTGTTGTGCTTTCCATTGTATTACAACATCTTCTTATCACTAGTAAGCATGTGAAAAGCAAGCGTGAAATGCATGGAGTGTGTTGAGGAGTGAGGCATAGATGTTTTATCATTTTTCTTCAGCTTGATAATGAGTACTGCTTTGGAATATGCCTGAAAACTGATGGTAACCTAAGGATATAAAACAATATTTTGATTTCAGCTTCAATAGAGTTGACTTTCTTCATAGAGGCAGGCATGGTTCTGTGTTGGATTTAGGAGAAAAATAATGGTGATAAAAAAACTTAGTTTTTGCAGAGTTCTTATACAGAGTCAAGAACATTTCTGTTTCCTTTGCTGCCCTGCCAGTGATAAGCCAGGAGTGGACAAGCAGTGGGGAAGGGAAGTTGGGCAGGGCAGTTTGCCCAAAATGAACAAAGTGACACTCTACATCAAATGATGTCAAGCTCAACAATAAAACTGAGGAGAGTTGTCTTGGTGGAAGGGAGCTACCACTGTTCACTGGCAGTCTTGGTATTGATTGACTGGTGGTAAATAGTTGCATTGTGCATAACTTCTTTTCATGTTGTTTTTCTGGATATTGTTGCTGCTGCTGTTATGAATGGCTTCATGGTGCTTGGCTGCCTACCAGGTTAAACCACATCTTTTTTTTAAGCTTTTTAAGCTTTTTTCAAACTGTTCAACACCTCTGTGTCAAACAGAGCCCTACCTCAGTCCTTCAGATATCTGACTATCCAAACTATTTGTGAAGCTGTGAGGAGAGTGGAGGGGGACTGCTACTCACCAGGGAAATAATGAGTGTCCAGGGAATATATTTTATCTACACTTCCAAGAAAAGGAACAAGATATAGTTGTAGCTCTTGCATCCTCTCTTAGTTTGATCTGATACTTTGATGAAACTTCATATTCAATGAAGCTAATGACATTAACTGAATGGGGCTGAAATTTTTCCTTTTTCATCTCTCAACAGACCTGTGCAAGGCCAGACACAGTGCTTATCACTGAGAGCTTAATTTCTGAGAAATGACAAAAATTCAGACTAAAAAGAAACCTAAAACAGATATTCACATATTCATTTTTTAGGCTTGTTTTTCCATAGATTTCTTTAGCTTAATTTGTGTGTGTGTGTTATTGTCTTTTTTGAAAATATAAGTAGAAACCTGTGTGATTTTAAGATTTTATGATTTTAAGCATTATACAAAAATGCTCTTATAGTAAACTCCTATTATAGAGTGGATCATATCAACAGAAGCAGCAGTATCAGGATCTCATGGAAGTGCTATAGGAACATTTCATGTGGTTCTCTAAAGAGGCAGTCTAAATAGTGGAGCAGCCTAGTTTCTTTTCCTTGAGCTCTCGTAAGATGCCACTCCAAAACAGAAAAAGCAAAAAACAAACAAAACAAAAAATGGAGTAAACTAGCTACTGTTCTAAAATTGAAGATATGAGAGTTTGCAAGATAGTTTGACCTAAAAAGCAAGATTTTACTCCAATTCTCAATTAACTGTTTTCTACTATTACTTTTAGACTTGCACTAATCCGACAGATGGAATTAGTTAAGCTTTATATAAATTGACATCAGAGCAGAACTTATTTTGTTGTCATTGCAATAGGCTGGACTGTGTTACAAGGCAAGAAAACTCCTTCTTGTGATACTTTGTGGGGGTTTTTTTCTACTTTTTTTTTTTTTTCCCCCTACCTCTCTCATACCAGTTTTAAAGTTTCTTTCTTTATTCCATCTCCTACTCTCCCCTAATTTAGGTAAGAGTGGTTCTGAAACATGTTTCATCATCAGTTTACATTCCCACATTTCAGTTTTATTTTTATATTCCTCCTACCTTTGCAGCAAGTCTTGTTATCATTATTGCACTATATCAATATCTTCTGCCTGTTATCCCTAGGCTCACATACCATCTTTCTAAACCCCATTCATTTGTTTTTCTAAGCAAATACGCTAATAATAGTTTACATGAGTTCTTCTCAGGCACTGTTTTTCTCCAAAACCTCACAGGGAAAAATAAAAGAAAATTTTCTGTGAGAAACCCCTCCTTACCCAGCAGAAACCTCATTTAAATTAAAAAAAAAAAAAAAAAAAAAAAGGGGGGTGGTAGGGGAAAGGTGGGGGTGGGAAGGAAGCTTTTTAGACTTTGCTTCTATATCTTCATTCTTCATGTTAACTCTGTCTTGCCAAACTGGTTGAGGCTGGAAGATACATCTGAAAGCCATCTATTCTAATCCCTCTTTTCAGACAGGCACATCTAGAGCAGGCTCCCTAGAACTGTGTCTAGATGTCTTTTGAAGGTCTCCAAAGACTTAGACTCCAAAACTTCCCTGGGCAATCTCTGCCATTGTCTGTCAACTTTACCATAAAAAGGTGCTTCCTGATATTTGGGCAGAACCTCCTGTGTTTCAGTATTTGCTCATTGCCTCTTAGTCTTACCTGAACTCAAAAAAGGTTAGTCATTTACCAAGCACTGCCAGGAGATTTGTTTAGGAAAACCTAAAATTATTTGTGTGAGTTCTACATACAGTGTGAGCAAACCATTTTGAACAGAGTAAAAGACAACAAAGTTCCTGAATTCAGGGGAAGAGTACTTGCTTGCACACCTCTGCCTTGATTTTTGCAGATACCTAGCACGAGACTGATACAACTATTAGAACTCGCTGTACCCCTAAGAATGACTATAATTTCTAGTTGGAAGGCATAGCATTGTAATTACAGAGTTGGACAGGGATTCAAAAGCAGGAAGCTATTCACAGATGTTCCTTTGGCTCTCTCTTCAACAATTAAATAATCAGCTTTTTTCTGTGCTTCAGTTTCTTTGCCTGTAAAATAGACTGAATATTTCCATGGTTAGGCTTATGTAATTGTGGCTTCAGTACAGAGACATGCAGTAAGATTTAATCAGTCAACAACCATTAACACATATGGGGAAAGATTATTGCCCATCCTGGCAAAAAATACATTTTCTTATGTAGGCTGTATGTTGTTTTATTCAAGGCATGAATACATCCCATTTCACTAACTGTTTTGTAATTTCAGTTTATCTGTGTATTGGGTGAATGTGACAAAGTTTTGTAGCGCATGGTCCTGCAGGGGTGGCCTATGTGAATAGAGTCCAGTGGCTGCCTCATCAAATCTGAGGATCCAAAAAGGGCATATCCACCAAGCAGAGCTGTGCCATTAGCAACATTAGTTGTGCCTTTGGGACAACAGATTTAAGAAACAGTACAGCAGCAACAGTGATACAAAGGAGTCAACCCTGCAGACACAAAGGTAGGAGAAGAAGGAAGGCAGAAGGTGCTTCAGGCATGGATAAAATGTAACCTGCAACCCAGGAAAAGACAATGATGGAACAGTCTGTCCCTCCGCAGTCCACCGGCAGCATGCAAAGCCATGGAGAAGCTCATGGTCCGTCAGTGGATGCATCTGAAGGAAGTACAGCCTATGGAGATCCCCTGCAGTAGGGGCCTTGGATAGAGCTGCAGTCCATGGGGAGCAGCCTGCAGTGGGGAAGGAGGGCTGTGGGAGCTACCATCCATGAGGATCTGCGTGGATTAGTGCATGAAGGGTGAATCCCATGATTCTGAAGCTCTCCAAGAGGGAAGGCTTCACAATCTCCCTGGACAATTGATTTCACTGATGTCTCTTAGTACCATATCTAGTGTCATGGTTTCATGATTTTTGGTTAACAGTATTCCACATCATAACATCATGTAATGCACTGGGGGTTTGACTGCTGATGTTCAAGTTCCAGGTGCCTGTCTGGAGGAGAAGAAGAACTACATTTCCCCAGGGGGCTTTGCGGTCAGCGAGGAGATGTAACTCCCGCCAACGTCACCTGATTCTCGCTTCTCTGCCTGCGCTTCTTCATCGGCTCAACTGGACTGCACTTCTCATCTCAGCGTTGTGGTGAGGCCGATCCACCTTCCAGACACACACACTCTCTCACTCATTATATTCTGCTGATACTATATTCAGTAAATTAGTTTGTTTCACCTCAGATTGTTGCCACTGTTTTCAATTATTTCGGGTCCCCTATTTTCCTTTTCCGGGGCCGCGGATCCCTCCGCCCTTCTAGTCAGGGAACTGGACTGAACCAGTCTGTAAACCGTTGACATCTAGATGGTTCTTGAACACCTCTAGGAATGGCAACTCAGTAGCCTTCCTGAGCAACGCATTCCAGCACCCGTCCCCCCTTTTAGAGAAGAAAAGTTTCATAATATCTAACCTGTACCTCCCTTAGCAACGTACCTCCCTTAGACCACAAATGAGGCCATTCCCTCTAGTCCTATTGCTACATACATGGGAGAAGAGGCCAAATCTCATCTTGCTTCAACTTCCCTTCAGGTAGTTGTAGAGAGCTATGAGGTCTTACCTGAGCCTCCTCACACTTGAGGTGTGGTCTCACCAGAGCAGAGTAGGGGGATCTGTCCAATCCAAAGGCTGCCACTTCTCCAGGAGAATACTGTGGGAGACAAGTGGGAGCTTGGCCTCATATTTTTTGTACTTTTGTATAAATACCCCTCAGGTATTTATAAAAATTGATAAGATATCCTCTGAGCCTGCTCTTCTCCAGGTTGAACTGTCCAAGTTTTCTTAGCCTCTCCTCAAAGGAGAGGTGCTCCAGTCCCTTATCACATGGGTGGTCTTCTATTACATTCTTTTCAGTATGTCCGGATCTCTCTTGTGCAAGGAGGCCCAGAACTGGACACAATACTCCAGGTGCAGCCTCACCAATGCTGAGTAGAGCAGAAAGTTCATCTATCTTTATCTGCTGGTGATAATTCGCCTAATATAACCAAGAATTCTGTTAGCCTTCTTAACAGCAAAGGCACATTACTAACTTATTTTCAATTTAATGTCCACCAAGACTCCTAAGTCTTTCAGAGCAAAAACTGCTTTCCAGATGGGCTTTTTCTCCCCAGCTGCAGAACAAATTTCCATAGCATGCCTCTGGCCTCACTTTAACTGATCATATATTGTAAAAGCAATAGATACAAGTTGCATACAAGAGGAGGTTTGGATTTGATATAAGAGAAAAAAAAAAACAAACTTACTTTGAGAACAGTCAGTCACCAAAGTAACTTCTCTACAATGTGAGTGATTATTTAACACTTGAGATTATTAAAATTTGGATGGAGAGGATGTTAGCCATTCTTGTCTAGGCCCTGCTTCTAGTGTGATAGGTTGGACTATATGATCTCTAATGTCCTTTCCAACCTGGGGTATTCTGTGATTCATCTAATAATAGCATATGTGAGCATGCAGGTATAACAAGAATGAAAATTAGTTGGGATGTGCTCCAGCATGTGCTAGTAGACAGAATTTGTAACCTGGCTCCATCCAGCATTTGAATCCTGGAGCTAGTCCTAGAGTTCATGCTTGTATGCTCCCACTGCCACTGCAAAATAAAATGCTGTGCATAGATGCCTTCAATGACTGTGAAGAGTCATCCAAAGAGCCAAATGCAGACCTGAAGAGATACAGAATAAACATAGGAACACAAGGTGAGTTTAGCACTCTGCTATGCAACCAAAGTAAAGTGAGGTTCAGATAAAAGTTTCTGATGATGGGATTCCTTCTCTTTCCTTCACTGTGAGGTGTTTCCGCAGAATGAGGTGCAGGTACAGTGTTAAGGCATAGCGCACACTGACGGGGTTACTGCACTATGTTGTCAACTGAACTCAAGGAAGGACTCAGTTCAATTCGATGAATTCACCCAAATTATTTGCCCAGGTCTTGTAATGAATGTGTGAGCATGACCTTTAGCACATAAACTCAAAGTAAAGTGGAGTTCATTGAACTGGCAATGACTGGATGATTTAATATACTTTTATTCACAGTAAAGTTTGAACTTCCTTACGAATACTTTGTTAAATGATTTTCCCATGTGGTTTGTTACATCTGTGCTTAGATTTGACTAAGTGAATACAGTGAAACAGACTACTCTTAAAAAGGTTTTGTCCTGAATGATTCCAGAAATTACTGGAAAGATAATAAGGTCATTCATGTGAATTTTAAAACAAAGATTTCATACAAAGAAACAATTCTGCTTTGAAAAGCTGTTTAATTCAAACAAAAATCTCAAGGGAGATTCCATCATTATGAGAGAGAATATTTACATAACTGCTATAGAAGTCAAGAAAGACATGCACACTTTCTTTAAGGAAAATTTTGCTCTATTTAACCATGTTAAGAACACATTTGTGTATTTGTTGCCAAATACTTACAGGGGAGTTCTCAGAAGCTCTGTCTTCTGGGACTTGCCTTGGTCTGAAATCAATTTATATGGAGAAAAAGTTTACTGAGGAAAAAGAAACTTCTTGGATGCTTGATTTTTAACAAGTTTCCAGAAAGTAAGCATTTAATAAGCACATCCTTGACAAAAAAGGCTGTCTACATGTACTAAATGTAGCTTCTAAAACTTGTAATATAATTTTGGAAACCGTAAGCAGGGCAGAAAATTGAGGAGAGACCACATTAACAACACTTTCCAGAAATACCTTGACTCCAAGAGAACACAAGCAGCCAAAATTGCTTCAGGCAAGTGTATGTGGGAGAGAAGTTCCAGTACATGATAAAACCCTCAGCGTTGGCTGGTCAATCAGTACAACAGTAGTTTCCCAATTTACCTGATACACCCTGTATTTTACACTTTATTTCCATTACAAAATCTCCAAGTTCCCTTCCAGTTATTTTCCATCATCCTCCTGCCAAAAATTAGTTTTTTGCAAAGGATTCTTGTCTCTTTTTCTTCATCTTATTGTACTTTTTGATATGTAGAAACAACAGCAACAACAGAACGTATTTAATTTTTTTCATGTGTTTATTACTTGTAATGCAGCAGAAGAAATTAAAGTGAATTTGGAGAATCACAAATTTTTCTAACTCTTTTAAGTAAGAGGAAAAGCAGAAAATACTATTTCTGACGTGACATGATGTAAATGATTAATTGCCTCACTCTTGCTCCTAAGACTGTGTTAGCAAAATGATCTGCATATCAAAACAACTACCAATAACCAATTTTGCTGCACAATTTTAACAACAAGCAAAGAATAAAATAACCTCTGTTCAGCATGACCACACGAGAATGTGTTGTGTGTGTACAGAACCAAGCAGAGTAACAGATTTGTGGCTCAGTTTAGGGCCCAGTTTTGATCCTGACCGCATTAGGTTGTGCTTTCAGTTGTTGTTCAGGGTATTATCCAAACTTAATTAGCTGTCTCCTATAACAGCAAAATAGAAGATACAGAACTGCCTGATTCAGAAACTGACTTCAGAAATATTCCCATTTGATGATCTGCACTTTTATGAAATTGAACTTCATTAAATCAAATGTCCTTTTCTTTGCTACATTGTTAGATAGCCACTGCTTTGCTTGTAGGTATGCTCATTTGATGCTGCTTTCATTCCATTTTAAAGCACTGTGATTGTCATGAATTGACTTGCCACCTGATATCATTTTTTGTAAAGTTCAATTTTATCGTTTACAAATTCTTGACACGCTAAAAACTGCAATTGATTAAATGTCCCAAAGGGAAGAAGCTGGTAAATGTGAAGAGGGTAAGAAGATGAAGTATGGAAATCAAGACACTCATGTTTATTTCAGAGATTAATTACTGAAATTATTTTGATTTCCATTCTTTATGATGTCAGCTGTATTTGTTGAATTTTATTTATAATATAGCTTCCAGACTTCAAACAGATACTAGCCATGCCTTACATTTTACTTCCAGCCTTCCAATTTTATCTATTTCATATGGTAGATATTTTGACTCAAAATCCTGCAGTTTATTTTTAGACATGATTATGTAGTTTAAGAGTTTTCCTCCAAGTATGGGAAAGAAACCTTCAGCCTACTGGCATTCCTGTGCTTAATGCTGCCTATGATACATTTGGTCTTTGTGGCCACAGAAAACTCATTGCTGAGTCATGATCAACTTGGTATCCACAAAGACCACAGTCTCTCTTTAAACTTGACATTATTATTTTCCATGCTTTCCCAAGGTTTTGCATTTGTCTTTGGTTGTGCTATATGAGTTTGCTGTTCGCACATTTCTACAGCTTGTCTAGGTCCCTCTGAATGACAGCAGGATCTTCCAGTCTGTCAGTCACTCTTGTCAAATTTGAATCATCCACAGACTTGCTGATGGAACTCTCTGTCCTATCTAAGTCATTAATAAAAATGTCAAATAGCACTGATAACAGTATTGTTTCCTGGGGTATGTCACTAGTAACTAGTCTTTAGCTGGATTTTGTATCCCTGCTCTACACCACGAAACTGGCTGTTCACCTTTTACCTCACTGACCATGTGTCTAACTCATATTTCATCAGTCTGTCAGTGAGAATTGAATGGGATACAGACATAAAGTCCTGCTAAATACAAGGTGAACAGCAGTCACTGGTCTACCCTCTTCCACCATGAGTCATCTTGTAGAAGGCTACGAAGCTGACTTTTTATGAGTTCCACTTTTCAAAACCTTGATGAGAACTCCTGGTCAAACTTTAGTGTGGTGAAGCTACAAGAACTGTGGCCCTATGATGAAGATGTCAAGCTATAACTATGCAATCTCTTTGCTTAGTCATTCTCTTGCAGAACACGCATGCGCTTGCAGAACATGGAAGGGACATGAGGACCAATAATGGATAATTTGACTATATTTGGTGATTTTTAGAGTACTGTGTTTCTAACATAGAACCAATCATTGTATTACACATTGTATAATCAATGGATATACAGATGGTATATGTATATCCAGAAGCTTGGCTAATATATTTGTTATATTGGACTAAGGAAAGAAAGTCACTCACCCTATCCTGGGCTTGCAAGATGGACTCCAGTGGAATGGATCTCCAAAGAGATCCTTCCCCACTGGCAGTCAGATCTTAAATGGGTCTAGGAGATGTGGAGCCAGGCTCCATCCTTTCCTGCAGCACAGATGAATGCCTTCACCTGTGCTCCCATGGCTGATTCATTGCTCACCTCAGGTGATTAATCAGAAGTTCAGGCCGTGATTCAGCAGCCCCATACACACATGTAACAAGGGGATATAAAAGTAAAAGCAACTGCGCAAAAAGAAGAACTCAGAAAACTCTTGCAGCATCATATTGGTGTGTGTACATTTACTCCGCTGCCTGGAGATTATACCACTTGGGTGTGGCACTTTTGTCCTTCATGTTTTGGAAATATTTTCAAAGAGGAATTACTATGTTGGTTTCCATGAGATCCAAGGATGGGCTTACTGACTTGTGGTTGTGGAACAGATTGTCGTAAGTGGGATCATGCAGCATGTGCAAGAAAACCAGGGAATTGAGCTCGTCACTTTCAGACTCATATTTGTTCAGTAGGTCCTTACAAACTTGCATACAGTGTCCTTTCTGTTTCCATGTGTGCATTCATGGAACCTGCCTGGTGCAAACTTTGTGATAGTGCAATGTTGCCACTACCATTTCAAATGCATTGAAGCCAATATTCAGCTCTGTGTACAGTTTCCTAGTCATAATCTGTCTATTCACGTGGTTCAGTGAATGAAGATGCTCTTTATTTTGTGATATGAACATCTGATTATAACTACACACATTGTATCAACAAGATTAAGATCTGTTTTCAAAGAAATTTTATAATTCCACTTCCAATGAATACTCTGTAAACCTCAGAAAAATATATGGTTTTGCCACCTTGCTGAAAGGGACCTAGGAGTGCTGATGGACAGCAGGCTGAACATTATTTTCTCCCAGAGGAATTTAGGAGGTCTTCCCCAAATGGTAACAGAAATGATAGCCCAGCTGAAGTTTTTCTACATCAATGCATAAACAGTGAGAAATAAGCAGGAGGACATGGAAACCATGGTGCAATAATGAACTAACTGCTGTCACAAAAGCATGTTGGGATGAATTGCAGAGATGGAATTCTATGATCAAGAGTGACAGACTTTTTAGAAGGAGTGAATGTATAGACTGCAAAGAACTCCTGCTGAGAAACGATCAAGATAAGGTTGATAGCCTGTGAGTAAAAATTAGGGACCAGACCAGCAAAGAACATCTGCTGGTCAGGGTCTATTATAGGCCGCTTGATCAAGGGGGGGCCTGTTGCTTAGGCCTTGCTTCAGCTACAAGAAACATCAAATTTGCAGGCTCTCATCCTGATGTGGAATTTTAACCACTCAAATGTCTGCTGGGAAATAAACACAGTGAGCTTCAAGCAATCCAAGAGATTCCTGCAGTCCGTTGAGGATAACTTCCTCATCCAAGTACTGGACAGACCAAACAGCTGGACACAGTATTCACCCGTGCAGAGGAGATTATTAAGGAGGTTAAGACTGGAGGCAGACTGGGCTGTAGTAATCATGTCCTGGTTGAATTTGTGATGTTGAGGAATGTGGGCCTGGTGAAACAATAAGTCAGGACTCTGAACTCAGGTGAGCAAATTTTAGACTGTTTAAGGAATTACTGGATACAATCCCCTTGGAACCTATACTTGGGGACAGAACAGAACAGAGCCGGCAGCACTTAAAAATGCCTTTCTGAATGCACAAGAGCTCTCCATCCCTCAGCACAAGAAATCAAGAGGAAAGGCATCAAATCGGCATGGCTGAGCAAAGACTGAGTGAAAAGGACATTTACAGGCAGTGGAAGCAAGCACGTGTGTCCAGGAAAAAATATGAATATGTCATCCAGATACACAGAGATGAGATCAGGAAAGCCAAGATGCACAGACAGAACTGAACTTTGTGAGAGATGTGAATTCTCTCTATAGATACACTCATCAGAAGAGACAAGCAAAGGAGAATGTACCCTCTCTGATAATTTAGAAGGAGGAACTGACTTCAGCAGACATGGAGAAGGCTGAGGTATTCAAGACATTCTTTGCCTGGGTCTTTACTGGCAGTCAGGCTTCCCACATCTCTCATGTCACTAAACCTCTGGAGGAACTGAGGAAGCAGAATCCCTCTTCTGTAAAAGCAAGGCATGTCAGAGACCACTTCACAAGACTGAAAACTGTGTGGGGTTGGACTATATACATTCCACTTTCCTGAAGAAATTGGCTGCACTTGCAGCACAGCAGGCCAACAGTATTGTGGGCTGCTGCATCAGATGAGCGGTCAGCAGGGTGAGGGATGTATTTGTCCCCCTCTATTCTGCCCTGATGAGGCCCTATCTGGATTATTGTGACTATGGCTGAGGCCTCCAACACAAGAAAGACGGGTAGCTGTAGGAACAAATCCAGAAGAGGGCCACGAAGATGATCATAGGGCTGAAACACCTCTTCTACAAAAACAGGTTTCCTCACCCTGATTAAAAGAAAGATCTGAAGAGATCTCATTGTGGCTTTCCAGTATTTAAGGGGAGCTTATAAATAGGAAAGATATCTTTTACAACAGCACTTAGTGTTAAGTCGAGGGGGAATGATTTTAGATTAAAAGAGATGAGATTTAGGTTAGATGTTCAGAGCATCAGCAGCTGGTTTCAGTTGTGAGGCATTGGAACCAACTGCCCAGAGAAGCTGTGGATTCCTTATCCCTGGAAGTGTTCAAGGCCAGGTTGGATCGGGCTCTAGGAGACCTGATCTAGTGGCCCATGTGTCAACAGGCTGGTTCTTCTGGTTCCATGACTTGCAAAATCCACACACCCGGAAAAGGGGACCCCAAAATAATTAAAAACAGTGGCAATGATCTGAGGAGAAACAAACTGATTTACTAAATATGATATTGAAATGCAAGATAACACACTATAATACAATATAATTAGAATCAAAACTAATAAATCAAATATAATGAGAGAGAGAGAGTGCCCCAAAGGTGGATAGGCCTCACCATAACACTGAGGTGAGATGTGCAGTCTGGTTGAGCAGCAGGGGAAGAGCACGATGAAGAAGAGCGCATCAGGTAACTTTGCCTGGGTCATCTGATCTCCTCTCTGATTGCAAAGCCCCCTGAGGGTATATAGTTCTTCTCTTCTGGACAGGTGCCCAGAACTGGAGCATTAACACTTCAACTCCCATTACACTACATGATGTTATGATGTGAAATATCGATAACAAAAATCATAAAACCATGACACCATGGCAGAAGGGTTTAAATTAGATGATCTTCAAGATCCTTTCCAACTCAAAACATTCTTTGATTCTGTGATCAATGAATCACTGCTACAGCACTGAAGGTAAATCAGCTCCTGGGCTCCATTCATGAAGTCATTACTAGGTATATATGTGATTATACCACTCTAACCACTGCTTGTCAGGCCATATCTGGTGTACTACATCCAGTTCTGGTACTTGCAATTCAAAGAAGATGTGGACAGACAGAGAGGGTCCAAAAGAGAATCAAGATGATGATCAGAGGGCTGGAAAACCCTGCTCTGATGAAAGGCTTACTCTGGCTTCGAGAGAGCCTCATCCCATTATTCCAATTCTTAGAGGATGGCTACGAAGAGAGCAAAGGATAAAAGGAGCCACATAGAGAAGACAAGAGCTCATGGCTAAAAGTTAGTTAAAATAGGTTAGCTGCATTATATCTAGCACATCTCTACTGCTTCCTGTACTCATATTAGTCTTGGTGTTTACATGGAAGGTAACTGTTAGATGCATAAATCCAATGCTGCCTCTGAATGTGAATTCCTAAGCAGAAAGAACTGAAGTAAGGTCAGATAGGGTTGTTTTCCAAAGCCCTGGGGATCTACTCATGTTCACAATTTCTAGGGAAGAAGGGGGGTAGAGGAGGAGGGCAGCAGATTAAGCACATTGCCCCTGCAGCAGTTCATCACAGACCAGAGAGCCTTTTCAGCCCTTAGCAGAAAAGCAGAATGGAAATAAAAATCTTGAGTATGAATGAGAAGATGAGGGCAAAGAAAGCAGCTGCCAGAATTGAGCCCAAAGGCAGAAGGTCTGCTAGGGACAGAAGGTAGTGACCAAAAACACTGCTGGGAGGAGAGAGCATATGCAATATTTATTGTACGTGCTTTAGGCTTAACAGTTCCTGTGTGTGCTCCTGACAAATTGCTTATGACCAAGGTTCCCTTGGCTGTGATTTTAATGATGCTTACCCAACTACATGGTTTCAGTAGTACATGGAGAGTTCAATAAATGGAAATCATCCTTAGTTAAAGCTTTTGAACGTTATTTTATGTCCACTTAGGTGGAGGCAAAATCACTGATCATTTTTTACTGTGAAATAGAAATGCTCTGAGCTCTAATTCTCTGGCAAGGGATGAATTGATTACTAGACAGGATAACGTGAACATGGCTTCTTTTCACAGTATTGGTTAAATTGAAGAAGATCATGCTTTTCTTGGGCAGTTTATAATACACTGTATATTCTTTGTCATTTAACTTCATGTAGTGTTTTCCTGGCCTACAGCTCTCTAATAAGACTTGAGATATCACGCCTAGTAGGGTTGGGCAGTTGGAATGGGGCAGCATGAATGTTATTGAATCCTTTATTCCAGTTTGTACCTTGCAGCTTGTAGAGCTATCATATAAAGACCTACTATAATAGATGATTTCAGCATGACTGCATGTATCTGTTTCATTTTAACTCATTAAAGAGAAACAGTTCAAAAAATGAAATTTCTTACATGATAGCTATTCTTCTCCTAAGAACAAGTATTTAAAGTGCTAGCATGCCATGCCTAACATTCAAACTATTTTCTGACTTAGTTTTATATTGATTTCTTGCTTTTCTAATCTATCTTTTAATTACCTCCCTTCCTGTGAGGAATCTGAAATGAACATTACTAAGAACAAGAAAAAGTAATTGGTAGTTTGGTAGAGTTTGAGTAAATAATACTGCTAACATAGGAAGTAGTAAAACTATTTCATCTTTAAATTATTTCTTCTCCTCAAATACAGACTGAAGACAGATTTATTTACAGGTCTCACTCCAGAAATGCTCTAAGTGGTGGACACAACAACAATTTAAAGCCTGCAAAACTCAACGGGAGTTCTCAGAGGGAATTCAGAATAGCTTTGCAATTCAAATGACAGGTATATTTCACATTGACAGAATGTAATTTCATTGTCTGGAATTTGGCCAAGTTATCAGGGTCATGTTCTTATCCTTTCAAAAAAGGAGTCTTGGGATTTTTTAATCATCTTAAGCGGTTGGGAGCTTGGTTTTATTCCTGAATTAAATTTAAATGTTTCCCTCAGGATGTTGAGACAATGCGGAAGCACCTGTTCAGTAAAGGCTCAAGCGAACAAGTGTGTCATCTCATTTTAATACTACCTCTACTTGCTGAATTTTCATACATGATGCCGTTTCCTACCCAAGTTAGGGGTAGGAACTGTGGCCATACTCTGTATATGAGATCTGATGACAGCAGCCAGCATATCTGTATGCAGAAATACATACTGGTGGTTTCACTGCCCTTTGCAACTACCTAAACCTTCCTTTCAGACTGGGAAAATGTGATTTGAAAAAAAAAAGCTCTAGACTTCCAATCTGGCTAATCAGTAGTAGCATAAACAAAGTAGCAGTGCAGTCAGGCAGAGCAGAACCAAGAAAGCACATGCAGT
Source organism: Meleagris gallopavo (assembly GCF_905368555.1). Lineage (NCBI taxonomy): Eukaryota > Metazoa > Chordata > Aves > Galliformes > Phasianidae > Meleagris > Meleagris gallopavo. The sequence continues at coordinate 28,758,471 of NC_139435.1, read as the reverse complement.
TTAATGCTGACAGATAGCACACTGTATATTAGCGCAAAGAATAAAAAGAGGAAATATTTGTCAAATAGAGAGGATCATTAGCATAGTGAACAAGAGTTCTTTTGCAGTAATATGAGGAAAGACCCCCCAGCCATCAGCACAATGTGAAGCTGTAAGATGAAGGGAAACAGAAGGGTGGGTTGTACTGCTGAAGGAGGACATTATCAATCAAAGCAAGGGCAAATTCAGAACACCTTCTGGGAAATACAGGTAGAGAGAAAACTCTCCTCCCTTTTCCTCAAGCTACCCACCTCCTTCACTCTCAAATTCTTTTATTAAAACCTTCATTTCTGGCCTGTCTTTCTGGTAAGTTTGGAGATCAGCCCATAGCTAGCACTCAGCTTCACATCTGCTATTATCCATGGAGACAGATCTTGGGGTGTCCATTTCTAAGCCTCTGTGGTATTGAGAGAATGCTGGAAAGCATTTTCATCTGTTTTTAAAATATGTTAAACTAAGCCAATTTAAAAATCAGCCTAGTTCTATGCCCTTCAGAATACCTTTGAGAAAGAAGATTAGGGAGGTGGAAAGAAAAGTGATTGTTGGCAATTCTTAGTTATATAGCTGCATGAGTGATTGAAGAGGTATCCTGCCTTCATCTGCTGTGTGCGGGAGGAAACTCTTTGTTTGATCATAACTTGAAGGAAATAGGAATGCAGGGGTAGTGGTTTAACAGATTATTCTCAGGAGACAGGAGATAGCAATGTGTAAAGATGGGCAAGATGGAAAGAACTACTGTTATTTAGTAAATAAGTTATTTCTGATCTATCAAAAAAAGAATCTCATTGCTAGCGCATATTAGATCTGTTAAGATTGGAACATAGATATGCAGCTCCCTGCCATCATTTTAGCCTCCCAAAAGCGAAGAGAACAAGGAGATTTATTACTGAAATTACAATATAAAGAAATTAAGGAGTAAATATGTGAGCACTGATCAACTGATTCACTACAGACAGTATCACACGGGAAGTAAAAGGGTTGAACTGGGAAAAAAAAATGTCATCAATTAGGAAAAAAATACACTGTACAACATATTTAGATCAATGGCCTAAATCTTGGGAACCTGATACACCACAGCTATTTAGTATCTGATTTGTTTCAGGTCCAGAGACTACTCAACAAAATATGGAGTTAATAAGAGTCTGATAGGGGGCAAATTATATTCAGTAATGTCTAACAGAGTCTTACTGGAATTATTTTGCACTGCAGATGTATATCAAGATTAAAATTTACACAATGACCTACACATACTGTGTATGTAACTTGGTATTGTATGTATGAACTCAGCAAGATCAAAACCAGGCAAACACATCATAATCTCTGGAATTATTTTTTTCTAAACATAGTTTTTTTCTTATGGGAAAAATTTTCATAATCGCACCAACAGATGATCCCAACATAACTGCACCAGACGCTTCATCCAGGCCAAATCTGTCTTCCATATGATTCTAAGTTTTCATGACTCTTTGATTCTACAGTTCTACAATTCTGATTTTTTAAATGCTTCTACCCACTGGCTAAAAGGGCACGCTGGGAAGCTGGTCCAGCTGTAAGATAGTAGGTATTTCATATTATAATAACCACAAATAAAGTACCCTAACTACTTAGGGGAAGCATAGCATTCAGATAATTAACTGTTGAGAAGCAATTAATGAGACCACATTGCAGTATTGACTATTCTTACTGTTGCGATTTCTTCCAACAATTTTATTAAGGTAATGTAGGTTTGGATAATGAAAGTGCTGTCAATGAATGAATATAGAAAGATGAACAGTTTTGGGTCACCTAATTTGCTTTAGGTGAGCAATGAGAACAAAAAACCTTACATTTTAGGAAGCCCAGGAAGGTGGATAAAGGATTACAGTTCAAGTTTGGTGCCTGGATTTCTTGAAGAAAAGACTGTGCTTCTGTTGAAGCAGGTCTTATGGGTCTGCAGTGAACTGAGGAATTGTCTGCCTCCAGTATTCCAGTAGATGGAGCCACCATTTTCTGTCCCTCTTTGGTCATTCAGCAGCACTGTCTCTAGTGGAAAAAGAGCAGATGTGGTGGCAGGTAATGCAATCCTATTCCCATACAAGAGTGCAGGAACCTGCATTTAGAGCATTATCCCCGATCAGTTTTTCAGCATTTTTAGACAGATGTGTCAGCTAGTGTGATCTTGTACAACAACTGGACCTGCAACAAAATTGCCAGTGGGTAAAGCTTCTCTTTGAGCTGCCTCCCCATTGTAAACATTTTTGGTGGATCTTCTCTACAAGTCTTGGTGGAATACAAGGGATGTTTCATGTGTTGCAATGGAAGAAAACAGGCTCATTAGGAAAGAGGCTGGGAAGATAACGAGGAGGATTTTCCCCTTATATGAAAGTGCAGTTGGAGAACACGAAGCATTGCCTGGGGATAGATTAGGAGTCAAATGATTGCTTATGAATTAAAATTAAAGGGAAGACAGGGCTAGATGACTTCTTATTGAGAATCTGCTATGTACAACCTGAACAGGAAGAACAAGTGCATGTGGCCCTCTATGGAGATATAGGAACAGCCTCCGATTATTCATATGCTCAAGTCTCCATTTGGGAGCTATCTCTCATTAATGTTTCGTTGTTTTTTTGTTTGTTTTAAATTTCTTTATTTGTTTTTCTTAAATGACCTGGATGTAAGACCTAAATGCATAGTATGTAAGTTTGCAGGTGATATTAAATTATGAAGAACTTTGATTCCCTTGAAAATGGAGATACCTTGCAGACAAATCTTGACAAACTAATAGGTTTCTACAGATAGGGACAGCTTCATATTCAGAAGCTCTGGACCTCATGAGGAACTTCAACCACCCTAATATCTTTTAGAAAACAAAGCAAGTTATAAATAATTCATGAGATTTCCAAAATAGGTGAACAATAAAGTCTTTACCCAAGTGATAGAGAAGCCAATGAGCAGACGGGCTATACTGAACCTCACTCTTATCAAGAAGGAGGAGCATCTGAGCAATGTGAAGATCAAAGAAGTCTTGAATGCAGTGACTATGAAATCATGAAGTCCACGATTCCTACAGCAGCAAGAAGGTCACACAGCAAATCCTGGAAGAAAGTGGAGCCCAAGAAAGCTCCGAGAATACTCGTTAGTATTCAAGGATCATGTCCTCCAAGCTTGGTCAGTGCAGCCCAACAAAGAAGACAGGCAAAAATGTCAGGAAGCATGCATGGATGACCAAGGAGTTCCTGGCTAAATTCAAACACAAAAAGGAAATATTCAGAGGATGTAGAAAGGGTAGGTAACCTGGGAAGATTACAGAGATATCATCTGAGCAGCCAAGGATAAGTTAGGAAAGCAAAAGCCCCAAAGAAATTGTGTTTTACCAAGGGAAAAAAGAAGGGCTTTTACAGCTACATAAGTGACAAAAGGAAAACTGGAGAAAATGTGAACCCCCTCTACATAGGAGATCTGGTTGCCTGGGACAGTGAGAAGGTACTGGATACCTTCTTTGCTACAGTCTTTAGCATAGGCCCTAATTGGATTCACCCTTCAGTGCTGACAGACGTGATTGCAAGGTTACTCTCTATAATCTTTGTTCAACTGTAGCAACTGGATGAATGGTCTGAAAACTGGAAGAAATAAACTTTCACTCCTATCTTCAAGAACAAGGGCAAGGAGGAAAACTCAGGAAACTTCAGGTCAGAAAGTCCCACCTCAGTCCCTGGGAAGATGAACAGCTAATCCTGGAGAACATTTCCATGACTGTCAAGAAAATCATCAGGAAAAATCATCATCATCATCATGGATTCACTAAGGAGAATTCATTCTTGAACAAGCTTATAAACCAAATCTGAGTGATGAAGGTACAGTATTGTTTATCTGGACTTTGCTGAGGCCTTTGAGTACATCTTCCATGATGTCTTCATAGAATAGCTGTTGAAGTATGGACTGGATTAGTATCAGTGGAATAGACTGAAAACTGATTGAATGGCCAGGCAAAGAGGGTAGCGATTAGTGGTCACTGGTGCAAATCCAAGTGGATGCCACTAACAAGTAGAGTGCTTCATGAGTTATCACCAGGTTCTCTGTTGTTTGACAATCATGATTCATCATCTGGAAAATGGGGCAGAATGTATCTTCTACAAGCTGGTTGACAAAACAAAGCTGAGAGGAATGGTGGGTACACCAGAAGATTGTGGTTCTATCCTTAAAATGATGGAGAAATTGACTGACAGAAATCAGTTTTCAAGAAGATCAGATTTCAACAAGCAGTGTGAAGTGCAGCACATGGCTGAGGACAATGCACCAGTACATGCTGAGGGCAACTCAGCTATAGAGCAACCTAGTATAAAAATATCTGAGGGTTCTGGTGGATATACAGTTGAACAGGAAATAGCAGTATACACTTGCCACTACAAAGGCTGCATTCTTGGCTACATTCAGCAAAGCAGGTCACAGGAAGTGATCCTTTGACACTTTAGTCAGCACTTGTGAGGCTAAACCTGAAGTTCTGTGTCCTATTCTGGGCCTCACTGAACAAAGTAGACATGGATGCATTGGAAAAGTCCAGAGGAGAGCAACCAAGATGATCTAGGGCTTGAAGCACCTCTCCTGTTAGGAGAGCCTGAGAAACCTGGAACTGTTCACCCTGGAGAAGAAGAGGCTCAGGGAGAACCTCAATGTTTAGAAGTATCCGAAGAGAAAGCACAAAGAGGATGGAGCCATGCTGTTTTCAGTAGTTCCCAGTCCCAGGAAAAGAGGCAGTGAAATATAGGATGTTCTGTCTAAACATCTGGAAATTCTTTACTGTGAGGTGACTGAGCACTAGCACCCATTGCCCAGAAGTGTTGTAGAGTCTCAGTCTTTGGAGGTGGCTCAAAGGCCACCTGAACCTGGCATGGGTGCCAGCTCTAGGTGTCCACACTTGAACAGAGGTGTTGGGCCAGTTATTTTCAAAGACACCCTTCCAAAAGAATCAATTTTGTGATTCATTTCTTCATTTTGACTAGCTTTCTGCAAAGCTGTCACAACAGTTGTATACAATGGTCTAGTATTTCAGTATATGCTGTAAATCACTACAATGCTAATCAAGAAAAACTGGGTACCAGTGTATATAACATCATGTACAATTCCACATGTTACTCATTTTTCTTCCTAACTAATACCTTAGAAATTCTTTGTAGCTTCTTTTTTCAAAGTTTGATAGTTCTGGAGGCAAGTAGATTTCTCTGTTACAAACATATACACGCATGCAAGCGCACACATCCCCAAACAAAACAAACCAAACAAAAAAAAACACAGGAGAGATGGAAAAAAAAGGAACTATGGCATTGCTTATTTTCCATTTGTATAAATTATTATTTTGTGCTTTCAGACTCAGTCTGTAAGCTGTTGCCCAGTTCCCAACAGTTTGTTCATGAATCAAAGGAAGTAAACATACAAAGAATTGGCAGAGTGGTCTTAACTTCAGCTGTTTGAGTTATCAGCTCTATTGTCTATAATAGAGAGTAGGCAGCCAATAACTGTTTCTCAGTCATACTGTATCTTTCTTCTGCTCCAGACCTGAAATGTCAGACCTGAGACCAGAAACCAGAACTTTGGCATTGCCACAGGCCCTGGTCAAAGCCACCTTGAGTAACGTGAACATCCAATTCAGCTGGGAGGGTAGGATCAGATATACCCAATGCCTGGCCTTATTTAAGTGCCAGTTTTGCCTGTTGGAAAGTGTCCTGTTCTGTTTTCTCTCAGTCCCATAGCCGCCCCTTTTTTGTGAGACTGTACAGTGGCCTTAGCAGCTGCGCTAGGTGAGGTATAAAGGAACACCAGTAATCCAATACACCAAGAAACTCTTGCAGTTGCTTTGATGTGGTAGGGACTGGGAATGCCTGAGTCTTATCTATGACAGCACTGGGTAGTACTTTGGTCTTTCCAAACCAAACCATTCCCAGCAATTTTTACAGGCAGGCCGAGACCTTGCACCTTTTCAGGATTTATAGCCCATCCTCTCTGTTGCAAATAGGTGGTTAATGAATCCGCCACCTGTCCTACTACCTCCAGTGAATCGGATGTCAGCAGGAGATCATCAGTATAATGACATAAATTAACATCATCAGGTTTTTCCACAATTAGCCAGGTCCTATGCCACTAAGTTATGACAATATGTTGGTGAATGCACGAACCCTTGTGACAAGCGGTGACTGAAAGGTCCACTGCTTACCTCCTCATGTAAACACAAACTGATCTTGCAGTTCCTCAGCAATTGGGATATCGAAGAACGCATTTGTAAAATCTACGACTGTCAACAGTTTACGGGCTGGTTCGGCCCAGTTCTGTGACTAGCGGGGTGGTGGGAAAATCCGCGCCTCCAGAAAAAGTGAACAGGAGACCCCAAAATAATTAAAAACAGCAGCAATGATCTGAGGAGAAACAAACTGATTTACTAAATATGGTATCAGAATGCAAGATAACACACTATAATACAATATAATTAGAATCAAAACTAATAAATCAAATATAATGAGAGAGTGTCCAAAAGGTGGATAGGCCTCACCATAACACTGAGGTGAGAGCACAGTCTGGTTGAGCAGCAGGGGGAAGAGCTTGATGAAGAAGAGAGCATCAGGTGACTTTGCCAGGGTCATCTGATCTCCTCTCTGACTGCAAAGAGGAGAGCCAACGAAGAAGAGCAGACGAAAAAGAACAATAAAAGGAGTTATATCTCCTCTCTAGTCCTCTAGGGAATGTAGTAGTTCCTCTCTTCTGGAAAGGTACCCAGAACTTGAGCATTAACAGTTAAACTCCCAGTGCCCCATATGATGTTATGATGGGAAATACCGAAAACCAAAAATCACAAAACCATGATAAGGACACAATGATAGGTTTTTATCTCCCTATTTAATGTGCCCATTAGGGAGAGAATTTTGGTTACGGCCGCATGAATAGGCAGCGTGACCTTATTTAACTCTCTGTAATCCACTGTCATTCTCCACATGCCATCCGACTTTCACACTGACCATATGGGGGAATTATATGGGCTGTGTGCAGATCTTATAATGCCCACTTTTTCTAATTCCTTCACCATTCTCGATATTTCATCTGGCCCACCCGGGAGTCTATACTGCCTTATATTAGTAATCAGATGCAGTTTCGGTAGGCAAATAGGCCCATGTTTCACATGGCCTCTTAATATTACTTGCACCGCCTGGATACTAATACATCTCTGCTGTTGTCTGAGCTCTCCCACAGTTGTCTGGAGAGCCAGACCCCATAGAATATCTATGCCCAGGATGTATTCCTGAACTGGGGCAATAGACACCTTATACTCCAGGGATAGGAGACGCCCAACCCCCACTTTCAACCATTTTTGGGTGACTGGGAAGGAAGAGGAATAGTCTGTCCCTCAAAACCACCATTCATCACTTTCTCCATCAAATTTGGTCGGATCTCCGTAGATAATTGATGTTTCTGCTCCTGTATTGACAAGTGCTAACTCTCTGGATGTTTTTCAGGGACTAGAATATTGTCAACTCTACATAGGGCCTCCAGTCTCTTTTGGAGGCCCTAGGGGGACTAACATCTCTTGTCATGCCATGAACTGAGCCAAAGTTAAGTCTTTTGTTTCAGATGGCTTGGGCATTGTGGCCCGAGACACCTGAGGGAGCTTCTTTTTTCCATTGGGAACAATGAAATCCTCTAGGTTCCACATAGTCGTTGGTACTCTTTCTATAACTCTTACCCTTTGTTTCTTAGGGTAGTTTTGGAATTTCTGATTATCCTTCAGCTGTCTCCACAGCTGAAGGAGGATGTGATTGGGCTGGCAATCAATTTTTGCAAATTGGACCCCAGTCTGAATAAGGTTGTTAAAGATTTTTTTGCAAGACCCTTATGGGCCCCAGCTGAGGCCTCTTGGTTTTAACTACTGGAAGCACCTCTGCTTCTTCTACTACTCGAATATTGAGCCTAGTGCACAGACGCTCTGTCTCCTCCAGATCAGCTACTAAAAGGGCAGCCTGTTGAATCACAGCCTCTGAGGCCACCAGGGGGTTTAATATGGAAACTAAGGTCCCGTATAGGTGGGAAGGGGCCTGCTGCAAGATTAAATCTCGCATACCTGCCAAAAACTTTAGCATATCTGGGCTTTCGAATGAGTCCTCATATATTGCTTCTCGTTTGCCCAGTTCACAAACACAATTTTGAAGGTCCTCCATGGAGGACCATAATCCTGTGTTTAATGGAATATCTGATTTGTTTGGCCAAACCATGCAGCATGCTGCCGTTAACCAGTCTATTATTGAACAGTTCTCATTGTTATACTGAACAGTAGCATACTGCCTCTGCCTGAGGACAGGATGCCCCATCATGGTGGCAAATTTTGATACTTCTGGCCCATTAACCATCATACCTTCTGCCCCTGAATCCCATAATCTAAGTAACCACATTGGTACACTCTCTTATGGCCTCTGCTGAAATTGCTGCACCATATCCATCAGTTCTGTTGGTGTGTATGGTCTAGCCGTTATGTGTAAATGTGTTTGGGCAGGGGGCCATCAGACACTGGGCACCTCTGCCAATCTATCTTGTACTTTGTTTGCCTTTTGGGTTATAATAAGATGGAGTTCCAAGGAATCTGTCATAAGTGTAACCTCTAGATCTGATTTAGAGTTTTTATTTTCCTGTTCAACCAGGTCCATTACTTCAGAGGTGTGGTTATTATCTATTGAAATATTGTGGACCTGACCTATCAGGGAATGTAAAGTTGGTCTTTTCCCTGTTAATACATTAAGTTCCTGTTCCAGTTTTTCAATGTGATCTTTTAATAGCTGATTTTAACTTTCTAAGGTGTCAGCTCTTATCTCAGTTTGATTTAAGGCATTTAACAGTGGCCATACCACTATGGACGCAGCTAACTGCCATTCTTTTGTAGTTAGGATGTCTTTGTCTAATCCTTGTGTATAATCAATGAATATAAAGATGTTATAATTATGAAATAAACAAGAGAGTTTGGCTAAGCAGATTATAATAACAAAAACAGAATAGACAGAATGCTTACCCACATCCTGGGCTTGCTGCAAAACTCCATAGAAGGGATCTCCAGAAGAGATCTTTTCCCACTGGTAATCAGCTCTTAAATGGGTCTAGGAGAGGTGGAGCCAGGCTCCACCCCTTCTGGCAGCACAGGTGAATTGCTTTCACCTGTGCTCCCAGGGCTCACTCATTGCTTGCCTCAGGTGATCAATCAGAGGTTTAGGCCATGACTCAGCAGTTCTCATACACAAGTACAAAAACACCATACTTTTTTGACAGATTTTGCTATTTAAGGGCTTTATTTTCAGAGTGAAAACAGCTCTATGAAAGAAAGCACTGAAAGGAACAAGAATATTGTTTAGGAATGGATTGATATCTTCTCTCTTTGAATGCCTTCACAGGTTCTTCTTGTAGTATCAAGCATGAGTGGCCTGTCTTCATATTCAGTAATTCCCACAGTGTCATACTACTTTAAATTTAAGATAAATATATCAGTGGATTATATCTCATCCAGGCTTGTTCATGACTCACGTTCACTTCACAATTGCTGACTTTTGGAATAAATATTTTCCTGTTTTTGATTATTTTTCAAGCTGCTCATCACATAGAGAATCACCCTTTCTATAAATACCTATAATGCTGTCTCTTCATTATATATCAGCTGTCTTCAGTCAGATGCCCTTGAAAGTTTTTTTGTCTTTTCCTGCCTATCAGAAACAAAACTCTTTGTACTGCAGATGTACTGTGTCCGTTGCCACTCATCCACTCACTGTGTTACTAACTCTTTATATTCCCTTATCTGTCTATATTAATTCAGAGTATTATAAATCCTCGGAAGCAGGAACTGTAATTTTACTTTTTGTTTGTATAATTTCTGAAACAACTGGTCTTCAATTGTGGATGTAGGATAGTATAAAGAAGCAAATAAATAACTACAATTTAAGTGATGTGAAAACTCCTCTGTCACATTGTTGTATATGTTCTATGGGTAAGACAAGATTAAAAAGTGTAAAAGAAGATTAAAATGTTAGCAAGATAATATTGCTTTTCCATGAAATAAAAGAGTACAATATCTGTTTTCTTGTTCGTTTGTTTTATGATGGATACTATGTGCTTTATTGCACTTCCAGATGTGTTCCCTACAGGAATAGAAGGTAGTGTGGTAAGAGGACTTAGAATAGATAGGAGGAAACGGTCTCTTCTATAGGAACCCATTTCTTAGAATAGAACTTAATTAGACTGATAACACTATTCTTGAATTTTGACCCCTTTATCTCCTTCAGAACTTCGCAGATAAGATAAAGATAATTTAGTAAAAAAATACATCAGAATCCATCACATTATAATACAATAGAATGCAATATAATTGGAATTGAAGCTAATAAATAATATGAGAGACAGTGTCCGAAAAAACCAAAGGCCTTACTCTAATGATGAAGGCAAAATGTCTTGCCAGGATAAACAGAAAGGCAAAAAAAGGGAGATGTCTCGTATGTGATCTGGGAACAGTTTTTTCTTTCCCTCTGAGCGGAAAACAGAAACAGAACAACTCCAAGTCCTCTGGGGTATGTAGCATGTAGTTATTCTCTTCTGAGAACCAGGTACCCGGAACTACCGGCATTCTATGGACGTGGAGAGTCTACTGCAGTGTACTGGAAAAGATGTTATGATGTGGAATACTGATAACAAAAAATCATAAAACCATGACAATGTGTCATGTCAAGACCTGTTGAACAAATATGAGGCTGAAGATGACAGCTTCTTGGATTGCATCATTGCTAGTGATGAGTCAGCAACAAAATGGCAGTCTACAGAGTAGTGATGTGAATTTTCCATAAAAGAAGAATTTCAGGATGCAGCCATCAGCAGGTAAAGTGATGTGCACTGTTTTTTGGGATAGGAAACAGGTGATCGTGGGCAAACAACCAACTCTGACCTCTACATTGTGACAGTGACTAAGTTAAAGGCACAAATTTCCAGTCAATCCAAGGAAGACAATCTTCCTCCTGCAGAACAGTAACACGAGGCCCAAAGCCAGTTTGAAGACTGCAAAGCACTTTGTGTGGCTTGGCTGGACTCTTCTACCACATCCACTATATCCGGATTTGGTGACTTCTGACTTCCATCTGTTCAGGCTGATGAAAGATGATCTCTGTGAGTAATATTTTCCTAGCAGCAATCATAGCAGCTGTGAAACAGTGGGTCACTTCCGCTGCTGCAGATTTTACAAGCTTGCCATAGAGGCTCTTGTTCATCACTGGCAAAAATTCATAGCAAATGGTGTTGACTGTGTTGAAAAAATCATCTTTTGTAGCTCAGAATTTGCTCTATCATATAATGTCATTGGACTCTCTGTATCTGTTGTGGTTTCCATTGAAATAAATAGGAGGCTTTACTTTTGAGGAAACCTACCTGCATTCCAGTCTTGCCATCTTTATTTACTAACAAAGATAGACTCAGGACCACTCCCGCTGTATCCTGGGAGCTATTCTTATCACCATTAAGCATCAAGCATTTTAGTTGCCAGCAGGTGACGTAGGTGAACTTTCTGGTTTCTTCAAGTATAAGCAAGATGATAAGAAAGAAAAAAAGTGGAATACCATGTAAATCAACAGTAACAGATGAGTTACTATATTATATGGAGGGAAGTAGACTCAATGTGTCTACTCCCTGAAAAAAGCCATTGTTTGCCTGACTATTTCCTAAGAAAACAAAGATGAAAGTTCAGAAGAATTGGAGATGGTGTCATCTATAGCAATAGTATAATTCAATCATATTTTGTGTACTCTTTTCTATTTCTTTCTTTGTTCTTTCACTCGTTTTATCCATTGCAAAATATAAATTGATACCTCTTTATTCTGTAAATATTGCCATTTACTGCTTCTTACTCAGTTTATCTAGAATATTTTGCTATCTCCAAATCTTATATCATACTTCATGTTTCAATTAGACTACTTAGAAATACTGCAGTATATTGTTGCTCTCATTGGATCAGAATACAGAATCATTGCCCAGTAGTTGTTTACAAGCAGTTTGACATTTTGGACTATACAACTGATTCAGCTCTCATATTTGCAAAGTTCTGGTATAATTACAATACTCCTCAGACTGAGACTTAGTAGTAGATGGTCAAAGGGCAGAGTCAGTAAAGGACACTGTGGGCAATCATATCAAAAGATATCTGGTATGCTCCTAAAGCACTCTCAAGAAGCCTCCTGCTTCTGCTAGGTAACAGCTGCAGACCAGCTGTAACAGCAGCTTCCATGCATGCACATACACTGGGGGACTGTGAGGGAATACATGGAAATTAGAAAGTTGGAAATTATGTGCAAGGAGTCTCAGGAAAAAGGATCAATAAGACTGTTAAAATAATAATAATGTAAAAATGGGAGAGTTTCTGTTTCTCATAGCCTGCTCCATAAGTCGTATAATTCTAACATGATATACTTTACTAACATGCAATGATAAAACTAGGAGCAATGCACACTGAAAGTAAAAAAAAAGTAAAAATGGGAAGTTAAGGGGCGATTAAAGTAGCCAGTATTGATATTAGTCATTCCATCACAGCCAGCACCAGGGTCCCAAGGAAGACGAGCCTTGAACCAGCTAGCAAGTTGGTTCCCGCACATCTTAATTCTTGTGGTCAGCCTTCTTCATATGTGTGGGACCCACAGTTTTTTTCACTAAGGCATCACTCTCTTTATTACTTTTTCTTTCTTGCTGGTCTGCATGAACCACTGATGGCCTCTTTGGCCACATCATTCCAAAACTTTCCACATTACTTAAGTGAACTAGTGATTGTTATCTTCATGACTAATTTTTCTAAGATGTTACTTCTTGCAAGGATGTCAACCTGTTAATTTTCAACTGTACCTCTGTTTCTGCCTGGGTAATACTTAACCACTACAAGATGGCAAGTGTAGTCCAGAGTTTTTAGGCGAGCTTTCTGTATGACAATGCTCTGCACTTTTTCTTGATTTTCTGCACATACCAGTCATGTCATGTGTTAGAGCTGTACAGATGTTATCAAAGTCTCACTTACCTGAGAGGTGTTCTGGGTAAGCCTTGAATAAAACAGATACACACAGCCTTTTAAAAACTATTGCCACAGCCTTCTACAGATAACTCACATTCGTACTTTCTGGTATAGCATCCTCTGTGATTATTTTGCTATCCCAGTAGTCATGAAAATTACTCATTATTTAGAGAAGTGATGAACTGGTAGTTGGCATCCAACCACAGAGCCAGTTTGCCAGGACTGAGAAAGATAAGATGGGATCTGATTCAAACTGCAGACATTCAATCAAGATTGAGTGCTGCACCTGTGACATGAAAGAATGTGTGAAGGTAAGCAATTAAAACATAAATCCATTTTAAAATCTGTCTCCAGAGCTAGATAGACTGCTAGTCTGATATAACAAAATATTGAAGAATGCAAGCACCAGATGGAATTGTATACAATGCAAACATCATTTCAATGTTCTTAATTCTTGTTCTTTCGAAGTGTGAAACATTTCTATATTGCTTCTAACAAAATACTTGGAACACACATTTTATTATCTATACCTTCTAAAGCAGTAGAATTTCATCCCAGTATTAAATCTAAGGAAATGCATTTGTCTATGCTTCCTTAGGGATCAACTCCCTTGTTCCTATGAAATCTGGCATTTAGAATCATCCATCATTTGCATATTGCACTCTTTCTCCTCTTTCTCTCTAGATTGAGAAACAGCTTCAGAAATCTGGCAAATATACCTGTTCCCTATGGCTACAAAAGACTCTGAAAAATTTTGCTGACTTGATACCTTTTTTTAACAGTTTATTCTTGTAAATCTTATCTGCTTACATCATTGTAATGTTTAAACACAGATTTCATTGACAACTATGAGCTTTTTCCCAAATGGATCACAGTGTAACTGTCAACATATATCCATAATTAAAAAAGGGAAACTTCAGCTTTCGAATATTTGGTCTGGGATCTATTCTTGTCAAGGACATCCTAAAGCTTCAGAAGCACTAGGTATATGTGTTGTCTGATATATTACAAACAGGAATAGACTAAAGTGACTGCAATGGGAGAAAAAAAAAACAGCTTGTAGAGTCATTTTTCATCTCTAATCATAAACATATTCTTTTTTTTTTCCTTTGAATATTCTCATAAACCTGAAGATGTCTGAGGAAGAAACTGCAGTATCTTATCAACAGTGATCCACTTGCTTATAATGGAATATTACATTTGTTAACTTTAGAATCAGCAATAATAAATGAACTGTGAACTGGTGGGACAAAACTAATGTTAATTAACAATGTTAATGAAGTGTATAAGTGATATCTGAAATTTTTATAACTAATATTAAAGCGAAGTGCTATAAGGCATTAGCAAAGAAAAACCCAATTTAGCGCATGATGAAAATCTAGTCAAAAGCTAATCAACAATGCTGAATTGAGAAAATTTGTATATGGTATAAAATCCAACAAGTACCAAATTTCACAGGTTCCACAGCTGAAAAATGTGCTTCAGACAAGAGATGTGACCATAAAATGTATTCTGCTTTTTACACTGGACGATATCAGGTGCTTTCAGCCAATTCAGACAGCAAGCAATGTACAGTGACAGTGCCACAGTAATAGGATGCACTGAATGATAATGTATAACGTAGAGAAATTTAAGAAGAAATATCACAGTGCTTGGCTTCTTCATCCACGAATTTGTCTAAATGACAACCTGAACCTATAGATATCTGAACAATCTTAATACCCAGTGAGGTGTTTCAGTGACTGTCTCTTGTCTGGAAGGGTGATCATTTTGGTTGTTTTGTTAATCAATCGGCTAAAAGATTTGCTTTCTCTGTATGAGAAAGAAAATAAAAGAGGACAGTCCTGTAAGAGGTGGTGTTACCATAGAACTGACTACCAAGGGAGAGGTTAAAGCAACCTTTGAAATCACATGCTTTGGGTGAATGTGATTTATACAATGAAAACCTATACTTTCCTCTTAACTTACATATTAGTTTGAACTTGGAAAGGAAGTTTGTGAACAGGAACAGAGAAATATCATATGAATAAGAAGGAAATTGGGAAACTTTTGCCAGCTCTCTGCTCAAGACATTCCTCAAATCAGGTTCATTTTGACAGAGAATATCAGACCAAGAAACAGGTTTCTCAGGAAATTATTAAGAAAGAATGACAAAGTAGACTGTGAAGTGTGATTAACCCCTAAAGTCTTCAAATATTAATAGACAGAAAGGCAAGATGTATTCAATGTATTGGAATAGAATTAAAAATAAAAACTATATAAAAATTAAGATTATTTTTATACAGTGATATTCACTGGATGCCCAGGAGTGTCTGTGTACCTAGGATTTGCTATATTTCAGCACGGATGTGAGAGCATTTTATATAACGCTGTAGAAATGGTTGTTACTATGATAAAGAAGCTCAGTAGCTTGAGGTTCTGTGATGTGTACAATAATCGTTACCTTCTTTGGTTGTAAATGCTGAAAATACAGTGTTGAAATGCACAAATGAATAGGGTAAATATCTCAAAACACTGTTTTGTTTTGGTTTGGTTTGGTTTTTTTGTGAACAATAATATAGAAATGAAGTGAGAATATAGGAACAATTCTGACTTCTGAAAAAAAAAAGGGAAATTATAGTGTAAAAATATACACTTGGTAGATATAGTGTCACGAGTTACTAGTTTTGACAATCACATACTTACACTGGTTAATGACAGTTGCTGAAACATAATTAAATAAAATATGAAGATACAGTTTGGTTTGATTCATTTTTTGTCTTCAATAACTATAAATAAATCTTGTTTTAATATCACTCATGTGCCTGTAAACTAGCTTTTTGTTTTTCAATGATGAAGGTATTTGCCAGTGTAAGTAGTGTTAATGAATGTTCAGCATTAGGGGTTATTCTAATACATAATAAATCTGTTTAGAGCACAAAACAGAAAGGATGTTGGAAGTACATATTGATGTACACACATGCCTATATTTGATGATTTATCAAGAAGGCACTATTTATAAAAACAACTTCAGTGCAATTCACATTAGCACTGGATATGCACTTTGTTGCTCTATTCTTTGAAGCTATTGAGAACCAGATGATGAAAATGTAGAACAAAGGAGCTAGATGTAGAAGAGGTGCAGAAAGTACACAAGAAAGAAAAAGACTTAGAATTGTTTAACTCTAGATAAAGAAAGAATTGTGAATTATTAGGATAAATTATCCTGGGTGTTTGTGAAGTCTCTGATTTTAGGAATCCTAAAGCAGTTGGATGATAGTGTAATGAATGGTGTGGTTCGAGGTTTATCTTGGTATTTTAAGCAAATGCTCTTCCTGAGACCATTTCCCATAGCTGATTCTTAGATACAGTACTGCCTTCTAAGAGTAGGAGCAAAGCTTTTCTGGAATGACTATGAGGACAAAAGCTGAAAATTAATCAAATTTCTCTGTCACTATGTATTCAGCTTTGTAAACTACAAAAACATCCACAGATGCCTTCTGCTAAATCATGTCCCTGAGCACCACATCCAATGGTTTTTAAACACATCCAGGGATGCTGACTCAACCACCTCCCTGGGGAGCCTATTCCAGTGCTTAACAACACTTTCTGTAAAGAAGTTTTTTTCTGATATCCAACCCAAACTTACCCTGGTGCAACTTGAGGCCATTTTCCCTTGTCCTGTCACCTGTCACCAGTGAGAAGAGACCAACCCCACTCTCACTATAAGCACCTTTCAGATGTTGGAAGAGGGTAATAAGTCTCCCCTCAGCCTCCTCTTCCCCAGACTAAACAGACACAGTTCCTTTATTCACTCCTTATGAGGCATATTCTCCAAGCCCTTCACAAGCCCTGTTGTTCTTCTTTGGACATGCTCCCACCTCAATGTCCTTTCTGTACTGAGGTGCCCAAAACTGAACAAGGTACTCAAAGTGAGGCCTCACCAATGCCGAGTAAATTGTGAATCTTTTAAGCCGTTACAGCAATTCACCACTAGTGAATGTCTAGTATTATATACCTATGCCATCAGGTAATCTGGAAGATGATCTATATAGTATGATATTTGACGTTTTTTCAGAAAAGATACTTGTTTTATTTTCTAATAGTTAGTTCAGTATCCTGAAACGTCATTAATAAGATTGTTCTATTTTCACATATGTTTATGAAATAACCAAAACACCCTTCTGAACACAAGAATGTACTATAAGCCTTGTCAGTTAAATAGCGGTGTAGCAACATTAAGCATATATTATACATTATGTTCATTTATTTTCATTACTTCCATTATTCACAAACACATACCCAATTAATCCTGCAACTATATGTAGTTCCATTGACATGTAATCCATAAATTTGGAAGAGTTGAATTGATACTGCAACCACTATCAACCAGCTCCAGTTTTTACTGCTTTCTTTAATGATAATAGAGCTTCATGTTGAAATATTTTGAGGCCAAAAGCTCTGTTCAGATAAGAATGAGGGTATTCAGGAGCAAAAAACTTGTTTCCCTCAAGCTTTTGAAGCCTTTAATTAAACACATTTCGAATAAAAATAAGCTAAATTTGCAAAGTAAAGAAAGCACTTACCAAACTGATCAAAGAGAATAAAAATGTTAAAAACTTTGCTTCTTAGTGCCATTAACTTGCTTTCTGTTTTAACTTCTGTCCCCTGCTCTTTCTTCCCTTGCTCCCTAGACTTCTCTTTCTCCTTCTTCCTCAAACCAAAGTACCAATGTTTCTAACTATCCTCCTTACTGTCAAGAGAGTCACTGGGGATAAATGTCTACACTTAGACAGGCCTGTGGTTCTAAGAATACAAGATTTACCATTATATAGGAATGACTGTAAAAGCTGAGGAAATAATAATATTATGGGAAGTATTAGCATTCATTTATTGTATTTATTTAAAAATAAATTACTTTTTCTATTCTTTCATGCCTTCATCTGATCTTCTGCTTGGCACCTTCTTCCTGGTATGTTTTTTCCAGATTTTTTTCTATTGCTGTCAAAAAAAGAGAGAAGCAGAGACCACATGTTTGTTGCTGGCAAATACTTCTGTCACATACACCTCAAGCATAAGAGTCAGCCTGGCCAGATGGCACAGTCTTTAAAGGTGCTGAGCTTGGAATTATTTTCTATTGACTTCAAGGAGACCTCCAGATATTTAATATACTTCATACATTTAGGTCAAGAGCTACACTAACAGCTTGAGTGTGGAGATTTGCATATTTACAGCAATCAAAGAAATTTTGCAGCAAATATAACAAGTCTCTCTTCTCCACATAGCTAACAATGATTTTAAGACAATCAATGTACATGGATTTTCATGTTGTAATGTAGTTAATAAACTTGGAATTTATATAATGTCGAGAGACCAAGGAAATACATACCAGGGGAAAACATGTGCAGTTATGTATCATTATGCTAACCGTAATAGCAATCTGGAGAAGACAATTTCATTTTAATATTGCATCCAGTGAGCATTCAGTTTCATCATAGCCTATAAAATATCTTTTTCGACCTCAAATAGTATGAATTTTGGCAGGAAAAGAGGTATTAACTTCCACCCCAAGCTGTCAGAATCAGTTTTTTAAAAAATCAAATCATTTCCTTCTATGGTAAGTCACAAGGGACAACTCTGGAAATACACAGGTCCACGTCTGTTTTAACTTATACCCTTTTAAACCTCATTAACTTCAGTAGTATTGGCCAGGGTTGTGAGTTAACTTGGAATTTAGCCCATGGAAAAAATCTCTCTTTCCAAGATGTTTTTTTGTTTGTTTGATTGATTGGTTGGTTTTTTTGTGTGTGTGTTGTGTGTGTGTGATTTTTTTTTTTTTTTATCCATGAAAACTTTAAAAGATGCAATTTGATTAAGGATATAAAATGACATTATTCATATCATTCAGATCCTGATATGATGTAGAATATCCATGTTTCAAAATATGAGGCAGCACTCTCTTTTTAAAATGTCTCTATCCAATTATGCTAAAAACAAAACATGCAGGACTATTCTCAGTCTCATAACACTCTTTCGCCAGGAACCATGCATGCCATTTAACCAATGATGACTTCTTTGTCTTTCAGTATATTTGCTTATCCACAACTAAGGAAGAAACAGTAACATTCTGAGACAGAAAGAGAAATGAAATTTCTGACAAGCTGTACTCTGGTCTGGTTTTGGCCTAACTATGTAGAATATAAGAACTACCTAGGGAAAGTTCATGATCATCATTTTGGGCTCAAAATTTCTCAAAAATCCACTAATGTAGAGATTATTCTACAAAGTGACCCTAGATCAACCTTTCATGATAGTGTACCTGAACTGAAATTCCAAGATTCAGCATTGTTTTCCATTTTTCCTCTCTATAATTTAACTGAGCTTCAGACATAAGTTGATAAAATAACCATTTACAAACTGCAGAGCATAAGGTCTCCTAGGGTTCGTGCAATCATTTTCTTTTTTAATCACTAACAATCTAAGAGACCAACAAATGTTCTTAATATTTGCAAAGAGACACTTTTTTAATGCAGTGTGACAGTGTAAGCTCAGTTTTATCTTCTATTCCTCAGAGATGGACCCACTATAAATAGAGTAAATACAGCCCTTTCACCTCTCCCTGAAAATTTATTTGAGTTTACAGTCCTATTATGCTCTTTACTCACCATATTCCTCTGGCTTAAACAGTATTTTTACTGTCTTCAGTGCTCTGAAAGTTGTGAAAGTATCATTCATAATATACCTTCATAACAAATGTCTCTACTAATAACTTTGTGTTACCACTGAAATAGGCTGAAGGCTAGTAGCATAAATAATGAAATCTGAGACTTATCAAAAAGAAGATTTGAGACCTACATTTTAGGACTGTCTTAGTTATCTCATTACTCAGGACCTTCAGGTTCTTCAACATAAATTTCTGTATAATACAATTGCAGACAGCAAGTATTTCCTATGTAAGCTACTCAAATGCCCCAAATTCTTGCTCATAATTTTATCAGCTTTTATACTTTTATAATTTAATAGAACCATAGAATCAAAGAATTATAGAATGGCTTGGGTTGGAAGGGACTTTAAAGAGCATCTAATTCCAAAATCTCTGTTGTAGGCAGGTTTGCCAGCCGCTAAGTCAGGCACCAGATCACGTTTCCCAGGACTCTATCCAACCTGAAATTTAATATCTTCAGTGATGGGGCATCCACAGCTTCTCTTGGTGGCCTGTTCCAGTGCCTCATCATCCTCAAAAAAGAAAAAAAGTGTCCTTCTAACATATAATCTAAATCTCACATCTTTTAGTTTAAAACCATTCCACCTATTCCATAATTATCATACAGTGTAAAAGTCACTTTCCCTCCTCTTTAGCAGCAATCTTGAAATACTGGAAATAAGGCCTTTCCAGAGCCTTCTGGCTTCCTTCCCTTCTCCAGACTGCCCGGTTCCTTCAGCCTTTCTTCACAGGGGAGGTATTACAGCCCTCTGATCACCTTCATGGCCTCTTCCAGTCTTGCTCCAGCAGCTTCGTATCTTTCTTCTGCTGAGGGCCTCAGATTTAGATACAGTATTCCAAATGGGGACTCACAAGGACAAAGGAGAGAAAGATTCAGAGAATTATGCTTTCTCAAACTTCTGATTTGCAATTGCATCCTGCAGGAATATTTATAGTAAACAGATTATATGATTTTAAGGAACATACATTCAATTCTGCCTCTGGAAATTGGAAGGAAAATGTCTGTTGATAAAGAAAAATAGAACAAGTCTTATGTTATATAGCTACATGTATAAAGAAGGCTTCTCACTGAATGCTAACATGTTTTCAGTCATCAAAGTGTCTGAAGATTTTTTTATGAATACAGAAATTCTATCAAGTCTAGTCTCTCCTGCTGTATTAAATTTAACCAACCGAAAATCTAAATCTTCTAAAATTAGAAAATCCTGAGGTAGCTGAACTTCTATTTTGAATAGTAGATTAAAAACAAATATTGCTGAAATATTTTTTGTTACTGTTATAGCTTTTAGGCCAAGAACCAAGAGAAATCCTGCCTAAGCAAGAGATTCAGTGATGCATTTTTTTTAATATGTGATATGCATCTTTTCTTTAAAGTGTAGCATCAGTAAGAGGAAGCTGGATCTATACCTTCTCTGGGAAATGTTCAAATAAAAAAATGAAATTGAAACAGAAGTTCTGGTAATTTTGCTACTGCTCAATACTGTGGAAGGCAATCAATCATATCTCACATTAGACAGCTTTTCTGAAACAATGTTAGATTTCCCAGCGGTCTTCAATTTGTACTCCATCAGGAGTCATTTGTCAGCAAGTCCTTTATGACAATGAATCAAAGAAACATCCTCGTGCCAATAAAAGACATACTAGATTTGAGATGCAAAAACTTGTCCAGGCTGAGAAAAGCAATTCAGATAAACTCATTTATAAGAAAAAACTTGATCTGATGTAACAAGCTCACAAAAAGTCCCATAGTGTGTTTAAACCTCACTTGAATGAAATTTTAGTATGCATTCTCCATGCAGCTGGCATAGGATCATCTCAGCTATGGTCAAAGGCAAAGTGCAGAGAAGTTGAAAATCCAGACAAAACAAAAGGAAATAAGCCAAAAGAAAATCAAACTCTGTTATTCAAAGAAAAGCCTTCTTTACTTTTCCAGATTTTTCTCCATAGCCATTTCTATGTAACCATGTTCATTAAAGAATCTGGCTCAGGATGACAATGTTTTATACATGGTTTTATGTAGCCATTTAATCATGTGGTACGTGATCTAAAGTGTACAGAATATAGGTACTGAATGGCATATTTGTCTACTGGCATTTTATAAAAGATCATTGTGCCAAGAAAATAAAAGTAAAAATAAATTCATTTTTTTCAAAAATCACATTATGGACAGTATGGATTATTCTGAAGAAACAGTAAGTAACAAATTCCATTGTCAACATTTTGTTTAACACACTGAAGCTCCAGAAATTGGTTTCAAGAAAATGTTGAGTACTTTTTTGAGGAAACTATGAATACAAAACACAGAGCAGAGAAACACCAGGATGCTATAATAATCTATTATTATCTTAATAAAAAAATATAAATTACCTTAAATCACAGAAAGTAACTATATATGACCTGCAAAGAAGTCCAAATAAATTATGGAATTTCCTCAAAGATATTTTACTCCACAAGACCATGGGCAACCCAGACATATCTTCTGGTAGATTTGACTTGTTTATAGGTAAGGCTAGATAAACTTCAGAAGTTTCCTTTGACCGCAAATATTCCATCACCTTGATCTAAATAGGTTAAAAATTTATTGACTCTTCTATTTTCAAGCTTTTACTTCACACTGTGTGCCTGTGAAATACATAGATTCATCTCAGTCTTTCACCTTCAGCATTTTCTGATGCAATAAATCCTATTTACTCTAAAGAAAACTAAATTAACTTGAGCAACAGTACCACTAGAATTCTTATCTTATTCTGTCTCAGAGGTTATCAAATAATACTCCCTGTATTATGTAACACAAAATGCAATACTGAGACCTATCTGAAATGTGCTGATATCAAATGATAACCTTACATTTGGTAATAGGAAGAATGCATGTTTGTCCCTGGTAATGCGTTTTACACTGTCAGTGATTTGTGCAAATTCAGAACAACCTCTACAATACATCTCTTCATTTGGCTGCAAAGAGCAGATGTACCCTGCCTGGCCAGGTGTGAATCTGGGCTCCTGCAAGCTCCGCTGAGGAACCTACTTAGATAAAAAAGTTATCTGGTCAAGGTATCATGAAGTCAGGAACTGGAGACGGACCTTACCAGTTCCTTTCTTTATCCCCACATAGCAGTTTCCCAGATGCAAGGCAGAGCTGCTCCTTTGTGCCATTGGTGAGTTGAAGTTAGAAGCCTTGACCGTGGAGTTATATAAGGAAATTAACAGCTTTGCTTCCGACATCTCAACTTCCCCCCTTATCTCTGCAATGTACATACCTGGCAGAGACATACCTCATATTGGTTTCCTGGTTCCCAGGGACAGATTGAGATGTTTGCTGAAACAGATAAGATAAATATAACCTGATATTGACTCCTGAGTGCTGTGTTGCATACCTATTTTCACTGACAGATAAATAAAACATGCATTTCAGAATGCAAATACCCAGCATCTCTGCTGTAGAGGGCTTACCCAGGGACGCAGTAGCACTTTGGACACAGAACTTATAACGAACTTCTAACATTCTTTAAATTCTGCTCAATCTCTTGTTCCTCTTTACAACATCACCAATTCAACAGCAATATTAGCAGCGTTGCTTGCTTTCCTTAATCCACATACTTTATCGGAAAAGTGAAGTTTTGTATGCTAGCATTTAGTTAAATCATATAAGCACAGAATCCAGATATCCTAATTCCTCATTAAGGATGCTGCAAACATCTGAAAAGCAACTGCCTGCTTCTGCAGAAGTAATACTGATCATACCTTAAACCACTATTTACATACATGTAAATTGTTTGTTAACAATGGAGGTATCAATATGTGAGGTTCAAGCAATCTTTTATAGGACATATCTGTTACACCTGCATTACAAACAAAACCTTGGCAAAACACTTTTTAAGAAATACTGCACTATGAATAACCCACAGGCTGATTAAGAGACTGCTGTATTGTACTTTGCATAACACAACTTAAGTCCTCTGTTCTTAAATCTCTAAAATTTTCAAAAAGGATTGGACTACCAAAAAAAAAAAAAAAAGAAAAAGAAAAAACATCAAGCTTCAGAACTCAGAGCATCATGTGAACTCTCTCCAGAAGAGGCTGTAACTATTCAAAATTGATTTTTATCTTTAATTGAGTCTTACAGTCTGAATCACTATTACTTGTCCTTAAGTGCACGTAGTCTGCTCCAGTGCAAAATGATCCAGGTGAACACAAACTAGGCTATTACAAGCAAGACATTCATGGGGTTTTTTAGGCTGTAAATTCAAAAAGCAAAGATTGAACTTTCCACGCATTTACCAAAACAAACAAACAACAACAACAAAAAACCTCTAGTATAATTACAAACTCTAAAAACTTAATTTAAATCACCTGAAATATACAATAGAGCCACATTAAGTACCATAAATAGCTACAAAAAATTATTTTCAACAAGATACAGCCTGTTGAAGTTACCACCATCTAATACATTATGATAATGTTACTATGTACACAAAACAGTACTATTTATAGAATTGCAGTGCTTTGTTTTTTTTTCAATTAGAAAATCTGAAATCACTCTGCATCTCTTTTTCAGCCAAATTCTATGTCAATATCTACACTGATGAATATTAAACATGGATCTCACATTTAACAGTTACTAACAGAATCCAGCTCCATCATAAAACACTCAGTGTTCTCATCCTCTAGCTGCAATTTAAAAGTGAATTACTATAAATGTAATTAAAGTACAATTGACTATGTACAATTTGAGCACTTTTAATTACATTGCAAGTTATCAAAAAATTCTCAGTATGAATAAAGCTTAATAACCACATAGAAAGAATATTATAAAATTTATTAAACGTATAACACTCTATGAAATGTTACCATCAGAGAAATAAAGATCACACCAGGAGAGAATTATATAAATATTTCATACATGGGAAGTGTGGTCACTTCATTATTTGAATCAAAAAATGATGTATAGATAAAGAATAATCACTAGTACATCATCCTTGGTTATTACAGCCTTCCATGAAGGCTTAAGTGACTAAAAACATAACCACCTCTAGAAGTATTTAATTTAGAATATCAAGTTCAAAATGAAACAGGCATTGTTAAAATGGGTTTTATTTCAATCCAACAAAGAAGTTCAAGAATGATCTTCAAAATTATGATCGGGTTTCAAAAAATTGTTGAGATTTGATGCCCCTAAACTGGAAGGTCATTCCACTTTATCATTGTGTTTCCAAGAAAACTTCTTTCTTGGTCCTGGACAGTGATGCCAGGACTTTCCAGGGCCTTGATAGTGAATGTGTCATTTATTTGCTGCCCTAATTCCCATAACAATTAACTCTGTCTTTAATAAGATGTGCTGGCACTGCTCTTGAGTGTGTTTTTCCTTCTCTTTCTCACAGATTACCCTGTTCTACAAAGGTCTGTGAGATTTCCACTGAGGAAATCTGAGATGAAAGCAAAAGTGAAAGAGCTGTGCAGAGCACATCCAGGGAATGCAGTCAGCCTGAACATGCTGTACTCATCCACATGTGTGTCAGCAGCAACAGTAAGGCAAGTCAGCTATGTCCTGGTTGTTTTGCTGAGACTGTGATGAAAAGGCCTACCCCTCCTTGTGATGATCATTCAGCCCACCCTGAAGTTGAGAAATTTGTCAAGAATCCACAGTGAATCGCATAGCACTGATTTTCCAGGCAAGGCACTGACAGTGGCTGTCTTTACATTATCACAGATGCCTCCTCAATCTTCCTGATTTTATGGAAGCCCAGTTAGAACTTCTGTTTTCACTGAGCTGAAATACAAAAATTCTGGAGCACTTCCTCCTTTTTTTTTTTTCTTTTTTTCTTTTTTCTTTTGTGTGTGTGTGTGTGGAGAAAAAACTTCCATTGACTCTTAAAAAGCAACTCCTTGCTACATGCTCAGTACACACAGAGTGTTTTTATTGTCAGAATAATATCTCATCAATCTCCGTAAGCATCTTTTCATCTATTTCTACTTTCTCTGATCTTACTCTAATGAAAATAAATGAGGTATAACATTTGCCTTCTCTTTGTATTGCTCTGTGTCAAAGCAAATCCAGAGCACCTAAGTTTTTCTAATTCAAAATGAACTTTTGTATTTCTAACATCTGAATGTCTCTAAATTGAACTCATGCAGCCTCACAAATAATGCATATGTACAAACACTTCCATACACACAGTGAAAGCTTCTTTCTGAGCTAGAGGCTGTTTGGTGAAATGAATTACAGTTCTCCTTTACTGAACATAGGCTAAATAATATTTGGAACTGATGCATACATGCTCAAATAACATAGGTATTCTCATGAAGTAATAGGTGGAAACTTGTCCACATAATATGCTCTTTCTCCACGTAGAATAGAATTTCATTTCTCAAGAATGCATTTAAGCCTTTTTTAAACCACAGTGCTGTTTCAGGTACTGCAGTTGCCAAAATAGCTGTGGTAACTGTGAAGGGCTGTAGTAGAATTTCAAGTGTTCATTGCCAAATGGAAGGAATTTTGTGGTAACTTTACACGCAGCACTCAAATGATACTTAAAAGTCCTCTTCCTTCTTAGCAGCATCCCATGAGCAGTTCATAACAAACTCATGACAGATTTGAAAAACTCCTGTGGGTTTTTAAGGCCTCAGCTAGATTTCCAAAACTAGTTCTGGATCTTCTTTTATTTATTAGATGGCAGTAAATAAACAAATAAATGATATATATGTACTGTGGATAGATGTACATATATATAATTAACTTACACACACACACATACATAGGTATGATAATTCAAGTTTAAATAAAAAGGTAAATAACAGAAAAGGTTACTATTTCTCTCATCCAGGTATTGAAAATCAAGAATAACTCTAGAAAGTAAGAGAAAATTTCAAGTAATTGACATTACATAGCACTGAAAGATACTGCATATATGGTTGTACATTCTCCAGCACTGGATATCTCCTGGGTTCACTGAACAAAAAAATACACAGAATGAAATGTAACATGCTGATCTCCCTTGGATCAGATGGATCAGATTCCTATCTTTAAAATGATTTTATGACAACAATATTAAAGACAAATCTTCAGCCAATAAGATGGAAGACCTTCTTTCAATTATTCTGTCATAGCTCTTAAGATATTATGTATTTTGTTTACCCATTTCTTAGACAAAGAAAGCAATATGGTCTCATCCTCTGGAGTCCACTGAATATGTAAGTGTGAACTGCATCGTTATACTAGCTGCTATTCTTTTTCTTTCAAGGATATGTCTGCAATACAAGAAGTGCAATAACTCCAAGCTTCTGCAGAATGCTTTTATGTTAGCTCCAGTACAATCACATAGCTTTATTCTCAGCAGAAACCATTTTTGTTGCATCAATGTAACCAGCAAGCCCTTGGTTTAACTATTAAAGAAAGAAGAAAAAAAATCTCAGTGGGAAAAAAAAAAACAAAACACAGAGAATCTGTAACATATGGTAAATTTATCATTTGCAGAAAGGTCTGACCTATTGCCAAGATGCTATACCAACAAAAATCCAAGAGCAACCTTAAGAGACTGAAGGAGCTGTTTTGTTTTCAATTTGATATCTAGATTATTCTAATGAGTATTTATGCTTACGTATCACTGAAATATTCCAGAATCTCTCTGCTTATTTCCTTTTTCTAAACAATCTTTAAAAAAAGAAAAATTATTATATGACCTCACTTATTATAATCAGTCCTCCAAAGGATGTCTTGTTCTTTTTCTTACCGTATGAACATTGGAAGTCTGTAACCGTAGAGTTTAAATTATTGCAGATGTAGAAGAAAAACATCAAGATTTCATTTTATTTTTTACCAAACAGAATGTATTTAAAAGTTTGCCATCAGAATAGGGGACTGTGCTGAATATGAGGAAGACTCTCAGACTACTAGAAATGAACACTTATTCCACCTATAAGTGTTCTTATTTATCTTTTCTAGTATACTGTTCTCTGGTTAGTTTATTTCCCTGCAGATGTTTCAAATTTCATGACAGCAGGCTTGAATTACTTCAGAAAAGTAGTTTTTTAGAGCAAAACTATCTCGTGACATGGTTTCGCTTCCAATCACATTGACTAAATCTGAAGGTAGTATCTTATCCAAGTACTCAAATATATTCTGCGTTCATTTTGCTTATAGAACAGTTTATCTTAATCTTGCTAATCTGTTTTATGTTGACTCCATGAAGTCTTACATAGATGTTGTTTTTCTTTCTCAATAACTTTTCCCAAATTATCTTATTCTTTATTTAAATTTCAAATCATTAACTGGCATTAATCAAAATAAAATAGGATCTTTCCGTGAGCAGGGTCGCCAACCACTAGACCAGGCTGCCCAGAGCCACATCCAGCCTGGCCTTGAATTTCTCCAGGGATGAGGCATTCACAACCTCTCAGGGCAACCTGTTCCAGTGCATCACCATCCCCTGAGTGAAAAGCTTCCTCCTAATATCTAACATACATCTCCCCTTTCTTGCTTTAAAACCATTCCCCTTTGTACTATCACTATCAATTCATGCAAACTGTTGTTCCCTTTCCTGTATGTTACCTTCAAGTACCAGAAGGCCACAATGAGATCACCCTGGAGCCTTCTCTTCTCCATGCTGAACAAGCCCAGTTCCCTCAACCTTTCTTCATATGAGAGGTGCTCCAGCCCTCTGATCATCTTAGTGACCCTTTTCTGCAGCCGTTCCATGAGTTCTGCATATTTGTTGTGTTGATTGCCCCAAGCCTGGACACATTTCTTTCTCATTCCCATTCCCTTTTCACCATAAAAATGCTACAGCAGCAGTATGCACTGCACATGACAGCAATGTCTTCTCCTTTGTTCCCATGAACTTGATATATAAACACATAGAAGTCGAGCCTGTATTGCTCACTAGGAGAAGTACACCTTCTTGGACTTTCCTTTTCTGGTCAGTGTACCTGTAGAAGCCTTTCTTGTTCTTCTTTGCACTCCTTGCCAAGTCCAGTTCCAGTTCTGCTCTATTCCTTTCTCCTTGAGGACAGTTTCCAACGCTGTTTTGTTTACTAAATCCCTAAAGATGTGGAAGTTGGCTTTCCTAAAATTTAGCATTCTAATTTTACTCTTTGTCTGATATTCCTCCTCAATCCAGTGAACTCCATCACTGAATGGTCACTACAATCCAGGCAACCCCAATCCTGGTGTCACCAATCAGTTCACTTGTATTGGTGAGCATGAGTTCTAGTATTGCATTCTCCCTGGTGGAGCTTTTTATTACTTGGCTCAAGAAATTATCCTCATTGCATTCTAGCAGCCTCCTGGATTGCTTACAACTTGCCATGCTACTTTTCCAGAAGATGTCAGGATAGTTGAAGTTCTACAGCAGGACAAGAGCCTGAAAACACAATGCATTCTGTAGGTGGAGGAAGAAAGCTTCTGTCAATAGGCTCTACTTGATCAACTGGCATGAGATAGACAACAACCACAAGATTTCCTTTGTTGCTTAAGTCTTTAACTTTCACCCATTAGCTTTTTAATTGCTTGTGGCCATTCTTCAGGGACAGCTCTTCACTCTCTCTTCTTTTCTTGACATAGAGGGCAATGCTTCACATTCTTCTTCCCCATTTATCCCTTCTGAACAATTTGTAGCCAACAATAGCCACACTATAGTTTTGGGAATCATCCCACCACGTTTCAATGTCCACAACTACATCATTGTTTCCTAGTAGCGTGCTGGCTTCCACCTCCTGTTTATTTCTCAAGCTGCATGTATTGGTATAGCAACCTGCAATTCATTCAGCTGGGCAGCCCATCTTCTTGTCTTCTTGCAGGATAACTCTTTAATTCCTCTTAGGGATTTCCCTCGAGTTTCTTTGTTCCCTTCTCCTGTTGTCTCAGTGGTCCCTGGCTCGTTGTAACATTTTAAATGCACATGAGATGTGCAGTTTTGCCTGCACATCTCATGTGGCCATATACCACGTGAAGGCCACAGCCCATGGAGACCCCACTCTGGATCTAGTTTTCTGGAATGAGCTGCATTCAATCCATGGGAGATCCACACTGGAGCAGTCTGCTTCTGAATGGTAGAGACTCACTTTGAATCAGTTCTTGAAGAGCTGCAGCCTGCTGTAAGCTCAAATTGGATGCATTCATTACAAACTGTGTTTAGCAGGAGAAACCACACAGAGGAGCAGGGGAAGAGAGTGACAATGAATGAGTGGCAGGTACAAAGCATTATAGACTGACTGCAGCTTTCTATTTCCTGTTCTCCTGCAATGCTTGGAGGGAGGAGGAAAAAGAAGCTGGATGGGAGAACGTGTTTTTAGTTTGCATTTACTTCTCACTATTCTAATTTGTTATCAAAAGGAAATAAATTACACTAATCTCTTAGGCTGAGCCCATTTTGTTTGAGTCTGTCATTTGTGAGCGATCACCATTTGTTTACCTCAACTCATGAGTTATTTCATCAGATTTTATCCTTCTGTCCACTTGAGCATGGAGAGTAAGAGAAGAACTCTGTAGTGTTAGGCTACCAGGATTAAATCACAGAATTAAATCACCTGAAGAGCTCTGCTTTTAACCATATTCTGGTAGAGAACTTTTAACCACTACAATTCAATGCTGTTAGTTTAAGCTGTATTTTCAACTATGTATTATGCCAAGAACACGGACTGTGACATCCCGTCTTGATTACAAGTGTTCTACAGGATAGTAGGTCAAAATATTTGCTAAATTTGATAGACATCAAAGGAGAGCTTCTTCAAAAGTAATGCTCCCTATTTTATTATGCTGGCCCATGATGTAAGAGGTGGATGCTGGTGGTATGGCACTAGAGGCTGAACTTTCCCACCAGTGTTGCATTCCATTTTGTTGCCACATGACGGATGGAAGCAGGGGCACAAAATCTGACGAATTCATGTCTGATGTGGATGTGTATATGAAACAAAGGTGCGTCACTGAATACTGTGCAGAAAAAAATGGCCCCCACTGACGTCCAGTGATGCTTGCTCAAATTATTTGGAGACCAAATAGTGGATGTGAGCATAGTGTGTTTCAGCAGTGGTGACAGTGACAGTGGTCACCTCTGCTGGTGCAGCATTTGATGAACAAGGCATGCAGACTCTTGTTCTTTGCTAGAAAAAAAATGCATGGCTAATCGTGGTGACTATGTTGAAAAACAATGTTTTGTAACTGAGAATTTGCTCTATCAGATAGCG
Source organism: Meleagris gallopavo (assembly GCF_905368555.1). Taxonomy (NCBI): domain Eukaryota; kingdom Metazoa; phylum Chordata; class Aves; order Galliformes; family Phasianidae; genus Meleagris; species Meleagris gallopavo. The sequence continues at coordinate 28,727,521 of NC_139435.1, read as the reverse complement.
TTATGTTCTTTGCTGTAGCTTTTAGTTCACTAAATTTTTCTTCTTCCAAGTTTTGAAGATGGGTGCCACATCCTTTTATCCAATCATCAAGGATTTTGATCACTTTTCAAAGATGATCAAAAGCAACCTCACAACATCATCTTCATATACGTTCCATCTGGAACAGACCATTGTTTTTTGGGTAATGTTTATGAAGGTATGCATGACTCAGTTCTTTTCCAGTACTGGTAATTCCTTGATTTCTTGAACACTGTTTTTAGGCAAAAAGGCCTTTGAGAAAAAACATTATATGCCTTCTTTTCACAAATTCCTAGTCAGCAGCAAGAATACATTTTCATTTTTGGTTATTTTGCTATTAGTTTTGTAGGTAGAAGTTGTTCCTGTTGTATTTCACATTTCTTGAAAATTTCAACTGTGCGTGTTTTGAGTTCCTAACAATCTCCATGCATTGCAGTAAAAGTTTGTATTAATTTCCTTTGTCATCTGTTCTCAATTCCAAATCCTGTATATAATATTTTGCATTAGGATCCAGCCATGACCTGTTTTGGCACACTGGTTTCCTGATACATCAATATGTTGGCATGGATTCATTTTGAACTTAAAGAATGCTGACCTAAATAATTATGTTCCTTTGCCCTTTAGAGCTACATCCTAGTTTCCTAATAGAAATTGCAATTTGTCTAGTGAATATTTTACTGTTTATTTTAGTGATGAGATTGTTTGAAAATTCCACCTTTCCTCACTTTCTTACTGAAAAAACAGACAGCTTGTTCAAAAGTTTTCCCTCAGTATGCTCACAAGTACCATGTACTTCTCATTTGATTGAAAGCTGTTCCATACCTATAACCATTTGTGTGAAATAATCCACATCTTTTCCTAACTTTTACACAAGATACGCCCGGAACTCTTATGACTCATTTTCTCCCTGAGAAAATTCATGACTACGTTTCACAGTTCTGAGATATACTTACATTGCCAGTTCTAATATTATCCAGATATTTTTCAAGGGTCACCCTTTTGTGGGACATGTTTTCCTTGCTCTAGGAATTCCACTCCTTACAGTGATGACAATCTAAACTTTCATTTTAGTTGGAGACTTTCAGTCTCCCTGTAAGTCTAGGCTTCCCTCATGCTTGGTAATACCTTACAGCATTTTTCTTTTTTGTCACTGAGAGCTCTAATAACTAAAATCCTATTTCCTCTAGGGTAATCTTTTCAAAGACCTTCTTATACTTATTCCTTAATTTTCTAATTTAATACGCTTAAGCCCTAACTGAATCCTAACTCTAAATTTCCACAAGATTCTAGACACATTCAAGAAAGTACATTCTTCTTTTTTATAAGAAATCTAAAAATGATTTTTCTCATACTTATTTATTGTTTTCCTTCCCAACTAAGCATTTGTTGGGGAATGGCTGCAAGAGCAGGGCAGCCATGAGAATATGTACGAGCATAGCTGGTGCAGCGGCACAGAGTGCATACCCATGAGAAAATACTAGGAGTTAGGAGTCACAACGTCCTTGGGGCAGCATGTAAACAGCAGGCCCACATCTGCAGTTGTGCTCTGTGGATGTGGGGGGGGCTGACAAGTAAACTGGCTTAGCAGCACAGGGGTGAATGCTGACTGAGCATTGGTTAAGGCTGAGCAGCCCGTCTAGCAGCCAACATTATGCACCAATAGTAAGCAAATACATGTGTATTGGAAACCTATATAAACCCTATGTGTGCAACAATAAAGTGAAGCTTGATCACTCATATTGAGTACTGTCGTGCTTCCCCGCTCGAGAACAATCTAATTAGGACACTATCCGCAGCAAGCATTCACTGTCATTACAATAAATTACAATCTTTATTACTGAGAAATTAATATCAAATATTTCAGTATTTTTGTGGTCTCTTTATATGACCTTCTTACTGCAGAGCTATGTTTTCCAGTTTTTTCAACCTTGAACTCATTTTTGGCCTTGTCTGAAATTAATTATTCCTAACCTTTTATAGATCATAGTTTATAAAGTCTTAATCCTAAATCTTGGTTTAGAGTAAATAAAGTAACCCCCTATAGAACTATGCTCCTTATTCTATCTTTGAGAAAACCCAAAATTTATTCATCCAAAATTTACCTTTGACTTATATATTGTATTTTCACATCATCTTTTCTTTTAAATCATAATCCCTGCCATAATCCTAGCCAGAACAACAACAACAAAATTCCTAATTTGAACAGGAAATAACAGAATCACCAGTATTTTAACCTTTGGCTTTCATTTCTTAGAAGTTTATTTTTAAGGTAAAAAGCTTCAAATGTATTAAGGCTTATTTTTATCATATTTGGTTTAAATGATCCTCAGTAACACCATCTGAGACATCATTCAAATTTCTCTAAGAATTTCTTTCTGTTACCTGCTTTCCCACAACTTTACTGAGGTAAATTTTCAATTTCTTCTTTATTAAACTTAATTCCAACTTTGGGCTTCTACTAGTCATTGTGACATGCTTCAAAGATCACAGCAATTTTAATACAGATAATGCCAACAGTTAGTTAGTACTTCAAATTTCCTTCAGAGCTGCTTTAAGATTAGTTTGGGATCAGTTCCTAAAAATGTGGTCTTATTATCACTCTGTAGGTTACTAAGTTTTGGTTTCATGATACCTGATGGAAAGGTGCTCTTGAGTATTTTCCTATTAATGTCATGTTCACTGTCTTAAAATAATTTATGTCTCAATTCTAATGATACTTTTATTTCTACTTCCCAATTTCCTAACTGTTAACACATTTACTCATTCCTGATGTGTTCTCCAGACCCTAGATTTTAAGTGACATTAAATGAAATCTAATGACATTTTTTCATTGACAAATCTAGTCACTAGGCTTTTAAAAAACGTTTTTTTCTTCTTAAACTACCTGCTAGATACCTAAGAAAAACTAGTTATCTTGCCACTGCAGTGTTTGTCCCTGACAGACACACACAAAAAATTTACCTGATTAGCACTTTTAGGACTAAAAATTAATACCATGCTAAAGTTTCTAGTTGATTGATTCTCATGTGTGCAAGATCCAAGCGCGCTCATAATATAGACAATCTTAACCCAGAAACCATTACTGAATGTGCCAAACATATAAACAATTATCTGATCAAAGTCATCACTTGAATTTGAGCACTGAATATGGCAGAGATACCACTGATGGTCAAGATCTAAATTAACAGCGGTGTCCTATTCAAAGAACAGAATAAAAGAACAGTCTCTTATACTAAAGTCCATGATTTTTGTTGCCATATCAGCAACAAAACCCCAGTTTTGGGTGAACAGTTTGGGATTGCCTAGAGTTGGCAAAGAGAAAAAAAAAAAACCATAATTTTCCAACACAGAAATTTCATGTTTCTAATGATGAGATTCAAATCTTGATAATCTGCAGATCCTTCCGTCTTTGCTCAGATGAGCTGTGACACTGCCAAACCGAACCTTCACTAACTCAGAGATCTCCATACCTGTCTTTTGTGTCCTTTAAGTCAAGTTAAAGTAGAAAATGATCAACAACTGTTTAAGCATTAGAAATATAGCTGCTTATATTTTCTTTCTTCTTGAACCCCTCAAGACAGAGGTGAGAAATCACTTCTTAGAAGATTTGGGTTTCTGATCATATATATTCATCTTCAGCTACACTATTCTACTCTTCTTCAGTGTCTGATTTTAACATGAGCATAGACTCGGGTCCTCCATATTCAGTGAACAGATTTCAGTGTCTGTGAGAATCCTTCTTTGTTTTTTGGCTTCCTGAGGTATTTCTTGTAATAAGACTCTGATTTATTGAGGAGGCAAGTGATGGGTGCTACCGTGTGACAATCGACATCACTTTGGGAACATATGAAAGCCCCTTCCTCCAGAGCTGCTTGCCTCCAGAAGACAGTGTTCAGGAGTGTTCACTGGTGAAAGATCTGGCCTGTGACTAAAAAGCTCCAGCTAGGTATGGGAAGATTGGGGAATGATACCATTGTGTCCTGTGAAAAACAGTATGCAGATGGGCATCCCTGCTCCCTCTTATCTGCTGGCAAGGCCTGGAAGGAGGGAGCAAAAGAGTTTCTGCTGAGATCCCAGAGCCAGAAACTGCCACTCCAAGGAGAGCTACTCAACCACTTTGGATTTGAGTTGTCACTGCAAAGACAGCTGAATCGACCACTTTGAAAGCATCATTGCCATGGTCACTGTTGTCATTGCTGTCGTTGTCGTCGTCAACAGAAAAACAAAGCCCGATGACCCACCACTACTGAAGATCAATGACTGAACTATGAACCACGCTGGATCCATGCTGGTGACTATCTCCCTCTTGCTTCCTATAGAGACTTCTTGCTTCTTCTTTTCTATCTTTTCTATTGCCCTCCTTCCTTTCCCCATTATCCTAATTCATAATAGCATCCATCCTCCCTTCCCCATCTCCCTAATTAAGATCTGTAATAAACTGGTCAGACCAACATTTCTTAATCTCATGTTGTTTCTTAATCTCATGCCAGGTATAAAGATATTAAAAGAACCTCCTCTCCCTCCTGCAAATCAGAGCAAGACAGTGTCTTGCTAAAATAACATATAGATTTGTTTAATCCCCTCTCCATGGAGGCATAATTTGAGCCTGTATCCACCTTGTATCTCATGAATTAAAAACAGAATGAGTATGTGTCCTTATTGCTTATGAAAACATATTTTTGTAGAGTGTAAACACACATTCTACATTAGAAAAGAAAGCGAGCAAGGCTGGCAGAGTAGAATTACAGTTCCTAAAGACATTGACAGCTTAGAGAAATGGTATAAAACAGTTTCATTAGAAGTTTATGGTAGTCCCTTTGAGAGGAGAAACATCTCTGGGAAGCAGTCCTTCAGAAAAGAGACTGATAGCCTATATACAACTGTGAAGTAAACTCCTGCTGTCAGATACCTGTTCTCTGGTAATGTAAACGTTAAATTAGAATCTATAAATAGGAGTACAGAAGGCACTATTAATTAATTAACTCTCTTACTCTGCTCAGAATTAGTAGCACTTAAATTCCAGATTTAAAGCTTTCTGATTTTGAAGGGAAAAACCTTCCCCTTTCATTTCTATAATACATTGATAAAGGGGACCACCATTATGATTCACTTTGCTTGTAAGGCAAACGTACAAAATATGAGCTCACCAGTATGGATTAAATATTCAAATAAGTTATGAAAATGTAAATCTTTTACTGTTGTCTTTAATGTCCACTGTCTGAGACTCTATAAAAATAATAAATTCTGTAATACAGGATATATATATTTGCCCTTAGAATATTTATAATTCACTGAAAATTATTGTTCAGCTGCTTGTATCAGTCAAAATAAGAAGAAAAATAAATCCAGTTGCATCTTTTATCTTACTTTGGCGAAGCTATCTCAACCTAATTTAAAACTTAAACAGTTTCTGATTACACATTGATGCATGCACTCCAGAAGGATTTACCAAAAGCACAGAGGAAAAGACCAATGTGAGAAAATGATTATATTATATTGTTGCAGTGATCTAAGACTTATTTTTCACTCCTATGTTGATAAATTATAAATTTACCTTTTATCCATTCTTCCAATTTCTTATAAGAACAGCGATTAAAAAAAAAAAAAAAGTCATTCAAATGCTCAATAAAAAAAAATAAATAAAAAGAAGAAATAAAAAGATAATTGGCCACAAACAAACAAAACAAAACAAAAAGCACTTTTTTTCAAGAATTTTTTCTGAAATTGTAACTTTTATTGAGGAAGTATTGAGCTTTCCTACTATTCAGCATCATGTCCTTTAGCAATTACCACTAAAAAATTACAAAGCTGTTAAAGGTGAATCAGAGAAAGAATGAGTGAAAAAAAAGAAAAGAGCAGACAAGTGCTAAGCTGAACAATATGAAAATTAGAATCTTCTGTTCCCTCACACTGTACACATTGCTGTCCAGTGATGGATCAAATCCAATCTTGATGAAACAATTTTATCCTGATAAAATAAAACTCTTAGATTCTATATTCTAAAGCCAAACTAAATTCTTGCTGGGGAGTCAGGTACAAATTCTCTCCTTTGAAGAGCTGGACTTGCCAATAGTATCTTGCTTTTCTTGTCTTAAATTTTCTGATGACTGTAACAAATGTCAAATACTGTCTTAATTCCAACAGTCAGAAAAAAAAAAAAAAAAAAAAAGTTTTAAAATACATATTTCTGATGTCTCAAACATTATAAATTTTCATACATTCTGACATTTTCTATTTAAGAATTGTGGTTTATTGAAATGATATAGAATCTCTGTGAAGAGTAACATAAATGTAAAATGGAGTAGCACAGCTTAGTCTTGCAGGCAAGTAAATATGAGATTGCGTTCACTCACTTTCTTCCCTGAAGACTTGTGGGAACCCAAAATTCACTGATGTATTCTCAGCACATATTACAAATATCTGATTAAATGGTCTTCGCTGGGGCTCTGTAGTACAGTCAGCAGCAAGGATGTAGAATAAAGCAGCCATGGCTTTCAGTTGTTCTACTCAGTGATCATAGTTAACATCTGTAACAGAGGAAAAAAAACACAGGCACCATTTGATTTTCTATAATACGACTGTTTATTTGATTCTCTCCTTTCTCTGAAACAACTCCAAGTCTTTCATGATAAAATGGGGGTAGGGCATTTTCTACTCTGAAGCTTCTACACTTAGCTTCCTTTTTCTATTTCACAATAGTGGAGAAAACATCAATCTTTTACTTTCTTTTTCCTGATAGCAATGGAAAATGGACTGTTTTGTAATATTCAATCAGTTTGTGTGCTTTTCTAACTCACACAGAGCTGTTTTGAATCCCAGAGGCACAGTTCTATCTTCAAGTTAAAATGAGTTACCAAAAAATAAAAGAATATTGTGATATTTTTAATATAAAAATCCTATCTACAGCTAAACAAACTGGAAACAAATGATCCGTAAACAATAATAGGGAATTTATACTTGAGAAAGATTCCTGAAGAGCTTTTTAGTAAAGACACTAATCATTCCAAGTGATAAAAAGAGCCATCTGAGATAAAGCACTGGAAAGGCTGTCCATGCAATGGTCCTGAATGCTAATGAGCATTGCTTTACACAGAGGACAATGCTGAACTTCAGAAATGAACTAAATGATTCCTCTTCACTGCTGCTGACAAATATTTCAGCCATAAGACCTGATTAAATACTAATTGCTGCCCAGCAGTGAATGCATTTTGTGGTATCTTTAAATGAAAATGAGGATGTGTAACCAACCAAGAAATTCACTAGTGTGGAAATGACCTGTTCAGAGAAACTGATGGACATCTAGTGATACATTTCACCATTTTATTGCTAAAGTATTTTTAAAATTGTCATCATCTTAATGAAAAGGTCATGTAATAGAAAAACCTTTCCCTGATTGATCTGCATAAAATTTTCATGGAATAAATGTCATTCCAATTTAGCTGTTCTGAAGACTATTTTGACATATATATCATAATATGAATCAATATGACTTGAAGGAAAAACATTAATGAACCACTTCTATTATTAGTATTTATTAAAAAATTCCGTCACACAAGTTGACCCTAATAACATTTAAACTCAAAATATGAGACTTTCATGGGCTAGGTTAAATTTCCCACTGTAGATAATTCATCTGACAAATGCAGTTTTTCTTTGTTCATAAATCATTCATGAATCCACTCCAATTATATATACATAAAACAGGAAATATTTGTGAGTGATTATAAATAGATGTTAACTATCTGTGGGCATATCCTGAGCAGATTATGCAAACAAATTTTGACTTCTAAGTCGCTCACATAATAGTGCCTCCATGTGCTCCAAGCATTTCATTGGAGAACATGGGGCTATTATTTCTGCTCCCCCGTAAGAGGCCGGGAAAATGATAAAAGCTTTTAAAAGATGTGAGAATAACCAATGACAAATAGCAAAATAATTTGAAGAAAAAAAATCCATAGATTTTATTATAAGAAACTGTACTTCTCTTGGCACTTCAGTGTTCATTTCTCAAATCAGCAGAGAATATCACTTGTATTTAAATGTTGTAGAAGGCATGGTGATGGTTTGTGGGTTTTCTTTTGTTTGTTTGTTTGTTCGTTCGTTTTGTTTTGTTTTTTAAAGGCATCTTACAGCACCAATTGGTATGTCCAAAACAGCAGACTATAATGCAGCTCATTTACATTATGTGAATTTCCTTGAAAACAGCTCCAGATTTTCCCTAGTTATCTATCAAATGCTGACAGCATAAATTGCAATTTTTATCTAAGACAAACTAAAGAGATTGTAAAGAAAGATGGCTTTGGATTTAAAGCAAGTAAGCATACACAGATAACCAGAATACCAGTCATAGATATTTTTCATTAATTAACATTTGAATTAACATTTCTCAAACTCAGTCAGTTTTGCTGACATGTAATGATAGACAAGTATATCCAAAATTAAAGAGATATCCATATACTCTTGTAGAATCTTCTTCCAACCAAGCGTTCCAACCATGGCAAGTTACATTTGCAACTGTCATGATCATGAATGGACTACCATTCCACATGCAGAGGGAGGATGGAAGAAATGGCTTCCAAAGGTCCCTCTCAGTCAGCTCCTCCAAAGTGCTGTTAGGTAGACTGCAATGTGCTATGATTAATACTCTCAGGTAATTTGTAACCATCCCTTCAGCTACGAGATATTACTCAGAGTGGAAATGTATTTGAGCACAAAATAAAACAGACATGAAAACTACTGATAAAAGTAGTATAAGTGAACCTGTTCTACTTTGTTCTGAAATGGTCTGGAAATGCTTGTGTCATCAGTTATCAGTCCCCATAGTTCCAATAATTTCAAACAACTGAAGGGTATTAATGAGTAGCCATCGGGTAATGACATCTTAAATTGCTACATCTATTTCAGAAATGAGTGTATGACTGTGCCCTAAGGTTCTCAACTTCAAAAGGATAGATTATGAGAAATTAAGAGTACTGGTTTGTAAAGACAGCTGCACTGACAAAAGTACAAAAAACAATCTAAAATATGTACCCCAGCCAAAGGGGAAAAGATCTAGAGAAGAATTTCAGATGTAATTAGCAAAATAATCACTTCAAAAATGGATATTAAATGCAAGGAGAAAAACAATAAAGGTTGATATAAAAGATGGTTCAACAAAGAAATGCTACATTTTGGTCATTAGAAAGAATAGAAAATACCTAAAAAGTAAGTTGACACAGGCCAAAGAGGTTAAAACATGGGAAGATCATTCAGAGAGAAAATACTGTACCTTCTATGCACAAAGAGGTCAAAATTAAGAATAATTTAGGCAAGTTTCAAAAACTAAGCAAACAGTTTGCATTAGTTTCAGCTAGGGTAAGCTGAAACACAAAGAAAGGAAAGGTAAATATAAAGTGGAGAAGTATTTCACATGAAATACAGTGCTGTCAAACAGATAGCATGAATGGCAATTAAGAATAACTCCTGCCTACTATTGGTATCAGTAACTACTAAGATATGTCTACCTGTAACAATATCAGGGACTCAGTGATGAATTTCAAGAAGCAGAAATATTCCCAAATGTATCTATTTCTTAAAAAAATACTTCAGACAGCTTCTTTTATTTCATGGATATTTTTCAAAATTTATGTCGGTAAAACTGCAACTACAGAGTCAAAATGAAGACTTATGTTCATTCTAAGTTTCAGATACTTCTTTCTATTCTTTCCAAGTATGCTGAAAGAATGTCTGAACTGAAGAAACCTTGTTAGGCATGTCACAATATTCACTATATGTCTGCTACTGTAACTTTTTCAACGCTTTGATTATAGAGTGAAGTATTAATACTGCACTTAGTGAAAAATACAAGTACATTGAGAAATAGTCGATGTACTACTAAAGAATGAGTAATGTTTCAAAATAACAACAAAAAAAACAATACACATAAATAGGTATCATAGAATTGTTTGAGTTCGAAGGGCCTTTTAGAGATTAAAGATTCTGACGCCGTTTAGTCTGGGGAAGAGGAGGCTGAGACCTTATTCCTGACAGGAGGAGATGGGAGAGGAGGGGAAGGAAGGGTAGTGGAAGGGAGGGGAGGAGAGGTTTCAAATGAGTCAAAAACAAGGAGAAACAATTAGTCTTTGTCTTTTACATTTTAATGTAATAGCTGAATAATTATTGTTGCATGATAACATAACTTTATCAGATTTTTCAGATTGGAGGATTTGGGGCACAAGGCTCTGAATTCTAAAGACCAATTGCTGTATTTCCAACATATGTTTGAACTAAGTATGTTATTTGAGAATGTCAAAAATTATATCCCAGTAGCAGAAATTACTTCCTCCTGTCAATGGAAAAGTAGCAGCTATGTAGGTCAAATCTGAATGGCACCAAAAAGGAGAGATAAACAATTGCACGTTATTCACTCATATTACAGAAGAATCTCACAAACATCCCTTCCTGTGATCTTTAAATTCATTTGCACATATTTATAAGGGAATTGCATACAAGCAAGTAGGTATGAATGAATTCTTACTATTCGGGAATAAATTGGTGTAAAACTTTATACCTTTATGTTTTATCTTTATAGATACATACTTTGTATTTTAATTCCAAACAGCCATAAAAGGAGTTCCACAAAAGCTAGAGTATAATTCTCATAGAACCATAGAATGGCTTGGCCAAGGATCATTGGATTCCAACACATCTGCCATAGGCAGGGTTTCCAACTGCTAGATCAAGTACTAGATCAGGTTGCCTAGGGCCACATCCAACCTGGCCTTAAACACCTCTTGGGATGGGGCATAAACATTCCTCTCCAGGAAACCTGTTCCAGCACCTCACCACCCTCTCAGTAAAAAATTTCCCACTGGCATCTAATCCTGATCTTTCCTCCTCTAGTTTAAAACTATTCTTCTTTGTTCTATCATTATACACATATGTAGAAAGTTGATTTCTCTCCTGTTTATAATCTTCTCTTAAATACTGGAAGGCTGTAATGAGATCTCCCCACAGCCTTCTCTTCCCTAGACTGAACAAGCCTAGCTCTTTCAGCCTATCTTCACAGGAAAGGTGCTCCAGGCCTCTCACTGTCTTTGTGACTCTCCTCTTGACCCTCCCTGTTTTTTTTAATAAATTACCTGGATGTAGTACTTGACTGCATACTAAACAAGCTTGCAGGTAATATTAGGAAGAGCTTTGATTCCCTCAAGAGAGAGAGGTCTTGCAGAGAAATCTGGACAAACTAGAAATCTGAGCAATCACCAACTGCTTTTAGTTTAGTAAGAGCAAGTACTGGATTCTTCTACTGTAACTGGGCAATCCTGGATATACATAGGGATACATATGAAAGGGATCTAGGAGTTCTCTTTGATAGCAAAGGATTAGAAAGAATTGTTCCATTGTACTTTACCCTCTACCCTGGTACAGTCTCAAATGAATACTACATGTAGTTTTGGGCATCACATTTAAGGAAGATATAAAACTACTAGAGAGAATCCAAAGGAGGGCTACAAATATGATGAGGAGTCTAGGGGGAAAGCACATGATAAGTATTTGAGGTCCCTTTGTTTGTTCAGCCTAGAGAAGAGGAGACTGCGGGGATGCCTTGTAACGGCCTACAGCTTCCTGGTGAGGGAAGTGGAGGGGCAGGTGCTGATTCCCTGGTGACCTCCTTGGATAGGATCCAAGAGAAAAGAATGAAACTGTGACGAGGGAAGTTCAGATTATGTATCAGGAAGAGGTTCTTCACCAAGAGGGTGGTCAGTCATGGGAACTAGGTTAAGTGGTCATGTGTAAGAGATTTTTTTTTTTTTTGCACCTTTGACTCAAAGCTTCCTGAGGAACACAGACAGACAAGTCCTGGCAAGTCCTGATTAAGGCTGGAGAAATCTTTTGTCTGATTTGCAGGCCAGGGGAAATGAGAGAGAGTTAAGTAGCAGCTTAATGGTCAGGTATGGGCTCATCTCAAGGGAGATAGTCATACCTGCATGCTCAGGAGTGCTGCATATGACTCTTACCTAAGTGCCCAGGAATGTCACGTTGGCAGAGGAAGGATAAAAAAGGAACCTACAACCAAGAGGGTAGGTGTCTGACATCAGATATTTCATAATGGAATACCTGCCTGCTGACAGACTTTCCAGGACCTGCTACCTGAGATCTACCTCTTTCTCTTGGACTTGCTGTAGCTGTATCTGCTTGCTGCCTAAGGCCGGCCTCTCTGCTGCTGCTTGCCTCTGCGCTTTTGCTGCTGTATTGACTTCAGACCATCGGAATGGCATGCAGTGATATGCTGCTGGATCTTGATGGTGGCTATCCCCACTTTATGTAATTCTTGCTCCTTTCCTATCTTTTTTATCATCCACTTTCCCTTCCCCATCACCCTAATTCATAATTGTCCCCGCCTTCCCTTCCCCATCTCCCTTAATAACTAAGATTTGTAATAAACTGATCAGACCAACATTTAGCCATTGTTTCTTAATCTCAAGTCAGGTACACATATAACAAAGAATCTCCTCTCACTCTTGATAATCAGAGACCTCATGATACCAAGCTTGACAGAGTTAAAGAAGCATCTGGACAATGCCTTCAGTCATATGGTCTGATTTTTGGGTGGTCCTGTGTGAAGATCAAAGCAGGACTCTATGACGATCCTTATGGCTGCCTTTCCATTTGGAATATTCTATGATTCTATGCATGGATGAAAAAGGAGTTTCTGGCCAAAGTCAAACACAAGAAGTAAACTGTCAGAGGGTGTGGAAAGGTATCCCAGAAGGATTACAGACACACTGCCTGTGCAGCCAGGGATTACTGCACTTGAAGTATGGGTGTTAGTAAAGAGTGAGGTAGATTTAAAGCTATTTCAATGACCACAAAGATATTTTTGAATCCAGCATAAATTGTCTCTATAATGATAGCTTCCTGACCATCACTACTGCAATATATCTTTATGAATTCTTTGTAGAACATGTTAGAGCTGCAGGCAAATGAGATGCCTCTGAGTGAAAAGGACACCAAAACATCCAAGTCGTAATATAAGACATTGTTGAACATAACAAGTAAATACCACGCAAGTCTCAGAGATAGTAAATGAGAAATTTTGTCACAAATGGCCAAACCCCAGAGACAATTTGAGAAGAACACTGGGGAGCTTCTAGAGGGTACCATCCCGAAAGACCACCTGTACCAGCATACCAGTAATAGCATATGCACCAAAGATTGCTTGGGTAACAGTATTAGAATGTTGAATTTAGATACAGAATTTGCTAAACTGATACCAAATTTGAAAATTAATTAGAGACTGGAAAGAACTGTTTACTTGGCAGGTAAGGGGGAGAGAAAGGATGGTACAATAAGGGTCCATAATAATAATTAAAAAAAAAAAGAATGGGAAAAGGTATAATAAAATGTGCAAATAGTGAGAGCAGTGCTGCCAGGGTTACCTATCAGGAAGCCCTAAGCTTGGGATTAATGACTGCACTCAGCAGGACAGAGCCACCACCATGATGGCATGGTGCAAGGGGCACCCTGAGGACAGACTGGACTGGGTCACATGCTTCCCACAGGCAGCATTGGACTTCCTTACCTTAGTCAGAGGAAGAGTCAAACCCCTCCCATGTTCAGATGAAGCAGAGTAACAGCAGTCAGGATGATTTTCCTGTCAGCAGGGGAGCATCCAGGCAAGGTGTTCTGGTACCGTCATGTTGGTGTCCATTTCAGTGCATGAGGTGTCAGCAGTTCTTCACTGTATAGAGAATCATAAGCAGAATTATATAATAGCTTGTGTTGGAAAGACTTAAAAATCATCTAGCTCCAACCCACTTGCCATGAGTTTAGTTGATAGTAATTATTCAAAAGACTTCAGTTTCTTATCAGGAAACCCCAAGCAAATGTTGCCACAGGGAGGTTATATATAGTCACATGACATGTAGATGAAACAGTAAGAAGCCAAAGCCAGACATTCATAAAATAAATATAAAAGTTTTTTGCTCATTCATTGAAGCAAAACTTACAGGTTTCCTCCTGTAGATTATGCTATTCTGTGTTTCACTAAGTTCTGTATTATTATCTGTTCTGAGTACTCAAGTCCAGTTAATTAACACATAAACGTTAACATATGAATCAAGACAGTCATAGAATCACAGAATTTTAGGAGTTGGATGGGACCTCCAGATTATCAATCCAAGACCCCGCTAAAGCAGGTTCCCAACAGTAAGTTGTACAGGAAAGCATCCTGGCAGGTTCTGAGCATTTCCAGAGAAGGAGGTTCCACAACCTCTGTAGACAGCCAATTCCAGTGTTCTGCCACCCTCACAGTAAAGGATTTCTTTCTCATGTTCAGGTGGAACTTGTTTGTGTTCCAGTTTGTTCCCATTGCCTCTTGTCCTATTGCTGAGCACCCTCGTAAAGAGCCTGGCCCCATCCTCTTGACACTCACCCTTTAGATATTTTTAAGCATTAATAAAATCCTCTCAAACAGACAAAACAGCTGCACAAAGACTTGAACTAGGATCTACTGAAGTAGAGTTTTACCACAATTCTTGCGCAAATATAGCCACTCTAATCCAGAGTTGTGTGCTTGCAAAATGAAAACTATTGGAAAAACAGTGGGCGAATTTTTATGACCATCATTTTATGCTTTTCTATTTTAGGACTAAGAAGGTAAAAACAATACAAAATAATGGTAAACCATATAAGTTGTTTGGAAAGTGTGTCTGTATAGGAAAATGATAAAGCAAGTGTTCCTCCAATACAGAGCTGACAGCACTTTTACAAATAGTCAGCATTCATGGCGAGTTGATATCTATCCCCGTTGCAAGTGGCTGCTTACTAAACTGTGCTCCACGCTGATGTAATGTCAGTATATAATTGCCTCTGTCTGGAAAACAAAGGGGATATGCAACTCCAGTGATAATACGAGGATGAAGAACTGGAAATGGGAAAGACTGGCAGATAATTTAAACAATTACTGAACTTTTCTATTCAGAAGTATGGCAAAGCAATGAACTCTTAGGAAAAGAAAGCAACTAATACTATAAGTGAAGTCTGTCTGGGTTCAAAAATCTGAGGGTAGATCTCATTTTCTACCACTCTGCCTTTCTTCTTGACACTCAAAGACCAGGTTAATTCTTCTTGTGACAGCTGATCATCTGTTTGTCTTTTTCCCAAAACACTCTCCTTCAGCTTGAAAAATGGCAGGCATTGTAATTGGAAACATGGAGCCTAATCTTAAGTTATCCCTGTGCAGATCTCAAATTATGGGTTGTAGATAACAGTGACAAACAAGAATGATTCATCTGGGATCGAAAGGGAGAGCCAGTGGCACACTGGGTAGAGAAAGGAATGGCATAACTTGGGCTGTGGGTGGTCAGTAGAATGCATTAAAAATATATAAATATATAAAAAGGAGAATTCAACAAAGATCTACCAGCTGTCTGGAAAGATGATAATCTGCTAGTACAATATAGTGACAAAAGCAGTTGGAAAGTATGGAGAACTGTTTGACTCCACACCTATAATAATGGAATTATTTAGCATTTATATAGTATGTTTCAGCTGCACGGCAAAAGCTATTTACAAAAGATAGAGATCATTATCCTAATTTTAGATTTGGGAAATGGGTATGTAGAGAATACAAGCCAAACTTTTAAGAGTTGGCTTATGTGGCTGTTCTGAAAAAAAAACAAGGGATCCAATTGTACAGAGGCTCCAATCATCTGCAGCTTTAGATAGAATGGCTAGTAGCTGCAGGTGCTCATCAAAAACAAAATCATGTTGCAAATGCACCATGTTGAAAACTTTCAACTCTTATATCCCAGATTAGCAAACGCTTTTGTGTAAGGTAGCACGGTTGTTGTTGCAAAGGTTACTTGTAAAGCTGAATAATAGGAATAGATTCCAGTTCTCCAGATTCCCATGTTACATGGTGTTCTGCATCAAAAACACAGTGTTGCCTGAAAGAAATTTACTAAATAAAAAATCAAAATTAATAATAATAAAAAATAAAACATTTTTTTTTAATTTAATTTAAAAAAATTATCTATAATAAATAAAAGTTTATGGAATGCTTATTGCTTTCTTTTTTTTTTCATAATAGTATCATGAGAAAGGGATAAAATATGAAGCGTAAAGGAGACAAAAGCTTTAATTTAAGTTGGAGAATTTACTAATTTGTAATAGGAAAAACAGTAAATAGCATAAGTGTGACAATAGAACAGTCGTGTTCTATTTGCAGAATGTACTGGCTGTGTAATATAGATCCTAGTATAGATCTGAAGAGCACAACAGCTACAGTATCAAGACTAGTAGCAAACTGAAATGGAGCTCATTTCAGGTATAAGACAAAATTACAGTTGTGAGAAGAATTGTGGCTCCAATTCTTGAGCCATTTTGAAAAGAGTTGTATGGGACACTTCTGAATATTACACACTGTGCGTATAGGTATTGTTGAATGTTTATAATAATTGCATCAGTATTACCAAAGAAAGAAAGAAAACAAAAGTGACATTTGCCTAAAGTTAATGAAGCTGAGTTCACTAATTCCCTCCTAGATTAGAGGCTTCCAAGTATCTGAGGACTTTGGGAATAAAAGATGCAATTATTATATTGAAAGCTGGGTCCCAGCAAAATTTCCAACCCTGTCCTCCCTGTTATAATAACTACTAATGCCCTTGCTACAGTTTGCATCTGTTCCAGCATGCAGCTCACTACAGAAAAAGCTTACTCTTGAGAACAATCTCATAAGAAGAAGCAGCTGCTCTTGTTCCTTCTGCTCTCCCTCTTCAATTCTTTGGAGTCGTGTCACTAAATTTCAAATGATAAGTTTGCTTTATTACTTTAGCTTTGAGTGGAGGTTAGGGACAAGTTGGTAGCAAGACTTAGACTTCATATTGCAACGCATCAGAGAACAGCCCTGAAGCCAAGGTAAAGCCCTGCTTCCTTCCAACCTTAAAGTTGTTTAACTAATAAAATTAATTTGCCTCTTTAAAATTTAAAATAAAAACAGGATGTTTTCATTTTTTTAATAGTCTGGGCTGGCAAAAGTAAAGGGATATTATTTGTATGCTGATTTGTCTGGTGAAGAGCCAAACTGCAGATCGTTTGGACTGGTGCCACTTTGGGTTGCTTCATTTCTTCCTTTCCCCAAGCTAAACACAGCCAAGATAGCTAACTTGTACCAGTGGCTGGCCATAAATTCAAGCAATGGAAGAACAAGTGAGAAGGTCAAGAAGAGGTAGACAGAAAAAGAGCTGTCTTGCCAGAGTTGCCATATTAAGCCACAAATTAAATTATATTATTCATTTGCTATTGTACCAGTAATTACCATAATTTCTATAGATTTTTATATATGTATATACTATATTTATGTATTTATACTATATTTAAATATTTATATATTTAATATATAATTAATATTTAATAAATATATGTTTACTATAATAACTATAGATTTATGAATCCTGTTTTTAAAATTTAAGAACGGTTTACATTAATGCCTACTACCATTTTTTCCAGGTCCTTATCAGCAAAAAAATGTTCAGAGCTGGTAAATTACGTGTCCACCAAAGAGCAAACACACAACAGATTAATCCTAAAACACACCATCAATTGTCAGCTTTACAAATCAATAAATTGACTGCAAAACAACATCTACAGCAAAAAAATAACGAGATATCTGTAAAGTGCTAATCTACTTTTATAACAGTCTGTACTAAGGTCTCTTCAGACCTCCAAGGCAGATAATGCCTAGCTGCGCTAAGTGAGCTTCTCAAGAGGCCAAAGGACTTAAAGGCCAAAAGAAACAATGATGCATTTGAATAAAAAACAGAAACTTAACTTTATGAGAAAGGTTACAAGAGACAGAAAATTCTAACAGTTGCAATTTTATAGCTCTGTTATTTCAAATTGAGCAAAATCACATGTCAACACAGAGGTATGCCCTACCTCTCCTCCAGTCTGACTAGATTCTCTCTGTTTGATGTGTAGGCTCCCAGCTTCTGATGAACTTCCTCATTTCCTTTTTCCTACTACTTCCAGTGTTCCCCAAAACCTTCTATTTCTGAACAGTTTAAATAATTTTTCAGGGGAAGAATATCTCTTTTTCCTTCATGACCCAGTCTTATTAAAGGAATATAACATACAAACACACACACATAAATAAATACATCCATTATTCATCCCCAAATTTGAACCTCAAAGGAGACATATAAGGTCTAGCAGTTTTAGATAAAACCTTTGCCCTTTTCCCACAGGTATGTCTACATCATTGACCAGCATACAGCACAAAGAAAGATCTGTATGTTTTGCTATGGGATGCAACATTTCCAGGATTTCCTGTCCACGTTGCTTCTTAACTAGCAGTTAAGTTTGCATCAGTAACCAGTCCTCTGTACATACTATACAGTATACAGGCTAAACCTTATAACTGTGAAGCCTTGGGAGACTGGAATGTAAGACAAAGAGCAAACAGAGTCAAAGGGTAAACAGAAGGTTCTTTTGTAAGCGCTGTTAATCTTGTCACAATTGAGAAACCTTTCACCCTTTATCACTGTTGTTTGGGAGAAGTTAGGGCCAATTAACTGTTACAGGAGCTTACTGTTTATAAGTGGATGGTGTATAAAACGTATGTTGAACACAGTAAAGAGATCTATTCTGATGCTACAAGAAACTCAGAGAGCTCTCTAACTCGACTGAGCACGGACACATTGCAAATAGAGTGATCTAGGCAGCTCTCTGTTTTCAGTCCTCATTATACCAAGAGACAAACCATTCAGAGAGTTCCAACAGTGCACTTAGTTTTATGCCACAGTATAGACAAAGGACAAAATTTTCACCTTAAAAAACAACAACACAGAGCACAGATTCTCTGGACACAATATAAGCAAAGAGATAAAACTCATCAGAAAATGGAGAATTGAAGAGAATTGAAGGAGTCTGACATAAGCTTGCCTGTGTCCCAAATACCTAGTATCAAGATGAAGAAGGTGACAGAGCAGATCATGGTCATCTTTTCAGGTAGTACTGAAGCAAGAGTGTAAACAAGTAAATGATTACTTTGCAAATCTAAAGGTAGATAATTTGCTTTTCTTTGCTGTGACAGTTAAACTGGATCAGTCCCATCCCCCAGTCCCCTAGCTTAAAATTACAAAATAAAACTCTCCCTGGTGATTCACTCAGGCATTTGGATAAAGGTCACTCATTTTCTCTCCTTCAGAAGAGAATTTGATCTAAGGCACTCAGACCAGTACCTGAGTTCTTATGACAGTTTCACAGCAGGATCTCATCCTCAGAATTTCTCAAGCAGAATCCGATTTCCTAGAGACTGGAATCTCTTGCTGCATAAAACAGGAGTTCACTCTCTGGAAAGTGGTCAGGCAAGATACATTTATCAAACTGCCCTATTTTAGAGAATCTTAGTGAAGACATAATAAAAGATTGGTTCAGCACCCCATGAAGAGCAGCAGCTGCTCCCCAGTGGAACCTCATAAGGCAGCAAGGAGATTCTGAGCAGCCACTGATGGAATTCTATGGTGGACAAAATGAAATATCTCAAACAGTAATTATGACACTTATCCCTCAAGCAGAACTAGGTTCTTTAATGACTACAAGTTGCTAAGATACTAGGTCTGGACATGAACTGTAATCCGAAAGAAACATTTGCAAAAACAGATGCCTTGCAAAGCCCTGCTGGGTTGGGTGCAGTGTTACAGAGATAGAAGTGGCACAATTAAATCACAGACACTAATCATCTTTTGGAAGCTTTAATACCTAAGTAGTTATTAATTTTGACCTGACACACTATATACCTAATAATGTGTTTGGTACTACATAACATAAATCACATCCGTTTCCTTATGTTTCCTAAGAATTACTTATAATTTACAAAGTAACTGCCCCCATATTTATTAATTTTAATTACAGAACCAACATATTTCCAGCAAAAGATTTCATCCACAATTATAAAACTAAATATATTGCTGAGTAGAGGAAATGAAGTAGTATTTAATTACCAGCAATTGCTATAAGTAACTGTCAAGTGCTAACCATCACTGCTACAAATCTTATGGAAAATGGAAAAATGTATGTGTTACTGCTAATTTAATTTACTAAAGTTATTCCTTCGCACTCTGCTTAGAAGAGAGGATCGAATAACTATAGCAATTCCTTTACACACAAGAGGCTAGATGAGCACAACACCCCCAGCTTGCAGACTCAGAATTATTAACACTGTAGCTGAGAATAATAATTCATATAAAAAAGAAATATGTGCAGATGAAATCAATATAAATCTTTGATTAATTTCACCAATCACTTGAACAGTGAAACTCATCTTACAGAAAGTATAAGCTACTACCTATGTTAAAAATAATAACATGCTATTTCAGCATCAAAAATGGTAACAGCAAAAATAAAATCAGCAGCAACAGTGTTTGATTGCTTTAATTCTGATATTTAATTTCACGTAGGGTAGCAGACATTTGTGAGTCTATAAGGACAACTTCCTGACATTTCCCCTGGATTTTGAGAGAATACCTCGTGAGCTCTGTAAGTTTTCCTCTGGCACATTACCAGAAATACTAAACACGTAAGAAAGGAAATGAGTATCAACAACATTTCAGCCAATTTCAGAAGTTCAATAATACATGTGTTCCAAGTCCTAGCAGTCAATCACTCAGTCACATAATGCATCATAATGTTTCAGGAAAGCCTGTGTTTGCTTTTTGTGTTTCCATTATATGATGGACAGGAGAAACTGAGTGGAAATGAAGATATAAAGGGGATGCTGATCATATTATCTTAAATATTGTAACACAGAGGATGTCATCTGGAATTTAAGAGAGTGTAAAAAACAGGAACCAGATGGAAAGCATTGATAGATGTAACACATTTCTACCTCTATGTCACTGATTCAAAGACAGACATTCAACACGAGTGACTACTGAAGGCAGAAGCAATAATTCATCTTCATTTACACCATCTCAGGAATGCCTATGAAATTTTCTCACATTCTGGATGTCATGACTGGGCCCCTATTGCAAATATCCTAACTTAATAGGATGCAAGAACTGTAGGAAACAGAATTCTTTCCTCCAACAGATGTAGCATTTCCAAGCCAGGCAACAATCCTCAGATATACAAGCAAGTACATCATAATACATGGTATTTCATACAGATTTTCACTCCATGATGTTACTTACATAATTTCTTAAAAGCAGTTAAGAAGATATTTTTCTAGTTATACATCTGTCTTAGGTTTACATAGCAAGGCTTTGACAGCTGTGGGGCTGCAGGATTGGCCTGAGAAAAGCCCAGCACGGCCCAACATCAGATCAGATCAACAGGGACCCACCACTGCCAGAGATGAGCCATGAGCAGTGTTGGGTGTGCTCAGATTTAAGAAAGGAGAGCAAGAGAACGAGAGAAACAGTACTGCAACCACCAAGGTCAGTACTGCAGGAGAACAGCAGATGCTCCAGACAAAAAGCAGCAGTTCTTTGCAGCCTAGTAGAAGCCCAGAGGTGGAGTGGACTGTACCCCTGCAGAATACTGGCACCACACAGAGCAGATCTCCACATGCAGCCGTAGAGAAGCCCACAGTGCAGCAGTGAATGAGGCCTGAAGTAGGCACAGCCCATGGAGAGCTCCAGCAGAAGCAGTCCCAGGGTGGAGGTGCTGCCCATGGGGAGCAGCCTGTAGTAGGGCAGGAAGGCTGGGGACGTGCTGCCCATGGAGACCCATGTGGAGCAGTGCGCTCTTGAAAGATGGGCCCAGCAATATGGAGCCATGCTTGGAAAGCTGCAGCCTGTGGAAAGCCCACACAGTCACTCAATGTTACCTGGTCTCTAATGTATCTTATGACAAACTGACATTTTGATCATCATTGCAAAAAACTGTGCAAGAGCTCTGTTCATTAGCCAAAGCAGGATAAACAGCAGAGAACACCACTGGGTCTTCCTTGATTGTGGCAAAAATAGCAGGTTTATGAAACTTATCATACATCAGAGAATATGTCCTCATGCAGGAAACATTCTTGTTGTAGAGACTTTAGAGTCTAACAAAGCATCAGTGCAAACTGAAGGTCATATTCCACAAAGTATTCATAAATCCTCCCTCTCATTTTAACAAAATTTCCCTTTCTTCCAAATGGAGTATCAGACTCAGTAAAATGAGCTCATCTTGCAATTGTAGCATACTTGAATTAAGTTTATCCTTATACTAGGAAGAAAATCCTCTGCAAATTTTGCCTACTACAGTTGCTTTCTTAGAAAGGAATGGAGCTGGACATTAAAAATATTTCAAAATCATTATACATTAAATTTGTAAGATCTTAAGTTGATCAAGATTGATTTGTTACATTAAATAACCAGAAAGATCTGTGTATAAAGTTCTATTGAATTCTAGGCAGATACATACACAACACTCAACACCTGGAGTCTTGTGAAGCTGTGAATGGCAGCCAGTAGAAAATTTTCACAGCACCTGATATCTTCACAGCTGCCATTCTGAAGAATTTTAAAGCTGATTTACCTTTACACAAGGTAAATTAATTAAAGAGTTCTTTTTACATGATATAGATATGTTTCTCCCAATTGATTTCTGGACTGTTACAGACAGGGGTGTCAATTTTACATATTCTGATTCCTGACCTCAAACTCATTGCTTGTATTATATTTCTTGTTATAATCAATAGCATAATGAAAACATCATTTTCTTTAATATTGTTCTATGTGAAAGTTGTACAGGAAGGAAAGATGTATCTTCTCTTTTTATCAAATGTAGTAAACACCCTTCTAAATGAAGTCCACAAAATTTTTCAGAGAAGTTCCTGCTAAAGCTACAAGCTGCCAACAAAAATAAAAAAGGGGGGAGGGGAGGGAGGGGGAAGGGGAGAAGGATATAAGGAAAGCTCTAAGCACAGTTTCCCAGTGGATCACATCCAGTAATTTTCTAAACAATTGGAACTTCATTCTCCTGAGTTCAGGGTTATGATTTTCTCTTTGCAAGGTCCATATTCCTCATTTTCACAGTCTCAAACAGAACATGGTCACTACAGCCCAGACTGCCTCCAGTCTTAACTTTTTAAATAAGCTCCTCTTTGTCAGTGAGGACCAGGTCCATTAGTGCTTGTCCTCTGGTCAGTCTAACACCTTTACCAGGAAGTTATCCTCAGTGAACTTCAGGATTCTGCTGGACAGCTTGTAGCCCACCATGTTGCTTCCCTAGTGGACATCCAGGTGGCTGAAATCCGCTATCAAGATGAGAGCCTACAGTGTAACACTTCCTGCTGTTGGAGTAAGAAGGCCTCATCCACAAGCTCCCCCAGTCAGGCAGCCTGTAGCAGACCCTGACCAACAGATGTCCTTTATTGGTCCTGTTCCCGATTTTCACACATACTCTCAACCTGACTGCTGTTTCTCAGCAGTCATTCTACCTACCTCAATACAAAAGGCAACTCTTCCATCTTTCTTTCCCTGCCTGTATCTTCTGAAAACCTTCTAGACCTCAATCATCATTCTCCAGTCATGGGAATCATTCTGCCATGTTTCTATGATAGCAATTAGTTCATAGTTTTCTAATTGCACTGTCGTTTCCAGGTTCTGCTAATTTCTCAGGCTGCATTCATTGGTGTAGAGGCATTTCAGCTGAGCTATTAGCAGCATTACCTTCTCAGAAAAGCCCTCACAAGATTCTTTTGGGCAATTCAAAGGTTTTCCCTGCTGTTTTCTAAACTAACAGAGTTCCCTGGCCTTTCTCTGTAATGTAGAACTGCATCCCCTTCTCCCACTGAATCTACTTATTTTTCTGGTAATTACTCCAGCCACCTTGTTTCCCTGAACACTCTTGTTCCAGCTGCTCAGTTGTGTTTCATCTGATGCCTACATGCCCAACCTCTCCAAGGCCCATCTGAAGTCGTAGAACCCAAAGCCTTGATCATGAGAAAATCCACACAGCCAATCATTCACCTGATCCATTCTCCTCCTTCTTTCTGGGCTCCAGCTGCCAACTAGGAGGATGGAGGAGAGCAATGCTTGTGCTTTAATGTCTTCAGTGGCCTTCCAAGGGATGTAAAGTCTTTCATAGAATTTTTGGTTTCCTTGCCACGGCCTCCTGAGACCCAACTTGAATGAGAAGGAGTGGACAGTTATAATCCTGCTCTGTCAGATACAGTCATCTCTTCTTGTTGTCACTAATATGTGCCTCTGGCAGACAGCAAATGTCTCTGGAGGAATTATCTGCATGACAAATGGGAGCCTCAGTGCCTTTTAGCAAGGAGTCTCCAATTACTAAGTTTCTTTGAATTTTTTTCATGGTGCTAGTTCTAATTTGTTTCCTCAGCTGGACCTGCTTAATGTTGTTGTTTTTTTACTGTTACTTTCAACTTCTCATTTTCTCAGCCCTAGAGCCTTGTATCTGTTGCTCCTTAAGGGGACAATGGGGCTAGGGGAGAGATACTTCTTTCTGATCCAAGCAGGGATGAGAGCCCAGTTCCCCTCACTTTGTGTGTTATTATGGCCTGTCTCTTCAAAATGAGAAGCTGACTCTGTTTCTTCCCCTTACAGAGACTTAGGACACTGCTGTCAGTCAGCTCATTTCAGTTTGGAATGCCTCCTATCAATCTCCGCTTCTGGTTTCTGAATACTTCTCAATCTGGCAATTTCATCTCACTGCCTGGTCACCTGCTCAATAAGTTATCAAGCAAAGCACATTTGCACGCATAAAAACTGCTTCTGCACTGAGGCCCTTAGGGACTTCCAGATTCTGGAATTCCCCACAGTGGGATGTCTAGGACATACAGGACATCCTTGTCACCAAATCAGAGAAGAATGGAATTGATAATTAGATCACTCACTGGATAAGCAATTGGCTGGATGACACACTCAGAGAGTTGCAGTAAACAGCTCAGTGTCCAAGCAGAGAATGATTAGAGCAGTATTCCTCAAGGATCAGTACTGGTACCAGTGCTGTCTAACATCTTTGTAGGTAGCATAGACAGTGGGATCAAGTGCACCACCCTGCAAGTTTGCAGCCAACACCAAGCTGACTTTTGCAGTTGACACACTAGAGGGAAGGGATGCTATCCAAAAGGATCTGAGCAGGCTTGGGAGGTGGGCCTATGCCAACCTCATGAAGTTCAACAAGGCTAAGTGCAAGGTCCTGCACCCAGGCTGGGGCAATCCCAAGCACAGAGGAGATTGGGCTGAGAGCAGCCCTGAGGAAAAGGATATGAGGACATCAGTTGATGGAAGATTGAGCATGATCCCACAGTGTGCACTGGCAGCCCAGAAAGCCAACCATATCTTGGGTTGCATCAAGGAAAGAGTGACGAGCAGTCAAGGGAGGTGATTCTGTCCTCTACTCTGCTATCATTAGACCTCTCCTGGAATACTGCAAACAGCTCTGGTGCCCCAACAGAACAAAGACATCAAGCTCTTGGAGTGGATTAAGAGGAGGATCATGAAGATGATCAGAGGGCTGGAGCACCTCCTGTATGGGGACAGGATGAGAGAGCTGGGCTCTTCAGCCTGAAGATTAGAAGACACCAGGTGACCTTATATTGGCCTTCCAGTACATGAAGGGAGCCTACAGGAAAGCTGGGGAGAAACTTTTTATAAGGGCATGTAGCGACAGGATGAGTGGAAATGACTTTAAACTGTAAAAGAGTAGATTCAGACTAGATACTAGGAAGAAAGTCTTTACTGTGAAACTGGAACAGGTTGCCCAGAGAGGCTGCACTCTTGCTGGAAGCATTCAAAGCAAGTTGCCTGAGATTTTGAACAACCTGATCTAGTGGGAGGTTTTCCTGCTTATACCAGGAGGTTGGAACTAGATGATCTTAAAGATCCCTTCCAACACAAACCATTCTATGATTTTATGATTCTATGGGAAAGCCTTTAATACTTCAGGAGATTTGACTGGGTGCACATGTCAGCCTTTGAAGTTTGTCCTCCTCCAAGCTGAATTTGTGCTTTAGCTCAACCACTGCAGCAGTTGGTCAGCATATTTTCTTTAAGGTAGATCTACTACCAACCTTTACCAAAAGAGAAGAAAGCAGGCCACTCTGCATCCTGGCTGCTCAAACTGATGCCCCACACTCTGACTGATTTGCTGTGCTCCTGGCTACTCATGCTCCCGAGGGACTGCCTCTGTACAGAAGCAAGGGATGTTACGCCACTGCTCCTGCTCTGTCCCTTGCCTCACCAGCTGCTTTTCTCAGCAGCTCTCACAAGGCCTAGTGGTGCCTAGCTGTTCTTTGCGGCTGTCAGGATCTCCCTTGCCCACTGAAGAAATTCCCAGCTTAATTTGCAGAATGAGTCTGCACTGAAGCTGATCACCTCGCAGAAAACAGTGGAAGACACTGATTAGCACTTCCCTATACAAATCCTTCAAATACAATAGTGTGGGAATAGATTTCACAGTGCACATCTCCTACACTATTGTTTATATTCATGGGATTTAAAATCAAGTGGGTTTCTCTTCAATCTTGTGTCAGTAATCCACTACAGAAAATAAATCCTAGCACTCTATGTGCTAGGAATTCACTGTGAAAATGTTTGGGATAAACACCTTCTTGTGCAAGAATAGTATTTTTCTCACGGAAGAAATGTAATGAATCTATCTTCCAAAGTACATGTATTTAAGAGACAACACTGGACCATCTATTCTCCTACCAGACATGACAACATGGGAAAAAAAAAGAGAAAAAAACCTACAAAGCATTAGGAGGCTATACTTGTAAATAGTCCAAAACAGAAAAAAAAATTCAGAGAAATTCAGGGCACAGGGCACATCTATGTATCATAATTAACCAAGGTCAGCAGTTTGTCTGACCCATGCCTTGACCTACTTATGTGATAGGACTTCTGTGGTATTACACAGAAGTGGCTGTGACTGCTTTAGGCTGCAGCAAAGCCCCTCTTTGTGGGAGCTCCTGTTCCCTATAAGAGTAGGGTCACACCAGGGAAAACAAAGCATAGGGTATCCAGCACAATACAAGAATCAGCTTAATCAGCTGACTACCACACTATGTCAATGAGTTATTTGGATACAACAGGTTGATTGCATAACTGGAACAATAAAAAATGAGTGACATATATCCACCTGTTCTGAACTAGACTTTTCACTTTCAGACCGTTCAATTTCTGAATGGTCCTGTGTGAACCCAAGAGTTGGCCTCAGTGATTATTGTGAGTTCGTTCCAACTCAGGATATTCTATGTATCTGTGAATTTATAGATCTATGAATCTATGAAAATGAACAGGATTTCTAGCTACTAACAGCATTCAAATAGACACATTGTAATGTGTACTGATAGGTACTTGGGTGCATCTGCCTGGCTGTCTGACTGCACAAACATAATGAGATAAAATCTTCTGTTGCCTTTAAAGAAGGTAGAGTTCCATAAATAGATTTGTATGGTGCAGAACTGGCCAGGAAGAATGTGGCAGAATCATCATATGCTATGATTTTGAAATCAATAGGTGAATAAGCAGTGATTAATTAATTATTCGGGGAAATCATTAGCACATTCTTAATTTCAGTCAAGGTTGAAATTTCAGATAACAGTGGGAAGAAGCAAGCCCTAAATATCAGAACTGCTATATGACTTTATGAAACCAACATAAGCTTCAATTAAAAATCTTCCATATATATCATTTGGTGACATGTTATAACCAACAAGTGAAAAACACAAAACTCAGGAATAAATCCCTTAACTTTTTTCCATGGAGTTAATGACTCTTTCCAGATTAGCTGCAAGACAAAATGATATATTTTTATAAGCTAATTAAAAAATGTGTACAAAATAAATTATAATCATTCAACTCATCAACGGTTTTCACACCGTTAAAAAAAGTTCTTGGTGTATCTCCTGGATGTTCATGATCAATCCTATATAATGTGTGGACTTCTTCACCTTGTTTTGTGTATAACTAATTAAAACAGGTACATTTTCTAGTGGCATAAAACCACAAAATTTTTATTTGACCAGTCAACATGGATGACACTACAATCAAAATTTAATTGGAAAAAATAACCCAACAATTTATGTTTCTTTGTGTGTTGTTTTTTTTTTTTTTTTAAGTTGATATTTGTTGAGCTCATTTTTGCTAAAAATATTTGATATTGTTAAAACTCTTTTCATCATGTCATGTTCCCCCTAATAGAAACCTCCAGTTTTCTGTTTCTCCAAATAGGAAATCTCAGTGCATTCTTTTGCTGTCCTAATTTTACTTTCTTCCTTAAGTATTCTGATCCTTGGAACACATTTTCCAGCAAATAGTTTACATTGGCAGACATCAAATCAAACTTCAAATTCTGTATGGATTTTAAAATCTTTATGATTTTTGTAGTTTTGAAATAATAAAGAGGGATTCATTCTTTTTATGATAACCAGTTTTTATGAACTGGTTTGAGAGATCTTGAAAGGAACAACCACAATAATTTGCAGAAGTTTTGCTCAGTCTCAAGGAATAAAATGTTAGCTACAGCTCTTGTATTTTATATTCTCAAGATAGCTTTTGCATTTTGTTATTAAATTTCCTCGTACTTATGTTGTAGTAATTATAGCAGTGCCATAATTTACTGTCTTACCATTTTTACAGACTGTAACACATTGCAAGTAGTTATTATAAAGCTGTGGCTTTAGAATAGTCTTGAAGTTGTTCTGATTTATCTTATGCTATAGCAAGCCCTGATTGTTCCTGCATCAGGAAAGAGTTTGGCATCCACTTTTTTCCAATCTTGATTACTCATATGTACTCGGGGCTTGCAAGTTGAGGAATACTGCACTGGAAAATGCACTAGTGCAGTATTTTAAAACATTCCTAGATCTCTTAGTGTATGCCAATACCACTCTGAGTAACTGCTTATAGAAAGATGGGCAGACACACATTTTACAGTGGTAAAGACAAGGCTGGTGTATTTCACAAAGACTTTTCATTTTTAGTGAGCTATTCACTTTCTGTACTCATTTTATCTAATAGCTTAGCCACCTAACTCACTACTCTCTGGTAGTGAATTACTTTCCAGAAATAATAGGGAATTTCAAGTACCATCATGTTGCTAGTATTATCACTTGAAAATGTGGATCACCATCACCTCATCACCTCATCCTGGCTTGCTCATTAGTGGCACTCTGTATGGAAAACCACTAAAGATCATTACCGCTGTAGTCTAAAGCCAGTGTGCCAGCATAATGAAAAACAATTCAGCAGTTCCCTATGCTCTGTTAGTTGTGTTTGTCATAAATGAGTTGTGGAGATTTGAAGTGAATGATCCATATCATATTGAACCATCCTTTTTATCGCTGACAATTGAAGGTGACTGAAAAGCTGGGTCAGTGTCAGACTGTATCTAATTGGAAACCTTTCCTCATTAACGTTCGATGTTGACTTGTATTAGTTGATGAAATTAGGACCACAGTGGAATGGATTTTATTACACAGGATGAGCTGGTTGAGCTCTCTTCCATTACAGTGTTATTTTAACTCCATCCATGGCTGCTGAGAAAGGAATCCAGAATCAAGGGTGTTGTGAGTGATGCAGAATTAAAGGAAATTGAGTAAAAATGCCAGCATTGCTCCGGAAATTGAAACCATGTGCATATTTATGCTGCGTTTATTTCAGAAAATCTTTTGAGGAAATACTTCCTTATAGATCATCAGGGGTTATTTTGTGGTTTTGATTCAAAGTAGGAGAGAAAATTTTCCCAGGTAAAAGGGAAATGACAAACTGGAAAGATGACTGTGGGATGTAGAATATTTGTTTGCTGAAAAGCAGTAATATGGAAATAATTTTTCATATTTTAGATACTCAGTACTGGAATGCTGCAATGAGGTCACCCCACAGCCTCCTTTTCTCCAGGCTGAACAAGCCCAGCTCTCTCAGCCTGCCTTCATAGGAGAGGTGCTCCAGCCCTCTGATCATCTCTGTGGCCCTCCTTTGAACCCTCTCCAACAGCTCCATGTCTTTCTTGTGCTCAGGGTCCCAGGCTGGACACAGTACACCAGATGGGGTTGTGGGGCATCACAAGGGCATAGAGGGACAACACCCTCTCCCTGCTGGTCACATGATGAGTAATTTTCAATATCAAAGTAGCACTTAGAAATGGAAACTTGTTACAAAGAAATTGCTGAATTTCCACAAGATATTTAAAATAGCTACAGTGTCATATATGTTCTGAAATTTACAAGGAAAAAGAGAGGTAAGAGAAAGTAAAGTCAAAAAAAAAAAAAAAAAGGGAAAAAAAACAGATGTAGAAAGGATATGTGATAGAAAGATTACTCTGTAAAAAGATCTGAAGGATTCGGAAGCAAAAATAAACAGCTGATATGTGACCAGCAAAAGGGATTCCATACTTGGAATTGGAAAATTGACTACAATCCAAAGCAGAAACATTGACTTTACTAAGAATGCCAGTGTTTAATTAAGTTACTTGAAGAAACTGTTTTGGGAAATGCAGGTGCAGACACATCTGCTTTTGTTCTTTCTGCTTTTTAGACAATTCCAGCCTTCATTTGGATATGAATATATCTTATATTTTCACTCACAAACAGGATCAACTTGCTTGGCTTGCTCATATCCATAATTATTTTTTCCATATTTTACCTCCACTCGATTCTCATTACTGGAAAAACATCAGATGTGAAAGAGAAATCAAACAACAACCAAATATGTAAAGTTATGGTTAAATTCACATGGCTTTGTTCCTAATCTGTCACTCAATGACCTTCCTTCTGTGGTTTCGAGTAGTATTTAAGAAAAGTTCCAGATATTTTGTTGTCATCACTTGAAATTCATAGTGGGCACATTATTTGGCCACAGAATAAAATAGCATCATTAATTTAACAAATGAAAAAAATTTAATGTGTGCACTCTTAATTATAATGATTTGGATGACAAAGACATCAGCTAAAATGATGTGAGAAGGTCATTCTACCTACTTCAATACAAAGGGCAACTCTTCCATCTTTCTTTCCCTGCCTGTATCTTCTGAAATGTGATTTGTGACTTCAGAGTTCCTTTTCACATTAATATTGATATTTCATGTATTTAATTCCTATTATGCTAGGAGTTTGTGGCAGATTTTCCCTTTTTTTGGTACATAGGCAAAAGAAAAAACGTGACTAGTTGATGACACTGTGGAGTATGGCCCAAGCATGTCCTGATGAAGAAGGGAAGAGGTCATGCAAGACCAGAGAATGGGGCGGGGCAAGATCTGGTAGTCATTGTCTGGTCAATAACAAAAACTGCTCCTAGCCATGCAAGTCAGATAAGGCTATAGATGAGCCTCCACCACTCCATATACCTTATCTATGCCTAACTACATGTGGCCTAGTATTCAAGGAGCTGAGTTATGACCACTTGTTGTCAGGGTAGAGAGAAAATGCCACCTTTGGCAAAAATACAAAGATTATAAAACCATGTGACAATTAACGGTCCCTCATGTTTTTGGCAACTGAAAATGAAGTCTTAAGGAACCAGTGGAAGTTTCTCTGCTTTTTTGTAAAGCTGTGTGTTTTTCATACCCCTACTTAAACCTTAGTTTGTGTATCTTGTAACAGCTTACCTTGCCCCTCCATGCCTGTCATGGCAAGCCACGTGTAAAAGCCGTATAAAGCCAGAACACTGGAGGACAGGTTTTGGAGCTCTCCTCATTCAATCTGAAACCTTTCCGTTTGCAAGCCTCTACTCTTGACTCCATCTTAGAACAGACACATTGATGAGAAATGTCACATGAGCTTTCCCACCCTAATTTACCCTTACTTAGCCTAATTTATCTCCTCTCTGCCCCTAAATACAGATTAGTCATAGGCTAATACACTGTTTGCTTAGAATACGTGTGATTATAGATTGTATGTGCAACATCTTGCTCAGAATACATTTAATAAATTGTTTTGCTGCATCTGATCAGTGTGTAGTGACTTTCTTCTCACTGAGTGAAACAATCCAGAGAATGGGACAGGACAGCCACACACTAGATTAGGTTGCCCAGGTGGCATTCAAGGCCAGGTGAAGTGATCTCTGGGCAACCTGATCTAGTGCATGGAAACCCCACACATAGCAGAAGGATTAAAACTAAATCATCTTTGTTCCAACTTGAAACGTTCTATGATCTTATGACTGTATGCTTTGGCAGAGGTCACATTTTGACAGTTTCTAACAGTTTACACTCCAGAGTGCATAATCTGTGGATTATTAAAGGTCAGAAAAGAGGACATGCACAGACCAAAGCCCCATCAACGTATGTTTGCAATCAAGCAGATGGAAGATAGAAAGGATATGGAGTAGGAAGAGAAATTGAAATAGTTCCTTCCAATCTCAAAATATCTGCAAGATGGAAAAAACACTTCTCATGCAGCTTTACCAAGCTGTTACATTCATAACTCTGTTGAACAGATTCCAGTAACGTTCACAGTGAATGTGTATTGAGCTGACTTGTTGATATTTTCAGCACAAAGTATACCATTTGTGAGATTTTATTCATTTCTTGTTGGAGTTATTCTTCCTTTTCAAGAAGAGAAGTCTGTAGCCTTGTTTCTGTGAACCTGTTCTCACCCAGGGACAGTTATTATTCTAGCTGCTGTGCTTCTCTCCTGGGCACACAGGGTCAAAACTTTGAGGAATCTGTAAGAGGTAAGGCAGGAATTAGAAAAGTACATATAATAGATATAATAATCTGTGTCACACGTGTAGGTGCCACAGATGAAATAGTTACCATGGTGTTTTACAACCCCTCCCTTGGTTCATTAAGTTTTTTGTACCTTATGCAAGTTCAATCATCCAGACTTTAGAAAAATTTATACAAATGCAACTATTACAGGGAATATCTTTATGTTAAAGTCTTTACCTTTTAGTATATAATGTTGATTGAAGTCAAAGGGAGTCTGAGCAGCTGATTATTATATAAAAAGCAAGATAAATAAATAAATATTCTCTTCCTTGTAAAAGATAAATTTGTAAGAAAATAGTCCATTATTATGTGTATGACCAAACAAAAAAAGTGTACATAGAGCAGACCTTTGACAGCCAGGAACATCAAAGGAAAAAGTGCAGTGGATAAGGATGTGAGAACAAAATGTAATGACAGTGTGATTGTGAATGAGGTACTGTTTGCTCAATAACATTAGCCATCATTTAAATACTAAAGAAAGTACTCCCATTTTCAGCTTTAAGGCTAACACTGAGCATTGTAACAGCAATTTACGATCTAACCTACTTCTTTATGCAACTCACTTACCTGGAGCATCTTATTGACAAGTCTGATGTAGTCTGTTGTTACAGTAATTCACAGTTAAGAGAAGGATAAAAAATAATATTCCTGGTCTTTGGTTGTAAAATTAATAAAAGAATTGCTCACATTTATTTATTTATACTGAGATATTTATTGTTCAAAGATTCCCTTTTTCAATGGAATTGTAATGGAGTGTGTCTTTTTGCTCTTTTACTCAGGAATATATATTATCTCCTTATGTGATTGCTTTAATTTTACAGGGAAGAGGACCATATTACCATGATCCTTCTGTGGCTCATAAAGATTCAGCTGCTGTAAATCAAAGAAATGATGATATTATTGAAGAGAGAGGGAGCTACATGTAGCTTTTTTTTTTTTTTTTTTTTTTTTTTGACCTCTTCACAAGAATGTCAAGACTAGAACTTAATGAAATAAAAACTGTTTTGAGTGAATCCAAATGGGCCTGCCTCTGGAGAACTGTTCTGGGAAAACAATTTCAGCTGGCCTCTGAGAAGATTCACACCTAGGTCTCCAGTGTCAGAAGCCAATGCAGACTGTATTCACTAACTGGAGACCTTCTTATCACTTCTTATCTTAAAGCCAACTTCTGTGTCTGGCATTGCTTGTAGTGAAAATGTTTTAGAGACGGAAAGAGATCACTATGATTTTTCAATAAAAAAATGTTAATCTATCTAGGATCTTCCTGACCATAACTGAGACAGAGATTAACATTATTATTCACTCAAAACAGATCAAAGGATGCAGTTGATTATTTTCTTACTGTTATTTCTAATTATTGCTGTTTACATTCCTACATTCCTATATGTTGTATAAGATCTTCAATTAGAAAATTGTCTATCCTATTGTCAACTGAGATAACAATTGAGATTTACTTTTCTGATACAAATTTCCTGATAAATTTGGGCATTTTTTCTACAAACTAGTCCTAACTCAGCTGATAAGAGAACAAATTTACATAAATGATATTATTATTGCTTAACATCAGTTAAAATAAAAATTGTACACGAGTGATTTTGTTAGTCATTCAGAGAACTGAACTATTGAAACAGGTCTTAAAAGGAACTTTTTGTAAGGAAAACAATACCCTTTCACCAAAACAAATAAACAAAATACTTTGTCAGAACTTATGAGTTCTTAGTTACTGTGTGGTACTTGTACTCCCAAACTAATTATTGTAATGCAGATACCAATCTTCTTAATATTAAAGAAATGCAGTAACATGCAATTGTGTAAATATTTTTTAGTCCTTAAAGTATCTCCTCACATTTTAACAATTAAATTGAAATTTATTATTAAATTGAGAGTATTTAAACTTTTAAACACAATTAAAAGCCTATGAAAACTCCTGATCTCTCTTAAAGTGGGAATTACCTATTCTTCTTGAGTACTGTAAACTGTCTGAACTCCTCACCAGAGAAAACAGGCAGAATACATGTGACAATGGGTTTAGAATCATCTCCACATCCAGCTGCAGCAAAGTGTTCTCAAAGTCAGCCAGCCAGGTGATACTCTGTTTTCCCTATTGGTATGATCCAGCCCTTCCAGAAAACAATGCTGTAAACAATATTGCTGTGTATCTAGAGAAAATACCTACCAACATGTTTGAAAACCTAAGGGCAATAAGATAGAGATAACTGAAAAGATGTTAATTTATTTTAACAGATCCATTTTATTAACAAACTTTTTTTTTAAAATGTGTTTTTATGAATAGTGCAACAATAACATAAGCATATTTATAATTTATTTATTTATTTATTTATTTATTTATTTTTAATTGGCAAGCTCACAGTCTGTCCTCATTTGCTGTAGCTATTCAAACGCTCATTTATTACTACTATTAGCAGGAAGTGAGTTGTATAGTTATAAGCACACATATTTAGAGAACTAAATTGCCACCACATTAGAAATGCTATTAGCCTGTTTCAAAGGACAAAATCAGTATCTTGTGACTTATGTGCTCAATTTCTTTGTACTCTGAATGATCACTTACACAGAGAGCTCTTCATAGTGCATCTGCTGCTCTTAGAATTTGCCAGAAATATTCATCAAATACTTTTGTGTAACAATATATCCAAAATAGTGGTACAGCTAGGAATTCGTATAAGCAGAAGATTTTGCTAAGGCTATTGGTAAAACCTTGCTCATTTCTCTACAGAAACAGAATGAACCCCTAGAATCTGGATGTACTGTCCCTTCCTAGCTCCTGACTGCCTTAATAATCCTTCTGTTCCTTGTTGCATTTTTTTACCTTTCTGTATTCAGAAAACTAAGGCAGCATAGGCAGAGCCTAACATATGGTACATGGAACTCTGCCAGTGCTTTTCTTTTCTGATTCAAAACATCCTTCCTGCTCTCAAAATTTTTGGTCAGCCTTAACAGTCATTAGCAATCCTTAAGAATCCTTAACAATCAGTACATTAGATGATGAGTCTTCAAGTACAATCAAAAGCTATGTAGAAATTCAACAGCCACATTGTTATTTGTATTTATTTTTCTATATCAATAATTGAAATGAAGGAAATATGAAACAAACAAACAAACAAACAAACAAAAAACAAAGCATCTTAAGGTGATTCTTGAATCAGTTGTTAAACTGTCAACAACACTTAGGGTGCATAGAAGTATAATAGTAGGTTTAAAAAGGATGCTTTTTTTTCCTTCTGACATTGCCGAGCATTACAGGAAATGGGAGATGAAACTACAGCAGTGTGAGGACGATTGGAAAATGATTTCCTGATGTTTCATGGCCTCTGCTCTCAATGGCTGTAGGAAGTGGAATGGATGAAGGATCAGTAGGAAACCAGACCCGTGTATTCTATTTGGCTGGAAATCCAACTCTCTTTGAAATTACAGGGCTGAAATCTCATGGGGAAAAAGAAGGAAGTTGTATTAAAGATGAAGTAATGGTGGACCCAGATACTGAAAAGCCCTAGTATCAAACTGTTATTTAAGGAAGGAATGAAGGAGCAAAGGAACGAAGGAACAAAGAAGGAAGGAAAGAAAAGCAATACAGTCTTAGACGTGGATCTAGGGTTTCTATTTTATCACCACAAAAATAAAAATATTGTAAACATTAAAAAATAAAAATATGGAAGAATATTCCCTAGGCTAGTCTGTCCTAGACTTAACAAGGTAGGAATCACGGGTCAGATTTAGTGGTGCTGAAAATCTGTAACAAGGTCCCGGCATGATTCCTCTGGTTGTTAGCTACCTCTGCATCAGTCTGTAGCACTTATTTGTGGACCAAACTCACAGTCACAGCCACTCAGAATATTAATATGTAGGATTTCCAAGAACAGGGTGGAATAGGCACAGCATATTCCCGAGAAAGAAGACTAACCAAGAGTAACCCTGGCTTCTCCCCTTTCAGAGTCAAAGGACAGTAAAATGAGACCTAGAAATATGCCAAAAAATAAA
Source organism: Meleagris gallopavo (assembly GCF_905368555.1). Lineage (NCBI taxonomy): Eukaryota > Metazoa > Chordata > Aves > Galliformes > Phasianidae > Meleagris > Meleagris gallopavo. Next base: position 28,690,855 of record NC_139435.1, on the reverse strand, counting down.
GCTCTCAGATGGTATTTTGGCTGTGTCACTTTCCCCTGGCTTCTCAATGATGAGAACAGGCTTAAATGCAGCCAGGTCTATTTTTTTCCTAGCCAGAAAATAAAGGTCTCTAAGCTAAAATGTCACAATGCTTCTTATTTTCAATTTTCAGGTTATAGTCAAAAGCTGAGGCTGACATTTTAGTTTGAACTCTCTCAGTGTGAAGAAAACAAAGGAAAATCACAATAGTGTGAAGCATTAAGGACAAAGCATCCCGCAGTCTCCACTCTGCAGCTCCTGGGCTTTGGTTGCTCTCAACAGGGACTGGGCCGAGTGCCACCAAGAGCAAGCCTTTGGAGGATGCACCACCGTGCTTCCACAGAGCTGTGTGGGTGAAGAACACTGTGAGCTCCTGGCCTTTGACCACATGAACAGATGCTTCTCACTGCTGCGTCAGCTTCTTCCACTGTCAAAGGTTAATTTTCTTCCCATTGGAAATCACTGAAATTCCTCTCAATATGTCTCCCCAGATTATATACTGGACATTTCATTGAATTAATTTAAATGAAATCTTAGAAGCCATGAATACAATCATTTCTCCATCAGTTTTAGAGCATTATATATGATAAAGATCCTGATAAATACACTATTTTTTTGTCTATGAGGTAAACAATAAATGTATGTTAAGATTTCTTGAAGTTCTGACTTGTACACTTAGAGAACCATACTGGGTCCAATTTTTTTTTTTTTTTTTTTTTTTTTTTTTCAATTACATTACATTCCTGTAGGTATTACTTGCCTTTTTCATCCTCAGTAGGTTGAATCTTGCTCAAGTCTTTCACAGTTCTGTCATTTTCTGATAGTGGAAATGAAGGAGAGAGTTAACTCATGCATTCAAGCCTCCAGAAGAAGCACAGTTGTAAGTGCCACATTCATGCTGATAATCCAGGAAGTAAGCACAAGCAATTTAGAAAGGGTCAAAGGCATTATTTCTTAAAGTTAACAGCCTTCACTCTAAGACTGGGATGAGACATTGTGACTACTGTTCTTATTGCTGACTTATGCATCTTTGGGAAATGCTTTTAGAAAGTAAAGAGATTGCAATAATGAATGTTTACATTTTTGTGAAATATTTGTACTCATGTCACATGTTACTTGTGCCACTGTAATAGACAATAGCTGTTTATTTCACATTTTTTTTTAATGAGACTTCTGTCTGTTATACACTACTTAAGCTTCTCCTCTTTACCTCATTGGAAAATCCCATGCACTTTTTATTTCCATTGTCTTCCTCTTCTCTCCTCTCTTGCCCTCTCCTCTCTTCTTTTTTCTCTTTTCTTTTTTCCCAAAGTATATTTACATTACACATCAGGATCGTGTAAGTCAGATTATGTAACTGTAGAAAAACACTCAACAAAGAACTGAATGCTATAAAGTAAAGCACACCACAACATAGCCTTCTGTCATTTCCTTTTGCCATTGTGCTTTGTTATGGGGGGAAAAGAGAAGAATTGGAAAAGTGTTTCAAAGGTCACCAACACTTTTCCGATGTAGAATTTCCCCAGGTGAAATTATTTTAATTTACAAATTTGTAGAGATAAAAAAGGCCCTGCTGTGGAAACTACAATATTCACTGTAGCATGTGGTGCTGTTGAGCTATGCTATATTATAAAGCAAATTGAAATCTCACATTTCTAGGACCTTTCATTAGTGGGGGGAAAAATCATGTGAAGAGTTATAATGTAGTTAATGGTATTGCAGGGCTGATCTCACTAATTTTACCATTTTGTTATGTGTCTAGGTTATCACACTAATTAGTTTCACCTGGAATATCAGTCATCATAACAGAGGAGCTTCATGAATCCTTTTACTTGAGTTCTGAAGCTTCCTGTTTGACGGTTTCATATTCAGTAAAACTCATCTTACAAAACAAATTAAGAATTGACAATTGGATTTTCAACTAGTCACTTTGCTATAGGCATGCCATCAAAGGAAAAATAGCACAGCAGTACTGTTCAGTAGTCCTCAAATCCAAGTAAATAGGAAGTACATCCCAAAGGTCAAAAGAAAATCTAGAGTGTACAAAATACTCCTTTCCATTTGTTCTTTCTTTTTTCCTTTCTTTTGAGATTCATTTCACAGAACACTGTGATAGCTAATATCTCGTAACACATAACCAGACTTAAGTATAGATTTGTGTTTTACCAAGTTGTGTCATCAGCAGTGGGTAGCTGTGATAGTTGAAGGCATAGATTTCTGTTTTTCTTTGATATAAAGGCTAATGAAAGCATGTAACACTTATATAGAAAAAGAAAAAAAATATCTAAAATAAGAAAATAAACAGAAACTCTTTTTTTTTCCTTGTAATGAGTTTAATTATGTTCCCAAAAATATTTCAATAGACATTCATAATAGCAAGTAATTCAAAGAAATCTCACCACTTTAAGAAAATACTACAGATTTTACTCTGAAATTTAGAGAGATTTGATGTTTTAAAATTAATTCAGAAATTTCACCTCTTGGGAGCTTTCTTTTTCATAGTCTTCTCATTTTCTCTTTGTCCAGAGCTTAAAAGCTCAAAAGCAGACAGGCAACATTATGCAATAAACACAATATGAGTTATAATCTTAATATTATGTAGTCTTTACTGGCAGGGAGAATAATTTTTTTAAATATGTTATCTACATATACAAGATGTGTAGTACTACTTGGTAAATTCTATTTATAGTGACTCCATGTATCTAAAAAATATATGAATATTTATGAGGCAATGAAAAATAAAATGAAAAATGTTTAGTGGTTTGATCAATCTGGAAAATTCCACTTTATTGCTACATCTTTATTGAGGCCATCATGATATATGTTTGAGGACAAAGTATCCTGAGATAATGTACACCTGAACTAGATTTGTTAATGCAAATATGTTCTCTTAACTACTTTTCAGAGGCAGAAAATGGTGATTTTTCAAATCCCATTTTTAAACTTTCCTTCAGAATACTCACTTCCTTGAAATGGTTGAAGACACCCTTAGTATGTAACTTTCTACAGGTTCATTGTAGTTTTTTGTAATCAGTGTAATTGTATATAAGAATGTTCTCAGGACACAAAAGAATGCAATGAGGAAGGCTAAGGCCCATTTGGAATTAGATCTAGTGAGAGATGCCAAGGAAAACAAGAAAGGCTTATTTGAGTATTTCAGTACATTAATTGCAAAAGGAAGAGGAAAGAAAAAGTGCTGAATGAGGTGAGTTCCCTGGTAACAAAGGACTGAGAAGGCACACTGAATGCCTACTTTGCTTCAGTCTTTACTTCTAAGACTCCCCTTCAGTAATCCCAGACCCTGAAGATAAGAGAGTGTCTTAGGAATGGCAGACCTTAGTGAAGAAGGATCTGAACATAGATCATCTAGGCAAATAAGACACATACAAATCTTTGGGTCTCAAAGCATTGCAGCCACAAGTGATGAAGAGGCAGACGGAAGTGATTGCTAAGCCAGTATCTCTATCATATTTGAAAGGTTGCAGAGAACAGGAGAATTGCCTGAAGACTGGAAATAAGCCATTGTCACTGCAGTCTTCAATAAGGGCAAGGAGGGACTGAAAAACAACAGACCTGTCAGCCTCATCTCCATTCCTGAGAAGGTGATGAAACAACTTATTCTGGATGTCACACCCAAGCAACTGGAAGGAAAGATTATCGGGAGTACTCAACATGGATTCACCAGATGGAAATCATGCTTGACTGATCTGATATAGCCTTCTGTTATGTCATGACTGGCTAGATGAGGGAAGAGCAGTGGTTTTGTTTACAAAACCAGCTTTTGTAAACAAAAGCAAGGCTTTTGATCCTCTCTCCTATAACATCCTCATAGGAAAAACTTAGGAAGAGTTGGATAGAGACAAGAGGACAGTGAAGTGGATTGTGAATATGCTGATTGGCAGAGCTTGTAGTGTTGTGACCAGAAGTGCAGAGTCTAGTTGGAAGCTAGTAGCAGTGGTAACCCTCACAGGATTCTACCAGGTCTGGTTTTGTTTAACATATTAATTAATTGTGGGAATACAAGAAAAACTGTTCAGAGCAGAAGCTGTGGAGCAAGATATACAGCATGAGAACCAAGGACACCTCTAGAAGAAGAAAGAACGCCTCACGGCTCTGATTGGATAAGCGCCTGTGTGAACGGTTGAAGAGTGTTTTGTAGAATGCTCTGTTGACATGTAAAGGTGGATGGGAAAGTTGTAGAGGGTGGATAGGAAAACTAGAAAAAGAAAACTTGTGAAGGTATAAAATTATGTGAGAACTTGTAATAAACAATTTGGATAATTCACATCTGAGTCTGTGCATCAGACACTGCAATTAATGACCTGGGTAAAAGGACAGAGTGTACCCTTAGAAAGTTAGCTGATGATACAAAGCTGGGAAGAGTGGCTGCCACTCCAGAAGGATGTACTACCATTCAACAGGATGGACAGGATGGAGAGTTGGGTGGAGAAGAACCTGATGAGGTATAACAAGAGCAAGTGTAGCGTCCTACATCTGGGGAGGAAAAATTGCATTCACCAGCACAAGCTAAGGCGATAATCTACTAGAAAGGAGCTCTACAGGAAAGGACCAGCTGTCTTGGTTGACCACGAGCCAGCAGCATGCCCTTGAGGCTAAGAAGGTCAATGGTTATTGCACCGTGGAATGCAATAAATACAGCATGATCAATAGGTTGAGGAAGGTTATACTACTCTTCTACCCTATTCTGGTGGGGCCAGATCTGGAATACTGTGTCCTCAGTTCAAAAAGGACAGACAACTACTGGAATCCAGTGGAGTTCTAGAAAGATGATCATAGCCTGGAGTATCTTCCTTATGAGGAGAGACTGAGAAACTTGGGACTGTTTAGCCTGGAGAAAAGACTAAGAGAGTTCTTATCAGCACTTACAAATATCTGAAGGATGGGTATCAGATGGAGCCAGGCTCTTTTTGGTGGTGCCCAGTGATTGGGCAAGTTGCACTGAACACAAACTGGAACACAGAAAGTACCATACAAACATGAAAAATTTATTGTTGAGTGAGAGAGCATTGGAACAAGCTGTCCATAGAGGCTGAGTCTGTCTCCTTTGCAAATGCTCAAAATTTGCCTAGATGTTTTCTTATCTAACGTTTCACTAGATGAACCCAGAGGTTCCTTTCAACCCCTACACTTCTGTGATTCCTTGTCCACTTTTTTACACATACAGAAAGGAAGAAAAAGATTTTCTCAGCTAGAGAAAACAATGAAAGAAACAAAACTTCTGGTGAATTCCTAGTGATCAAACTCTCAGAATGAAAGGGACAGGTGCCAAATGAGGATTAAAAAAAAATTATTGTAAAACAAAGGCAAGGGAAAAAAATGCAGAAAGGACAGCATACAGCTAGCTATCTGAATTCTTCATTTATATAATTTTATGCACAGAGAAAAGAATCAAAAATAATTTTTGGTTTGTGTTCTTAATGGAGGTTCATAATTGAGAACAGTAGCGCTGGTTTTGCAAGTCTGACAATTTTAGTAAAACACTCAGTATTTCACCTATCACATAGAAATCATTACACTAAAGAAAAAGCTGGCTGTTGTGTTATGTACAACTGTTCTTCTGCAGGAAGGTCCTATTAAAAAAAATATATAAAAAAATAAACATCACTGTTTATTTATCAGTGTTTAAATCACTGATGATTTAAGCTTCTTCAGGCTTGGGAGATCATAAGATCAGTATTCTCTCTGGGCTAAAATATTTGGTTGTACTTATACAACGAAGTAGGAAGTCATTCCTTTAAGCACATATTCCAAGATGTGGACTTCCAAAGCTAGTAATTTTGTTCTGAACGTATTGTATGCCGTGTAAATGGATGGTATTTGTCCACCCAACTGTGCAACTAAAACTGTGGCCTTCCTTTTCTAGAACTGGCGTGGAGCCAAGTCAATGAAAACAGGAATAAGGGAGCTGGAAGTAATAACAAATCAACAGCAGTTCTCTCCCTAAATGACTTCTGGGTTTTCAGCTGTCTATCGGTCCTTACTTTGGAGGTTTTGCAGTTTCCTGTGAATAAATTACACTGAAGAAAAATGTATATTTTTGCCCTTTGGAAGTTAAAATCTTTATCTGTTTAGAGCTGTGAATGCTAACTTCAGAACTGCTCTTCAAATAAGTGCTTCAGTATGTTAATATATCTTTTATTGTCAAGTTTTGTGAAACTGGGGACATGGATGGTTGATAGTCCAAATATTTTTATATAAGGTGGAAAAAATTGAAAGAATTTATGCAAGTGTGGACAGTTAGTCTTATTTCTCAACTCTGTGGAAGAATATTCTGCTTGGATGGTTGGTAGGATATGTAGTACTTAAACTCAAGTCAACAAAGATAGATGTCTATCTTTACAAAAGAAGAAAAAGAAACTGAAAAATTACTTTGCTTTTTCTTAAGAAGGACTATCCTCAAAAGCTACTCAATGTCCCTTACCCTCAGGAGACTGACAGCATACTGCTGAATCAGCCCCTAATTGCTTTGTTAGATTATTTAATTAACTCTGAACAAACACTCTTAGGGAATGCAGGAAAGGATATTTAACCAATCTCCCTCAAAGTGAAAACCTTGACTGGTGAAAGCTGAGAAGAGAGACAAAAATGGCCCCATATGAAATTATGCTGTAAATACTTTGCAGCATAAGATATACCAAACGTAATATTTAATTAGCAAAAATGCTATTTCATCCCTCCATTTTTAGATGACTTTTCAAAATCTATGTGTAAAATCTGTTTTCCTTGGGACCCACCAGAGTCAGTGGCATTGCTTTTCTGCTTTTTATTACTTCCATTTACTACAAGTTGCTTTGAGCAACAGGTGTAGCTGCTGAAGAAGAGATGATACTACAAATATTAGCAAGATTCAGATCTTTTTTTGTTTGTTTGTTTGTTTTTTCCAAGGGACTTCTTAGTATAGCAATAGCTTTTCAAATAACAGAAATGCATTCAAAAATATCTGAAAACATTATACAGAATGAGGTGGTATGACATTTAGGGTGATTCCAGTTATGACACAAAGAAAAGAGGAATAACGTACAATTGAATTCTATCATGCAAAAGGCTTTTTTCAGACTGTGCTGAACACCAGCTTAATCTGTGAACTTCAGCAAACAGAATATCCTTTAGCACTGTTTAGTTCTGAGTCTTAATGCAAACTCAACAGAAAGGCTGTTTCAGATTCAAGGCTTGGAGAAAAAGAGACAAAAATCCAGGCTAAGAGATGGAGTGATGTAATTTACCACATCTGAGCAGCCTCGTATTTCATTGAGGAAAGTGTTTAAGATTTTCAATCCAGTTTTTGATGGTTTTGGCAAAGACCTTGGAAACTGCTTCTTAATTTAGGAATGAATAAAATAAATATGATATCATACTACCTATGAAAGCTACTGTAGGATATTTTATTGGATATGGCTGGTACAGCTGATGTAGTTACCAAGTACTGATGTCCATGCAGGAATGAAGCCCTATGTAATCTCAAAGTTTGTACAGCTGCATCTTTTTGGTAGTTCATGACATAACATGCCTGGGAAATTGTAATATCCAACATATGAATCTTGTTTGAATGTTTTGATTTAGGTATTAGCTATATCACAAATGGCTAATGCAATCATGCAGAGCACACTTTGAAATACAAAGTCCAAAATTGTTTTACTACTCCTTTCTTCTGGATTCTCTTTGCCTTCACATTTCACTGTAGAAGCCAAAAATGTCAGTATTCGACATACATGAGATGTGCTCATTGTCACATGATTTTAAGAGATGTGCTTTCATTGTAGTATTTTTAATTTATTTTATAGAAATGTGAATAGTATCCTCAATTTGGAATTGTCTGAAAACATTAGGAAATCAAGGGAAAAAACTTGTGTTATTAAGAACTAACCTTCCTCAACTGATTGTACAGGCATGAAAAAAATTTCATGAAGTTTTATTTCCACAGGTACTGTTTCCAGACAATGGCATTACAAGAAAGCGAGTATATTAGGAAGTTCTGAATCTTTATATCAATGCTCCTGACTTCACCACCATTTTCTGTTTCTATTGATAATCCAAGTACCTCAGATAACCTCATTTCTTATGAAATTCCTCAGATAAATCTGTTATTCTTAAAACATAACCACTTTTTTACAGTTTCAGTGGTTAGAACCACTGTCTTACCTATCAGCCAAAAATCTGTTGGAAACCAATCTCAGTAACTAGACAGAATCCAGTAGAAAGTGATCACAACATCCATTGTGAAATATGTTTATCCTCCCATGAAGATTCTCTTTCTATTGAACTCAGATGTTGTAGATGCCAACCATTACAGAAGCAGCTGAGTTGTGCTTATGTTAATCAGTAGATGGCCAGGCATTGTGGTGAATGTCTTTCCTTTGTACATTCAAAAACAAGCAGAAAAATAGCAAATATGTTGTTGGAAGTTTCTTGATGTCCAGTCATGGCTACAGGCTCAATTAGGCCACTATGAGAAGTCTTTGTGAGAAAACTGATATGGCAGTTCAGCATCAAGACTATTGGTATTTTTGCCACGGAGTACAAATTAAAGCAGCCTAAATATTACCTTAATTGCTGACGGATCATCTATGGACTTGTAATTTCCAGCCAAATTCTAACAGTCTACTTACTAAGCCTGGAAATGGTGAAAGGTAACAGAAATTTTTTTGAAGTTTGCAATGACAGTTGATAAGCTGTTTGCTTGTGGAAAGATTTTTGACACATTGCAGTTTACAAGAAAAGTTTACATAATAAAGTAAAATGCTGCTGTAGTAATTGACTGTAGCGTAAATATAATTTCCTAATGTGTTCCATGTTTCTGCCAACCTTATTTTTCTGGCTGGCATTATACTTTATTGGCCATTAGAATAAAATATGGAGAGTGTCCTTTTTTACTTCAGGCAGAAAGGTATTTCAAGTTTTACTGTATAAATCTGTGATATCCTAGTGCTTCTTCTCTGCTGCAGCTCAGTCATCTGAATAAGAAATAAGCTTATGCTCATGTTAGAGCTCAACTAGCAATGAATTTCACTTTATTGTGATATTTACGAAAGTTTTTAAAACTGTGGTTAAGCAGAAACTTTCCATGTGGCTTCAGCCACCAGTTCTTGAGGAGGAGAGCTTTAAAGACTGCAGAGTTTTACATTCTTTTCTGATATCTCATCTTCTTCCGTCAGCCGTTTTACTGAGTCCTTTGTATCACAATGTCTGTGAAATATATTTTTCATTTATTCATTTGCTTTTTTAAGAAAGTGTCTCCATGTTATGTGTAAGATTAGCAAGATTAGCAGCCAGAAGCAAAAAGCCCTAGGCAGAATTTCCAAGCCATTGCAAGTATACCAATTATTACTAGTGATAAGTAGCTATGAGGGTTGTTATTTGACCTTATCCAGTTCTAGCCAGACCTCTTAAGGAATAGTTTGTAAACAGTTCCCTTGCTGAGGACTGTTTTTTGGGAGTGACAGGAAACTGTGGACTTTGAACAGTTTTCCAATGCTGCCTTCCTCAACCTCAGCTCCCTTTACAGGAAGAAATTAAATTTGAGAGAGAGATAGAAGTCTTTAGTGTGGTAGAAAAACAAACTGTGTTTGGTTAATAACACGTAAGTGCAGCAGAGGTTTCTGCATTTTCTTAAACTTGATGAGATCTTCTTAACAGGCAGTAAGAGTCAAAAGTATCTTCCAGGACAAGAAATTCCGGATTATAATTTGCATTTGGAGAGGAAAAGTTCTGGTAATCTAATGTCTGAGAAAAGAAATGAATAAGCTTGGATTACATAATTATTTTCTCCCAATAGCTCTCTTATTTGTAACACAAACAGATAGTCCTGAAAAATCTCTTTTCCTGATCTCCATCTTTTAGTGTAGCTGTCTTCATTACTGGGTTGCATCCTTCTCATTCTTATATGATCTCTCTGTTCCTCATATATACTGTACATCTGCTTGCAGCTGAGTAGCGCTAGAATGCATGAGTCTAATCTTCCCAGGAGCCATGTGATTAAAAAAAAATTTCCAGTGAGCTCTAAGCTTCAAATGAGAATCTCTGTGTTTTGAAGAGTGTATACAGAATCCCAGCATTCTGTATTTTAATTGTCTGGATTTAATGCATTTCTTACATCTTTTTCTGTTTTTATACGAAAATACAGTCACTGTTGTGTTTTGTGCATGACTTAGCCATGTCTGGTGGGGGAAAAAGATCACAGAATTTAGAATTCACTCTCTTTTAGCTTTGTTGTATTTGTAATGCTAATAAAGGTAGAATTCATGTCTGTAAATCAAAGGTGTGGATATAATTTTGAATGAATAAAAATCCAAAAGTTCTGGAGTGCTTTAGCAAAATCTAATACTTTTTCAGGAGTAAACACATAAAGTGATATAACCCTAAACTGATAACTACAGAATACAAAATAGTTAAGAATAGCAAGAAAGAATCTGCAACAACCAGTAATTTTCTTTTTAGAGAAGACAGAAGGTCTAAATGGCAGTGATCTAGAATGTGGAAACAGCAAGCACAACAGCAAAATATTTCAATTGTGTCAGAGAGGTGGGGTGTCGAGGTTGATAATCCCAGAGGAACAACTTGTTGTCTTTTGAGTGATCTCTTCTGAGTTCACTCTTCACCATAAACATAGTTTGGTGAGTCATGACAACTGACACCTCCAAATCAAAGGATGTCACTGCAGGCAGTCAGTAACGTCAAAGAAATCTTTTGCAATCTTATGAAAAAGATAGCTGAGCATGCACAGTAAGTAATTTTCTGGGCTATAAAACAGCATGAAACAAACAGCAAAAGAGTGGTTTCCACTAGCTGATTACTGGGAGCAGACACAGAGACTAAAATTTTGAATACATACTTTTCTCCCCTAAATCCTGTGGGATGCATTGCAGAGAAATGGAAAATATTTACTTGTTGCAAAAATATTTTCCCAAGAGTGAAAATCCTATGTGTTTCAAGCCTGTTTTATTCCCAAGCATTTAAATGCAGTCCAGTTTTTTTCTATTTTAAGGAAGCAAGTAAAATATCTCTAATACTCAAAAATAAATGCATCCAAAGGTTCACCTTGCTTCCATGGAGCTCATTCCAGTTTCCAGTTACCAACAGATTTCAGATTCTAAATGATCCCAAGTGAGAAACTCACCTGAAACACATTTTTAATTTTGTATGTTTTTTAAAATGTTTGGAAAATAGAAACTGAAACCTCGACTGGAACAGCAATAAAAAGGAAACAGCAGAAATACAGATCCATAATAATGAGCAGTAAAAATATTCATAATGCTAGTGATAGTGCAAGCATTACTGATAGCAGTAAGGAATGAGATATTACATAGCTGAAAAGACAGCTGTTATATCATGAGGATATTTTAAAGGAGGAGATATGTATCTCCTTCTTACAAGAATATGCACAGAAAGTGGAACTCTTCATGTTAAGGGCCAAATGAAAGTAGTCAGGGACCCTGCCTTTCATTTACAACATCTTCCTCTTGGGGTAATTAATAGTGACTTCACTTCCTTAACCAGTGGGCAACTACCATTAATGCAGAATATCACATACTTTAAACAAAATCATTGTTCAAGTGATTTCAGTTTAATTCCATTAATGATAACTAGCTATACCCCTGGATCTAGCCATTTGTAGATGTGCTCTTTTCCAAATATGACTCCAAATTAGCTGCAATTGTTATTCTTCAGTCTCCTTAGTGTGTTTTTCCTTTCATGATTTGCATAATTACTTATTTCAAAAAAGGCAGGTGGGTGCAGGTGAAATCATATTATTTGTTATTTAAACTTTTCAGAAATCTCTGCCTGAAGATACTTGCTGTAGCATTACAGTACACCAGAGCCTAACTGAAGAAAACATCTGAAGCCACAAGTCTTTTAAAATAATTTATATTCCTGACAGAAATATAGTCAGAAATACATGAAGATTCTACCTCCCATTTAACTATCTAATAAAAAAATGTGTATTCTGGAAGGAAAAAAACGCAATGGATCTGAAGCTGTAAAGGCACAAAAAGCTTCTGAACCAATAATTATTTATGATTGAATATTTGTGTGATGGATAAATAGATGAAAAATATGTAAAGGAAAAGATCTACCATTTCAGATCAAGCGCTCCTCTTACTCTTAAGAAAGTCTGCAAGAAAATAATTCTGAAGCATATAATGGATTTCTTCGTGTCTGTTGCAAGTTATAATATTGTATTTAAATGCTGAAACAACAAAACTGATTTATTAGTTTAAGACTGTAGTGGGGAGACAGTAAAAAGAATATTTCTTAAAGTTTCTTCTTATGAAATGGTGGAGAGAGTTAAGTAATTTTAAAAGTGTTGGAAGCAGCATTTGAAGCAGCTCCCAAAGCTGCATTTTGTCCCTAGGTGTATGTGCTTGCAACAAACACAAAAATAGCAGAGTGAAGATAATGAGAAGCACGTATGATAACAGGACTAGAACGTGAGATGGGAGCAAAATTACCATTTGCTGGGCACAGGGGTTCTTAGGTTTTAAAGTGCCTTGCGTATACATTCTGTTGCAGCTGACAAGTCATTGTGAATGTCCACAGGGTTTTTTTCACTGTATTGTTCATTTGCAAAATACTTTTATCTAGCAAATTCAATAAAGAAACAAGGGAAACATTTTTCCCTTGAGGTCTGGATTAGTTCTTCCTACAGCTCAAGGATTGTCTTTTATATTTTCTTTCTTTTGGACCTGGAAGAAGAGTGCCAATACTGAGAACTTCATTGAAAAAAATACTTGTACAGTAGAACAAATTACAAAAATAAGAACAAACAAACAAACAAAAAAAAAAAAAAACAACTAATTTTAAAAAATAGTAGGATTGTATTCAAAAACTCTCCACCCTATGTGGAGATTTTTTTGATTCCTATGTGGAATCAAAAAAAAGGAAGAATTCTCTTTCCTGTGGACTAGGCCCCTGATTTTTCTCCAAGTGCAAGTATAGTTGGTTCTAATGGGAAAGAGAGTCTGGTCAAAATGTCTTCATGGCTTTTCAAATTAGACATACTCTGTGAAAGGTAATATAAAGAGGGACAACTTTACTTCAAGACTTCAAGAGAATCAGGCCTGTAGCATTATCACCTCCTCTCCATCACTGATTAACTCACACCCATGTCCCAAAATGTCACTTCTGCTACCGATATTTGGGGACACTGAAAAGACAGTTACCTGTGTCAGATGTGCATCCTAAGAGCATATCCCCAGAAAAAAATACTCTACCTTGTCTAATTAAAGCATGAGTAATAGCCGTTAATAACTCAGAAAAATTATCTTAAGCAAATGGAATAACATCTCCCTAAGATATTTGTATATCTGTGGTAGAGGAGAGCTGTTCTTCTTTTGAAAGCAGACAAATAAAAGCTTTTTACACAGCCTGTTTGGTGGCACACGCCTCATTTTTTTGTTTTTCATTTCCAAAAGTTCCTGCTGTTCATGTAATTATTTACACATGGAGAAAGTATATTTGTCCCCACTCACAAAATATTTTTAAGCAATAATTTCTAAACATCAACAATTCTCATGATACTCTCTCTATTCAAGTAGTACTTATTATACCTTCAGCTTCCACTTCTAAATACACTTCTAGAGAGATGGATTGGTGGGATCCCAGTTTCATTTTTGCTCCCATCTAATTCCCTTTTCCAACTCCTACACTTTAACAGAAAGTTGGAGATAGCCCTCAACAGTCATCTTTAGTTTTGTTCTAGAGGGATTTGTCACACAGCTGGAGTAGACATGAAAATACACACAGAGGAGAGGAAAACAACACTTCGGCACCCTCATGCACAAAGATAAGACAGCATTTCTGTACATTCCTGCCTCAGCATTTAGTAATTCGTGTGCAGCAGAAACCCAAAATATCTAGCAGTGTTTAAACATTTGCTAGGAATGCAGAAGCAAGTCTTTCATCAGCAGAAAAATTTCTTGTTTGGGCAGTGTTTCCTGTGTCATGTAATCCAGTTATGTTTATGTTTTTTTAATTATTAGGGTAGGTAAGTAAATGGTCTTATTAATTTGACAATTACTTAATTTTCTCTTTACTGCTGTTTCTGTTTTTTTGCTAAAATGGGGGGGAAAATCAACTTAACATTAAATAGTCATTTAGTCTACACAATAAAGAATGACTGAAAAAAAATGCATGATCTAATTGACTAGAGTGTAAAACACCAGGATTCAACACTCAGAGCTTATTAGCCTGTTCTTTTAATTAACATTATGTTTGGATTTTTTTTACAAAAAGTACTATATTTTTTATAAAATTGCATTCTTCTATTCAGACTTCGCATTATTTGAACTGTACCAGAAGATGTTCATTTAGAACAAGCAGTTTTGATCACAAATCTGCACTTATTCACTGCCATGTCTATTGATTAAACAGGATACTTTCCCTCTTGTTAGAATGAAGTTATAGTTCAAAGGTCTTGCAAAAACATCCACCATAAGGAATTGAAAAAGCAAATGTGTTGTGCACTACAGCCTCCTGAGCATTACACAGTCAGAAGCTTCTGTGAGGTTTATTGTTGAAAAAAAAAAATAAAGTGTGTGCAGTATGTGCTATAGTTGAAATTTAAGAAAAGTTCAAAAAAAGACGTTAGAAGACAAATGTGCAGCTTGACAAATATCGAGAAATCCACAGACAGGTCACCATTTGTTTATTTATTTAAACATATCATGATTAGTTTCATCCAGAATCTGCAACTCAAAAGTGAAATCTTTGTCTTATATCTTCTAACAAAACCAAAAACCTTTGCACTCTATTAAAGAAAACCAATCAAAAAATGCTGTAGAAATGAGTCCCACAGACCTGTTAGATGAAGTAGGGATCTCTCTGATGGTCTTTGTGTACGAATTTCAGTAAAGATGCACATGGATTTTTGCAGAAGGACAAAATACAGTATTTTTCTCCATTTTGATGGAATGTTTGGGTTCTTGGACTTTTTTTCTTTTTTCTTTTTTTATTTCCTGAAGCTTTTGTGATTTAATAGTTCTCCAAAGCTCTCGGTGATAATTCCTCCTATGGCAAGGATTCCAAAAATTCCATTTTTGGAATCCAAATGTCTATTGAGCCTCTGATAGAAAACACAGAACAATAAAATAAAACAAAGGTTTGCACTCAGAGCAGTCAAAGGGTCTAAAAGCATTTCAAAAACAAATGAATTCTCACAGCATCTTAGCAAGCTGAGTAAGAATAGAGGATGGTAATACGATTATTGTCCTCATCTTGCTAGCACGGATACGAAGATAGGGAAATTGAATAGTCCTCCATGCCTGTGGCACAGACTTAAGAGAAACCAGATCTCCTGACTCCTTGTTCTAACTATTAACTTAAAGCATTGCTAGTGGTTAACCAAATTTTGCTAGCCTCTAAACATTACAAAATCTCTCCTGAGATATCATATAGCAACTAGAAGACTAGGGTAGGATCCAAAATCCATTAAAGTTAATGAGAATTCTTTTCTAGAATAAACACACTGAAGACTGAAGAATTTCCCAAGCCTTAATCAACCCTAACACTATAAAAATGAACTCGATTTTGCCACTTCCTGCGACCGTACCAGAAAGTAGTTTAATATTGTCTCTCTTGCAGCATTTTGGAATCACTTTTCTAAGCTTTGGCCAGTGCAAAATAAGAGTTCTCAGAAGCGTTCATGCCCTCCAATCTAGCAAGCCAAGTCCTCTGACAGTGCTGTGGGTGTGCAGCTGTGCAGCTGTTGTGCAGGGAGACTGCAGGCCATAAGAGATCCCTTTTTCTGCATTATTTTTGAAAAAGAAGAAAAAATGTGTATAGTTGCTTATATGTAGCATATGTATTTGTATATTTTATGCCAGCTTCTCACTTCCAAAACAGTCACTGAGTAATGCCCTTTAAGAGAGCTAAGAGGATGTCGCAATTAAGGAGAAAAAAAATCAGCTAATTTCAGAATCCAATCAGCTCTGTTCTACACTGTTCACTTTTTAGTATCTACCTCTTGTTTGCTTGGGCTTTTCTTGTATTCTAACTCTCTCTGTGTAACAGAGTAACACGAACCCAGCTCAGAGGTAAGAGTGCCACCTATTGAGTCCATCCTAACATTTGTAATCCTCTACAAGGAAAACAAAAGCTTACACACAATTTCTTATGACACATATCCACAGTAAAAAAAGAAAGGAAAAAAAAAAGAAAAAAAAAAAGACAAGCAGTATCTTCCCGACTGGACCCAAACTTAAGTATTTAGAGAAAAAAATATTTACGAGAAAGGAACAGGGTCTCCTTAACCAATATCAACATTCAATTGGAGAAGGGAAAGGGGAAAAGGGAAAAGAGAAAAGGGAAAAGGGGAAATAGAGGAAGGGGAAGGGAAAAGGGGAAATAGAGGAAGGGGAAGGGGAAGGGAAAGAGGAAGAGGAAGGGGAAGAGGAAGGGGAAGGGGAAGGAGAAGAGGAAGAGGAAGAGGAAGACGAAGACGAAGAGGAGGAGCAGGAGGAGGAGGAAGATGGGGAGCAGGAGGGGGAGGGGCTGGTGGAGGAAGAGGGAGAGGGGCTGGTGGAGGAAGAGGGGGAGCGGAGGAGCATGGGGGAGTGTAGAGGAATGGAGAGGAGGGGTGAGGAGGGGAAAGGAGGGGGGGGCAGGGGAGGGTTGGCAGGGGAAGGAGAAGGGGAAAGGGTAGGGGAGAGGGAAGGGGAAAGGGAAGGGGAAAATCAAGACACAGAAAAAGGTCATGTGCTTACAGTGAAAAAAAGTGGCTTCATGAAAGGAGCAGTTTGCTTAGAATATTTTAGTTCTAGTTCAGGGTAAGTTTCTCTCCTGACATGACCCAGAAAGGATTTTTTCCTCTCATCATATTGGTTAGTCATTATACTAATTAAATACTTTACTAAGCCAGGGTGTGCTAGATGGCACTTTGGAAACACTTCAAACAGTACTGAGTAATATGAAAGCTGAATATAAGGCAGCCACATTATAGGGTCGTATTACAGAATGAAGTAGCTTTTCATTTTTTGGTGGTAAAATTGCAAAGACAGTGCATATTTTTAAAAATTGCTAGAATCTCTAAAAAGTAAAGAAAAACAAAAAGACTTATAAGAACACTGATGATTTTTCCACTATGTTACACTTGCCTATGAGTTGCAATTTCCTGGCAGCTGAAGCAATGATGACATATGAGAAACGTATATTTTTAGAAGAGTTGTATTATGGTTGAATTGGGTGTATATACTGAGTTTAATCAGGAGAAATAGTACCCATATTATATGCTTCACATAATAGGCATTAGCTAAACAAACGAACCATTTCCTGAAATATGCAGAAAAATAATCAGGCAAGAAAATTATCAGAAATTCCATCAGTACATGAATACTTATCTCCTCAGACCAGGGAATAAATATGTGTACTTCGATCTGACTTTCCTTTAAAAGCTTCTTTGTCTCCTTTACTTTCCTGAACCGTGGTGCAATATTGTTTACTGTTGGTTCAAGGCAAAGTTTATGGAATAAGGACAAAAAAGCCTCAAACCCAATCCTGATCATCCTTTAGGATCAGTCTCTCTCTAAGAGCGATGGTGTGCAAGAAATGACAATGGGGGCAATTCTGGTAATGTTATTCTAGTTCCAGTGTGAATATATATTCAGTGAAATAAATAAATGCGGAGTGGGGAGGGGAGCAGAAGAGCTGGGAGAAAACATGCAAATAATTATTGCACCCAAATGACTGCAGTGATGATTTGATAGCCCCATAGTGAGCAGACAAACATGAACGGCTGTCACAAACTACAACATCTGGAATATCCTGGCGGAAGGTTGAGCTCTCCTCAGTATGCAAAAATGTGTGAGTGACAGAGAGCTATTTTTCTCCAATCCAGAAATGTCTTTTCCTCAGTGCTGCTTAAACTAGTCTGCTAGCATTTCTAGAACAGTGAATTTGGCCAGCGAGCCGTGCAGACAAAAATCCCCAAAGCCTAATCAGTAAGCCTTGTCTACATATGCTTATTTTATTCACCCTTCAGGAGTCAGACTTCTCCGACTTCCCAGCCAGGAGAACACCTTTTCATGTGCTATTTTGATGCCAATACAGTAATTTATTCTATGAATTAAAGACCTCACAAGTAAGATTAATTCCCACAGCCTTATTTACTTCTCAGACAAGGTCTGAGACTCCTATACATAGGCATGAAAATCTAACTTCATGGGAATTCCTGAAATAACTCAGAGTACGTGCCTGAGGCATGATGACTCTCCAGAGTTCTCAGTGGAATGAGGTATCCAAATGCATGAACTCACAGTACATCCAGAAATGGCCAGATCCTTCCTTCCTAAGCATTTATATGCTCCCAATATCTAACAGTAACTTAGGTCTCAATAGGAGTTACATTTTTCACTCTGCACATAAAAGCAAGAGATTATTCCTAATGATCCTCACTTCCTGGACTTCATGCAATTTATGAACTGGACATTGACATGAACAGAATGGATTGAAAAGAGGTGGGGAATATTTGTTTCACAGAAGCATCCCTGCCTGTAATACAGCTGAATACTTCTCTTTCCCTTGAATGAGTTTTGATCTTGCATTTTGGCAGTAATCACACAAGGTAAAAATCACTCTGAGTAAGGATATGAGAGGGGAATAAAAGGAAATAAATGTGTCTAACAAAACATGCTGTTTTATTTAAAAGGAAAGTTCTTTCAAGGGCTCATGGCCTGGCCCTCACTTAACACTGCTACATAAGCTGGACGACTGCCAATATATCAGGTTGCAATAGGCCATTAGAAAGGGCTGAGTATGGATAATCTTCCCTAAGGGCTGAGCAGAGTCATACTGCCTTGATTACTTTTTTTTAATTTAGATTAAAAATCCCTATAACAGTTGCAGACTAATTGGAAAAAGACTTTAAAGGAGCTTTAGGAAATTAGGTAAGAATAGTTTTTATTATTGTAGTGTGCAGCAATTGCTGCAAAACTCTTCTTTCTGAGAGATGAGGAGTCAATCACATGAAACTTACCATAACAGGAAACTAAACCTTGTCCCTTAAGGGTTTTCATCTTTTGAAAGCTTATTTTACTGTGACCATTTTATTTCCAGTCAATAATAGAAACCAAAACAGCTGTTGGAAAGGCTGGTCTCTCAGCACTCTGTGCACTTGCACAGTGCTATTAACAAAAATGAGCTTCCCATGTAGCCACTGGAAGCATAAGCCCCATGTTATGATTTGCTAAACTTCAACAAAAATATTAGTGTCAGTATTTCATTTAAAATAGAGAATGTTTCTGATTCTGTTTGAGCATTTTCCCACAGTGCTGTGATAAGAACCCTCACATTCTCACCTCTTTATCACTCCTGATTAGTAAACCATGAACCATAGAAATTGTAAAGATCATTTGAGCTCTGGAATTCAAAGGTCAAGTACAGTGTTAAAAAGGCTTTAACCATCATTTAATTTCAAGGAAGAAACATAAATATGATGATCCTGTGCAACAGCACCAACATGTTAATGCATAGAAGCTGGGGCATGAGATAAGAAATAAGAGGAAATCTCATCAATGGTTGAAGACTCAAGTGTAATCAAAATTCATAGATACGACAAATAAATCAAAACATGATACAGATTGCAAGCTTGCAGAGGCTTGTGGTGATTTCACACAGATGGGCTGCTGAACTCCACCACAACATTCTCTCACTCTGCCTCCTCAAAGGAAGAGAGATGAAAAAAGGCTCAACTACTACCAACTACTGTCATGGGCAAATTAACCTGCGGAAAATTAATATAATTGATTGCCAACTAATAACTTTAGAACTTTAGTGAGAAATAAAAACAAACTAAAAATCCTTTCCGTTCATGCACATTCTTCTTGCCACAGGCTGCAGCTCTCCCAGCACAGCTCCAGCGTGGCATCATACCGCAGGACACTTCAGGCACTGCTTCACATAGGTCCTCAAGGGTAGAAGCTCCCTCAGACCTCTTGCCCCATTTTGGCTGCTCCTGCAGGGGTATCCATGGGCTGTACATCCTTCAGACCTTCTCCACTGCTACACCATGGATGCACTGGAGATCTGCTCCACATGGTGCCCATGGGCTGCAGGGGGACAGCATGCTCCTCTGCTCTCAGAGGTATACTCAGAGTCACTTATGGCTCAGCTCTGGCAGCAGTATGTCCCAGCTGGAGCAGCTGGAACTGGCTCTGATCTGACATGGGGCATTGCTGGGCTCTGCTCGTAGAAGTCACCTCTCCATCCTTCACCACTGCTACCAAAACTTCACTGAGTAACCTCTACACAAGTCTCCCACTTACTTCTTTCCAAGTAAATTTTCACCAAAGTTTCAAGATAGCAGTGCTTCTATAATCACTGTCAGTCTCAAGGAATTACAGAATTTGATTCCTACTTACATTGCTATCATTAATCTTAATGACAGCTTTACAGAGGTAGCCATAGTATCATTGTGATTCATTCAGATAGGCAATCAGATACTTTAGTTGGAGAAAAAGAGCAGTTAAAGATGGTTGGTAGTTTGTATATTCTTGATTCTTAAAGGCAGATTTTCAAGTGCTGGGGTTATGTTTCAATATATGCTGGGTATTCATTAGTTCCATTTCTTTAATCAGATTTTACATATATGTGTAAAAATAAATGATGCATTCTGAATACCACTTTTTTAAAAAACTGGAAACAGATCTGTACATTTACTCTGTTGACATAGAATTTCACTCCTAACTGGTGTTTAAAATTCTCTAGAATTTCCTTTCAACCCAGTATACTCATCCATTCTTTATTTTTATTTTGTAGTACGGAAAGACAAAATCTAACACCCCTGTACTCCCAAAGAACATCTAAAGCACCTGGAGCCACATTCCAAGAAGACAGTCTGAGAGCGCTACATGGATGTTTTGAGATTTAATAATATAAAGGCAGTAGAGAAATTTACAGAGCAAATCAAACAGAGAAGCCAAATTCTTTAGACTTGCTAGAATTTCAGAGCAACTTAGTCCCTGACACAAGATAGCTATTTACAATTCTTGGCCCTTGCTGGAGGTGAATATGTCTCAGCAAATGCTGCTCAGAGTGTCCCCTATAGCTAAGCATCTGGCTTCACTGTAGATGCATCTACTAACAAATGAGCAACTGTTCACAAATCTGGAGCATGTATTCAAACAGATTCCAGCAAGTTTTAAGATTAAGCAAGCTTCTCTTAATGTACGCTGAATATATCTGGGAGAATGTTGTGTTATGTGACAAATATTGACCATGTCATTTGACTCAGTTCAGCAATATAGCCCCCTTTTATGTTTTAGGCCACTTTTACATCTCAGTCTCTCACACTTTATATTAACAAAAATAAGTTCACCTATTTGAAAAGTAAAAGAGTTTGTGGCTTCTCTGATGTTAGCTAAATTATTTTCATTACAAACCAACTTCAAAATTGTTATTACTGAATACATAGACTGACAGAAAGAAAACATCCTTTTTAATATTGAGTCTTAACACCAGATATGATTTCTAAATAAACTTTTCCCTTCCTGTTTCAGTCATTCAGTTCAATCATACAACAAGAAAAAGACTAAAGCTGGGGAAAAGCATCAGCGTGTCTTCAGTTTGTAACATCATTATAATAATGTAGTGGGAGAGGGTGCAAAGAAGATTCGTTTATAAATTTAAACATTTAGGAATATTTCAGTTAAGTAAAAATAATTTCTTCCTCTCAGGACTCTTCACAAGCCATAAAACTAATTCTCATTGTTATAACTTTATACTACTTTGAAACTTTAAAGGATTCTCGGAAAAGATGTCATTTGAATTGAAATAGGACCCTAGGTATTTCTCACCTTTCATAGTAGCAAACAGATTTTAAACATAAAGAGTAGAAAAATGGCTAAAAATGTAAAAATGAGATGATTATTTTAGAAGTATAAATAATACAAAGCTACAAATTATGGAGCTGCATTCTTAAAAATTCACTCCCACTGACTAGTCTCCTGGAGAAGGAAGGATTTTTGCATGAAAAGTATTCCTCAAAAGCCATATCAATGTTCTTCCATGTTGTTCTCCAATAAACATTCCCTCTAAGAGAAAAATTCACACAAGCATCAAAATAGGCAGAACAAGAATCTTCTTCCACTAGCTTTTTAACTCCACTTTTGTCTATGCACAGATACAAATTATTCCAACCAGAGGAATACAGAAATTGCAGCAGACGTTCTTCTGCTTATTTGGCGATTCTGCTCTTTAGCAGGAATAGTCTTCCAGCTTCTAATAGTCAAAGGCATTTCCTAGAAAATAGCCTCCAAAGTTGATTAACATTGCCAATCCAGTGTCTGATTTGTTTTGGTAACATTTCTCTCTCCTTCTGTAGACCATTAACATTAACAAGAGCTTTACCTTCTCTTCAGGGGTAAAACTGCTTTCAATATTTTTACCCTCCTAGTTCCCTCATGGAATAGAAGTCTGGTTCCCTGAATAACAGAAACATAAAATCAGACATAAAGACATAAAATTAGAATCTATTAGGATACTGCCAGTCAAGTTGTTGAAGAATAAGAAATGCTTTCCACAAGCAGATTTCTTTATGACGGTCAAGAACAGAGGTATGAAATGTATGCAGATAAACACAAATGTAAACACAGAAAGCAGAAGAAAACACACAGCCATGCAGGAACAAAACCATAGGATATGTTCATGTGTTCATAGGGTAATCCAGGCTTCCAGGATCTTTTCCGAGCTCACCTTGTTGCCACAGGGCCCAGAAGATCTACCCTGGGATGCTCCCCACCTTCACCAGACCCAGCCTCTATCCCCACAGGCCTTTGTCTCCCTGGGTCAGGGGTCAGCCTCATTCTTTCTGAATTTCATGATGTCTCTGCTAGCCTCTGCCTGCCCCTTGCCCAGCTCCTCCTGAATGGTAGATCAGCCCTGGAGTGTACCTGGTAGTCCAGTTGATGTCATCTGCAAACTCATTGTCCTCCATCTTCTCCTCTGGGTTATTGATAGAGATGTTGAATGGGACAAGTCCTAGGACAGACTCTGAGGGACCCTGATTGTTACCAAACTCCAAGCAGGACACAGTGCACTAATTAGCACCCTCCAGGCCCAGCCATCCAAATGTGTGCATGTGTGTGTTTGATTGCGTACTGTGCACAGCACAGTATCCCCTATCCAGCTAGTGCTAGTTTGAAGATGCTGCTTGTGGAAAATTTTTACACTCCCACTAGCATATTTCCTTAGCTTTTAGCAATCACAAACCAAGCTGTTTCCATACTTGAGTGTAAAAACTACTTCGTGGATTGTTATTGTTTAAAAACTTACTTTCTGAACGCATTTCTCATTGCAATAAATCCTACAGTGTCATTATGCACCATGTGGGGAAGCAAAAAACTCATTTGTTGTAAACATATTGCCAAATAATGTCATTTTCTCCATTTTCATTCTATTGTGGGAAAGTGTGACTAATCAGTCCCTGTTCAGTTTCCACTCATCATTCTTGGATTTATCTAGTACTTCCAGCCATTTTTCCTGCCGGAGTAAAGATGCCTGGTTTGTTTAATCAATCCTCATGAGAAAACGAATGGAGCATTATTGTCATCCTTCTCCCTTTTTAGTTCTATTGTGTCCTTTTTGAGATTCTATAATGAGAGTTGCACTCAGTATTAATGATATAAGCACATCTTAGACTTGGGGCATAATAGTGTTTTCTGATTTGCTCTAATTTTCTTTCATTTCTAACAGTTTATTTTCCTTTTTAACTCTCTCTTGGTATTAAGCTGATGCTTTTATAGAAATAATCACAATGACTCGACAGTCTTCCTTCTGAACAGTAACAGTTCATTTTGAGCCCATCAATGAATATTGATGTGAACATACCGATAATATTTTTCTCAGATGCATTACTTTCTCAGTAGTAAATTTATCTTTTGTTTTATTCCCAAGTCACCCAGTATAGTGACATCCTCCTGCAGCATTTTGCAGCCAGCTTTCATTTTACTGCTCTGAGTAACTTTATATCACCAACAAACATTTTACCTCACTATCTATCTACTATTCATTTTCCTACAGTTTTGGTGATGGATGAATATGCATCTCAACACAGACACATCTTGAAGTCACCTAGTGAACACTGCATCACTAGACAGTTATACTTCTTTTTTTTTCTTTTATACTAGCCAATTACAGTAATGCTTCATCCTTGGCCCTATGTCAGCTTAGGATTTCTGAGTCTCTTTTTTTGTGAGAGATAAACAAGGCTCTTTGAAAACCCAAGCATTAAACAGGCACAAGGTCTTGTTGATTCACATTTCCACTTGAATCTATAATGAAGTCTAAACCATGCAAGTCATGACTTCGTTCTACAGAAGCCAAATTTAATCTTTTCTTTGATGTCATATGTATTCATATATATTGTTGTCTTTTTATTACAGCTTCTCCTGTTTGTCCAGTACGGAGACCAAGCATACCTGCTGTACCCAGATCTGTTGCAAAACCATTTCTAAAATCCAGTTTACTTAGCCACTCTGCGTGCTTCTTGTCTTGTGGTCGTTTTAACTATAAATTATACACCACAGTTAATAGACCAGAACTTTTTTACTAAGTGGATTTGTAACTCTTTGTTCAATATAATGGTGTTGTGGTAATTTACTGCTTTTCAATTTTCTTTATAGAGAAACTTCAACATGAATGCTATACTTCTGAAATTTTCCTTCACAGTGCTTGAAACTTCTCCCAACTTAGTACCACCATATATTTTGAGTAAATGCTATCTCTTCTGCCATCCAATCCCCAGTGAAACTACTGATGAAGTGAACAGACCTGCAACCGCAACAGATCCCTGATGTACCTGTTCTGAAAGCATTTTCCAAATTGATGGGAAGATATCACTGGGAATTTTCTAGATTCTAAGATATCACTAGGAATATTCCTATTATAATTGTAACTATGTGTCTGTATTTACTTGCTTCAGGAACACATCCAGTCACCTTCTTCATTTTTTAATCTCTTAGAATTTGACAATGTAAATAAAATCTACTACTATCTACTATCCAGTAGGATATAGTACATTTTGTTTGGTCTTCTTTGTTGTGGCTCCTAGACTTGTTACTGAGGAGGACATGTAGAGGAGCATAGAGTTGTATGTTTGACTGTACTCAAAGGCAGTTGCTGCACATAGACATTTAAGAGACACAAATTCAGTGCTCCAAATTTCTGCCTCTCCTTGTTAGCTCTTCTTCCAGTCTCTGTGATACTCCTGATGCTCAGTAAACGATTGCCTTCAAATGCCTGCCTTGACAGATGAGCTCCATAAACCATCACAGCAAAACTTGAACTGAATCAAGGTGCCACTTGAATAATTTATATGAAAACTACTTTTACAACTTCAACACATTAAGAAAGAAATCCAGTACACATGACCTATTTGTGTAAGAGTTTATTCATGGCAAATTGGGGCAGAGAGGATGCTCCTGAGATGGGGGGGAGAGGAGGGGAACAGAGTAAGAAATGACAGCTCCACTAGAGCTGACTATACAATTTGTACCAATATATAGCTTTCAACAATAACTACTACAAAGATCTTGTATATATATATATGCCCTTATCAGAACATGGGAGCACAAGTTTGTCGAAGTGCAAGCCTTCAGTCTGCCTCCATCCAGATGTTTTTCCTGGAATAGAGTCTATGCTCAGAAATACTCAATTTAAGAATGTTTTTACTGAATAACTATTAGGTCTGGCCCTTTCTTATGTGTTATTACAAAATATTATACTCAAACAAGCATCAGCATCAGGAGGGTCCAGTTAAACCATTGTCACCTAAGAGGAGTAAGATGCGCTATTAGTTCACATACGTGATTTTTGAGTTTGTGCATTCATTTTATAACATTCTAATCATAAAGAAAGGAAAGAAAGAAAACAATTAGAGTAAATTATTACTTTTTAATTAACCTCATTTGATATATTCCCAGTGAGAATCTAATTTTCTGATCCAACTGATAAAGTTTCAGAAACTTCATAATGAAAATATAAGTATTTATGTACCTTACAGTGTTTAACATAATAAAGAAAAAGAGGGAAGGGCAAAGGAAAATGGAAGAGGAAAAAGGCAAGGTAAAGGAAGATAGCAGTAAGTGGACTGAACTAGAAGGAAGGCACTGAAAGAAATTAACTGGAAAGAAAGGAAATTTCCTATTTTGATAAACAGAAACATTCTGAAAGAAGACAAGATGGGCACATGCACAGGTATGTCTTGCTCTATTCCTCTGTGTCACCTTGAACATTTTTCTGAATTTCCTTACAGAGGTTATTGATATACAATTGAGCAGGACAAACTAGATTTCTTGTCCAGTGGGTTATGTTTTCATTAACTTGGCTGAAACATAAATGTGTGTGAGTGAGAGCTGTGCTTTTAAATCATGATTTAAGATGTTAGGAGTTGTGTAAGTTGCTAGCTATTTGGTGATAAACTGTGTCTAAAGCTGAATCATAATGCGTAACTCCAAAAGTAGAAGACAACCTACCAGCTTTACTGTTTAAGTCTTTAAAAAACTGTCAAAAGTTTGTCCCATATTACATATTCTTTCCTTTTTCCGGATAAAATATTGTTATTAATAACCATGATACACATCTTAAATTTCTAATTTAATCATTAATATTGTTGTTAAACTTTGGAGCACTTGGGGTTGGTGGGTTTGTTTGTTGTTGTTGTTGTTTATTTGTTTGTTTTGGTGAAATTTACTGTGACAAAATCTTTCCAGTTTGAAACAAAAGCTCTGCAGCATTTATTGACTAGTCACTATTATGTCACCTTAGCTTCAACTATGGGAGCAATTGAACAGTACACAGTCAAGCTGTTCAGCAAATATGAGCATGAGCTGGAGCAGCTTAGGAGCATGTTTCAAGTTAGGCCTGATGATTTACAGACTTTCAGAACTGAAGTGTTCATGGTTGCTAGTATCTGAACAGTCAAAAAATTAATGATGATCAAATTCAGGTAGTTTCACTGCATGTCCTCACTCAGTGAATGTGGTTTTCAAAGAAGGAGCTAAATCAGAAATTTTTTACTATCAGTTTGGGCAACATTTTGTTGTTCTTGCCTTTTCAAAGGTTAACTAGAAGCATCCAAAAATATCTTGCATTAAAGAGGCAAGAAAAGATTTTGAAAGAGAGGCTTTATTAGTGATATATTTGTAGTCTAAGAAATGCCATAACAATTCACAGATATTTTTCCAAGATTTCACAGTTATCAATGAAAATAAACACTACATGAAATAGTGCTACTTGGTGACTGAATCATATTAAAAAAATTAATGTAACAAACCTATAACCTATGAACTCTACTACCTATTACTAAGCATGTTCCCAGGATTCCTATAGAGAGTGACAAAAGCACAAATGAGAAGCAGGCTATTGCAATATGGTTTGAAGTTAAATCTAAGATCCAAGTTCTTAAATACAGAAATACTTTAATAACTCTGTGAAAAGTAGGGGATATTTAGCATGATCAAGCTTTATCACTTAAATGAATAAGAAAGATTTTAACTTGACATTATT
The DNA here is from genome assembly GCF_905368555.1 of Meleagris gallopavo. NCBI lineage: Eukaryota > Metazoa > Chordata > Aves > Galliformes > Phasianidae > Meleagris > Meleagris gallopavo. Next base: position 28,663,324 of record NC_139435.1, on the reverse strand, counting down.
AATTTATGGTTGAAGTGTAAATTTGGAGTGCAAGTGTTAATATTTTCTCTGGAGTAAGTGCAGATTAATTCTTTAGATTATAAAGATTGATTTGGTTGTGTCTGTACTACAAACAAGTACCTCCTGTCCACCATCAAAGCAACCAGAATTTGCTTGGAAGTCCTCACTAAAATCATTGACTTCTTTCAACACTCTACTCTCATTTGAGTATTGTATTTTCAGTTAAGGAGCTTGGAAGCAACCATCCACCAAAGTCTTACTAATAATTGTTTCTGATTAACACAAGAGCATCAATAAAGAAAAAGAATTGAACACCTTTTTTTAATTAAAATAATCAAGTCAAGAAAAGCAGTCCACGTGACACATAGCTTGTGTAAAAATAATTGACTCATTAATCTCAACCATATGAACATGTTCACATTAGTGAGTCAGCTGCTAGAAAGGATGCAATAGTAGTTACATGTTCACAGAGGTGTGAAGTTGAAGTTAGCCTAATTGCACAACAACTTTTCTTAGGAGCTGCGTAAAAGCTTCAGAGTAAATAGTTATTCAATGTCAAAAACAGAGAAAGTTTCAGTGGGAAACAAATCATATCAAATGGATTATGAATTATTAATGTAAAGGAGTGTCTTTCCATCACACTAAAGAAAGCTAGAACTGGGGCCTCCCGCTGTATACAAAAACACATCCTTAACCTCAATGCAGAGGTATTTGATATAAGCTTTTTTTGGTGGAAGGGTAACTGAATCTTTTAAGTTAAATACCTTCAGAATTGATTTGGATTAATACTAAAGGCTTCGTGCTCGTGCTAAACATATGAAGAACAATTTCCAGCAACACGGGTACTGTTGCTGAATTAAAACTGTCAGAAATTTATCACCATACATACATTACATATATCGGTTAAATCTTTGTAGGTCTGCAATGATGGTGTTGCCCTTGCTTGTAACAGGCCATGGGCTTTACAAGCCCCTTACCTGCCAATCTTTGAATACCACTTGGCCTCCCTCAAGATTTGTTTCATCTTAACAGTAACTTTGATTCTCCAGAGACCAAGTAACTATCACCTCCTTTCTTTTATGTTTTGGCTGGCTTTTGAAAATAACAATTTTAAAGAAGTGATCATTATACGGACATATGAATTTAGTAACTAGAAAACAGCAATAACAAATAGTCTACGTGTAGAGGAAGTTGTGATCTCAAAAGAAATGCAGCAAAAAGGAGTATGGAAATAATTGTAATAACGAAATAGAAACTGAAGAAGCATTCAAAGCCCAAGCATAAAGTACTACCAGAGGCACTGGTCTATAGACATCTAGGCAGTTATTCCTGGACATTAAAATACTGTAGCACTGGAAGCTGAATAAAACCAGTATTAGAGGTAACTAAGAGAACAAAGAGCAAGTATTCAGCAAGTACAAAACACACCTTATGCAGTGCAACATGGACAAGCAGGCAGTGAAGGAAGACCAAGGTGCAGACCATGTTACATTGCATATCAACTTGCCCACCAGTGTGGCTTATGGAAAAGAAAGAAACCATGGACATCGACCTCAGCCTTTTCCAAGAAAATGGCTCAGGATTTTGGTGACACACCATGTTTCAGTGTCTCTGGAGAGAAGCTACCATCAACTTTATGGCCCAGAGAGTACAGGCAAGACTGAACTATGCTCACCAGAAAAAGAGAAAGTCTGGAGGAAGATTGTGTATATACTATTTTAACTACATGCTGTTTAAACTACAAGCATTAGTATCATGTTAGTATCTTTGCAACTGAGCTACTAAAATTCTTGCATTAAACTACTAAGACTTTAATAAGACTAACAGTAGACTAGTGGGTTTGCATGTGAAGTGTGCAAATTTTATCCATAAAAGAATACTGAATGTAAAAAGCTGGCAGGAATATAAACAATCTGTTTCGCAACTTAGGTACAGATTGGTAGCTCTTTACATTATATACGTTATTTAGGGCATAGGCTGCCAAAAGAGGACTGTGTGCCTGTCAAGAGATGGGGCTGCACACAACACTTACCATTCACTCCAGATATTTCAGAGGAGAGCACAAAAAGCTGCAGCCACGCAGTTCCAGATTGTGACTCACTGCACTTCTATGGGGTATTTTTGTTGTCTACTGTATTACATTAACAGGAGATTTCTACACATGAAACTCAGTTGTTGTGATTGCATTGTCTATTACAATATACTATAATAAAATGCGATGCAAATAAGTGCTTGGAGCCCAGCCAGCTGCTGTAAATCTCATCTAAGCCATGAGGACAGCTCCTAGAAACTATCCAGGCTAAAACAATTGATGGCAGTCGAGGATCTGGGTCACATGTGGCAGGACAAGGAAATGTCTGCACTTTGATTATTTTGAGAATAATTGTTGAGATAAGCTGATTACATCTGATCTTCTCAAACATCTGCCTTTTCAGTGTCCATGATTGCCATCTCCTAATTCTCTTTCAATTTTTTAGTACAGAGAGCATGTCAACTCATTAAAGCCTACATTATTTTCTTAATATATTGCAGGATTTCTCTCAGAATCAATATAGGCTATCAGGTAGCATGTCTTTCATTAAGGACAGTGAGTCAAAAGGCCAACATTAGCTATCCAAGCACACATCCTCCAGAGCAACAAAACAGATACTCTTCTTTTTACTGAAGCACAAACACAATTACGTTGTAGTTTATGTCTAAGTCAATGCAAAGTATCAAGTATTTTGATGCCTCTACACTTAAAAATGAATGCTTGAATTACATAAATGTAACCATTTCGGAGCAGTATTAAATGTATTTCTTATTTCTTGCTCAGGCACAGCCTTTATGAAAATCCTTCAGAAGTAGGTTTTGAGATAGGGCCTTTTTAAATGCTCACTGGTATAGAATCCATGCCCCTGAACCAATGCAGAAACTGCTAGTGTCCAAGCCTGGACAGCTCAGAAAACAAGAACACTAACGCTGGATCACAAAACTGGTTCTTTTCTTCTCTACTCTAAATTAAGAAAAGCAATAATTTTAAACCATCTATAGTCATTAGGCAGACTAGTCAATCATCTACAACTTTTATATGGAAATAAATAGAATTAGCTTTTGAGAAATACACTGAAGGAAAAGCAAGCACAGGAAACTAATTTGTGGGGATGATGGAACAGACACATTTCAAACACAACCTTCAAACACAACAAAAAAGGAAAAAAAGAAAAGAAAAAAGAAAAAAAAAAAAAAGGAAATTCACTTTCAACTTATATTCAGAAGAAAAAAAAGGTTTCCAGCTGAGCTTAAACCAAACAGCAGCACATTTGCTACCGACAGGGAGATCTGTGGAATGAAGACATCTTATCTGATCCAGAGAAAGGTTTGTAAGGGTTTTTCACTGTGTTAGGCAATAACTTAGTGGTACAGATTTTAACCACAACAATTCTGCAAGAGAAACTAGAAGTATGTACTGAAGGACATAGTTGGTGTTTGTCTTGAAGGAGGCTGTTAAGCAAAGCAAACAAAAAGAAAATCCACATTCTCATATGATTTGCTAAAACCATATTTTATGTAGAATGAATCATTTTTGTAACATACATTCTCTTCAGTTTCTCTCATACATGCTTGAAGGAAATTCAGAACTGTGGAGTATGTTGTAATAGTGTTTAGTTTGTTCTTTTGGAGATTTTAAGGAGAAAATGGTTAAGAGAGTTAGACAGCTGAGAAAGAACTTCGAGATTGACAGGTACATTAAGCAAACCTATGAGGAGCTTCTGGGAGATGAAGATTTATCTTGAAAGCTAAATAGAAGGTTAAAACAGTTATTCAATATAATGCTTGCTATGAAGATTCGGTTGTATCACTGATAAAGAGTAAGGAGAACTGAAGTCTACTGCGGAAGGTTCAAAAAGGAGAATATGGGTTATATTTCAATGTATTATGGCAACAGTGACCAGGCAGGTATTTAAACTCATCTCTGAGAAGACCCCTTAGGACTGAGTTAACACTCACCAACATTTCCAAATGCATAGCTCTTTCCTATACATCTAGCAATTTGCTCCAGATTTTTTGTAAAAATAAGCTATTTTCCCCAAGCAGTTTTTTTTTTGTTGTTGTTGTTAAGCAGATCTGAGGAAAAGTAGAGACAACCCTAACGCTGCTTTCACATGCCAAGACACAAGCCTGGCCACCTCCTCCCACCCTGCCTGCCTAGAGATCAGTGTGGGTTCCCTCACCTCACTGAAAGTCACACCTCAATATGACACCATTTCATTTCATTCTTTTATCCTCTCAATTCTGGATGCATCTGATTGTGGCTGCAGCATTGGCTTTTAAAAAGGAAAGCACGTACTTTAGCTAATAATGTTTCCCCACTATGAAAGAATGTATTAAAATTATTCTCCTTGAACTCCTTATGATGTTTGATTTGATCAAATGCCTTCCAGTTGTCAGGTATTTTTATAACAAACCCAGAGTATCCAGAGTATTTCAAAGTAAACAGAATTCATATTACTATATAAATAACTTCATTCTTATTTTTATTTTTGTCTTCAGGCCACCCTTTTACTCTTCTTTCCAAAACCTGCATATAATTGATACTCACTAAATTCAAAAGAGAACATCAAGAAAAGCAAGTATGTTTGTGATGAAGTCACTTTACATTTTGTTTTTGTGGCTGTTTCCAAGTTGCATTCTCCTTTTAAACTCTTGCTGGCTCCTAAAAACTGTGCTGTCCTCTGCAATAGATATTTCTGAAGTCTGTAGAGATGAAGTAAAAAAGGAAGGAGGCCACGCTCCATCTCTCATAATACATTATCTTCTCCCTTCTAACTTTTCATGCCACTGTAATAAGTCATTACAAATAGTAACACAAAAATTCAATTCTGCCATTTTTTTTCTTAACAATTCCAAATTATCAACAGAGTGATAACAGAAATTGTTAAGATGGCTTCACAACCAAAGAGACTTGGTGAATTATAAATAAACCAGGTGTTATTTGTATATGTATGTAAATAAATCTGATGATGAATAAACTGAATCCACTAGGAAAAAACTGGAAGGCAAGCTCCCTGGAAATTTCTAAAAATTTGTAAGAAATTAGTTTCCATGTAGCTGTGTCTCCTAGTTTGTAGTAGACTCTCTTCTTTCAAAAAAATTCACAAAATCACTCAGAAATAAAACATGAGAGATACTTCATGAAACTGGCAGAAGAGCAGTTTAACAATGAGGGAAGAAAAGGCTTTCCACTATAGACAGCAAACCTCTGGAACCAGTAGCTGAAGTGGGCAGAGACAGGCACAGCAGCCAGTTCAGAAGGATGCCAAACTCACTAATCAGCAACAGATATTGTAACAGAGCAAAGGCAGTAATCAAGGAGGTGTCCTGTTGCTATCAGTGCAGGTGCTAGGATGAAAGCATCGTTGAGAGTAGCCTGACCAGTGCTTTTGCCAAAGCACACATTTATGGCCCCAGAGAGACAAGTTCTTAATATGTATTCTTTGCCATTAGAAAGCCAAAAACTTCCCAGTCAAGAGTACATAGTAGCCAGGCATGAAAGCCCTAAAGCAGTTTACTGAACCTGTGAAAGACTAGATTTTTTCATTTAAAGACTTTATTAGATGTTTCCAGACTCCTAGCCCTTCAAAAGTCAGAGGGTGGCAGAACTGAATTTTGAATAACAGGGTAATTCAGACAATAGCAGATCTATTATTCAGGGAGAGAAAAAAAATCAGATTGTGTTTTGAATTAGATTTCCAGCCCTGAGAGGCTTAGCTACTTTGAAATGATTATTGATGATTTTATGAACAGAGTTCAGTAGCAGTCCTTCCTATAATGTCAGAGGACCGGACCTGATGGCCCAGAAAGACCTATGTAGGCTTCTGTTGATTGAAATGTGCTTTTCAGCAGGGAAAGCAACACTTCTGATAACAACCTTTCCAATCAACAAATTATTATCAGCTCTCCTGACAAGAGGAACAAATGTTAAGAATAACCTCTCTCCCACAGCAGAGAAGTACTAATTGCAACAGTATCGAAAAAAATATATTTTTTTATTTATTTGTACATACAAAACTCCATTGTCTTCTCAATATCAAACAGATTGGAACTGATTCTCCCCTTCTGATGCAATAACAGACATTGTTTGAAATTGATATGAAGTGTTGCAAGGTCAAAATAGCTCATTTCCCTGCCTTCCTTCTCACTCTCCCCCTGCTGCTTTGGGGATTCCTCTTTTACAAAGGAAACAGTTTAGTCTGGAAGTCAGCACTCCCACACTGTTCTGCAACTACTTTAAACCTCTGACTTGCAACAGATCGTAACAAAGGCAAATAAGAGAACAACTGGTCCTTGCTGTCAGCTCTGCTGGCAAAGAAAGCTTCCTCAGAAAACACTTGTCCTATAAGTCTTAAAATAAGGGAAGATTACTTTAGAAACAAGTTAGCAATATCAGGGCTACAACGTGATACTACAGGCTAATTTGAAAGCAATATTAATGCATGTAACGTGCAGAGCAAAAAGAGAAATAATTCATAATATATTTTCTACACCTAGAGCACATACAACCTTCTCATTGGGAAAACAAAATCCTGACCATTTTGTTCCCATTCTAGGAAAGTGAAAACATACAGGCATTTAGCAAACACATTTTCTATTGTGATTCCCAGTTGCACCCATGGAGTTAGTTGCGGTAATAACTAAGAAAAAAATAAACACTGCCATTAACAAGCACAGTCAGAAGCCAAACAGCTTGATTTTTTCAAGTAAACAGTCATTTCAGTGGGGCAGCCAGACCTGTAGTATGGCTGAACTCCGATAGGAGGGGATAATTCAAGCTGCCAGGTTGCCTCCATGTCACAGGTGCTGAAGCTGTGGTGGGCAAACTGGAACCAGTTCTTCAGCAGAGGGCTTAGGTATGCCTGCAGGGAGCAGGGACCACCAAGATACTGCAGAACTTACCTGAGAAGCTGCCAAAACGTATATACAAGCCAAACACATCAAGCTGCTCAGTACATTCTGCTAGGGGTGATAAGCTCCCAGGAACAGTAATCAATAAGATTGCTGTCCTTAAACCTGAAGGCAGATCAGCAGTCTTTATGTCTGCCTCCCTGCGGAGTGCAGCAGGGAGCACCAGTGCAGAGTACCATCAGCCTGACAAAAAGCTGTGTGCATCTGCTGCTCCCCATGCAGGGGCCAGTCCAGGAGCATCCAGCAAAGTGCTGCATCTTAACTTTGTCATCAGAAGTAAACAGCTCCTGGCTGAAAATACCGGGGATTTTGTAAAACACCTTAAACAAGAACCCTGATTTCAATCTTTCAGACCCAGACCTGTTGGCTTTGAGGAGATGAATGAAGCCTTAAGACTCACATTTATCATCCCCTAACATATCAAATTCAAGGAATACTGTTTGCTTCCAGTTTTTTATAGTGTAGGGAGTAAATTGTACCTAGGAGGTTTGTAACTCCTTTTGATTCCAGCAACTTCTTAGCTATGGGCAGATGAGGAAACACTAGTGAAGAAAGCTCTTGACATTGGTCTGACAGCAGCTTCTGAAATTACTTGAAAAGCTATAGGTTAAATAACATTGCTTACAATGCCTCACATGCATTTAACTTTATGGATTAGGATGTGCAAGATTAAACCAAAGGAATTCTTATCTTCATTTACATTTATCATTATAACCTCAAACATAAAAAGCAGTCTTCTTTTAAATTACATTGCAATGTTTAATCTTAATCTATGAATAAAACTGAAGTGGAAGATGGGCTCTGTGATCTCATCTTACCTTAATTTAAAAATTTATTGTCAAAGCAGCTTCATTCTAATTTCATTTTTGCCCACAACTTCATTTTACAAATTTTACTTTAAATATGCATTTTATTTACTAACACAATCAGTGTTGCAAACATTTTCTTTCCACTAAAATTCAGGGCACTAAAACCTCAAAATTCTGAGGAGGCAGAAAATCTGTTTCAAATTCATGCAGTAAACTGAAAAGCTCTCTCACATAAAGTGTCTTCAGGAAAGATAACTAATACAGTTTTCAAATGCTCCTACGGTATGTGAAGGCCTGGGCAGGAGAGCGCACATCAACCTAAAACTGACCAGGACTTCATAACTTGTCTGTATTTATTGCTGTTACTGTCTAATCACAGATACCTGAGCATTAATACTGTGAAAACATTCCGTGGTGACCATATGCCCTATCCTTACTCTAAGATGGATAAGAAAAATGTCTTGCATACCCTTAGTTTGCTAATGTTGAGTAAAGTTTTGCTGGCATATTCCCCTCAATGCATTTCTCTACTCCATCCATTCCTCTACAGCTGTTGCTCTTTTCTCACTCTCTTGAAGCACTTTAAAGGATGCTTGAAGCCCCAAATCCTTTCTTACTTGGACAGCTATGGTTTGATCATTGTTATTAACTAAAGGACTGCAACTATTGGACTTTTGAGGTAAGAGTTCAAAAGCCCAGAGACATCCTAGCCACAAATCTACTTAGGGTGGGCTGACTTGGCTGAGTTTAAACACTGGGTAAATCATAACGTAGAGTTGATTCCAACCAAATCCACTGATGCAGGAAATCCAGAGAGAACTTTGTCAGGTTTAACACAGAGCACAGTCCTATCTGCAGCCTAACTTATCTGCTTTTTACTTCTTCTTTCCCTCTCACTTCGCTCTGTGCCTCAGCATTTGCTAGATGTACTGCAGAGCATGGTTCTGTGCCCAAATCCTCCCAGTCTGATGTCCTCGGAAACCCCAGTACCACATGAGTCTCTGGCGACCTTGTGTGCAATCGTTTCTGCAAGAGCCACAGCCGTGAGCCTGCTTCTGACGTGCTAAGGAGCAGTGTGACCACCTGAGCCGTCAGCAAGGCTGGAGGTGCAGCTGCAGCAGCAGAGCATGTGAAGGGAGCAGCTGCTTATTCAGCAGCAGCTGCAGAAGCAATAGATACGGAAGGAGTCAGTCAAGCTGCAAAAGAAGCTTCTGTTGTTTTAGCAAAAATCTGCAAGCTGATCTTTTCGTATTTAGTGACATATATATGTACTGATAAGTAAAGAGAATATAGAGGGCATGGGAAAGAAATCACTTGAAAATCTCAAGAGATACTTCATGTTTTGTATGTGTACGTGATATAAAGAGCCCATCTTTTTAAAGAGTACTCCTAAACTTAGACTGTAGGCTGTGTTTCCGTTTCTGAGCTCTCAGTACACATAACAATGTTTTGTGCTAGGAGTTACACTTATTAATCAGGAAAAATGAGACAAACAAACCAAACAAAACAAAAAAGAAAGAAAGAAAGAAAATTTTGAGCACAGCACCTTCAGACCCATTCTTGATTTTCTGGAATTAAAATTAAAAACAATAAATCCAGAAATCTAAGCAGGTAGTCTGGAGAGTTTAACAACTGTCTCTGTAGGATAACTTCAGTACTGTTATGTTTCCTAAAGATAAAATAATTTTATTTTCTTTAAATAAAGCAGTTTGGGGTTACAAGAAAATTTGTTATTGCAAATTCTTTTGAAGCTTTGTTTCCAGTTTAGTTTTTTTAGGTCTTTTTTCAGGAAACAAAGTCAAATACCTTCTTTAGCATGAGATTTCCTATCATTTGACTTACTGATTAGTAATAATAGGAAGATAGCTTATAACACATTTTCAGCTATTGACTTCACAGTAATTCTTCTGCCCGTTGAGACAGGCTAATGCGAAAACTTGGCTTAGGGATATTTGTAGACTACACTGTTGTAGGATTAAACTACCAATGAATAATTCAAATTACTAATTTAACAAAAAATGAAGTCAAATCAAAATCCACAAACACATTTTCTTCATTCCCTCAGCAGCCTGTTTATTTTTTTCTCTACTTCTCATGATGACATTTTTTTTAAAAAAAGCCAAAAGGCTTTCATGTATCAGGCATATTACAGTGTGTTCAAGTTAACCAAACAGCACAACCACACGTCAGTAATTCAGGAGAAAATGAAATCTGTTGTATACCCAGTGGCAATTTAGAGTATTAGGCTCTCATGCAAATTTATCACCATGGCAGGAGAAAAAGCAGATGACCAAACACATCCAGGATACACCAAGGGTGATACTTTTATGTGTGGGAGGGGAATTTAATTTGTCTTTGGTTTTTATGAATTGCAAGCATAGATATATTTGCTCAGAAATACATGATCATTTTAAAGCAATTAATTAAGCATGCAATTCATATGAAAACAATTTATTGTTGGACATTATCTAGGCATCCAAAATGCACATGCAATTTCCGTGCCTTCTAATTTGTGGACATCATTTATTTTTATTGTGCAATTAGGAAAATAGATTAATTAATTTCTGTCTTTCTACAAGAAGCGAGGCAAATTCTGCAGCCGAGATGTCAACGCTATCAGGAAAAAAAAAAAAAAAAAAAAAAAAAAATTTAAAAAGAAGAAGCCAACAGAATGAGCTGCACACAACACTGAAAAGAAATGCTCCAGGCAAACAAAGCTTCTACATACCAAAATAGAGAAAATAAAAATCCTGATTTTAGGAAGCAAAAGCTAAGCTAAAACATGTCACTTAAAATCTCACTACGGGAGAAAAAATATAGTCAATGCCAAATCTTAAAAACACAATATAACAAATAAAGAAGAAAAGATCATCTAGCTCAGAGCTACCTAATGGATTCACTGGTTCAGAAATGTTTTTTGTGGTTCTCATTAGAGCTCATTGGACCATTTTCAGCTAAATACATTTTCATTGAAATAAATATTTCACAGAAGCTGGAACATTTCATAGAGTTATATTGATTTCAATGCAGTCTCCAGCTATAGAAAAAAGGAGTAGGAGTCTAATAAAATAAAAACCACAGTTTTGCTGTCAAAATGTGGACTCCTCAGCACGATAGTACACAGGATAAAACATACAGATGTCTCAGCTGAGACCCAGTGCATAAACTGGAACTAACTGGTGGAAGTTAGCCAAAAAGAAAATTATCATCCTTCACCCTATTCGGATCCTGCCCCTTGATTCCCTTCTGTGTCAAGAAAAACATTTTCATTCTAGCTCAGCTGAGGAAGCACACACCTGTACCTATGATATTGCTGACAGTCTCTCTAACTACTATAAAAATATCCCGTAAGAGCTTAATGGAAAGATTCCACCTTCCTTTCTGTCTCCTAATGTCCTTTTGCCAAAGCAGTTTAGTTTCTTGCTTTTTTGTTAACACTTCTATTTCTTGCATAGTAATCCCACACAGCCTCTGGAGGCTGAATAACATCCTGCATTAAATGATAATGAATGATAATTTGTGTGTATCAACCCTTGTACATAATGCTGACCCAGTTGTGCCTCATCTCACTATAGTATATGTTTAGAAATTATAACATTCTGATATTTTAAGTTGTTTTTATTAATGACATATTTTCTAATGTGAAAATTCCGTTGCTCGTCCCTTTGAGCATCATATGCAGAGCATATTTATGGTGTTTTTAAATAGGATGATCTGTTCAGGTGCTTGTTTACTCATGTCAAGAATTGCAGCATTTTCTCATTTAAAATTCTGCTAAATTATCTAAAAAGGACCCAGCTTACTGTCTTATGAAAAAAGTGCCCAAGACTACAACTGTAATAATTGACTTATTTTAAAAAATAGATGTGGAACATATAATCTAGGGCAAGAAGTCCTCTAGTTCAGTCTCCTGCTCCTGTTCATACAGCAGAAGAGGAAAAGGCTCAGGTGCCTCTGTTGTCATTCAATAGCAGATCTCTGTAACAAAGGCTCTTACTTTTTGACTTTGACCATAGGGAAAGGGAATATAAACCACTTATTTCATTAGATTCCTGAATAGAGTTCCTCTTGTAAACCTCATTTCTGTGTGCTCTGACAGAGGTAAGCTATAGCAGAATTTGTGTTTCTGTGTTTTGTGGTTTTATTGTGTTTGGAACAGATGGGAGGGGAGTTTTTATCTTGGAAAAGAGAAGGCTCCAGGGAGACCTCATTGTGGCCTTCCAGTACTTAAAGGGAGCATATAAACAGGAGGGGGAACAGTTGTTTACATGGGTGGATAGTGATAGGACAAGGGGGAATGATTTTAAACTGAGACAGGATGGTTTAGGTTAGATATTAGGGGAAAGTTTTTCACACAGAGGGTGGTGACACACTGGAGTGAGTTGCCCAGGGAGGTTGTGGATGTCCCATCCCTGGAAGCATTCAAGACCAAGCTGGATGTGGCTCTGGGCAGCCCGGTCTAGTCGTTGGTGACCCTGCACATAGCAGGGCGGTTGAAACTAGATGATCTTTGAGATCCTTTTAAACCCAGGCCATTTTATGATTCTATGATGAATAGGAGAGGGCTGTCTGTATTGGATACATACAACATGAAAGCTTCTGGAAAAGAAAGTAGATTTCATAGCAATTTCGTTGAGTTTCAGAGGCAAGTTTTGCATGTTTTCAAATGAATAAGTCAGAGAAGTACCTTCAAAAGTGGTTACAACAAAATTCTGTGTATTTAATGTCCAATCCAGTTTTCTTATGTGAGTATAAAAAAATAATTTGAAAATCACAACTAACCAAACAGCATGTCTTCTTGAGGACTACGCAAGAGATAACAGATATAAAAAGATTTCAGGAGCGGAAAAGATTTCAGTCTGTGGAAAACTTTTCTTTTCACTGCCTTGGGGATTCCATACAGATTTATGAAATTTATGAATACCTAAAGAAACAAAGGTGATGTAAAACTCCTATGCCTGCCCCATCTGGGCTGTTCAAATGTAAGACAACCTGAGTTCAGAAGCTGTGCCTCTGCCCAATGTTTGTGTTGAAAATAGACCAGTTAATCCTGTTCTGAGTAAACTAATTAGCGATGTGAGAGTGATCTTCTCTAATAAAATAATAGGACTTCCAGATCAGAACTGCCTAAGGTAACATATAATTCAGATTAAAGGGAAATGGGTAATCCATTTCTTTACATCCACTCATATGAGAATTGCATTCAGTACACTGTTTCACACATGTACATGCATTTCGAGTCAGAAGACAGACCCACTTTCCAGCTCAAGCCTGGTTGCAGTCTTTTATTTTCATGAGAAATACAACTGACATGCAAATAATCCTGTCAACGTGGAGACTTCAGAAAGCAAAAAGAACACAAATTCTTTTTGGTATGTTTTGAACAAATCCTTCATCAGTCTCACTCTGTACATTGCCTAATGGCTAAAAACCACATTGCTAGGAAAATTCGATCTTTACAGGAAAATACAATACCTAAACCAGGATATTCCATCTGAAAACCTTAACATTTGACAAGAGATACACATTTGAAGAGTTAGTTTGCAGGAATTTGTGGACCAGATCTTGACAGGTGTTGTAGAATACACAGTAATTCATAGAATCACAAAAGTTGAAAAAGTCACAAGGATCATCTAGGCCAACCATTGACCCATCACCATCATGCCACCAAACCATATCCCGAAGTGCCACATCTACACATTTCTTGAAAACCTCCACAGACAGTGACTCCATCACCACCACTTTCCTGTTCCAACACCTTACCACTCTTTATTAGAAGAAAATTTTCCTAACATCTGGCCTGAACGTCCACTGGAACAACTTAAGGTCATTATTTCTCATCCTGAGAGGTATTTAATATACATCCAGTATTTATATAAATTAAAGGAGTAACTGATACAAGCAGAAGAGAGTGATTCCAACTGGCATATGCCCATGGTAGTGTTTTTGCAATTCCCTACATTTAATACTGCCAAGGAATCTTTAATGACTGATAGGAGTAAGGTACAGGTCTTATGGCTAGTGTGACACAGCTCAGAATTCATTCATGCCCAACACAACAAGATGAGTTCAGGGAAAGTAAACTGTTACTAAGTCAAACTCTGAAGTGCTTTGGAAATAAATGAACTCATGTTAGCCTTTTAGCTCCAGGGCATATGTTAATCATCTAACTGGGAGCATCTGTGACTCACAGATTTAAACTCTTTTTCTTGAAGTAGTTGATCCTGTGAACTGCTTCCATCTCAGCAGAAAACCATAAACTCAGCTACTCGGCTTTTTTTTTTTTCCTCTGCATTTATCAGTACAAGGAAGGTGTGCCCCTGCAAGACAGGCACAGGAATAATACTCAGCTAGGAAAAAGGAATTTTTTCTTCTGTTTCTTTTGCATTTTTCAGTCCTCCAGGCATTCAGAATGTGTATGTACAATCACTACATTTTCAAGTGATGTAAGTTACTTCCAGCTCCACTATTCTACCTTTGTGCTGCTATTTGACTTCAGCTGAAGACATGGCTATCTATTGATGCCATGCTTGTGTATCCTGTTGGTGCTCTACTACAGCTCTTCAGCTCTTTTATTTTTTTTTAACTGATCCTTATTTATGCTCAGAAACAGGAAGCACATCACTCTTTCTTAACCTGTGGAACGAGATTGGCTCCTGGAAGAGCTCTAATATTTTCTGGAACAAGTATTGCCTGGCTGCAATACACTTGGAGTTTGTTCTCCCACATGCTTACAAGAACTGATATTCAGAGTTTGGGACAGTTGGCAAAATCCAAACTGAAATGGGGCAAGGAGAGGAACACTTGAGAATTTGAATTTCAAAACTGCAATTCAATGTATGGCCTTAATCAAAGGATCAGAGTTCATATTTCAGCTCATACGCACAGTGAGATAAAAAGATACCATAGAAGAGTTCATTAAAAAAAAAAAAAAAAAAAAAAAAAAAAAAGAAAGACATGCTCATATTTAACAGAGATAAGTCTGTCAACATGGAATGCAAATTTTATTGCAGAGTAAAAATGGTCATTTCTTTCTGCTGAAGAGAGAAAGGAGGAGGAGTGAAGGTGAATATATATAAGAAGCAGAAAATTTAGCATAGCACAACCATGAAAATTAATGCTGGAAGCAAAGAGAGGGACAAAAAGGATCTGAAGAAGTACTGATAAGGCTCAAGAGGAAGAGTTATAATAATGTACATAGAGGAGGAGAAAATGAAAAGAGAACTATAACACAGAAAGAGCTAAGTTGGTAAAACCCACAAGTGCTGTATGCCACAGGATCCTGGAACAGATCACTGAGGATTCCCCCATACCCTTAGCAAAACAATGTCAAATGACAATCATTATATTTCACTAAGAGAACATTGACTTTAAAAGACATACATTGGCAGAAAAGCAATGCATAGGAAATTACTTGGGTTCTCAACATAAAAGGAATTCTTTGTACAGGTCTTTGTACATAGCATGGAGTAATTTCACTGAGAGAAAAAAATAAAGAGAAAGGAAGTATGAAAGTAGTACTTCTAATTACTCATTTGCAATAGTTCTAAATTTCATGTGGAAAAAGGATGAATTACAGTCTTGTTCCTCCACCATCTGTCAGCTGAAATCCAAATAATGTGACAGTTCAAGGAGTGACAGAAAGGAAGTACCTGCTCCAAGACTGCAGTCTAATAAAATAATGAGAAAAAGTGAGTTCCATGACTCTAGGAAATGGAGTGTGAGATCTAGTTACTGTACCTGCATGAGATCAACTTGTCTAGCTAAAATAATGTGGTTCTGACCATCAGTGGTAAATAAGAAAGATTAAATATAAGATTAGTCCCCACATTTCCCTACCAAAAAAGTTTCCCTAGCCACCCAGCTCTTCCATATGTATCATGTATAGCCTATGCAGAGAATTTATACTATGAAATAAATCACATAATTGGCGTTATTTCTTTCAGTGTAGGATGGGAGGAGTTTGTATTCTACAGTGTCCACAAAAAATAAGCCTCTAATAAGCTATACCTATTATTAAGTATAACACTGTTTTCATTAATTATGCTTATAAAGACTAGCATCTTGTTTACGAATTAACAGTGCACAGCTGGTGATAAAAGTCAAGACCATTCTGCAGTTCTGGAGATGAGTGGAAGAATTTATAAATCATAGGCAACTGACAGGTGATGCTGCTCCTTTTTGTAGGTTGAGAATGAAAAGAAGCAAGAATCATCTGTAGTCCTAGAATTTCAGATGTAGAAAATCTCAAAAATCCATTTCTCTTGTAACACAGAATTGTTGTTTTCTGAACTGTTATGACATGGATTTGAACATGCTACCTCATTAAGCTGTAAGGAAGAGCACAAGTTCAGCAAGGCATTTTGCATGTCAGTATTAGAGAACTACAAAACAGAAAAGGGAGAAAATGACGATGTTCAACAGGATCATTTTATGCCTTTTCTACATTTTTAAAGGAAAATAATACATGAATGCAGTGAGACCAGAGATGGAAGATATGAAGAGAGGCTGCTGGTCTCAGAAAATATAGCTTCTTAAACTTCTAGAATAGTTAGAATAGGAACAAAATCCAGTTTCCTCAGAGAGGCACAGATCCATTCAATTCTTTAAATTCATCTGCACTGGAGGAAAAAAATTGTTATACTATATTTTGACCAACATGGAGTAATGAAAACATTAATAGTATACTCAAAAATACTTAAATTACTTTCCAAAAGAAAGAATATAGTTCATCTCAGGTCATTTAATATATTTATTTATAATATATTATTATTAGAATTTAGGCATGGAAGTTATGGCTCATGATCAATAACTAGTTAATGTACATTTCTGTGTTTAAAATTGATACTGCTAGGCACATATTTCCAGCTCATAATTGATGCTGCCCCCAAACAGCTTTCTATACAGCCTTTCTTGCCAATTTTTCATCACTGTGCTATTCAATTTCTTGCATATATTACCATTTGCATGCACAGAAATAAGTTGAGCTTCCCAGGGAGGCTCCTAAGCATGAACATTTTCAAACTACCTCAAAAAGATAATGGTTTAAAATTTTAACAAGATGCTTGAAGAAGTATCATTTATGTAGTTCTGTATTAAATATTTTTCTGCTTCATTTTATGTTATGGTAATTTAGAATAATAATGAAAGGCAGTCATGATGGGCTACTGTAATTTAGAATGTAAGAAAGACATGATGAAATTCTGCAGTTCTTAAAAGGAGCTAGCTAATAGTGGGTTCAGTTTTTCCACTATAGCTTCATTTTACAGATGGGAATATAAAGCAGAGACAGAACAACTAACTCATCTAAACCCAGATCAAACAATGTGTGGTAAAACCAAGAATTTAATCCAAAGATTGTTTATTGCTCTGTTCCAGTGTTTTACTGCCCTTCTCTACACTGACATCTCTGCTTGAACAAATAAGCCTGGAAATCAGCTGGAAAGATTCCTTCTATGTGGACTATATTTTTATTTCCTCCATCTAGAGTCTTAATTATTCAGTTATTGAATTGGGTATTTGCTAAACAAGGTTGGTAACTTAGACCAGTTCCTCTCTAAAAGATATCCAAGAAACTTTCTTGTACTCAGCAATATTTGTATTTTCTTTCTCTGCTAATAAGCTATGATGTTCAGCTATGATTGGGGTGATTACAGTACTAGATATTATCATTTGCTGACTACACACACTTGTATTCATTTAAAAAGAAAAGAAAAGAAAAGAAAAGAAAGAAAAGAAAAGAAAAGAAAAGAAAAGAAAAGAAAAGAAAAGAAAAGAAAAGAAAAGAAAAGAAAAGAAAAGAAAAGAAAAGAAAAGAAAAGAAAAGAAAGAAAAGAAAAGAAAGAAAAAGAAAAGAAAAGAAAAGAAACTTGTAAAACTTTTAAAGATAAATTTAAAATAATATAGTTAGTATTTGTCCTTTTTTTTCTTGCAGAGGGGAGTTAATGGTGGGGGGTGAGTCATATCTTTCATACTTTATGTATGCTCAAAATTCCCAGAGTTTGATGGCATCAGCTTCTAAGCACAGGAGTAAGCCCAAAGGAAGCCATTTTCTTGGTTACTTCCTTGAGAAATCATTACTACTCTCTTCCATAGTAATGTTAACTAGAAATTGCAAGAAGGAGACCTTAGTGGAGGGTTTTAACAATGAAGCAAACAAGAGATACTTGAAGCATAATTCTGTGCTGAGTGAGAAGATGAATCTTTGAAAGCACATTCGTTGAGTTGAACATTGTGAGTATACATTGTCCTGAAGTACACGTGATGTAAATGAGTTACAGGAATTCCTTTGGCTTCAGTCCTGATAAAAGAGTTGTTTAAATGCTTTTTGGGGATGCATGAACATTTCTATTTTGACTTCAGAGGTAATTTACACTGGGAAGTATGGTGCAGAGCTGGGACCATCAAAGAAGGTCTCAAGCCTTTAGTTCTGCAGTTCTGTCTTCTTTTTTTGGGGCGGGGGTGGGAGTGAATGCGGGAGGGGAATGAAGAGGGGAAGGGAGTTGTTTTATTGTTTTTGCTGTGTTTTGTTGTTTTTGTTTATTGGGTTTTCTTTTGTAATTTACAAGGAATACAGAAATATTGAGTATATATTGGGGTGATTACAGTACTAGATATTATCATTTGCTGACTACACACACACAATTTGAAGCATTTATTGCATTTTACCTGATGCCAG